>NC_133897.1:129074986-129674986 GCF_964199755.1 Larus michahellis | reverse complement strand
GCTCCTAAAAGATAACGTTAACAATTTTGATTATAAGGTCATTGTAGAGAGGCTTTAGGAGGCAATATTTGACCAATAGTGCCTCGACTGACTGTTATTCTGCCAGTCCCACCTGAAGGGATATAATGTAAGGGTATAATCAGGTCCGTGCTTTTGTCGTGCTGCAATGCAAAATAAATTTGCTTTGCCTCATGCATGCAAAACAAAATAGACAAACCAGGTAAGACATAATCAGCTGCTGTGTCTAAATACATTAGGTGAGATTGAGATCTGAGAGGCAGCGACAGTTGACCAGCACAATGACTTTTTGGACTGTTGTGACGTTATCACTTGTGGTCACTGATCAGTTGCCGATTTTTCAACCTCTATTCAAAATCATGACTCCAGATCTCAGCAGGCTGGAGAAGTGTGCCAGCTGAAACTTCTTGAAGTTCAACAAAGCCCTACAACTGATAACAGATCAACACCTTGCAACAGTACAGGCTGCATGATGACTGGATAGAAAGCAGCTTTGAGGAAAAGAACCTAAGGGTCCTAGGGGATGAATTGAACACGAGCCATAATGTGCTCTTGTCTTGACAAAGGCTAAGCGCGTACTGGACTGTGTTATTAAGAGTGTAGGAGGCAGTTTGAGGGGAGCGATCTTTTCCCCTCTCTTCTGCACACAAGACATTGCCTCTGGAGTACTGTGTCCAGTTTGGGGCTCTTCAGTACAAGAAAAGTCATTGATAAATTAGAGTGGAGGATTAAAAAGATGATCAGGAGAGAGGAGCACGCAACAGGTGAGGAGAAGCTCACCTGTTTGGAGTCTGAAAAAGGGAAGGCTAAAGGGGATCCTAGTTACGATCTTCAACTACTAATGGGTGACTCTGCAGAAGACAGTGCCAGACTCTTCTGGCAGTTATAGAATGAGACGTAATGGACACAAGTGTCAGTAAAGGAAATTCCCTCTAGATAGAAAGAAAATGTCACAATGAGGTTGGTGAAACACAGGAAAAGATGGTAGAATGTCCATGGTTGCAGATATTCAAAAATCTACTAGTCAAAAACCCGAGATATCTCATCCAGCCTCGAAGGTGGATCTAACTTTGCAGTGAGCCATGCTCTGAGCAGAGGCTTGGGCCAGATGCCCTTCCAAGGTTTCTTCTGACCTAAATCGTACTGTGATTCTTCATAAAATTGATAGACACACTGATTCTTCTGACAATTAATCTCTTCCTTCCACACTGCCTCTTGGCATTGCTTTTAAATCTAATAATTTTCTTAATTTTTCAAATGATGGAGGTGCTCAAAACCAAGCCAGTTGGAATAAATCGCGTGCGTCCCTTTTTGTGCCTAACAAAGGCACAGATCTTGGAGAAGTACCACTGTTAAAACTTGGCTCTGCCACGCTGTAATAAACACTCACACAGGGTACTTACGTCCATTCAGTGATCTGCTCTGCCTCTACTTGGCAAGCAGAAAGGCTTTAAGTTGTGTGGTCTCATCCTTCCGGTTCAGCTTTAATGGTATAGTTAAGCCAGTGTACACTATGGCATTGCAGCCTTCCTCTGAAGGAAAATCTTTAGACTCCGTGCTTTGGATGGATTTATGGGACAAGACAATTATAAGCGTGATCCGGGCCTGATTCTCTTGTTCTGATTTTTAGAAAAAGCAGATTGATTTAATGTTTTGTTGATTTAATGTTTCGTTTTCAAACCATATGACCATATTACTGGTCATTCCCTCAGTTTCTGTCACTCATTATGTATGTATCTGACTAGAAAAGCAGAAAAGTTGATTACTGAACCAGTATCATACATGCTTCCTGCTTATTGGACTCAACTCATTAAAAATATATAAATAATAAATTATAAATGTCTGACTGTGTATGTGGGCGTGACTATGCAGAGTGAAGGAAACAATCCCTCAGTAATATGAAGATCCATTGGACTGATTTTTCTGTAGTTTATTTCAATTATAACTCTGTTACTCCAATCTCTTTGTATTAGGTAGCAAAATCCTGACTGTGAAAAATATACTGTTTAAATCATTCTTGTATGTCAAAGAGCATCTTCAGAGCTGATGTATAGCTTGCCTGCTCCACGGCGCTTCATATACTACACTAACGCCTGTTCTTTTTTGTGTTGCAGAACCTGGGAAGAAGGGAAAGTTCTTATTTTTGATGACTCTTTCGAACACGAAGTATGGCAGGATGCTGGAAGTTACCGCCTGATATTCATTGTGGATGTGTGGCACCCTGAGTTATCAGCACAACAGAGACGCACCCTTCCTGCTATTTAAGGGGTTCCTTCTGATGTGCGGAGCAGAGGAGCTTTAACTCCTTTGGAGTATGCCAATAGGATTAATTTATCCAGCATACAAAGAATACTAGTATTATAAGGGTTAGAAGAGATAAAGGCGGCATTCTACAATCACAAAGGACTTGATTTAAAAAAAGGAAAAAAAGAATTAAAAAAAAAAAAAAGCCATATTTTGTTTCACACTGACACAGCACTGATATGTATTGTTTTTCCGGCTGCAAGTTTGAAAATACAAACGTTGTCAGCCGAAGAGCAATAGGTCTGGATTTTCAAACTGAGGAATGTGCAGTTGTTTTTGCCACGTCTATATTATGCGTACAAAACCAGCCAGTCAGTCACCTGCCCAGCCATGTTCAGGCACAAGATTTACAATTCCATGTCCAGGAAATACTTCCCAGGTTGTTATCTGGGAAGCAACATGTAAGATATTTATCAACATATGCACACAGCCAACTTTGAAAATCGGTATGCAGTTGTAATGTTAGCTGCTTTAGGCATAGAACATGTCCCTATATTATCAACTGTAGATAATGTGAATGGGTTACGTGTGTTTTGTATTTTTTCTACCTGAGTAACTGTATTTTTCTAGCATAGTTATGAACAAATCTTCTTTAATCAACCACTATTTTTTAAAAACAATGTATATGTAAGTGCATCTCTAGCTATCAGCAGAAAGAAAACACTATATATGAACAGATTTCATTTTTGCCAGCTGTGGCCTTCTCTTGCCTTCCTGGAAACGCAAACAGAAACTTGCATAATCAGCTGCTTAGCGAAGCTTTGTTCTTCTAAAACAAAATAGTTCTCTTAGTTAGCAGGCAACCTTCAGTTTGATAATGTGATTTTGGAAGAAGCTGAGCAAACGTGACATCTGTAGGCTCAGAGCTTAAAGTGCTTGACAGTTCTTAGGATTATGTAGTGAACTACTGTTTCTCCTATCATTACAAAAGCTTGTGTTGCGATATCCGTTTTCTACTCAGCAAGAGTCTGGGGCACCCCCTTCCAGGGGCTCCTTCTAGGCTGCCCTTGGGTGGTCATTCAGCAGAAAAAAAAAAGAATTTCTTGTGCTTTGGGTAGAAGGGCAAGGTCTAACTTGGTGTCCTGCCAGAATGCAGAGCAGACAAAGAGCTTCATGTTATTAACTTGTATTAACCTCTGCTGCCAGCATCCTACGGAGTGCTAGAATGATCCTTTAATTGAACTAATGGCATTTTCCTTGTCCTGAAATGTACGACACAATGCTGAAGTAGTCTTATCTGAGTACTGTTTACAGTACGCTCTGTATTTGCCATACAGAATCTATTTTCAAGAAAGCAAGCTGTTTGGATGCTTAAGCAGTTGGCTGGTCTTTTGGGTCGGTGTTGTTTAATGGGAGGTGGAGGGTGCAGGACCCCCGGCTGTTAACTTCTCAGAGCGCTAACAGGAAAGAGGGACCTGAGGTTGCACTGATGATGGTTATGGCTGGCTGTCACCTACTCACCTGCAAAACCAGCTGGGTGTGGGCGGGTGTGATAGGATGCTCAGGGCTTGTCAAGAGCAGTGGCATCGTTACCAAGGGTTGTGAGAGACAAACACTAAGCAAGGAGACGCTGAGGTCACTTAGTCTCCACAGCTTCAGCTTTGTTGTCCAAAAGACACTGAACAATCATCTTATTTGTTTAATGCTCGGTGGTTTTGTACTGCAGAGACCACATCATGGTACCCAAGTATTGTGACCAGAATGCCACGTCTGCTGAAGCAAAATACAGATAAGAGCTTTGCGTTCCCATAAACTGAATGCTTTTCAGATTTTGTATTTTACTAGGTAATTAAATCTTGTAATGCCATGTAACACGTGGTGATTGCACCATAAATTAGCGTAACCAGTTTCTGGAGGTGTGCACTTTAATTTCCTTTGTGACTATTAAACTGATAAAGCCTCTCTGATCAAGAGTCAGTTTTAGGCAGCTATGATAATTAGGCTTTAATTTGTTGTCCATATCAAAAATAACACTGGGACAACACACAATATACAAGAAAGTAACAGTTCTCAGTTAATCATCATGAAAACTGAAAAGATTTATAAGTTTCATGCTTAAAAAAATACAAAAATACTTGTGGAGATCTTTAGGAGAATCATGTGCAAAACTGGAAATAGGTACTCGTTATTGGGGGGATCATAATAAAAAAGGTATTTTAAATCTGTTAGTTTTTTAGTCAGAAGCTGTACTTTGTACCTCTGTAAAGCGATCAAGCAATACAAAAATAGAAACTATTTTGTAATTCTCTAAAATAAAGACATAGCTTGTAAAGAAGGAATCAAGAACCGTTTAAACCAAAATTTGTGGTTTAGGAATATTTTTATTAATGTTGCATTTTAGTTTCTGTAGCTCAGAGTAAATATGAAAGGAGTGGTAAAAGCTTTGGAGCTGTGTTTATAAAAATCCATGCCGTCCGTCAGATCTTTTTTATTGTTCCTTTGAAGTCTCACACTTTTTCTGATTGCAATTGGCAAATAGATAAAATTGGCAAATAGATACAAAGTAATCTACCCAAGATGTGCGTGTGCCAGAGCAGCACTGTTTATTAAATTGTCTAGTGACATATTGGCCATTTAAAATCTCAAGTGCCTTGAATATGACAAGGTGTATTATCAACAGCTCCTGTAACACTGAAGTGAATGTACTCTATGCCCACCTGTCAAGGAGCTGAGAGCATATCTTTTTGTTAGCTACAGTTATTGGATTAGCTAATTTACGTGGGGAGGATATATAGAGCAAACTACAGAAATTTATGCAGTGAATAAGTGGCATATTACTTTAAGTATTCCTGTTTGCCAACCGGTATTTCGTCTTGAAAAAGCTTTTCAACAATGGAAATGCCAATGGAAGAAGTGAATGGAAATGTTTTTAAGTGGAGAACCATGTCAATTTAATAATATTTTTTTTTCCTTTAGATTTATTTACAGAGGGAAATGACAGAGAAGGGCAATATAGTCTCCCATTTGTAAGGCAGTATGTACTCATCACGATGCTAGGAGGTGGATTCCTCCCTGCCTGTAGTTACCTTGCTTGTAAGCACAGAGTCTGTACAAGATCCTACAGTTAAATACAGGCCTCAATACAGTTATATACAAGGCATCGTATGTATTTATTCATGTCACAGCTAAAGAAAATAAGTAATTCTAATCCTCTGCGAGGTTTAATCCTCAAGGACTAGACTTCAGTGATATTTGCACTTCTTGGGCAGAACAAGTCCCACTTGAACGAACAGTGATTGTAACAGGTCATCACAAAGATTCGGTGGCAGTGGAGGTGAGAGTACTGACAGAGAGAAATCATAAACCAAAGTATTTCTTCATTAATGCTGCGGTATAACAGCCAATGTCTGTCTTTTTTTATCTGTTTGGTTTTTTACGTTCTGCTTTAAGCAAGTTCTCTGTGACAAATCCAAATGCCTGTGAGTCTTCGTGAGCCCAGGGAAGGGAAGGGAGCCGTGTCCTGTTGCCAGGAGTTCTCTGTAATAGGTGGTAATGGCAGGGCAGGGGGAATGGAAGAAATCCCAAAGATACATGGGCTTAGTAGTCTTATTTGTTTAATGTTCCTGTAAGCTTCTGCTGCTTTTTCTGACTCCTGTATTGCCTTGCTGGGACCGTCCGCTGCCTTAAGATAGGCCTCGCTCTCTGTCATGGAGGCCAGGCTTTGTATCAATGACGTGCTGCTGCAGAAGGTGGTTAGTCTGAAGGAGGCTATTTTGTACAAGTACTAGCGGGTAAATCCCAAGTGTGTTGATAGGATCTGGCAGGATGTCCTTTCTGTCCTATGCAGGCATAAAATGTTGTAGGTAAAGGTAGTGTTTTGTGAATCCATCTGTCTGGGCTGGCCATGTCCGGCTGAACTATATCATCACTTCAGTCTATCACTTTTGAATTCAGTGGATGTTCCAGAGGCACGTTAAAAACTCTTGTGCCCGTTATCATCTCATTTTATAGATATGGTTTACACTGCTACCTTTGATATGTTGTTGCCAACCGCTTGTTCTAGCAAATTGTCAATGTATGGCAGTTTAATTGAAGACTAAAGGGTGTGTACAGTGGTTGTACCCATTTTAGGAAATAAAGTCACTGCACATGAAATTTGATAACGATTTTTCTTTTATTTCTTTAATCTGGTTTCCGTTTCAATGAAGGGATGGGACTCTCTTTGCAGCTAGAGTAAATAGAGAAATAACAAACTGATCTTTGGCATTTCAGTTCTTCTGTTCTTCCACATTTCCTTCTAGCAGAAGCTTGTACTGAAAAATTAATTCTAAGTTTGCCTTTTTCATTTTAACCACGGCCTGCATCTGCAGTCAGCGTACCGTTCTGGCTCTACACCTTTCGCTGACTGCAGGAGGGAAGTGGGTAAATGGCTCTGCAGAGCTTTCATTTGCAATTGTGACCTAAATGAAACAATCTGGATTGAACCATTAATCACTGGTGAATGTGTCCAATGGGTCTCCCTAGCACCCCCCCTTCACACGCGCACACACATCTAATAGGCTCCCGAGTTGCCTGTGGAAAAAACACATCGTTAAAATTAAATAATTGCATTTCAAATTGTGTGTGTCTGCTGCCCACGCAACTAACTCCACTAAGCTGACAGTTTTATAAGGGCTTCAAAAGTTAAGAATAATTTTTGCTGGATACTGAAATAAGTGACCCCTTATAAGCAGCATAGATGAGGCAGTCACAAATTGTCATGTAGTATGGCATTATGCTGGCACTGATTTTTTTTTTTCTTTTTTTTTAATGCAAAATCTTTTTGTAAAACTTGAACAATAGATGCTGCTTTTTCTGCCCTCTGAGCCAGACTAAACTGCTAATTACAGCGCAAGGTTTAAATCTGAGATGCATTTCTTTAAAACACATATAACCTTCACTTCTTTAAAGCAAAGCATCCCTGCCGGAGGCTTCAGGAAAACTTCTACTGAAACACCCTGGTTCCCTTAAACAGAGAATGCAGTCCCATCGTTTCCAATATTTTAATGTCATAAGTCAAAAAAAAAAAAAAAAGATAAATTCTTTGTATATGGACAGACTCCTGCGTCAATAGAAATTTCTCAGTTTTTGTTCAGCGTTGGGCCACATGGACAGATGGCTGGTGACAGTTGTTACTTGGTCAAGAAACATGAAGGACTTGTTCTCAAGCAAAACGCGTGCGTGTGTGTGTGATGTGCTCTGTGGGTTTCTGCTACGGTGGAAGTCTGTTAATGTATCTGTGTATGTTCGGCGCGTGGGAGCTCAGTCCAGAGCCAGCAGCGGTTGAGTGTTCTCGCTTTCCCCCTGGTCTTCGTGTTTCAGTGTGCCGGCTTCCACCACTGACTGGGACCTGAAAACGAGAAGACACACATGCTAGTGAAGGCTGCTGCAGGAGCACTCACCTTCCTGGAGTCCCTTTCCTTCATTTCTTCATTTTTGCTTTTGTCCGTTTTCATCCTTACGGCTTTTTACTTCTTTTCTGTGGAACACGTAAGGAATTTGAGAAGCATTCCTTTGAATATGAACAGGGATGTGACTCATTGCGTGACTCAAATGCTTTCCAAATATTTTGCACTTAGCGACTCTCCATAATGCCAAACGCACTCAGCAACTTAAAGGCCTGATTTTTAGAGACCATGAGATCTGTTGATCCTTAATGTCTTCCTAGGCAAAGCTGCTTATGTCACTGCTTTTTGGAATACTTTGCACAAGCAAAGTCATTTATACAAGCGCTTACAGGAGTGAGTCTCAGCTCATGCTTGTTACAAATTTTGAGAAAGACAAGTAGATAAATCACAATTTACTGATGTAGGAGTTTAAGGGGCAGAAGTTTCACGAGTTGCCCGAGATCATTGAAGAAGCCAGAATTAATATGGCAACTAGAGAGCTTCTGATGTGCCCAGTCCTGCAACTTATCTTTATCTCCTTGTCTACACCTCTGAAGGAGAGCTTTATTCAGGGCTAGTCCATTTTAAATTAATTTCTGTCGTCAAGGTGGGAAGCATAGTTTTTCCTTTGCTGCTAATGGACAAAAAAAAAAAAAAAACAAAAAAACCCCCACATAATAAAAAATGAGTAAACACTAGAGAAAGTGGAGCATCATAATTTCTTGCAGTGACAAAAAGCTGTATGGGCTTAAACTAGTAGGAAAAATTCAAGACTATTACATTTTCTGAGGTCTGTGTGCCCCACTGTTTGCTCACTGAGCTATGGAAGGGGGAACTGGTGAGTTTATTGTTAGAGATTTGTTATCCTCCATGGTTTGGGCTAGGAGTTGCCTCCCAGACTGGAGTGGGCAATGAGCTTTAGAGTAAAATCACTCTCTGAATTGGGAGCTTCTAAAAAGGGAACTTTTTCAAAGGTAGGGGTAGAATCACCCAGCCACAGCATTTGCATAGTATGATTTTAAAGAGCTGGTTTTCTCGTGGATAGCTTTTAGAATTAGGGTTAGCTCTCATTCCCTACAGGATGAGTTTGTAATTCCCAGTTGTTCACTATGGTAACCTCGGTTTAAGCCTTAGCTATTTCATGATATTAGATATCACCTCTCTTTTGATAAGAATCATTAATAACTTGCATCCTTTGGTACTGCAGCACTTGATCAGGATTGAATATCATGACTGTGAATAACTTGTATGATTATTTTTCTTATGCCTGGAGCTTTCATTAAGGCATAATAAAAAATTGTTATTAAAAAAAAAAACCTCCAAAGAGAGATAACAAAAACTGGATGCTCAATGGGAAGATTTTATGTCAAAATTTTCAAAGAAAATATGTTTTCTCAAATGTTTTCTCTGTGTGTTTTTTACAGTAATGTGACATGCATAATGCTTATGACTGCATTTTAATATAGAAAAGCAGCTGATTCAGATTATGCAAAATGGCAGTTTACATATTTCTAGCATGTGGCAGCAAAAACTAATTGTGTGGCTTTGAAACTGATACAGAATGGATTCAAATCTCATCATCAACATGTTTTTGTTTTCTTTTCTGGACTACCAGATTAAATTGTTATTAAATTGTACCTCATTGATACTTTCCACCAATGTATTCTTTCTGTCTGACCCACTGCCCTACAATGAATGTAAAAAGTCGCAGATCCGTTGCAGTATTTATACATCCATACAGCAGAAAGTTTCTGCTGTAAGTCAAATGTGAAAAATCTCACAATTTTGCCTTTTTGTGATCACTGCTGATTGTCTCTGCTCTCACCACATTCCACGCAAAAAAAATTCTTGCGTCTGTAACAGCAAGATACCAGTTTCTCCCCCGTACTGGTACTCAGATGCACGCAGGTTGGGAGCAACGTCATCCCAAACTCTGTATTTGGGTCCCACGCTGCTCCTCTTCAGACAGAGCCAAAATAGCTGGAGCATCGAGTAAATGCATTACAGCCCACCTGAGCCCCAAATTCAAGATGCCAAAAGATTCAAATGCTATGCCTAGCCCTTCTAAATAACATGAAGAGGGATCCAACGGAGATTTTAGTATCTGCCAAGCTCTGCAGCAACAATCTCTTTTCCACTTCTGCTAGAAGCTGCTTAGCCCCCTATCCTAAAATAAGCAGTTCAGACTTCTATCTGAAGGGCACAGTAGTAATCTGAACAATCATCAGTATTTTCTAAGACACCAAAATAAAGGATTTGCTGCTGTGTTTGGATTTCCATTTTCCAAATGCATCATTTTTTTTGTTTGCTGAAAACATTTCTCAGTTTTGTCTTTAACTTCAAATTTATGTAGGGGAAAAAAGAAAATTACTCAATTCTCAACAAGATTCTAAAATACTTTTTTCATATTCTTCATTTAGGGTAAATAGTAAAAATATAGATGTTCAGAAAAGTGTTTTGGCAATATATATCAATGCAGCTCACAACCTAATGCAGTAACTCAGCATGAGATACGTTTTACTGGCCTAGAACATCCTGGAATATGTATTCTATAGCTATACTTTATTTAGCAACAGAGAAAAGGTGATCTGCAATAGGCCACTGTTGCAGAAAGTATATTCAACTGACCGGTAACTAGATTTTGCAGCCATAGAAATTATTATAAGACAAATTTATTTGAAAGAATGCACCCTATATGTTGGTTTCACCTTGCTTTTGTGTATCGTCTAACATACTTAGAGATATTCCAAATCCCACTGGACACAGTCCTGGGCAACCTCCTCCAGCTGACCCTGCTCTGAGCAGGGTGTTGGGTAGAAGATCTCCAGAGATCCCTTCCTCAACCTTTTTGTGATTCTGCGTCCACAGAAATACCGGCTTCTCTGAACCATCCCACTTCATGTTTCTCTATCTTGACATGGCAACGATCTTCTTTCCAAGCTCATTATGCCTTTGGGGTGTCAAGTTTGACAGTGTGGATGACATTCAGCTATTAAACATCGATACCTGTAGCCATTTAAGGCACCTTAGGTTATCCAAGACAACCTTCCATGGCTGGCTGTTATGACCCAGGATTTATAGAAGACTCATGTCCTTCTGGACACAAGATAGAGGCCAAGAGGACATCACAGTGCCTAAAATCATACAGGATACCTACATTTAGGCAGCAGAGCCTCACCTGTGCTGTGGTTTCTGCAAGACAAATGCAACTAATTTGTAATCTTCAAGACATGTCCAAGTCATTTGGACCTGGGCCAGATATGAACTAACCATCTAAGCAGGAAATAGTAACTGCATAGGCCTTGTCCTCATACCACTACATTTTAGTCGCTTGTGTTGTGATTTGACTCACCATCAAACATCTGTGGTCACACTGTGCTATGAATGCCAGAGAGAAATAGACATTCTCGGGGTGCAATTCATCTGATCTGTTCTAAACATATGGTCATACCATATGATTCATGTGTTACCTACATTCAGGTCCCTGTTCTGATGAGTTATCATCTATTAACACCAGGGGGAACAGGTTCCATGATTTACGAGGCAACATTTCCTACGTATCATAGCCACAACTGCCTCACACTGTATTACCTTCAATATTCACCTGAAATGTGGCACATGTCCTGTGTGTGCTGCAACTTTGGAATTATAAATGAGTATATTTGATCTCAAAACCTTCTGTTTTTTCTCCTTTCTCAGCTAAAAATTCTCAGTAACTAGTCTGGAAGATGTTTGGGTGTGGAGGATCTGGTTGAGTTAAATTTTAACAGAAGTAGACAATTTTTTGTATCACACAGGTAGGGTCATTGTGTAAGGCCCCGAGCTCGCGCACCCTATGCCTTTCTTTAACGTGATACCTGTGGGAGACTAAGCTCTTGTCAAAGTACAACGTGATCACTGTGGGCTGGGAGACGAGTCCGAAGTCATTAACAGACACATCAATGCCTATAGACGTTCCTAGCCTAGTTTCCAAGGCTAGGTAACCTTGCTTAGGATAGCACAACGAAAACAGAAAGAGAAATGAATTCTCAGTCTCAGTTCCGAAGCCTAGGTGCCTTTTCAGTGTGCCCCATTTAAAGCGTCAATCAAACCCGCCATGGTTGTTTTACTGTTCAGCAAGACTATTTGGAAGTCTGGAAAATCAACACTACCCAGCTGTTTCTCCAGCAGGTCAGCCATATATTTCAAATGACAGCACTGCATAGGTATGTACATCAGTATCTAAGAGAGCAGATGGCTTTACGTGTGTGGTCATTTTAATGCAACTACCTCAAATTCAGTCAAAAGCCATGTAAGAAGACGGCATGCAGGCCTTCTGGCTCCGCTGATTTCGGAAGGCTCTTGTCAAAGTCCGGCTGAATCAGTCCACAGGAATTTATGCCTGTTGGGTATCAGTTTTGTTTCCCATAAAAGATAAAATACCAAAATCCTGCACTGAGCTAACAGTAACTGCCAGCATACCATGGCATGCTCGCCTTAAAAGACATCGTCCAGTTCTCTGATCCCTCATTTTATGCATTTCATCGTGGCAATGCTGATGTGCTGCAGCCCACAGGAGCGAGGACGTATTACATTTGTGCTGGGCTTCCTTTGGGGGGTTTCGTGGAGGAAGGAGGAGGGCGACGGTTTTTTTCCCCAAACGCAGGAGATTTCAAGCTCTCAGTGACATATTGCAGCCAATCAATCTGATCACATTGTGTGACTCTATTCATCTACCTCTCACCTCCCATCTGCTCATTTCCCTCTAATTCCCTTCCCATTTCACCAGCACCTCAGGGCTGTTCATCTCCCAATTATTCATTCCCTTTACAGAACATAATAAGCATTTTTTTAAAATCACACCCGTGAATTTTTGTATTGACAAGGTCTGGGGGGCATTTCATTCTCTATCCTTCTCCCTCCTCCCTCCCCACCAGACCGCAGAGGAGGGTGCAGCCCCACAGCGTATGCTCTGCAACACACCTCGAGAGTATGCCTTCATCAGGTGGGAAAAAACAAGGTTTTTTTTCCCCCGGTATTACAGTAGCAATGCAGATGTGCAGGTGTGAAGTAATTGCGGTGAAAGGTACTCTTTTATTATTGAAAGCACTTGAAAATGAAACGCATGGGCAAGGCACCTTGAAAGACGCGCACGCTCCCGCAGGTGGTGCGGGCAGATGCAGGCAAGCTCTGCTCAGCGGTGCACGACTCCGGCGCAGAAGCCATAAAGCGTGGCTCTCTGCCCGGGCTAATAAGCCCTGCTGAAATCTCTTGCTAATGCAACTCTGAAGCTTCTGCACTTGCGCTGGCTCACAGCTCCGCGTGAAGGCAGCGCAGCGTTGTGCCGCAGAGACCTGCCCGGAGGGGCGGCTTGGATAGACCAACCGCAGCAGGTGCAAAGAGACGAAGCAGCATCGTGTCTAGGGGCACAGCTGAGCTCGTTAAGTGATCCACCGACGCGGTGAGTCAGGGGGCAAAGCAGCACGAAAGCTCTGGCTTAACCTTACTGCCAGCCCAGTGCTCAACCCACAGGACAAGCTGCTGTGCCTCCCAAACGGGAGATGGCTTTGTGGCCACCGTGGCAGCAGTGGCCATCTTTCTCCCTGTGGTTAGCACAGCCTGGGGAGAGGTTTCTGAGCAGTGCCCTGGCACGTCAAAGCCAGGGGTGACATGGCCCAGATCTGTGCTTAACTGCACTTACGAAGAAGTCTCTGTGAGTGCATCTACACCTCTAAAGAGGCGACTGCCGCAGAGTGAACCCCAGCGTGAGACATCCTCATCCCCCCTTGTGCCCGCCAACAATCTCTGTGCCCCTCCTCTCCTGACAGCTGGCCCCAGCTGCTTCTCCCCACCACAGACCCTGGGCACAGCCCACTGCAGGGTCTGCACCACGGAACAGGAGGGTGACACTGCCCTGCATTTGGCTCTAACCATGGCCCGGCTGGCCATGCACCCTGTCCTGACCCGTCCCTCAGCCCACACCACCCCCCCAGGGGATCCAGTGCATACCCTTTGGCATTTACTGTAAAAACAGGTCTCTGGTGGGCTATGACACAGCTTTCAGCTTACTGCTGACACCCTGAACTGTGAAAACATACAGAAATGCTTAAGAATTTGGCATAGCACATACAGTCTTGTGGCTTGAAGCCGCTGAGATCCAGAGGAGAGCAAAAGCCAGGAGCTATGCAGGGCAAATGCAGCCAAACTCCTCTGGCAGAGGCCATCCCTGAGCAATACAGACAGGAGTCAGCCTGTACCACCAACCTTGGAATTAGGATGCACACCCTGGTCTTTTTTCATCACTGTGGATGTGCCTGATATCTCCTGCTCCTGACTGCTCTGAGCTTCTGCATCAAGATCGTGCCTCAGTCACATCCCAAGTCCAGGGCAGGGGAAAGGCATGGGTGGGAGCATCTCCTCTCCATCTCCTTTCTCTGCTGTAGACTGACCCCTGCACGTGCCTTTTTTTCATATAGAAGGAATAGGAGCACCTGCTTCCGACAGGACTTCCTAGAAGACCCTTAATCCCCTGGGGTGCAATACGTGACCTATCAAAAGGTATCTTTGGGGACAAAGAAAGACAACACCGCAGCAGCAGTCAGCACCAATTTACAGCAGATTCATCGAGAGCTGCTAAAAAGTGAGTGGAGTATGAGATACAAACATAAGAAAGTCAGGCCAGGCAATGAAGAAAATTATTTATATTATATCCAAATAATGTAATTTGAATGAAAATTTTGTTCTCCTACTTCATGCATATTACACACGCACGCACTTGTCGTCACCATTCACACTTGTCCTGCTCACCCCCATTTCCTTGCCCACCAAGCGCTCCTTCTAGCCCAACAGCTTCCAGTGCCTTTGCTCAGACACTCCAGACCTTGACTCCTGCCTCATCTTTCAGTCTGCCTTTTCTGCTCCCATGCCAGTGACTCCAGTTCCCAATATCCCAACCATATTTGCCCCACGAATCGCAGTCTTTTCACTTCTGTCTGGCAATAACAGGGAAGATGGAGCCCTGAGAACAAAGGGTGTCAGTCTTCCTACTCCCCCATCCTACATCAGAAGTTTCCTCTCCTTAGCAAGAAGAGCACCGCAGAATGAAAGCAACCCTGCAGATGTACTATTTAGGCTGGAAAGTCAAACACTGCCACAGCAGGAAAAGCCAAAATGTAGGTTGTGGGAGCAGCGTTACGACCCCCCTGTTACGCCCCAGACCCAGGAGCACCCACTGTTCTTTCTCACAGGGCTCTTTCCTCTCTCAGTGCTCAGGGTAGATAGTGCCAAGCTAATAAGTGGCTATTTATTTCTCTTTCTTCTAGCAGTTCAGCATGTGGCTCTGTGACACATTTACTGCATATTATTCCAAGCCTGCTCTGAAGATAGCCTTTGTTAATTCCCTCCTGAGCTTTTCTGTGGAGTTCATCAACGCAGTACTTGTGTGCCTCTTAAATGCTAATTCATTTACTGCCATAGCATGGCTGTGAGGGTTTTGGTTTTTTTTTTAATTTCCATTTTGCATGTGGAGTGCTGAAGTGCAGAGAGATCAGGGTCCAAGTATTCCTCTAAAGTGGGGTGCACGTTTCCCAGCGCCGCCAGTGCGTTTTTGCAGGGTGCTCACAGCATTACGTGTCAGCTTGTGTGTTCAAAGCACCTCTCCCATCGATTTCTGTGGCAGGTGAGCGCTGAGTATTTGTGGAAATTAGACCCCAAAGTCTACAGCTTGACAGGCTGAAAATAAGTAATGTGCAATCTCACCATCTGGGTGAAGTTTGGTTTAAGTGACTTGCCAGGGCGATGCAGGGGCTCGGGGAGAGAAGGGAGAGCAGGATCCGCTTCTCCAGGGCTGCACCCAACAGGCTTAACCAAAGGATCATTCCTGATCTCCATCAGCCCTCCCCCTAATCATCCCCATTTGCTTGCCCACCAAGTGTGCTTCCCGGCCCAGCTGCCTCCAGACCCTTATGCCTGCCTCACCTTTCAGTCTGCCTTGTGGCTCCCATCCCACCGACCTCGGTTCCCAGTATCACAGCTGCGTTCACCACTGAATCCTCATCTCTCCAGTTCTCCTGCCACCAGCGGGCAGGATGCAGCTCTGACAGCATGGGGCGTCAGTCTGCCAAATCCCAGCTCCATGTCTTGCTGCAGCCTGGCCTAGTGCAGAGAAAGTTGTTGTGATCACAAGTAAAAGTTGTAATTACAAAAGCCCTCTGCACCCCATGGCCTGGTCAGGAGGTGCACATTGTGGGCGTTGAACCATCAACCCAAGCTGAACAAGTTTATTTATTCTGGGAGGCCAAGCTAAAGCACGAGGCAATCCTTGGGGTCACTAAACGCTAAAATTAAATATGTTTCTACAGAGCATGTGTGAATTGCCTTTTCAAAGGCTCGTAACTCGGCCAGATGTAGGTGGATTTTTCACAAGGCAGCAAAAACCATAAGCGGTAGAAACCCATTTGTTTTATTAAGTGTCATGTCTCTAATCTAAACTACTAAACTTTTGGCAAATTTATTGCCAGCTGAAGACATAATTTACAATGCAATATTTTAGGCAGCCTGAACAGCACGGGTTCTGCCATTCCCACCTCCAGCCTGTGTTTGTGCACCCGTGCACTGGTAATCAAGTGCTGTAAGCAGATGAAACCCACGCTGCCGACACCCTCAGAGAGCAACCGATTTCCTGCCCTGCCCCAGGGGACCCCCAGCACCAAGCTGCCCGTCCCTCCTGCCCCCGGTTCAGCCGTGGCTTTGCGACTCTCATCTCCTCTTTGGCCCCTCAGGGTGTTCTGCACCGTCTCCCCTGTAGCCTCCCCAGGACCTGCTAATGTGCCAGATCCACCGGCTCCTTTCCATTTCTCTCTGATGTATTAGCAGAATTCCGGTCAAAAAGCTATAAAACTGTTCAACAGCTAATAATCTATGTTACCAGGTAATGCGTACATTATGCGATATGCATGTCCATGGGACACCTGCTCATGGTGTCTCATGTCTCATGACAAGACATGTCTCATTCATAATCTGCGTTTGGGGGAAGCATTTCCGCATTCAGAATTTCTCTGTCGTTTCAAATAATTCTTAGTAAAATAATGAATATAAGCCTTGCACCGTAGGTCTCGCATAATATAGAGCTATTTTAACAGAAAGCTTACAAGGAGTATTTCCCTTTTCCCCCAGCACATGTGGAAACGCACCCCAGCTACAAGCAGAGCAACCCAGGTGCCATCCATGGCCAGTGAGAAGTTTTCACACATTTTCATACTGATTTTTATTTGCTGGTATTTTACTACTTCTGCAGTAAATTGGTGCTGACTGTGAACCGGCATAAAACATGACCCATAAAAGCAGAAACATATGGCAAAGGAACATTAAGGTCATACCAAGGATAACAACTTGAAAGGTCTGTCTTGCACAGCCCAGCTGGGCATATGGAGGAACCAGTCTGAATAAATAAAAACCTTACATAAGTCACCACCATGAATGGCCCTTTTTGGATCTAAAACTGTTCCAGTCGGCATTAGTGTGTACCGGTTGTGATGCCCTTCCCTCTGGGAGCAGGATCCCACTTCTGAGAACCGACAACTAGTTTCAGCAACAAGTTCATTTGAAGATCAGTCCTTTTAAAGACGCACGCATCAGGGGGCAGTAATGGGAAACCCTAATCTGTACTTTAAAATCCTTTCACTCTAATCTAGGACATAAAAATCCACATGCTCTGACTCAACAACGTGGGGCAATGCATTCCAACTGTTTTTTTCACTGCATTTTCAAAATGCCTAATACGGGGGCTTTTGATGAACCACTAGGCAGGTCATTGCATCTCTATGTGCTCAAGTCCTTTAGGATGAAAAGAAACAGCCTCAAGTTGTGCCAGGGGAGGTTTAGATTGGATATTAGCTAAAACTTCACCAAAAGGATTATCAGGCGTTGGAACAGGCTGCCCAGGGAAGTGGTTGAGTCCCCATCCCTGGAGGTATTTAAAAGACATGTAGACGTGGCACTTAGGGACATGGTTTAGTGGTGGACTTGGCAGTGCTAGGTTAACAGTTGGACTTGATGGTCTTAAAGGTCTTTTCTAACCTAAATGATTCTATGATTCTATAAGTTTCTACTTCATAGCAGGAAAAGGTAATGGTGTCTTGATGCATAAATTGTACATTTTCACACTGAGCGTGCTTGGCTCAATTTCAAAAATTTTACCCTAACTGAATTTCCCGAGTCTCTAACGGGCTTGACTTGGTGATAGTAACGCTCTTGCAATCCATGTTACCCTAAGAATATTTTTTTTAACTCCAAATTTGATTAGAGTTATCCTTAATTAAAATTTGATGAAATAATATCAGTTAAACAGCACAGGTTGTTTGGCCAGAATATATATGTAGCTGTTAGGTAAAATTCCCTTTCTCTGCAGGGTAATTTTAAATTGCAGTAGGCTTTCAGACCTGTTTGCCCTGGCAGCAGGTTAAAAGCGAGTGCTCTTTTGCTGCCTGGGAGGGCAGGGAAGGAACATTCAGCTCCCAGGCTGTGCTCAGTGACTATGCAGCGAACAAGGGAAGGCAGAGAACAGTCTTTGTCACTTGGGCTGAAGATCAAGTTCAGACATCAAGAAGTGACCCAGATGCAGCTGCAGAAAGGCAGATCTTGTAAAGAAATGCAAGTCAAAGGGAGGCAACGTGCTACTGCAGGTTACTTGCTGCTGCTGGACCCAAATGTAAAAGCAAGGTGACACTGGGGGAAAAAAGGAAACTCTTCAAAGAACCGAGCTCTTTCACATCTTCCCCAGTCACTGAGTCCGTCTCTCCAACTGAGGATGCTCGCTCACTGCGGTTAGGTACCCAAAGAGCTACAGGCGCTTCCACTGTGTCTGGCCAAAAGACTATGCCCTATTGGAGCAGTGATATGTTGAGAGCAGTCTCTGACTCTTTAACTGCGAGGCTTAACCATCCACCATAACTATTCATTACACTGCACACCCAGATCAAACCTCCAGCTGTTCCCAAAAACAACAGCTCATCAACAAAAGCCAGCATGAGTGCCTCAGGCAAATGCTTTGCTTTTGTGCTGGCTCCCTCTTGACTAAAGCAACCCAAGGCCCCTTTCTGACCATCAGGGCTCTCAGAAGGTTTGGCCACAGCTGAAAGGGAGGTGATTTTCTTCCCCGTGCTCCGAATTTTCACACCATTTGCATTGCTCTCAAATCCCACAGCTCGTAAGTGACAGGCTCCCTGCATGGACGCAGACCGTTCAGGAGAGATGGCCCAAGACAGAGGAAGCGTCTGTTGCCATTGCTGCTCCCAGGATTATCCAACGGACGTGGCCAAACTGTCGGATTGAACTGATTTTCCTATTACTGTATTAATACTGGTTTGCATGTTTATTACCTTGCCCATTTCAAACTTCAGTGAGCTGAATCTTAATAAACAGATATATTCTGAATGGATTTTTGCTATAGTTGCCTTTCCCCCCACCCCCCCCGGCCATTAAGTCTCATTATGTGGAGTCATCAGCTGTTTTGCTTTGTTTCCCATCTGTTCATACAGTACTTGGGTTCTGGGATTTTTCCCAGGGTGTGAGATAATAGTGCAGATGGGAGTGCAATTTCCACTGTTTTGATTTTGCCCCAGTGGGGCTTCATGTGGGCACTGGTGGAAAAATGACAATTGCAATGGTTTTGATTAAAGATTTTCTATATTACAGGAACTCGTCTAATCTCAAGATTTTCAAGATCATGTTGCTAAGTAGAGTCAGTGGCAGTTTTTTTCTAAGAGATTTTCAGTCCTTTCCCCATCTACAAAACCTCCATTCTCTGAAGTAAACAAGGACTCTTTTTTGAGAACAAATCTTTTGCAATTTCAAGTCACAAGAAAAACCAACCCTGCCTGTGGCTGGGGAGAAGATCACATTCTGGTCCCATTGCTGTTGAGGGGAGGAGAAATTGAGACTAATGAGACTTTGAGGGGCAAGTGTAGTCTCCTGTGACCGCTGGTAGCCACCTCATATCAGACCTTTCACCTGTGTATCAGTTAGGTTGCCATATTGACCAGCTCAACATCTTGTCAATTGACCAGTAACTCAGTAGCAAACCTACTCCTCTAATTTGCAGCCAAGGTGTACTTTGGTCAGCTTATACCCATTTGATCTCATATTTAAGTTCTCCTTTTTCTCAAATACCTGTTCTCTCTCCCCAGCTTTTATTCCCTCCTGTATTTGTAGAGAACGATCATATCCATTTCAACATTTGCTCTGCGAGACTGAACTATCTTCAATAACTTCTTGCTGGAAAAATACGCTCTCTGCTCTCCTCACCCTCCTCACAGCTCTCAGGTGAACTTACTTCAATTTATATCCATCTGCCCTGGTGACGGGGGCCAAGAACAGCTGTCAGTCCTGAAGCCAACCCATGGGCACGTACCTGCTCCAGCTTCACTCCCTCCCACTGCTGCTTGGTGCTGCATTTTCTCCTGGCCTGCATTCTGAGATTTATTTTAATTTTCAGGTGATGACTTCAGTTTGATCTCAGGCACATCTTGAAAATGCCCTCTTTCTCCCCCTCTGCATTAATTTTCTAATGGACATAAAGTGGCTAGAAAAGTATTTTGGTCAGTTATTCTCTGACTCCATTTCCTGGCATTTTTCTTCCAGTTCTGTAATTCCTATCTTCATTTCTCAGCATCCCTGATACTAAAATTGCTAGACACTATATTTGGAGTAGGTTGTGCCCAGGGTGAGCTTCTCTCTAGGTGTGGAATGGAGATACTACTTTTCACAGGGCCATTTCTCTGTGGTGGCAGTGCAAGACTCCAAGTTATTCTAGAAGTATTGAGCTCCAAGATCGAGAAAGCTTTAAGACAGCACTGACCCAGAGGCAGCTCTAGTAAGGATGTGCTTGTTTGGCCTTACAGCAAGTGGCCACAGAGCCAGGAGTGGCAACCTGCATCCCTGCACCTTGTCATGCAGCAGGATGGTGCTCAGGCAGGGGGAACAACCACTGTGCCCCCAGCCTCCTGGGTCAATCATAGAATCACAGAATGGTTCGCGTTGGAAGGGATCTTAAAGATCATCTAGTTCCAACCCCCCTGCCATGGGCAGGGACACCTCCCACTAGACCAGGCTGCTCAAAGCCCCATCCAGCCTGGCCTTGAACACTTCCAGGGATGGGGCATCCACAACTTCCCTGGGCAACCTCTCATAAGCTCTGCCCCCCCCCAAGATAATTACTGGGCAGGTAAACCTGCAGCGATATCTGGGAATTCAGAGAGGAGAAGACCCATAATTGTTCAGCAAGGCTTTTTTTCATCCTTACATTACAGAAATCCAAGAAGGCTCAGTCTTCGTATACTTATCCTTTTCAGAGGAATGTATGTGCTAAAGAAAGGGGTAGGCACACTTTTTGTTAAACCTGACTTTTCAGCATAGAAACTCTTACAAAATTATCATGTTTACTCAGGAGTCTAGAGATTTTTATGCTGCGAATAGAGGAGGATGGGAGAGATTTTTAATGGAAGTGCAAAATTGCTTTAATAAGGGAAAAAAATGCTATGGCAATTGTGAGGGAATTATATTTAAGATGAAGACTAATGCTAGGAAATCACCTGTGCTTAATTGAAACCTCCCTGGCGTATCCAGGAATCTCAGCCATGGCCTGAGACTCTTGTTGTGTTAGAGATGTATGAACCTAAAGAGGTGAGGAGGGGGGGGATCCATGAAGACAGGTAATGCTAGTAGAATTCTGTAGACCTTTTCATAGGCCTTAGATATAAATCTCGTCTAATAAATCTAATAAAGCACACAATTTTGCTTTCTAAGCACAGGCTCTTACCTCAAGTTAGGCCAAAATGTAATTTCAGGGGAAGAAGAATCAAAGCAAGTACTCATAGGGGAAAATCTGTCGAAGCAGTGAACTTTTCACCTCTAACAGCTAGTAATGACCATGGGGTACAAGATCAGATGGTTCACTTAACCGCCGAGTAACAAAATTAGGCTAAAAGTTAGATCTAGTCTGCCCAGGGGCAACATGACAAATTAGATTCATCCACTCGCCATATTTGTATTAATGCACTTTTGTATTAGTGAACAGATTATAAAAGAAGGCTTTGCCTTGAGGCAGGGTTTTCTGGCACTGAACTAATTTTCAAGCTGAGGTTCTCCCCTGAGGGCACGGTAAGACCCTCCGTTCTTTGCAGCCGAGGACCTGATCCTCAGCAAAGATTTACCTGGGAACAGCTCTTAACACTTTGGAGCTTTAAAAACTGCACATTTCTTTCTGTAAAGCTATGTAAATTGTATACTTTTAATATATGTTTTAATAATAATGGAATATTTAGTTACCATCTTTCTAAAACCATTCCATGTGGTCCACTGCTAATATTTAAAAAAAAAAAAAAAAAGGAGAGAAAAAAGAAAAATAGATGTTTTAAAACCAGCTCTCTGGGACAGGCTCTGCAAACTCGTTCTGGCTCCCAGTCTTGGCTGGGAGTCAGTAGTAAGAACTGCTGACTATGCAGATGGCCACCTCCCTTCATGCTGTGGCTGCTGCAACCCTGCAAAAGGTCGTAGCCCCGTGGTCTCGTGGCCCTGTGACTCGTGGGACTCACAGCACTCAACGTTGGTTGTACGTGTGAGTGTTCCCAGCACGAGGCTTCACTTTGCAGCTGCAGCAGCGCGGTGTCCTTCTGACCCGGGAGGGAGCCGTGACTCAAGAATGCATTTCTTTCTCCTCTGAAGATGAAAAGACTTTTAAAATTAATTGCATGACATTATGGCTTGTCTGTATTGTCAGTTTTGATTTTGCTGTGACAAAATGATGGCCGCTCCCTGTCACGCAGAGTGACGCCGTGCCTGTGAGCACCGCACTCATCAAGTGGCAGCAGCAAGTGAAAGCATCACTGTGATCTGCATGGAAAGCAGTTTCGCGGAGCATGGTGTGGAGGGCGAGACAAGTGCAGATGTCACACTCCTGCAGGGGACCCAACCTGGCCACCGCTGGCTGCAGCTGGTGGTGCCTCTGCTGTGCCATCCACAAATCTATGCCAGGTATCTAACCCTCTCCACCCGCCCCGGCAACCAGCACTAATTATGGAGGGTGATACCCTCAAGAAGTGTAATTTAAAGCATTTAGAGCTGAATGCACAACTACTAGATCTAAAATCAGAGATCTTAAAAGAGCAGCAGGGCTGGATGGGGAAAGCGGGAGCAGAAGGAGCAGGAGGAGACTAACCCATTTTCCCTTTAGAGGGCAGTGGTGTTCATCGTACAAAAAATGCATTTCTGAGGAGGTAAAACCATTACCGTTGTCAACTGGGGTCAGCAGCACCACAGCAGCAGCAAGTAATGGGAACCAGCACTGACATGGTGCTGCTGGCCACGCTGCGCCGTACAGAACAGCATCTGAGGCTGATATACTTTCTCTAATGCTCTGGGCAGGGGCTCATTAATTTCCCCTTGTTTTCCCTCACAGTAATCAGACGAATAATTACGGTTTCACAGAGAGGCTTCTTTTCTCCTGCCACACCATGAACGTGGTCCAGGGTGAAGCGCTCCTTTCCGTCAATGTTTGCCAAGTTACGGCCTCTCCCCGAGCCAGATGAGCCCTTCCTGCTGGATTTAGGCCAAACAAGTTTGGAAAGCCAAATGAGAGATGATTTCAAAGGCAGTACTAACCTTTTCATGGGCTTGGGTGAGGCCTCCCGCTCCAGGTTGGAGGACGCGTGCTTCACGTGCATGGCGTTGTAGGAGGTGTGGGTGTACTCGTTTTCATCGCTGTAGTCGGGACCGAGTAACGTTCGAGCCCACGTCCCCATGTCGTACGGAGGCAGAGTCCCCCCGAATTCAGAAGGCAGGCATTCAGGGTGTATTAGCTGGTGAAGGCTGTTCAGGTTGTTACCATGAAGAAAGATCTTTAACAAATGAAAAGAAAGTTCGAAGTCGTCATCGATTCCTTACTTCATTAAGTACAGTAATAACAGCACTAATGAGGTGTGGCGCGTCATTAGTTGATGCTGCAGTTTTCAGGTGGGAATTTCTGAAGCGCTGAGGGCTGGATGGGGCGGGCAGGAGCCAGGGGGTGGAATTAGCTTTGGGATGTGCAGCTGTAGAATTAGGCTGTCACTATAAACACTTCTGAAAAAAGCAATTCACTTACTTTCGGCACATGGCACTTTCACTTTTTAAAGTACTAGATCAGGGAAAGTGCAAGTCAGGAATAATAACCGATTATTGTCACTAGGAGAGGATATAGGCTTTTATGAGGAGTGGTGAGAATAAAAGGGAGATAGCGGAGCTTACTGAAAGATGCGAAGGTCCTCAATGTCTGAGAGGGCAACCAGCCCTGCGCCTGAGGACTGACATTTCCCAGGGGTCTAAGTCTGTGTCACCACTTTGCACCGCTTTGGTGACATTTGTCTCCCTAATCCCTCTCTGCTTTCAGGCTGGTACTACCCTTGTCCTGCCTGGTTAGTGACACCCTAGGGTGGACTATGGGGCCTTCTGAGAGATGATCCAGTGGTTGTTCTGTAGACAGCAGAGGACAAATGGCCAAGATAACTGCAGGACCACAGTTCACATGGGTTTCACTTCTGCAGTGTGAGCAAACAGCCTTCAGGCATGGGTATTTTTTTGTGGTGAGTTACCACCATGTGAAAACAGTGAACTTGCTCAGAGCACAAAATAGGAAATTTTGCTCTCACAAAACGGGTTGAGCTGAAGTTACCCGCCCTGCAGGTGACCTCAGACAGGCCTGATAGTCCCTCCACATTGCTAATTCTCTCTATCCCTCCGCATGTCCCATTAAAATGTATCTACACTTCGTTAGCGACAACGAAGTGGTCCCTGGCTGAGTTATTGATTCAATCCAAACCATTACAAACTCTAAGTTTTAATACTAGCAGCAATTCTCTGAGGCCGTATGAAAAATGCAGAGAGAAAAAGAAGGAAGAAAAGAAAGCAGGCAGCTCCTCAGCTACTTCAGCTCTGCAGCTTCCTATCCCCCCCAGCCCCGTCTAATTACCCGTTTCCTTGTCTTGTCTTTGAGAAACGGTTTGATTAACGTGTACAGGGCATGGATGTACCAGGGCTGGTTGACAAAATGGACTCCTCCAAAACGGGCAGGAAAGCTGTCCTATAGAAAGAAAGAAAAAGAAGGCAGTTATTAGATGCAGTGCTTTAGCCAGGCAGTCAATAGGATGAAAGTCAGAGGATGAAGTCTGCCTCTTTCCATCTGCAAACGAGCACTGGGCTTGCTGGGAGGAGGCAGGAGGGAGATGAAAAAAGAAAGACGCCTGGAAACGTTTGCATCAGTTTCCTCGGTTAGCAGACACAGCCCCTTCTCCCCTCCACGCGCTAACGCATCAGTTGCCAATGATTTAGAGTAGGCTCTCCAGCCACCTCGCCTGAACGTTTTTTAACTCCATCAGGGCATCTGACTTGGCTGGGATGGGAAGTGAGAGGGGGCCGAGGAGCACCGCTCCCTCCCTCGAGGGGAATCTTTCTAATTTCTCATTGTGCGGCGCACGGCAAGCCCCCCGGTTCCCACGCACATCGCTGCACACAGCTCACCTTTTCACCCTTCGGCCTCCCCGCCTCCCCCCCTGCTAAAATCATCATTACAATGGCTGACCTTTCGGGGTGAGCGAGCAGCGGAGTGTGGGGAGGAGGATGGGTGGGAAACGCTGATAAGTGAAGGTGTAGGGAGAGCAGCACCATGACGGCACCATGGAAACTGCCGGAGCCCAGTGCTGGCTTGCCAGGCTGTGCACAAACAGCCTCGCCATTAACATGCAGGTAGCGTCCCAGCGGGGAGGTGTTTGCAATAGCGTCCTACTCCGCTCAGCCCGCGCGGCATGCTTAATAAAAGAGGAGGTTTGCTGGCATGCCTTTAAAGGTTATTGTATGTTGTGGTGGGTATTTTGTACCTACACTGTCATCTAACAAATGTCAGTCAGTCAGGGAAGAGCCTAGGATTCTTTCGCAGTGCATAAATAGTGGGAGTACTGCTGCTCCTGCATGCAAATACGCTTCCAGCGAGAGGAGAGGTGCCTGTCTCTCCCCTGTGAAGGGAGATCCTGATGAAGCCATCCTCGTCCTGGGTGTGCTCCTAACCCCTACAGCTCACCACATAAAGACAGAGCATAATCAGGTCTCTTCCTTCAGGGATTTGGCTTCCAGACTCAGGCAGGTTCATTCCCCCCACAATTAGCGCAAGGTATCCTGTGGCTTTCTCTCACCTTCCTCCAGAACACCAGAGATTGAGCACAGCTGGTGAGGGTATGGGGTGGATTTGTGAGATGATATGGAAAATCCCCTTATACACCTGCTCGGTATAGCTTCTGTGCCACTTCAAGGTCTAATTGTTTCCCAGATTGAGCACTACGTAGGCGTCCCACCACCTCTCACCACCCAAGTCAGATTGGCAGGACTCCCTATGTTCTTGAGCACTGGCCATGGATTTCCATGGCAGTCATCTTAAACCATATTTGGGTAATGTTTGTGAGTGTCCGCAAGCATGAAGTGGTACTTTTTTCTTTTGCTATATAGTAGTATAAGCAGTTTACACCTCAGTTTACCTGAAACCTTTGCAGATCTCAATATTGGGTGCTCTGTGAAAGACTAGTGAGTGAGTGGTCAGGCCAGCACTCAGGAGGCCAAGCAGTGTAACATAGCAGGTGATCCCATTTCAAACCCCAGAAAACTATGAGCTGAGCTTTTTAAGGATGGCACACGCTCTGTTGCAGTGTTCATTCACTATGAAGACGATTGTATTTCCATTGCTGCTGGAATATTCATTAGAGCTTAGGGACACAGCTCTGACTGATATGAACTGCTGCAGTGCTGCAGGTTGCAGGGACTTCAACCAGGCTGTGCTGAGAAACAGCTGCAGAGAATCTGAGCCCACCTAGAAAAAACATTGACCAACAACAGAAGCGTGAAGTGAAGCCCAAAGTGATTTTCTACCCTACCTAAAAATGGGGTTTAGAGCAGACCAGAGCCAAAAATGCCCATTTCATGCAAAATTCACATATTCAGTTGCTTTCTTCCCACATGGGAATGATAATTTGAAGATTTGAAACTTTTCACATAATATTCTAAAAAAAATAGTATTAAGAAATATTGGAATGGTCCGTATTTGCCTTTTTTTTTTTTTAAATTCTATATTTGTCAAGAAATCTGCCATCCCACAAGCTGTATCTCTAAGACAGAAGTTCTGGACTCCTTTGCTCTTTGGGGTTAAGCTGCCACAGTTGTCCCAGGTGGTACCGTAGCAGCATAGGTCAGTCTAGAAGATACAGTCTGAGTTTGAAGCGAAAGACAGTAAAGACATGAGAGATGGGAGTCAGGGGAATAACTTTAAGATAGAGATTTGTACTGGCCTGAAAATGAAAAATTGTTTTGTCTTCTCACTAGAATGCACGGATGATATTAATCACAATCTTCAGTGAGAAATGTCAGTCAGACTTCATTTTCAAGGGGGAATGTGGTTTATTTTAGAACATGATGACCAGCCTTAATGATACCACATTACCCGGAAAGGTCTGAATGCTGAGAATTATAGGAACCAGCCAGAGGTTTAAACTTGCAGATTACCCCTGGAAAGGATAAGGAGAAGGATGTACTTTCCTATATAGAAGATGAATTTTATGTCCACCCAACATAGATTGTTGAGTCCATAAACTAGATTCTGTCTGGTACATCAGTAGATTAAGTGTTACAGGAAAGCCCCTCATATAATAGTTTTATTTATAGGCAATTGCTTTCTTTCCATTCTGAAGGTACACCTGAAAATGCACAAAGACCCTTGAAAAGGCAGCATGACAGCCAGGAAAAAAACAGCAATCAAAGAACATTTTTTTTGTGTGTAACTTTCTGCTAATTTTTGTTCCTTACTCTATTAAGCACGATAAGCTCAATTTGACCTTCATCCCTCAGTCCACCTGCATTTGTAAGGCTGTCAATTAGAACAAGGACAAAGACATAATTTTTTTTTTTTTTTTTTTTAAACCAAAGAAATTTGATATGGGAATCATCCAGACACTGTTTGGAACTGCAACATACCAATTTTGCAGAAGTCCCTAATTAGAGCAGAGCTGTCTTGGAAAGAAAAGCTCCCATCTGGAGGTCTGCCTTGCGCAGTTCCAGGAAGATGTATGAGACCTTTCCCACACCCCACTTAGTGTCTCTGTTGCTTTCCCTGGGGCAAGGTGAAAGTAGCTGAAATTGATTTTCTGCTGGAGAGCTTTTGCTTTTAGGAATTCTCTTTTGATTTCTCATGTCTTGTGATTCCTTGGGAAGGTGTATTTTATAATGAGGTACATTTTTTGGAGCCTACTGTGAAAAGGACCTTGGGATCATGGAGCCTATTCTTAACCTGATTCCTTGTTAAAAATACCCAATCCTGAGTTTATGCCATTTTATTCCAATGGCATAAATAAAAGATAACACGCAGGAACTAGTGTTTGTGGGCACTATTATCATTTTATCTGAAAACCAGGCTGGATATATTAACATGTTGCTCAGAGATGAAATCACAGTGTGAGCAAATACATCCAACCCAGTGCTAATCTAGCTAACTTGCTATCCAGCAATAGCAGAGAAGAAACAGCGAAAAGATTCCAGTTACCAGTTTGGGCAGATAGCTCACTCCAGAGTCAGACCAAGTCTTCTTCATTGCAACCTGAAGTGAACTAAAACAAGGAATATATCTAGAATCATAGAATCATGTGTTGGGTTGGAAGGGACCTTTAAAGGTCATCTAGTCCAACCCCCCTGCAGTAAGCAGGAACATCTTCAACTAGATCAGGTTGCTCAGAGCCTCATCAAGCCTGGCCTAGAATGTCTCCAGGGATGGGGCCTCCATCACCTCTCTGGACAACCTGTTCCAGTGTCTCACCACCCGCATTGTAAAGAACTTCTTCCTAACATCTAATCTAAACCTACCCTCTTCTAGTTTAAAACCATTGCCCCTTATCCTATCACTATGTGCCCTTGCAAATAGCCCCTCCCCAGCTTTCTTGTAGGCCCCCTTCAGATACTGGAAGGCTGCTATAAGATCTCCCGGGAACCTTCTCTTCTCCAGGCTGGACAACCCCAACTCTCTCAGCCTGTCTTCACAGGAGAGGTGCTCCAGCCCTCGGATCATCTTTGTGGCCTCCTCTGGACCTGCTCCAACAGGTCCATGTCCTTCTTGTGCTGAGGGCTCCAGAGCTGGACACATCTAACCATGCTCCAGTATCTCCTTTCCCAAACTGTAAAGGGACAAACCTAGAGGCAAAATTGTCCATACACAGCGTTTTAGTTGTTCCTCTTGATTGAATGAAACTAGTGCCAAAGATGGGACTTTTCTTTTGCCTGATTTGTCTTTTTTTAACTTTACTTTTTTTTTTCTTTACTGTTTTCAGTTATTCCCCTCTGCATCATCCCCAAAGAAAAGAAAGAAACAAACACTTGAGAGCCACAGTGGAGCTGCCGCAGACACCCCAAAATCCTTACAGGCCTCAATACATCTTTCATTTCAGATTGGAGAAGTGTCTCCGAGCTTGCAGATCAAAGGAAAACATTACAGAGATTGTTTCCCTTCTCCACTCAGACCTCCTGTGCAGGGAAACTTCTGAATTGAAATGAGTCTGGGACCGAAAACCCTCGGTACGTAATGTTCTGCTAAATAGCTTGGGAGCAATAGGTATGAGGTAAATGAGAGACAATTTTTCACTATTGCTGCCTGTTCTTGTCTTCATGACATCTATTTCTTTTGGCTTGAGTATGCATCAGAAACCTTTTACTGTTTCGTTGTTCTGAACTGCTTGAAGGCTAAAAATCAAGATGATCTTGCAGCATCTCCTAGCACCAAACTGTGTCAGAGAAGCCAAACAATCTTTGGAATACCAAAATCAGGAATAAATCCAACCTGATGCTCAGAGCTAATCTTTTCGAACTGCATGAACTGGCTTCATAGACCAACGAACTGAGCTCAAAAACTAAATTACAGCTTATTTCTATGTTGCAGGACATCTGAATTTTGTGGCACAAATGTTTTTCAAATGCTTTCATAAGTTCTACCCTTTGCAAACAGAAAAGCAAACCCACATCTTGCCATCCAAATGCACTTTAATCTCGACCATACTTGCCAGTTTACTGCAAATCAAAATATAATCCCCTTTGAAAGAAAGTAATTTTCCTTAGATTCAGGAAGATTTAAATCATGAACAATACTGTTTAAACCTAAAGGTCTTTTAAACTGAGGATAAAACCAGCATCTTCATGCCTGTGCACTTACATAATCAGTCCCCACGGTGGATTAAAGCTCCCACAGACCGTATTAATAGTTCAGGAAATTTTATTAATAGTTCAGTGATAGATTCTCCACAGAGAGTTTCCGTCAGTGTGTGATTCTAATGGATTGGCGTGGTAAGGGAAGGAGGCTTTCTGCTCTCCAGCTCTGGATCCAAATTCAGCCTCGAAACAGTGGCAGTGGTTGCAAGTTGTTGTCCCCTGATTTTACAACTTTGTCAGATATTGGCTAGGTTGTGTCTATCAAAAACCACGATCCTGAGAGCATTTGAATGAACGCCACGTAGCGCCCCTGGTGCTGACAGAGCGGGCTGCCTTACAGTACGTGCTAGGAGAGAAGGTGAAGTGTCCCCCCGTGTCGCTACAGCTTCAGCTTCTAATTTTAATGCAGCTCCTAAGAGGAGAATACCTAGTTCGGGAAATCCTGGGGGCAGGAGGCAGTGGGAGGCAGTGGCAGGGCTGGGGGCCGCAGGGACCCCGAGACCGGGCTGTTCCCGCACCTCTCCGAGCCATCCCTGGGGCTGCGGTAGCCAGCGCGGCTCCCACTCGCCCACTGCGGTGCCTGCTCTGAGCCCAGGCACGTTTCACATCTCTCTCCGGACAAGTTGTTCATCTTTCAGTTATCTCTTTTTGCTCCCCTGTGTTTTTGAAGAAACAGGAATGCAAAATTAATGTTGCCGGTGGCAATAATTGCAAACTCGTTTGCTTCTACCTTGGCATGCCCTCAGAGTACACAGGGCTTGGATATAGCTGCAGAGTAGGGGAAAACCATTTAAAAAAAAAGACATTAGTGGTAGCAATATGGCAATGTTGACCTGCTGGATTATGACCGTAAAAAGAATTCTTGCAATCAGAAAGGACTCATTGATTTGGGGTAAGCTGTGACTGTAACTGCTCACACCAAAATGCTCTCTTTTCTCTGAAGCATACAGTAGCAATGGACTGGAGCAAAATCACAGGAAAATAGGAGTACTTGGTTTATTTTTACACTGCATACCCACATATGTAGATGAGTACACTCTGAAGTACTGCTGTCACGGAAATGGAACTGAAAAATGAACACTGGGATGCATTCTCCTGGATATTTTTCATTATGTTTGTTATCTCTCCCGCTACCCTCAATAACTTTTAAAATTCAGTCATTTGCAGTGGGTTTCTCCCAGTCATTATTGCACATTAGTGAGGTCCTACAGAGCATCTGTTCATGGGTGTTGGCAGATGGCACCAATAAATCAGGTTATAGAACACAGATTTGCTCAGTAAACTTTGATTTGTCCTGATAGAATCATGCTGTCATATCATCTGGTCTAACAAAATAACTCCTAACCTTGGGGCAAAAGGGGGATTTCTTTACTACCTTTTTCCAAGAAACCCCTTGCTGAACCAGCTCAGAATAATTTAGGAACAGAAAATTTCCCAGAAGCAGTGACTCCACTGGATTAACACCATAGCCGGGTGCTGCTTTTTTGCTTGGCACGTGCCCCTGTTGATTTCAAAGGGTTTCATACACTTAAGGCGCAGACTGAGGCTCCCTCCAGAGAAAGAAAAGATGAATAAATTATATTGATAGAGAAACAGCAGGTTCATTCAGGGGCTTCATTGAGGAGCTACACAGAGAAGAGAGGAATTCAAAACATGATTGAAAAATAATAATACAAAGAGCACTGACACACTGATTTGGAAGTAGCCCACGCCTGTGTGTGACTCAGGTGCCACAGTTTGTTCTAGATTAGGTCAAATTAGGCAAGGCCAGGTGAGGGATCTTCTGGTGGAGCAGGAAGAGTAGAAGTCCCACGGTAAGCTAAAGAGGGGTAGGTTGGGTCACGAGAACAGGTGGCAGCATGGGAAGGGACATGAATTTGCCAGAGGCTATTTTTCAGAGTTAATTTAGGAACTTGCTATGATCTTTGCATCCAGCTCTGGCAAAATTGTCTCCAATGTCCTGATTTTTGGTGTAACTGTAGCTCAGAAACACTTTCATATCCAGCTTTCTTAAGTGAGGGTGACTGCAAGCTGAGTCGCTTCTATTCCTGTATCTCACTGAACATGAGCGTCTAAAATTAGTTGGGAGGGGGGAAGGGAAAAGCATCAGGAAGATCATCAAAGCTGAAAGTAGTTAAGGGCTTAATTAGAAACTGCAAAATGCTCTGGGCACAATGCAAGCCTGGCCTGGGGGCTTGCTGGACCAACGCAGGTGCTGCTGGCTGAAGTGTGGGACCACGGTGATGCTTTGCTCTCTGAGGGGTACCAAGCCCTTGGCTGGCTGTGACCTACAAGCTTTGGTTGCTCACTTGAAATCATCATCATCATTAGAAGAAAGTCTCCATGCAAACATTATGTTTCTGATAAAAGTGATGTCCCTCCAATCCTTTCTCTGACACCGGGAGTTAAAGCAATGCTGTTCATCTCCGAGCCGTTGGTGGGTTGTGTGGGTGTGAATTGCTTTCAGTTTGGGGTGTCTGATAAAGAAATGGGTTTTTTTCCTGTAGCCAAATTTTAATGCAGGACCTTCTGAAGAAAAACGGCCACCAGCAGAATGAGCACATCCAGCAATGAAAGTAAAAGTCAGCATTAAGACATTTTTTAAGGAAAGACCACCCTAATTTCCTTGGACCTGGAAAAGGATCCACACAGAGAGCACTGGGGATAAAACATTTGGCATGGAAAACTTGATCGGAAGAATGTTCTATTTTTAATACACACTTTTGAACAATAGCAACTTAAAGATTGTTTTGAAAGTCATTTTTTAAAGTTAAGCTCTAAAGAAAATTAATTAACACTATTAACCACTGTAGCCAAAATCTACAGTTTTTCTTACCTGACCTGATTTAAACCTCTGTCTCCTTGGCTATTTCTATTTCCATAGACAGGCCTTGCACCTATCCTGAAGGGTAGGAGATCTGTGGGACACTGGTTGAAAGCACGGTGAGTGAAGGAGTTAGGGCAGAGAAGCTGACACTGAGGCACATCCACTAGGATTTAAAAGGCTGTTGAAAGGAAAGAATAAAGTGCATGCAAAAAGCCAGTCCTGAAAAGGTCAAAGTACAGCACCTTATTTCTTGTCCAGCACTATTAGGATTTTAAACAACAAAAAAACCCACATACAAAGTCTGCCTCTTCAGATGTGCATTGTTATGCTGAGAATCTACAACATGTACGTAAAACATTTATTCTCTATTTTCTTCACATCGCCACTTGCAATATCTAAGTGTCTACTCCCTGCCAAAATAGCCCCTGTTCTGAGCAAAGGGGCAATGAAGGCCAAACTGTCACGGCGAGGACAAATGCCCACAGCATTAGTTAAAGTCAGCCAAAGAAAAGCAATTAAAAAAGGTCTTGTGGCACTTGCCTTTCTTCTCAGGAGACCTATTGACTTTGCAGAAAAGCTTTCCGTCTTGCCTATGAAAGCACCAAGGTGTTACAGAGAAATCATACAGTCGTATTACACTAGTGCTGTGATTGAAAGCTGATGATGGAGAAAAGGAGATTTTTGTTATTTATAGTGCCAGGCAACCTATTTGGTGCTGAACAGAAGTCTGCTCTAGCTTGGCTTGAACAAAGCCTGGAATCATCTTAAAGCTTTTGCATGTGCATTCATACACAGGGCGGCATGTAAAGGAGATTATAAAGTATTATTGAGATTATAACCTAGAAAGAAAAATGTTTTTTTCAACCTAGGTCAGAAAAAAAATGATCAAGCAATTCTTTTTATTGGCATTTGTTGACTGAAAACAGACTATTTGACAGAGATTATTCCTTTTCCAGTAAATATCTCTGCATCTAGCAAGAAGTTAAGAAAATCCTTCGTGTTGACTTCTCCATACAAGTCCTTGAAGGTATCTTAGCCTTCTAGCGCCCATTATCTCAGGGTTATCTACTAAAGAGAAGCAAGATTCCAATCTTATTTCACTAAGAATTTCAGTTTTTACCCTAATTTATTTGAGATTAGAACCTCGTTTTAAAATAGAAGATTTCCCTTCACATACAAACCCTTTTTTAAACAATTTCTATGGTCTCTGTCATCCTCGATGAACGTACCCTGATGAGCGTCCCCCTAGTGAAGACGGTTTTTTCAATGCTTTCTTCTCTTTCCACAGGAGGGGGTGTGTGTGGATGTGTGTGGGTGGGTGTTTGGGGAGTGTGTGGTGTGAGGGTGGGTGAGAAAACCCCGTGACCTACTTTGCTTTAAAGGGAGCCAAAATGCTAAATGCCTGCGGAATGGTGGAACCTCAGCTCGGGGCGGGGGGTCAATACGAGGCAACCCACACTGCATTAGGTCAACACCTGACAGCAGCAGCACCTCTGCTTCATCTACCACCTCTTATTCTTCAAAGCAATAGAAGCTTAGGGAAAAAAAATAATCTTTTGTTATTTGCATGATTCAGTCTCTGTCTCCTTATTCCAATATCTTAGTTAGCTTGCTTATCTTCCTTATTCCTCCACGCTGATGGGAAACTTGTTTCATGTATTTGTGTCGCACCAAGTCCCACATAGTGGCAGGGCTGAGTTGACAGGAGCAGACCAACGTGTTGGCTCTGCAATAAAATATAATTTCTTTGTGTCTGCCCTTTTGTAATGTCTGTCTGTCTTTCTTTTTTTTTTTTAATAACAGAGCAGTGCTTTCATAATTGAATCATTACCAAAATTGAATGTCATTGAAATAAGTTTTGAGAACAAAAAAAAAAGTGAGTAATACTAAAGATACATGTGAAAAGATGTAAAGATACTTTGTGGGAAACATTTTAAGGAAAGCTCTTTTTAAAGTGGCAGACAGCATTTTAAGTTTCATGACATTTTCTACGCCCTGCATTTAAGAAGCAAGTTACGAAGACCAGTTTGCAGGGAAGAGCCTTGTGCTGTGCGGTACGGAGAACACACTGACATTTTTCCCCCATGGTCATAAAAGCAGGCATTGCTAATAGCACCACCAATAGCTAAGACTGTCTGATGCTCCATTTGCATTTTGTTATAACTTTGTCAGGATTTTACGGTTTGGGCTCAAATGCTTCAACAGGGAGCTAGATAAATATTTTTATGGGGACAGTTCTGGGGGCTGGAGGGTGAGGAAGTGATTTGAGGGATTCTCAGCTGACTTGGTGGTGAAATACTGTTTTGTGCACTTCAAAAATTTTTCTATGACTACTGCAGGGTGGAGATTTGAAGCTCATAGCCTTTGGGGCATGGACCCAACCTTTCTTATAAGGTTTTCCTAGTGCACGTGGTTTTACTGGCACAGTGAGAATTTGCAGCTCCCTGTGTGCATATGCCAGAATGCATTCAAGGAAGTTTGGAGGTTGAGAGGTTTCATGAGCTGGACTAGTCATAGTGATACTCTCTTGCCTTAAAAGCTATGATCAGTCAAAATCCTTGGAGTTCATTAGCTACGTTCTCCCCACAGAGCGGCTGCAGCCCTGACCCCGGGTGGGAGGCAGAGCTCTCCCTGCGGTGGTTGCTCCTAGAGGTATCGTAAAACACAGGTGGAGTCAGGGCCCCCGAAGCTGTACTTTGATACTGGGATTTCCCCTTTTCTAGAGTGCCTGACTGCTTTGCCATTTTAGCGTTCTTTTTGTACTGTGTTCACCACCTAAATCAATGCTAGGTGACAGCCAGTGCTGCTCATCACATAATCGCTCAGAATCCAGGGCTTTTATCAGTCTGACAGCGTTAAATGCTGCATAAACTTTGTACTCTTTGTTATACAAAATACAAGTTTATAATCTCTGCAACAGCTCTCCCATTTCCACAACACAACTTCCCTTCAGTTCACGCTTCTTATTTCTCACTACCTTGCTTTACTGCAAGCTTAACTATGACTTCAAAACAACTTTAAAGGATAGTAGTAGGAAAATGTTATCTGCTGCCTGTGCAGGTGCAAGGAAAACAGGGCACTAATCAGTGCAGTTTCCCACCCTTTTCATTATCATCAGCCAAGCACAGCTATCAGACTGAGGGGATAATTCTAGGACGCTGTTTTGGTCCTTTGACCTCTTCATGTTATTGCCTGCTCCCACTACAGCCCTTGAACAAGAAGGGGCTGTGGGTTACCCATTAAGTTTACTGCCTGAGTAGTGTTTGCACTGCCTACTCCAAAAAGGTTATTCTTAATTGTGTTTTCACAGTGTTCGTTTGCAAGCTAATGATTCCTCCATTCTCCTGTTCTGCTCTTAAAAATTCATTCTGATTATTTTTTCTAAGGCCAAGAGCAGGGGGAAAAAAAAAAAAAAAAAGACCTCTTAATTTTGGTAAAACTACAGCTAGCAGGAAATCGTGACCCCATTTCTCGCCCACCCCAGATTAAAAAGCCATACAAATTTTTCTCTTCCTCTTCCTTCTCATATTGGATTAAAGTCATACATTAAGCACTGTTACACAAAGTCTTAAATGAATTAGGCTTTTCCCACCCAGAGGCTTGAAGCATGCTGTATCATATCCCCGGAGGTCATTAAATTTGCTGGGTAGACACAGGGCAGCCACTCTGTACCTTCTGCTTTGAAGGCTTCCCTTCGAGAACTCTTTCCCCCCGAAGGCATGCAGCAGCCTATCCTCCTCGTTAAAACTCCAAGCATTTTATTACTGCTTCCCGCTTGAGCATCAGCATTTGCAAATCAGTGGGTGTCATTTACCTTGAGTTTAGCAAGGCATTAGGCATGGTGGCCCATAATGTCCCTCTAGCAATCCGGGGGGATTTTATTTGGAGAGATGGAATACAGTGTGGGTGAAAAATTGATCAGATTGCTGGGATTCAAGTGTTGAGATCATAGGTACAAAACCTGCCTCATGGTCATTTGCTAATGCTTTTTCTCTGGGGTTGCTACTGGAGCCGGTACAGCTTAATGTCTTTATAAATGCCGTGGGTGATGGTAGGGAGTAACTAACCCTCAGAAGCTTTGCTGATGGTACCAGGCTGTGGAGTACAGCTGATGGGCTGGGGGTTAAGGCATAAAGTCCCTATTCAGGGGGATTCCTGACAGGCTGGGGAGATGAGTAGCTGGGAACCACATCAACAAATGCAAAGTGTTTTGTCTTAGAATAACCCCATGCGGCAGGATAGGTCAGGCACTACGGAGATGGCAGCCAGACTTTTCTCAGGAAGAAAAGACAAGGTAATCTACATGAGTTGCAGTTGCGGTGGAAAGCAAACCCATGTACCAGGAAAAAGTTTCATGGTGGGCACTGAAACACAGGAAGAGGTTTCCTGGAGAGGCTGCGGAAACTCCACCCGTGAGGATGTTCATGTCTCAGCAGAACAAGACCCCGAATGACCTGATCTAAACTCAAAGCTGGATCTAACTGATCCTGTGGTATTTTATATATGCATCTAAAGTTGTCAGGCTGTTACTGCTCTGTAATTTACTTAGTCACGTTCCACACTTATCACTGACTGATCTCTGGTTACTTAGGGCTTCAGGTTGCAGTTTGCATTTAAAGCTTGAAGATTTTATCATCTTTAAAATATGCCACGTAATATATTATAGACTAATGGGCAAGAACATAAGGCTTATTTAAGATATGCTCTACCACAAAACCCATATTATGAGCACCAATGACAGCAATAAACAAAAGAAAATAATCCTTTCAGACCAGAGGAAAATCTATATCAGTAACTCCCTACATTGAACAGTTGTTCCAAGAATGAAGGATTTCCTTGTTATCAGGAATGTGCTGGGTGAACAGAAGTCATCAGAAAAGCTGCATTCCCTATTAACTGCTACAGTATTTCACACATGCCTCAATGCATATTAATCCCACTTATGTCCATCAACTTAATTAAAACCTCTCCATTATTGAAAGCTATAACTGGCACAGAAAAGTATCAAAGCTTAGGAAAAAAGGAGTATTCATTTATGCTGTTCACTAGACAGCTTTCCAGTAGTGCTAGGTTGTTTCTGGTAGGAAATAAACAATTTCAGCTGGAAATCCATCAATTTGGAAAACATTAGGAGATCGCAACCACAGCCAACATTTGTCTGCAAGCATTAGTGAGAAGTTAATAGTACTGCTGAACACATTGCAGATGCTTGACTGGGGATTCTTTTTTTTCCTCCTTTTCTTCTGGCAATGACACACTTTTGTCATATATATGCAGTAGTGTACCTGTACTGTACATCTTCCCACAAAAATTCAAGATAAGGGCCACTGACATCACACTTATAATGCTGAGGTTACCCTAATATCTTGCTTCCTCATTTCTATTAGGGAAAAGTCTGGCTGGAAAGGTCAGTTCGCTGCTTATTAGTAACATAATCTCCAAAATTTTAAGACCAAATCGTTAGCAAACTTCCTTCTTTTTTCCCCCTAATTCTCTGCTCCAGGCACTATATTGTTTCAAATTTGAGTTTGAAACAAATCTTGGGCCCACCGCATTGTTGTACAGTCTGGGAGGGATTACTCTATTAAATAGGCTCTGCTATTTGAACTGGTCGAGTTGTGAAGGGGCTCAGGTTATGAAAGCCTGCTCAGTGTGGAATCCCTCACTGAACGCAGCAAATTCTTCACTCAAGGTGATCGTTGAACAACTAGTTTTACCAAGAATAAACAGCAAGGCAATATCCTAAACAGAAAAATAGAGAAGTTAAAAGCTTTGCTAGCACCAAAATTCTTTCCAACTACAGAAAATAATTGGAGTTATTTGCCTATTACTTCAGTCTGTATCCATAAGCCAGAAGTGCCACTGGAAAAGCAGCTTAATTTCTGACACAGAAGTTCTGAAGCACCTTGATTGTTAAAAATATTTTCCCATTAACTTAAGCAGAGGAGGCTAATTATAAAAGATTATTACAGCAATTCGAGCACTGCTCTCAAGGTAAAGTGAAACGTGTTAGATGTATGTTTTTAAACGGACATTACAAAGAAGGTGCTAAAAATAAAATTATATTTGTGATTGTTAGAAAGTTAGAAACAGTTTTTCAATCTTAAGATAATGTCCCAGTTAGATTCTGGGAAAAATCATTCAAGGCAGCATCTACTCAAGTACCCAGAATCGACTCATGGCAAAGCAATTAACATTTCTAAAGCAATGAAGGACTTGCCTGAAGTTTGAGGAGGTTAGGTGTTGCTTTGACGCTGCGGACATGAAAAGAAACCCACAACGTTTCTGCAAATGAGATTGAGGCAGGAAAGCACAATGCAGTCAGTGTGGGAGTCCACAGAGACCAAGACTCTGAGAAACTCAGGGTGGACAAACAACTCATGCAAGATGATATCTGCCATTTGTAAAAGGATGGCAACACTACACAGGCATTTGCAAGCATCAGCAGACACCTGTAGAGGAAGCAAGCAGATATCTTCATGGGAGTCATGGAAAACGGCATAGTAGAGGGTAAATGGACTGTCCACCTGAAGGTCCACAGGACATGGAGTGATTTTCCGTGATGTTTACATGCACCAGGGACACCAATATCAGCAAAGACAAGTCACTGATGGTAGAAGTCAATGAAACTCTGGTCTTACAGAGGTAAACTTTAATCCATTATAGAACCACGTCAGAAAGTGTTTGGATGAAGAAAAATGTAAAGTTAAAATTTATAATAGTACCAGATGGAAAAAAGATGCTTATTGTTGATTTAAAAAGATGCTAACCTCTGGATCTCAGGGAGTGAATTCATTCAGTGGACAGACAAATGTTGACAACAACTGGAAAGGAAACTAAGGATGCTTTCAAGAAATACAGGAACTCTCAAGAGAGTATGGAATAGAGATGAAAGAGTCAATATGATCCATGGCTCATCCACCCAGGAAAGTTTCTCTTGCCATAATTCAGGCAACAATAAGAGAAGCCTATTGCTCTAGGGAGAAAAATATAACTAAGAAGAACAAGTGAAGGCAGTGCTCTTCCAGCTCATGTAAAAAGCAAGCAAACCTTTCATTTGCATACAAATGACCCAAAAATGGCATCTATTGCAATGTCTTTAATGAGAAACTGAAAGGGCAGTAACACTCTGGGAGGTGACCTTATGAAACTGGGTCATCCATTTGTGCACGATCATTATCTCCTTAGGAAATCATTTTCTTTGAATGCCATTGGGTTGCACTTGGCACCAGAAGTTTTTTGCTTGGAAATACAACACATTTAACAGTGTAAACAGTACTACATTATGCATAAATTATGTTAGATATGGGGGAAAAGTGTAAAAAATCCTGTCTTGAAGCTTCAAGCGACTCAGAAAACACAACAAATTCTGACATAAAATAAACAAATAAAGATGTAAAGTGTACAGATATATTCTAGAGAACCTCATGGGAATGTCTCCCCCTGCAGACCCCTCAGATGGGGGAGCCATAAGGAAATTTGCACCTAATCAGGCTGCCTGCATCAGCAGCTTGAGAGGGCTATTGAGAAGATACAAGTAGGAGGGGTAGGTCACAACCAGGTCTGTGTTTAACATTGTGCAATTACTGTGGCACCAGTGATGCGTTGGAGGTCACACGAACTCTGAAGACAAGATGCCTGTGCTTGTCAGCCAGCAGAGTCACTTTGGCCTGACAGGTGTCTTGAGACAGATTGGGTGAAGCAGCAAGTCCAGTATGGTTTGTGAAATGATGCTAGCAGTGATAAAGGTGGGAAGCAGTCATGCCAATGTGCAGTGGAGTCATCCCAGATGCAAGCAACACTGCTGCACCAGGTGGACACGAGCAGAGGAGAAGCAGGTGGAGTAGGTTTTCTCAGCTGAGGCAGCTGAGCCCCAGGACACGCGACAGCAGGAACTGAAGGACCTGGCCATGGCAGAAATGGCAGCATGGATGTTACAGCCAAGATCGAAGGGTCCATGTGACAGTACGGCGCACCTCAGGAGTTAATTGAGCACTGGTAACTGATGGGCTTTGAGATTTTGAATTGCATTAAAAATCAGTAATGGTGTGCCTAGGAAGGGAAGTTGTGGGAAAATAAAGAACTTGCAGAAGGACCTTAAAATAGCCACTTGGTGATAAATGAGTACTGATCCCTTCCCCTCTTCCACCAATCTAGCCATGGTCAGTGTGTTACCTGGCCCCTGTTGCTGTGCTCACGACTTGGAGCAGAAATGTGAAACAGCACTTTCTTTGTATCTCCTTTAAAAGTGGCAGCAACAGCCTCTTCTCCCTTGCAGGCAATACATTGACATCTCCCACGCTGCTTACAGAGACCAGATTGGTAGGAAGCAGCAGTAAGGAAGAGAAGACAAGAAGGAGGAAGAAGAAAGTAGGAAATTTGTTCTCCCCAATGGCATTCTCACAACTGGATAATTTCTCTGGCTTCAGATCCCCTGGTCATAATAGTAAACCATCTGCTCATGGGAAGAGCACACTTAAAGGAAGGGTAGCTGGCTTAGTCATCCAGTCACATCATAGCTCGGCAGGGTTTCTCTTATTTTAGTAAACAGGGTTTCATTTTTAATCCTATTTCTCCATTCTTTAAAGAACATTTTGATGTTGTTTGTATAGTTTAACCTGTCCATTCTTCTAAAAAAAAAGATATGCGAGACAAATAATCAAGCATCCTACAAAAGTGTAAAGTTAGCAGTTCCAGCAATTGCAGTAACAATAAAGCACAACTGCAGTTAAAATATTCTGGAATCAGATACTCCACAAGAGAGTTTAAAGCACTCGCTATAAGAGTATCAGCCATGTTTAATACCAGTGGCAGCCAGGGATACGCACAACCCTGGAGTTTGCAGCAGGGGTGCAGGACTCAGCTCCCCGTGGCAGGTCTGACCCCTCTCCAGGACACATGCCGTTATGGACCCCTGTAGGCTAAGTTCATAGGACCACCTCCACCCTGTGTGGCTGGACCTGTCCTGTGCTCATGGATTCATACACGTGCGCGTTGCACAGTCCTACAGTGTCTTTCTGACTTTCCCTCTGGCTTCTTCTGGCCTCTTCTCTCTGAGCTGCCAGTGTGACGTGGACATGCTGGAGGCAGAGGTGCAGGTTAGTGGGACACTACTGTTTCATTGCTTTGCCTTCTGCTGCCTTTTCCTACTCCAAGGAGCTCCCTGTCTAAGGGGAGCCAAAGAATATTTGGTTCTGTTATGCTGCAAGGCTTGTTGTAATTTTCAGATTCAGATGGCTATTGTTCTTGAAGTGCCTTTTTTGTGCCTTTTTTTTCCCCCATTGTTGTGTTTCCTTCATCTTTCGCATCTAAGTTTGTTGAAGAAAACCCTGGACAATAGATTTCAGTGTGCGTTTTTGTCTTTCATTTTGATTGACTTCTCATGTGTTTTTAGAGCCACAGGTCAAAAACTTCAATGCTCCCTGCTGCTTTATAAAGTATTCTAAAATAAATAGTACATACCAAAGAAATATCTGATCGTCCTAGCAAAACATGAAGCTAGCAGTGCCTGTTGGAAGCTGAAGAAAACGGCACCTGCCTGCACGCAGCAATTCTGTCTAATTCTAAAGACATAGAGAAAACCTGAAAAGCCTTGCCTCTGCTGAGATACGGGAAAATTTACTGTGAAGTGAAACTCAGCACATGAATTGCGGGGTGCAATTCTGAAAAAGTAGAGAGGTGATTGTCCCATCACTGCAAATAACCTCTTTGAAGCTGCTGGTTAGCATCCCTCGTGGTACTTGGCCTTGTGAAGGTCCCTACAGCATTACAAATCAAAAATTCCAGGATGGCTTAGGTGAACTTGGCGTATTTGCCCTGAGACATCAAAAAGTATTTCTGGTCCACAGCTGCAGAAAAGTAGAACATGAGGGCTGGGCACTACTGTGTGCCCATCTCTGGTACTCCTCCGAGTGTACGCTCATGAGCTTTGAGTTTCTTGAACTGATCTCCACAGAATTGTGGTAGGTTAAAAACAGGTACAATGTTATTTTTCACCTCCTCCAAATAAAATCCAGTAAACATGTAAAGTCTTATTAATTTATATCTATTCCATCATATATTTATTCTCTAACTTGTTTAGAAAATATCTTTTCATGAGTTTAAGTTTTTTAGGAGCCAGATCACTGAAGAAAAGGTTAAAATCTAACACTTGTGCATTTTACATAGAGAAGGTATGGACAATGTTTTCTCTGTTTAGAAGACGACCTCAGTATAACACTTGTCAGTGCCTGAAGCAGTGAAATTTTCTGTGTATTGTTTTTTTTTCTGCCTGATGAGTTTCTTGGTTTTATGGCAGATTTTAATGTCGGTGGAAACCGTAGCTCCAAAGTACAGACCCAGCTCCAATGGCTTCAGGTTACAGAATTCTCAAAGTGACAGACTTCTGAATGACTCTGGCCTCAAGGGTCTGACTCCACTGAGGAGAATTAGGAACTTTTCCTTCTAATTCTAATTTCCCCCTGATTTTCCACACTAAGCTCTGCATCAGCCTCGTATCACATATGTGTATGTTGTAATACGTAATACAGCCCAGGTGAGGGTTTGGTGGAACTGGCAGCATAGCAAGAGGGAAGATTTCAGCCGTGCATTTTTCCTGTGCCATGCAGCATCGCATGCCTTGACTCCAGACGTGCCGACATATTCAGCAAGCAAGTAGATGGGTTTGCAATGGTGAGCCAGGGGGTGGAGAGACGGCAGATATTACTTTGTCTTTTAAACATATTGCAGTGGCTGTGTCTGCAAGAGCTTCACACACACATCCTTAAGGAACCTGATGTTTCTTTTCATACTTTGTGGTATTGAACTTCGAGGAAACAACTGCAATATCATGTCAGTGTATTTTAAAAGCTGCCTTCACTGTCATGGGTTTGGGATGATGAAATAATCTGACATTTAAATGGACGTAATACTGAATGCTGATTGTGCATTACCTTGAAGGTCTGCATTTATTGGTAGAAGACCACAAAGGAGAGTTGGCAGTTCGTCTTGATGTGAGACCACCGGGGGGAAAATTCATCAGACGATATGATAGGGCATCGAACATGCCTGACAGGTGAGCCTCATGGTGGCTTGACAGCTTGGACATTTGCATGAGAATCTGCTCAGCCTTTGCTTTTCATTGAATAACTCTGTACATTGAAAACTGTACCTTGCCATCTTTGCAATCTCAACCCCTCTCCATTGCACTCAGTGGTCTCATGTGAGGCCGTGTTTTGGAAGACTTCTCAGGGCATCTTCCTCTCTAAGGCTGACTACCAGCTTCTTCTCCTCTCATATTCCCTCCTTTGCTCTTCAAAGAAGAAAGATATTCTTCAAACAACATACTGCTCTGGCAACACTCTAAGGTGGGCCTCCACATCTGACCTGGCACCCTTAGGCTTGGTACACGAATGTTCCCTGGTATTTTTGTTATCAGAGAGAGCAGGAAATGCAAAAGCAGGAAATTCACCAAGTCCTAGGACTGGATCTCTTCCTTCTCTTCCATCCATTGGCCTTGCTTGCTTGTGCTAATGGCTGGCTGCTGACACCAGTGTGATCTCTATTGCCTTTTCTTTGCCCCACAGTTATTAACAGCTGGAAACATATTCAGGAACTCAACACTTCCTTGCTCAAATACCATTTTTGAAAAATCCTGTCAAAACAGCATAAGAAGGTCCTTAGTGAGCCAGATCCAGATAGCCCAATATTCTGCCTCTGGCAGCGGTCAAAGATGGACAGCCAGGAAGGAGTATAAAAACAGAATAAAAGTCTCCAGTTAACAGCTTCCTATATTTGCTCTTTTCCTGAAAGATTTTTCTGTCTCCAGAGACAGCTCTTCTCTAATGACAATTCATTCGTGATTCTCCATCCTATCAATCTATAGATGAAAAAAAAAAAAGATTGTACTAAAGTGATGGGAATTTTGAAGACTATTGGTACCTTAGGAGTCCAGCTTGCCTGCCTGGGAATAGACTGGAAGGTTTAGCTTTCTCCTATCAAAACATTCCTCACTAAAGCAGGAGGGAGCCTGCCAGCTGCAACGCTGTCCCTGGAAGTCAGGGTTTGGAATGAGAAGGCGATATCATCATGACTTCTGTTTCTGTGGTTTTGTCTCTTCAGCTTATTTCGTTGTTCCCACAGCCAATAGCTCATTACTTGCTTCACTGAAAGGCTCTTTTGGGACTCTCTGGGTCTTACAGAATTTTCCACTGGAAAAGATAACAAAGAATTTCTGTGGGAGGGGTGAAGCCTACTACTGTCCTGAGAGCACGAATCAGGATCCCAAGTGCTGCAGTACAATGTCCTTCCAGCTGCTCCTCCTCCATGTCTGAGATCAGGTGCTGTCCTATGTGCTCCAGGAACATTTCAGTGCTAGCCAGGAAAGTTTTACGTGTGCTGCTCGGATACTAGGGAATCCTGTGAGAGCTCTGCTCTTCCATCCAGTACTTAAGCAACAGGGTATAAAAACTTGTCAAAAAAACCCACCCCAGAATCATTATGATCAAGTTGGTTACATTGCTTTATATAATAGATAACTTTGCGAGTCATCGTTGGAGCTGAGAGCAGCTGAGAATATTTTGCAGTGTGATGATGACCTCAGGACCCATACAGTAGCAGATGTCCTTGGACTACGTGAGAACCTGACCTGGCTGAGCACTCTGGTGTCGAACACTTCCAAGTACAAACTCACAAAACACTTGCTTGTTTTTCATTAGGTTGACATTTCCGTTTTAGCTTCACCTCCAAGCCTGAGGCATATGGGCTTTCTAAGGTGAAAAGGGTGGAATAAAAGGTGATGACTGTAAGGAAACAGTTTTCAAGGGAAGAGAAAACAGCACCTCGTCCAGAAGCACTTGCCATTTGAGAGCTCAGCACTTGCCATTCAGTGACATTATGCAGCAGTACTTCTGGATGTCCTGATATTGCCAAGTATTTAGTAGGACTCAGTGTAAAGTAAAAGGCATAAAAAGGGTATTAAAGCTATCTCAGTTCACCAAAAGATGACATATTTAAGAATCCCTTACAATTTGTTATACTAAACTGTCTAGTTGCTAGGAGTAAAATGCTGACTGTGAAGAGGTCACGAGGACTACAGTATATTCTAGAATGTATAGAAACTCCTTTATTCCAGTGCTTTTTATTTTTGTAGCTGTCTTTACTCCTGGGAATGCAATAAAGTGTATTTTCTAAAAACTCCACAGTGTCAGACTCATAAACACTGTGCGTTTACAGCCACTTAACATATTTTCTGTACGGTACCAAAACAGGTGAAGATAGAAACAAGCAGTCATTAAAAAAAAATCTGTTGTAAAGCAGAATGTCTCCTCCATAAAGTCCTTTGGTTTTAGGAAAAAAACAACAACCCACGAAATCCATAAAGTGTAATTCAGCCTCTTAGTGGAAGCAATTCACTGCAGCTATCCAGAATACTGGAGGGTTGCAGTGCTTGTAAAAGTCCCTGGCAAAAAAAACCAAACCAAAACAAAAATTTAAAAAAAGTTAAAAGCAGCAAAGAAGTATAGTCTCCTCTACTTGCGTAGGGCATACAGACCTCTGCATAGCCTTCCCTTAAAATCCAGATGTGAATATCCTCACCATAGGCCAAACCCCTGCCCCGGGATTTCTCTTTCTCTGTTGCCTGGCCCACAGGGAGCACTTAAATACTCCTCTCCCCTGTCCCTGGGAACACCATCTGTTCTGCCAAGTAAACAAGCTCCAGACTGGGAAACCACAGGAAGCCCTTTATAAACACTTAACCATTCTTACGTGATCATTTAATTGTTTAGATAGGTAAACAAGAAATGAGCTTGCTGGCTACATGACCAAATTGAGACACTGCATCCCTCAGTGAAGGATGTCCACTCTTCCATCCAGTGCTATCCAGTTTTTAACACTGCAAGGTGACAGAATTCGGTACCAATTTGTTTCAGGTAGTAACAGCTGGATCACAACAAAATAAGTATTTTTGTTAGAGGACAATTTCTGGCAACATCAAGCATTTTCCATCTGAGTCAGCAGTTGTTCAGGAAAGCTGCACAGCTACACTCACATGTTAGTGTACACGTCCAAAATATATATATATATAGTGTATACGTACATATACATATATATGTGTGTATGTGTATATGTATATGTATGTGTGTGCGTGTATATATATATACAGGTATGCAAGGTGCTGCACCTGGGTCAAGGCAATCCCAAGCACAAATACAGGCTGGGCAGAGAATGGATTGAGAGCAGCCCTGAGGAGAAGGACTTGGGAGTGTTGGTGGATGAGAAGCTCAACATGAGCCAGCACTGTGCGCTCGCAGCTCAGAAAGCCAATTGTATCCTGGGCTGCATCAAAAGAAGTGTGGCCAGCAGGTTGAGGGAGGGGGTTCTGCCGCTCTACTTTGCTTGGTGAGACCCCACCTGGAGTACTGTGTCCAGCTTTGGAGTCCTCAACACAGGAAGGATATGGACATATTGGAACAGGTCCAGCGGAGGGCCACAAAGATGATCAGAGGGCTGGAGCACCTCTGCTGTGAAGACAGGCTGAGAGAGTTGGGGTTGTTCAGCCTGAAGAAGAGAAGGCTCCGAGGAGACCTGACTGCAGCCTTCCAGTGCCTAAAGAGGGCCTACAGGAGAGATGGCGACAGACCCTTTATCAGGGAGTGTAGTGATAGGTAGAGGGGTAGCGGTTTTAAACTGAAAGAGGGGAGATTTAGATTAGGTATTAGGAAGAAATTTTTACTGTGAGGGTGGTGACGCACTGGAACAGGTTGCCCGGGGAAGTTGTGGATGCCCCATCCCTGGAAGTGTTCAAGGCCAGGCTGGATGGGGCTTTGAGCAGCCTGGTCTAGTGGGAGGTGTCCCTGCCCATGGCAGGGGGGTTGGAACTAGATGATCATTAAGGTCCTTTTCAACCCAAACCATTCTATGATTCTATATAGATGTCCAAAGTAATGTACATACTTGCATCTCAAGAGGGCTTCTTAGCTCAGGTGCTTCTCACCAGAGTGGTCACCCAATTTTCAGGCTAGCACTAGCAAGTGGGAGTGTCACAGCATCTCTCTGCCTCAACCGTAGAGACAAGGCCCATGTGGCCAGAATTTCTTAAGAATGCAACTTATTCACTGAAGAAACAAAAGACTAACTGAAATTACTGGTGTTTATCTGGTGAAGCATCTGCCAAAAAAGAATGAGGGAAAAAAACCAAGCAAATGCACAAACCGAAGTATTTCTGACTTTTATTTTGAACTCTGATTTCTTTTTTATTTGTAGCTTCAATGTGATATGAAAAGGGAGAAAGAGACATTTCAAAATGACACAAAGCCTTATTCCAAATCAAAGAATGAACTGTCTGTTTTCTGTTTGGGTTTGACCCACAACAATTACTTTTCCAACTTTAATACTGGGACAACGACTTAGAAAATCAATTTTTTTGTCTCTAGTCATTAGGTGGGTAATGAGGCATTCAGTATGGTTCATGGCCACATTGAATAAAGAACTTATTCAACGTCATTAACATTTTCAGCCTATGAGCTCATGAATGCCCAATAACGCTCCTCATCATGCAGTTTGGGTGAGACAGGTGAGATGTCTTCAGTGTTTCACAAATCAATGTCAGAATTCAAGTTAATTTTCTAAGTTTTTTGAGCATTTAAAGTATTTATGGCAAGATCTTGTTAAAACAGTCTGGATAAGGTGGTCTGATGATCTACACGTCTTTTCAGTCAGTGGAGCATTTGCTGGATTGTTTTGAATTGTCATTAAAGTAAAGAGGAAAAAGCAGGTATACCAGGAGGGGGTGTGCGTCATCCTGTCAGTTGTGTGATTTTGCTGCATTATGTAGATGTCTCCCATATTAAAATGTTGCAGGCATCTTATTGGCACCTTAAGGATGAATTTTAATGAGACACTGTATAGAATAACGTTAAGAATTAAACTCATGAGCATATATTTTGCATGAAATAGGTGCTATGTAATGCATAAAATTATCATTCAATTTCCAGATCATCTTTTCCACAATAGCACAGAGGGACTCAGATTGGACCTGCGGTTCGTCTATTCCGGTATTCTGTGATAAGCTCTCTCAATTTAGTAACGATACTGAAAATGCGGCTGTTATTCACACCTGTGTAACTGCTATATATTCACAGTCTGGCCAGAAACCCTTAGCACAGTTCAGGCATATGACTTGAACGCATGTCAAAGCCTAAGTGCTGTTCCTGCTGTTGGACACAGAGGAGCTGCAGGCTGTGAATTCCCGGTGCTAAACGGATATGCCTAACTGAACACCTCTGAAATTGGAAAGCAATCCTATGCCTCCTTTTGTTTTCAGTGTTGTAAGATAAAGTGTTAAGCAAGAGGTGGTCCATACAAAGTGAGATGGAATAGAAAATGAATAGAAAACACTTCTCTTGTTTGAAGACCAACTTGGAAACAGGTGAAAATGCAGCCTGGGTGTGACTGTGAGAGCAGGGACAGGGTCAGGTGTCAGTGATTGGCCGAAATCTTTTGGCTATGGGTGTTGAAATAAAGAATCTTTCCAAATTATTTCCCACCCTCTAACAGGACAAGGCTAAAGTCCCTCAAGCCTATTTGTAAACCACTACTGGAAACTGTATTTTCTTGGCCAAGAAGTGGAGCCAGATCCTCCCACCCAAATAAAAAATATAAAATTATCTTTATGCCATACATGCAGGCAGAGAGAGACCACTATGAAATCTGAGAAGACTGTAAGGCTGGGGAATACTCAACACTCGAATGTTGCATCTATCTCAAGAAATTAGCTTCTGCTGGAGAATACATTATCATGTGGGTTCCGAATTTTTGGAAGAAAAAGATATATCGTGTCATGTAGCCTCTACAGAGATTTCAGAAGACTACATGATCCATCCTTGTATTTGTTCTACAGCCGGAAGCATGGACTTTACATAACTAACTAAATGCCGCATCCCCTTCTCATTCAGAAATGTAATAAAGGCAGTTTTGTTTTGCTCACGTGATAGGAACATAGTCACCCAAGGGGAGAGGGAGGCATCAGGACCCAGGGAATTGGGACATCAGAGAAGAAATTGTCAGAAGATTTTTATTCCTAAACATTTTCTCTGAGAGGGTTATAGCATTGAGTGGTCTGAAATTGGAATTGTTCCTGGTTGAATGGTCCCACTTTTGTTTTAATATACAGTAGTCCTGTGTGTGGAAGCAGCAAAGCTTTGCTGTGTTACCTGGACAAACTAACTTTGAAATGAACTGGCATTCTTAAATTGGTTTAAATTTCTAAACAGTTATTTTAGAGTTGCTTCATTGGATTGACTTGAGCAATCTCCTAATCCCATTGGTAAATAACCCTGATTGGAAATAAATGCAAACCTGCTCTTAAAAGTCCATCATTCTCTGTTGATACCAGAATCACCTGCCCAGACATGTGCAGAAATGGGATAAAATTTTGTTTTTGTTAACACTATTACCATAAGACTTTGAACTAATTGAGCTGGCTATTATCACTTGAAAATTGTACCATCCCCTGTTGAGTTCGATTTCTGGTATAATGAACACATATCTAACCATCTTCCTTTTCCTTGTCAACGCTGTTTTACTTTAAAAACTATTTTGCCTGAAAAACTATTTTGCCTGGAACACTTAATGCATTCATAATAATTTTACAGTCTGTATTTCACATAAGACACAAAGATCTAAAAAGCCTGAGAAAAATCTAACAGGTACTGGTTAAATGAACTATTTGAGAATGCATATTTTCTTACTCAGCATTCTCAAAGACAGCTCAACAAGGGAGTTTTTCTCAAATCTCACTAGGAAAAGGACAACACGTGCCCAGGACAGTACCATATACTTGATATTTAGAAAAAAAGAATTGACTTGTGAAAGGGAAGGAAATGAGTCAACAAGACAAGTCTAAAGGTAACCAAAGTCATGCCTACACCACCTCACCAAAGAGCATCTCTTGACTACACATGACACATATTAACAAATCCACTTGTTGCAGCGTGGATGTGCCACATCACATCTGAGGCAGTATTACTTCCTTCACATCTCTCTTATTTAGCTCCCTACTAGTTATTAAACTGATAATCTCAGACATCTTATGCCCCTTCTCTTGCCATATAGATAAACTATACCGTGCACCTCCTCTGACTCGGTCTCCAATTTTAAATGACTTGTTTGTCCCTCTCAGCATCTGAAGTTCCTTTAGCTGTGTCTCGCACAGGCATGGGAAGACCTCTGGATGAGAGGACTGCTGAGTGCTTTCACCCTGCATCATTATTTTCTGAATTAGTAGGCATAGTTTGCTCTGTGTCAGTTCAGTCACCTTCATGCTAGAATAATGGGGATTTTAATTACATGTTGTTAAACCTCTCACTCTGATGTAGCCATGTATTGGAAGGCTCATCATCAATTCAGCAGTCAATTGAGGAAACCTTGGATAATGAGAGTTTATTAACCCAGGTTAATGAGCCTCAGGCAAAAATGAGGGATTTTGTCCAACTGAAGAGGGGCACTGAACACAAACAAGGCTACATGAGCAGAATTCATCCCTCTCGAGATCTGCCCAGGAAATGACAGAGCATTTGGTAGAAATACCAGCAACTGTATGCTGAAAGCAGAACATCTGTGTTCTCAGGAGTTACATTTTTTAATCACGTCCTCCAGATCTCTGAGGAGAGGTAGATATCCCAGCAAGTGCACTGGCAAACGGGGAAAACGGCTGAGAGAGGAAATGAGCATGACGGGTGTCTCTCAAGAAGTCCTCTAGACACTTCTGTCAGGGTCCCCCTGAGGGAGGTCCTTCTGCTGCCCATCCTGGAGCTGATAACACCTCTGCTACCAGCGACATGCTCCCAATCCTCCTTGGACCTCACACCCTGTCCTAGCTGCAGACAGCTGCCAAAAATCTGTGGTGCTGAACATAAGCAACAAGTTATCTGCCTCCCCTGGAAGACAGCCCTCCGATAAAACACTGGCCCCACCACATAAATTCACCCAGGGACATGTTCCCATAGGATGACTCAACAGGGACAGGAAAAAAGGAAAAATCCCATGGCATCTGAAACAACTGTTTACAGACGTATAACTCCCCCTTCACTTTGGTCTTATGCACATCTGCAAGATTTTGCCTTCTGAGGAAGAAGCACAGTGGAAATTTTGCAATAGACTTTACAATAAACTTACCCAAATCTATCTCAGATACGTTTTTGGCATAGTTGCCCTTATTTTCATTGAATCACAGCTTCTGTGATTCTCTTGAACCCCTGCTGTTCTACCCTCCCCGGCAAGATATCAATAGGTAAGGAAGCAAGAAGCAACACATCATTGCAGCAGAAATGGCATTTATTTAATTAGAGCTACACATTCTTAATTCCTAAAAAAGTTTGGGTATGGGATTGCTTTGTTTGGGTTTGGGGGTTTTTCTGCACCTTTTTGAATAGCTGCAAGTGCAGCTAAAATGGAAATAACATTATTTCAGAAGTTTGCTTATTTGCAAGTTGTGAATAGCTGTCATTCACAGCGAGAAAGAAAGGCAGGTATTAGCCAACAGGGGAAAAATGCATGAACTTCATGAATTTCAGTGATGTGAAATACTCCTCTTTCCTGTAATAAATGCATTACTAATGAAATTATAAATGAGTATCTGCAGTTCAAAAACACTGTAGCAGTAGTTTTCTGGATTCCCACTTTTTTATTCAATCCCCCGTGACTATGAACTCTGAGAAGAGCAAATAGTTCAAAATGACTCACTACACCGAAATTCTTGGTTCTGAAGTCAGCAAAAGATTTGCCCTTGTTGTCAGTTCTGGGAATTCGTGTAAGCGGTAGATTTACTCATCAGATCTTGCTGTTGGCAAAATTCAAATGGATACAAAATCTTCAAGTTAGTGGATGGAAGAGAAAATGGCCCAAGAGAAAATGACCCTTGATTTTCTGAATTAAAATTAGGAACTTTCTATTTCATATTTCTGCATCTATTGCAAAATGTAGTTCATGAACTAAAGTATCTTACCTCCTTCCCTATAGGGTATCTTATCACTATTCAAAGAAGGAAAAAAGGACTGCCTGAGATATCAAGCACTATGAAGTACTTGTAACTTTTGAAATGGAAACAGCTGAGAAATGACTGTCGAAAGTTGGGTGCATATTATTCTTAGTTTCAAAATATGTAAAAGTGTAAAGCTGTGATTCAATGAAAATAATGGCAGCTATGCCAAAAACGTATCTGAGATAGATTTGGGTAAGTTTATTGTAAAGTCTATTGCAAAATTTCCACTGTGCTTCTTCCTCAGAAGGCAAAATCTTGCAGTTCTCATTAAAGTAAGACCTCTACTAAACAAAACATACATACAACGTACATACATAGAAATGGTCCACGGGTTTTGTCCCAAAATTAGAACCTTATTCGATTGGGGAAAAAAATCCCTTATACAGTTGCTGACAAACAGGAGCTCTGCAGGGCCATGGGTAAAACCTTGTCTGCGCAGGAAAGCTCTCATTGCGTAATTTGCCCCATAGCATCTATGCAAATATTGCTATGACAAAAACGCATCAGTGCATTTGTGAGGATGTGCCACTTTCAAATGACAGCAGACCCCACAGCGCCTTGGGCTCCTGGTGAACATGAACTGAGGGGGCTGAGGCACACCTCCTGGCCATCACGCAGCCATGCCTGTAACGCAGAGGTCTGTGAAGAGCAGGATGTCAGTGCTGGAAAAGACCTCCGTCGAGCCACCGTGACCTGACGTATATGCATATATATATGTATACATGCCTGTATTTATAAAAATATGTAAACAAACTGGTGTTTGTAGTCAGGAAGGTGGCTTCTGCTATAGTCTCTTTTCATGAGTCACGTGGGAAGGTTTAGAAATGCACGGGAGATTGATAGTAGCTGTGCAGCATAGGGCTCCTGCAGCAGGACCATGACTCCAAAAGGGGTCTTGCTTTTTACCCCTCACACACTATTAATCCACAAGGTGGTGGAAAATGTGATTGTAAGGCGTTGTAAGGCATGTCAAAAGCTACACAAGCCTCTGTGGTGACCATCTTTTCTGCAGTCTGGGTATGTCTGCGGGCTGTAAAGTCATTTTCTAGCTCCCTGTGGAAGACCCCTCCAGTGAGCACTGCTGGGAGGGAGGGGGGACTTCAGAGATTTGAGTTGGAGGATATAAGGAGCAAAATAAATCCAGTACTTGTTTCCAACACGAGGACTAATACCTAGGTCTGGATTTAAATAGCCACTCATGGCTTCAAATCTTCTGATGAACTTTAAGAAACATACCTGCACCAGAGTATTGACAATCCAATTTATAAAATCCGAAAGTAGATAAAGAGCTAAGGGTATTGACTAAACTATGAACTAGAATACCATTTCGATTTTTTATATCTGCAGCTACAGTAAACATATGTCAGATTAAAGTTTTAACCTGTTTGTTACCACCACCTGGAGAAGGCTCAAGACAAGGAGGTGAGGAAAACAAATAATTTAAGACTAGAGAAACATATATAGCAAATTATTGTGGGGATTGAGACTTCATAGGGGGAATCCTTTCAATCTCAGTAAACAAAACCATAAAGAAATAGTAGCTCCTTAGTGCCTAAATTACAGTTAGTGGCTTATGAAGTTATGGGCTTTTTAAGTCTAGGAGACTGACTGGCAGAGAGCAGGGTGCTGCAGCGGAGAGGCACGCACACAGTTATCCTCAGACCTTGCTCTGGAGCTGACACTACTTTCAGCTCCAATTAGCTAACTCAAAATCATAGCCCTGACTTTTTTTTCTAAAAGAACTGTCATGTATGAATACAAACTGTACTAAAAAAATGACGATTCAGTAAAATACGGTCCTGTGAGCTCTTGGTACTAGAAAGACACTCCCAGGAGTGACCAAGGCCCGCTGGTGCTAAGCACTCTTGCCAGAAAAAGCTCTGAGGAGTGAGAAGAAAAATCCTGACTTTTCATATGGATGCTACCTGCTCAAAATACTGCTGGTATTTTCCTTTGGATAAAATGACAAGATCCTTTTGGCTTTACATGCTAATTGACACAGTGAAAAAGGGAGGCTAAACGCCCCTGTTTTAAAAAAATCCTATTTTCCATATTTAGGCCTATCATCAAGGCGTAGATATAGGCCTTGTGTAGTATTATGAATTATTAAAGCTAAGTGCTTAATTGCACTTGCAGGCTTCTTGCAGGTCATCTGACAGGCCCTGGTGGGCCTGGTGGTATGGAAATAGGGTAATGTGGTAGACCTCTGTGTGTGCTCCCCATCCCAAACCAAGATCCCAGCAAGAATGCTTGAGTGATGCTCCATAGCTATCCCCACACAACCTATTAAGATTTCTCTGTCCTTTTTGGTCTAACAACCTTGGAGTCCCCTTGTCCCTTCTCCAGCTGCACACAGCCTAAAGCTCTTATCACTTCAAAAATCCCATTCGTGGTTATTTCTAATTCTACATATCTGTCTCAGATCAGAGCTTCCCAAAACTTACCAGCGCGTGCCAGACCACCCACCCTCTTTGCCCCAAAAAGCTACCCAGAGCACCAGCCACCTCCGAACCTTCTCAGTTCTTGCAACCGCCTGCCCCAAACCTCCTTCTGCCCAAACCTTCCAACCTCCCTGCTCTTCTGCCCCAGGATCTCTGCTACCACCCCTCACTGCTCCATGGTCAGGACCCCCAAACTCAGATCTCCCGACAGTGATGGCTACTTGTCTCTACACCTCTGGACCCACCACCTTTGCTTACACCATCTGCCAACATCTTCACCCACTGCAATGAGCTGCCATGGCTGGCTGAGCCCACCATCCTCCACCACATCACCTCCTCCTTCACCACCCCCCACACCCCAGGGAAAGACCCAGCTCCTGCCTCTCACAGGGCTTCCTAAAACCTAGATACAGGCTGAGGGTCCTAGAAATGTGGTTTAAAAGGATGCAAAGAACAAAGAAATAAGATCTATTTCAAGAAAAACAGGTGTATTTCCTTACATTTACTCTGCATTTGGATCTGGAACTTCGCTTCCTATAGGATTTAGAAAATAAAACTGGAGAAAATGCACGCATAAATTTTTTCATCTTCTTTTTTTTTCTTTTCCCTTTACCTCTGTTTGACAAAGAGATTAATCACAAAGAGAGCATTTTTACCTTTGTCTCCCTCTCTTTAGCCCTGTATTTGAAAGGAAGGTGGGGGAGGTGAAAGGGGACTACGATCCAAAGAATTAGAGGTTACTTGATCTTCTTTGTAAATAATTGCGGTACCATTGAGTGAGTGCCCTAAAGCGCAGCTGCCTGCTGACAGACTTCTGTGTCAGCAAATTTTCTCTTGTTTTGCAGGAGTCTTTAAAATCATCATGGCTTGTATAGAAGGCAGACTAAGTCACTACCAATCCTTGCTGACACACAGTCGCTTTTCTCCAAATTCAAACAATTTTTTTTCCTTTCCACTCCCACCATGGGTGTTAACTCCATGGTGTTTAGCAGCTCTTCCTTTCTCGTGGACGGTGGAGTGTTAGTTGCTTCATTCTCACTGAACCATTTTTTTTTCCCATTGGGATTTCTCATTGCAATCAAAATGCAGGAGGTTATTTCATTAATCACTTTATTAGTCCTGTTTTTACCTTCGAAAAAGACACTTCATTCCCCTCCATTTATAGTGCACTATTTCCTACAAGGCACTGTAAAAATATGGGTATGGTTCTACACTCTTTATTAATCCTTTCAAATGACGGCGGACCCCACAGGGCCTTGGGCTCCTGGTGAACGTGAACTGAAGGATAACCTGGATAGCAAAACCCTGCTAGGCAGCTCATTTAGACCTTTTCATATTCAAAACCTCCTTGTTCCAGTACAGGAACATGTGTGCTTCTTAGTAAATTATACGTGTTTGCCCTCCAGCCTCACACTGCTGCTGGTGTGAAAAAGGTGAACAAAAACCAGCGTATAAGGAAACTTACAGCAATAAAACTATGTTGTGAGTTTGAAAAGTTACTGAACGGAACTGGACAAGTAGGAGTCCTTGTTCTTCAGCCATGCAGAGCTTAAAAAGACAGAATGAAGGAAGGTGGAAACCTGGCAGAAGCCACTAATTTTTCAGCAAGTTATTGCTGCAACCTGCCCAGTAGATCCAGCTGGGGACAGCACACATCTTCAAAAAAGCCTTTTCAAGCCTTCAACAGCAAAGCTCAGATGGTGGAGGATCAACTGCACTCCTAGGTAAGATGCTGTAGTGGTTGATAGCACACATCACTAAGTAGGGACCTTTTTTGTGGTGGGAACTTGCACAGCTAGATTAACTTTCAACTGCTGGATTAAGGGCTCTTACGACTGAAACAATTTTCTGAATTTATGGTCTTCGAATCAAACTGTGCCCATTTGCAAGGGACAAGATGAGGGGGTTTTTCCAGCCTGGAATCAGAAATAACCCCAGGCTTTTCCCTTCTCACTCATCCCCACTTCATGGGAGCTCAGGGAGCGTGCAAGTGGCAGTAAAATCAAGCTTGCTATGTCCTTTCTGGCTTGATTTTGCAGTGCTTATGGGATCAAATAGTAACACAGCTCTCCGTTCTCGAGGCAAGCCTTGTTGCTATGATTTGAAGAGAAAGAATATGATTTCTTAAATATTAACCCCTCACTGAACAAAAAAAACCCACCCCACATTGTCACTGTGCAAAAGTAGGCACACATTCTGTACAGATACAGTTCTCTGTACAAACAATTCTTTTGCCCGCATCCAAAGGAGGATGGAGGTGGCCTTTAGTAATGAACCACTTTAGCTGAAAATAAAGAGCATTTCCATGGAAAACACTTAGATGTGGAGTTGGTGAGGAGGGAAGTGTTGGAGCTGCTCACAAAACGTTGCTTAGTGCAACAGATGCTATGTGTTTGGCTGAGAGAGGTGGTACCTCTCCATCCAGCCAACCTAACCATCCCGTTGCCATCACAACCGTATCCAATGCAGCTGTCGCTTCTGTAAGGCCAGCAGCAGCAGCCAGGTCACAAGCGGGCCTTGCCAGGGAGTGAGGGCATATGTAAAGCTCCTATTCTGTGGAGATACAGAAGCAGCACTGGCAATCAATCTTGTGATTTTCAAAGATTTACTTAAAGCCTGAGCTGCTGTTCCTGTGATATTACATTAAAGCTTGGCTTTCATTAAAATATGAAGAAAATGGTTCCAGCCTTCATGGCAGCAGACAAAATCTTGAAGACGTTGACCGAATATACCTCAGTGACCCAAAACCTAGCCTGCAAGTGCAAAGGAAGAGTCTTAAATTTTCTGTTTGTGCTTAAATCTGTATTTAAAAAAAAAAAAAAAAAAAAGTCATGACACTAAGGAGATAAAAGAGAGGAAGAGTGTGGGGGTTTTGGATGTTTTCAGAGGGAGGCTGTAATAGTACCGTGGAGCAGCTGCCCTGACAGTCTCTTGTCCACCTGGAGGAGAGGACCTGCTGTGATGTTTCCGTGAGCTCCTCAAAGAGAGACAGGTGGAGCGCAGCGGCAGCAGCAGGGTTTTGGATGAAACACTCTCCCTTTTGAGTCCTGTGGTTTGTGCAGAACTCCCACAAAGAAGCTGAAAGGCACTGGGAAAGGCTGTGCAGTTTCCTGCCAGAGCACAGCTGGGGAATTCGGGGGTCTTTTGCTCTTCCTGTGCTTCAGGCGCTCCATGGGACACTGGAGTAATAGTGGTTTCATCTCATGATCATGGTCACGGCTTCATCTGGCCCCAAGACAGGGGGTGTGGGGGGTTGCTGGAGAGGGTGGAGGAAAAGGCTCTGCGGTTTCTCGCTCTCCGCCCTTCCCATCAGTGGTGCTCACTCCAGAGTTAAGAGAGGACACATAGACCTTCAGCTCAGCAGCTCCTGCCCCCACCCTCCTTGGTGGGGCCAGCAACCCACCAGGACTTCACATTGTCTTCTGCAAAAGAGGCCACCAGGATGGCAACAAGGCCGTTTACGAGCAGGCGATGGATCAGCAGGCGTGACTGAATTCTCCGTGCTTTTAATCCACCAAACTCTGCTATGGTCACGCTTAGATAGGCACAGGGAAAAAAAGCAATCGGCTTTCTACTAAATTTCAGAATTTACTACATTTTTACTAGCATCTTGTTTGCTTGAATATGTTTATTTTTATCCTTCAGGCAAATATTTCTGCCTCCTGTGAACCTTTTATGTAAATCAATGGAGGCATTTGGCAAGCCATATCAAAACTGCAGCTTTACATATCACTGAAGCGGAAAATAAATGGAAATAATTACTGATGCCTCCAAGTACAGATTTGTTTCAAAATGAAACATGTAGCTCTGTGTATATCTAATGATTTCCTGTTAGCTTACACAGCATTGGCTCAGAGATTTTTATTTCATTCTGGGATGTGTTTTTTCCCTCTTTTGGGGGAGATCAGGGAGAGATGGTGCTTGTTTGTTTGCTCGCTCATTTTAACCACATTGAGCAGAATCAGATCTTTATTTAGTACACCTGCAAGATGACACTATAAATCCCTTCTTATGCTAGAAATTGGAAATAAACTGATGTTTCAAGGAAAAAATACACACTGCTGTACCAGTAACACTGCTAACAGAGCCGCTGACTGAGCAAACTGTAGTTTCTGTATGATGGGCTTGATCAATATTTCTAGGGGTCAATACTAATCTGTTTTCATGTATTTCAGTATAAACCAGTAATGCATGCCCTGATGCCACTGAGTTGCACTGACAAGAGGAGAACCGAGTCCTGCAGTGCCAAGGGCTGCTCCTGAGCCATTGTCGCAGTCCATCTTCCTGACGTTGGTTGCATCCCAGGGGAAAATTTAGGACCACTTCTACTTAGTGTCTTTGCACTCTTGGAAACAAATGTTTTATAACTGTTACCACGATGAGGCTGTACTTGAAGGAATCACTGAGGACATGCAAATTTTGCTGCTTCTGGAGCAGAAGGTGGCCATGCAAGCCAGATCAAAGACCCATCTGGCCTTGTATCCTCTCTCTAGACCAGATGCCCTACACAGCTGCTGAGGGAAGAGGAGGAACAGAAAAACGTGTCTTCACCCAACATACTCTCAGCTTTCAGTTATTCTCAGATTTTAGTCAGATGTGATTCCTGTCTCCTTAGTCAGCCTTGCTGGATTTCTCTCACACTAACCTGTCCAGTGTCGCCTAACGTCATGTAGCATCCACATATCCTTCAAGACAAGGATTTTAAAGTCTACATCGCCCTGCAGAAAGGGCTGCCTCCTTTCGTTGCTCCAAACCTGATTCCTAGTAGCTTTATTTGATACGTCCTCGTCCTCGTTCTAGTGACTAGTAACAGGTGCCACTAGTGACAGTGGCAAAGTATCAACCCTGTGCTCCTTGAGTTTTTTAGAGCAATAGTTCCCAGATTTCAGTCATTACAGCCCCACTGTTAACATGAAGCCCACAGAGAGGGGGTTTGCTGTGAATTCTGGTTGAAAGCTTTGCTTCTGCTGGATCTAGATTTTAAACACACCACCAACAAATGGATTTCTGTGGGCATCACACCCCACTTGGAATTGCCATGGTTTCACAAGCTCCAATTGGTTTATTGCTCCCCTGCCTGTAGCCCCAGGGTATAAAAATATACAGACAGTTGTATTTTAAAGGCCAGCTCCAATTCTGTTTAATTTGTCCCGATTTTTATTTTATCTTCTGCTGCAGGGGGAAAACGAATGGGTTTTTTGGAACAGCACTTCTGTTGCATTACTATATCAGCATGTGCTGATAGTACACAAGTCCTGGAAAAGCATATAGTATGAAAAAATGACCATCACTTTTACCCCTCCACATGTTACAACTCCTTTAAAGCTTTTAAAGATAGTAAATGTATTGAATACCATCTGAGCTTTGCTTACTGTAGATAGAAAATCTCTGAAGAGACAGTACCTTGAAGTTCAGGCAGAAATTATTTGAGAAAGGGCAGAACACCAAGAATGTGGGAGATGTGGCAAAAAAAGAAAAAGTGAAATGGCATGTTTTCTGATGTATTTAGTAAAGCAAACTACTGCAAATATCCTTCCAGTACTACCTCCTGACAGGAAGCTTATCAATGTTTGACATGGTGCTGCTGAGCTCATTTACATAATTATGGTGCTGAACAGAAAAAAACAACAAGAAAAAAATAAAACAATATATGGCCCTAGTTGTTCTGCTTCATAAAACCTCCTATCATGGCACTGTAACAATACTTCAGCTTGTAAAGCTCTGCTGTGCATTAGCGATTGGAGAAATGTAGGGCGAAAAGTGAGCTCATGACTGAAGGGGCAGAAAGGCAGGTAAAAGGAAAAGATACATAATTTTAAAGTCAGTGGTTTGCTGCATTTAGCATGCAAAGAGTATTTTTTGAAATGTTTAAAGGATGCAAGGTATGCTTCACAAGCAACAACAGTTTAATGGCAAAGAAATCAGAAGGATTCAAAGTCTTCACCTGTGTCACATCTTCCAAGGCTGTTCCTACTAGTGGCAGGTTTGTCAAAGGGATGCAATATACACAAAAACCAACGGACGTTTCATCTTCAGTGAAATGTTCCTGCCAAGAGTTATTTCACATCTTCTTTCAGTGTGATTCAGGCCCAGATTGAAAGAGGCCTGCCTTGAAAACACAGCCTCCAGGTTCTGGGGAGAGGGGCCATGAAGTTGCCCTCTGGGCTTGGTCACAACCTCCCAAATATACAAAATGAGGGAGCCATCAGTTTGTGCCTGTGGTTACCACAGTCACGTTAGTAGTGCTCATGACGTATTTGGGGATTCACTGTGCTGAAATTCTTGATCACTTGCCCCTGTTCATGCCAGTGGCATGGATACTTACTGGCTGGTCCAGCGCAATTTGAGGACACCCACTATCCGAGATACTGCTGCTGAGGGAAAACTGCAGCCTGACAACTAACTGCGTGGGAGGGCGTTTAAGTTAGTTAGGTATTTATTTTCAACAATGTGCATGCTCAACAAAGCACTCTGCTGTTAAAAGCGAGTTTCTGAAAATCATGTTCTGATACTATTACAGAATTTGTGCTATGTAAAAATTCCAATTTAAGAAAAAACGTCATAAAGGACTAATTTGCACAATCTCCTATAAGCATGCGAGATTCTTTCCTGATTTTTTTTTCCTAAAGCTGGAATCCTACAGATGTACTTTATGCATTAGCTTCAAAGAAAAGGAACGCTCTACTGCAAAGTATTGCTTTTTTTCTTTTCTTTCCTATATACACACGCAAAGCTGGGCAATCCTTAGAGTTAGATACCAAAGAAATTTACTCACGCTAACAAAAACATTCACTTATTTTGTTAGTTTAGCAAACATACATGAGCTAATTTGCCTAGAATATATCTGCAAAACGAACAACACCCAAATGGTGTAAGCAGTCTAAAATACTTCAAACATTTGAATAAATTTTTTCACAGATGGCAGGAATTTGCTAGTAAGGTTATTTATGCGTTCTCAGGCAATACTATTCAAGCATAAGTTATCTCTGGAACGAAGACAAATCTAAGTTATTTTCATTGTCTTTTAAGGCAGTTCAAATAGAATTTATTTGCCTTTCTTACTTAGCAAACTGGATAAGAGGTCTAGCCCTTTAAAAGCTGTTGTTCCAGTTTTAGTGGAGAGAGGCCATAAAACGGGGGTGCTTCATTAAAATACCATAGCTGGCACCTCTCAGAGCCACAGGAAAAGAATATTCACTGAGTAAGTAACACATTATAAATTATAATTGAGATTCAATTCTCCCAGGGAGAAGAGAAGGTAACTTGTCATTTGAAGTGTTGTGAGTTTTTGAGAGTGGACTAGGAGTTTAGAGGGTATAATGATATCATTAAGAAATGCCCTTGCAAAGCAAGCAAAATTATACTGTGCTGTTTCTTGAAAACCACAGGAACTCTTTATTGTTCTGTCAGCAGCAGTTCAAAGAGCTATGTGACCCCATTAACATTCACTCAGGCATATATAACAAATTGGAGGGGGGAAGTTTCTTGAATAGTTAATTATATTTGGTGTGTTTGAATACCTAACGCTGTTAGCCATGGGGGCTCAGCACCACGAAACGCACGCCTTGCACACCTGGTTTACCTCACAGCTTTATTTATCTTTTAATATTTAGAGGAGAAAGCAATAGCAAAGGTAGAGAAAGAGCAGGGAGGGAAGTAAGTGGAAAAAGCTAGATAATGGCTAGCTCATTTGATGGCCATGGCTGAACTGATCTAGTATTTGCGATAGTTCTGCTTTGCACAGAAATTGTTATTAGGTGACCAGAAGACACTTTGAACCCACACAGTCATGGCAGGGACTGGGTAGGAACATGTGGGGTGACACACTATAAGTTTAAGCTAGAATCTTGCAGAGAAACAGAGTTTCTCTCTGTTTCAACAAGAGGCAGCTCTTCTGGCCAAACTATTTATTTATTTCTGTGTGGAAAGTTGTGGGCTTCTTCTAGAAAATGTTGATTTTTTGTAGAAAAGCTTAACTGCAGAAATTCTGATGCTGTATTTGACCAGGACTGCAGCTTGGCTGTTTTCTGCTTCCTTAGTCCTTTGCCAGTCTGGTTGTCCAAGTGCCTCTTCTACACATGATGACAAATGACTACAGACAGTCTCCATGCTGCAGTGATTAGCTTAAGGAAAGACAGTGGCCAGCAACAGAAACTGAGGCTTGCCTGGTTGGTTATGAGTGCACACATTCTCTTTTTGATTAAAAAATGTTAGGGATTTGTCTGAAAATGCAGAGGTTTAATTTTTTTTTGCATAGTAAAATGATTAACTTTTTTTTTTTCAGAGAGTGAGTAGTAGATATTGTCTCCGGTGTTAGCAGAAAGCCCACTCACATTGATTAATTGTCAGAAGCTTTATCTGTACCAATTCATTAATTTCAGTTACAGTACAGATTCAGGAATCCTTATCTCTTTAGGACTGTCTCCTTGCAGCTTTCCTCGCACTTAGGAATAAGTTTGATAAATGATATCAAATGACATGATAAAGGAAAGGACCATCACAAAGAGGTTAATGCTATCTGTGCTAGACTGAGGAGATGTTATTTCCTGAGAAACTTTTAAATTCAGGTTCTCTATATTTGTAAATGAAGCCAAATAAAGTTAGGAATGCCAGTGGGACCCTTCATGAAACTTCACACCGAAGTTAGAGTAGGACCCTTTGTAACTACTGCAGATGTCCGTTTACATGAGCATTCTCACCAACCCACAAGAAACCATCTCTTCCAGACACTGAGCACACGTGCTACTGAGCGTATTTCTACTAATTCAGAGCTGCTTCTAAATTGTCTGGGAAAATATAAGAATAAGATTTATATTACCCTATAAACCTCGGCAAGCTTGAATTCTATTTTCAGTTTATTGAATGTTCTGCTGTTATCCTCTGTAATTCTTAAACGGTGATCAAGTATTTTGCTCATCACATATATATTCATGCTTCTGCCTTTCTTCTGAGAAGCTGTCAGTTTGATGGCATTCTAAATGTATCTCCTATTTGAAGAATATTTGCATTGTAATTGTATTTGTATTAGCTATGCTTTTTCTTAACTGCATTTTCATTGCATGTAGATTGGAGTTGATCAGAAAGCCTCCCCTGAAATGGAAATCATTTTTATTACACTTTGGCCATGCTTTAAACTGGTTCTACTGCAAACAGTTTGAAATAGTGGGAATGTGCTCAGAGTGAAAAGCGGAATGCACATTCAAATGGTCCAATATATGTCTACCAGAAAGGGATGCAAAACACATTCTGAAAGAATCATAGGAAGGTTTGAATTACCGGGCAGTACAGCTACTGGAGGAATTTCTACTGAAATGCCTTTTTTCCTCAGAAAATGCCCATTTGTCTAAATCAAAGCTTAGCAGGGGGCAAGGGATAGAAGGGTTAGAGAGGAGAGGAGAAGGAAGTAGGATGAATTTTTCACTCCTTGTTTTCATCTTTCCTTGGAAGATTGCAAAGCTTGAGATGTTTCAGGTTGACATTTTTGCATCAAGGAACCCCTGCTATTCAGGAATTCTTGTTTCAAGTGTTAAGCTCTACACAGTTAAGAAGAGACATAAAAGTGTTTGAGAAAAAAACAGAGTGCTTCAAGATCACCAGACAAGGTCCTGATTGATGTACAAAATTTCCAAAAGTACTTAGATGTTGAGGGACATTTTCTGCATGCCTGGAAAAGTCTTATGAACTGGAAAACCACTTCCTGCTATGGTGTAATGGGGGTGGAATTACAGCCTCCATCAAGGCAATGGCAAAAGTCCCATTCACATCAGTTGGGACTTCACCTCAAACTTACTGAAAACATTTCATTCTCTTTTCACCACATCACCCATACACATATTGACTGTACAAATATGTATGACCATACAAAGTGTTGAGGAATTTATAAGTTGCTTTGTTTAGGAGGAGATAATAATACTAATAGATGAGGCTTTAAAGAGAATTGGTATGTGTGGTAGAAAAGTCCTGGTTTTCTGCACATAATAGGAGTCAAACAACAGGCAGGCAAACGTTTCTCAAAATCATTGCCTTTCTGCACAATTTTAAAATGTTACTGTCTGCAGCTCTTTATTAAGAACTTGCACCAGAAATTATTACCTTACCTAGAGCAGCAGAGCGGACGGTGTGAACACAGAGCCCTGGCGCGAGCCCTGCGTGCAGCCACGTGAGCCGAGCTGCTGGCTCTTCCACAGCAGCAGTCAGGGACCCATGGCCAGTTCCACTGATGCAGCACATCCTTGAAAGCATGTGCTAGAAAGGGGACTGTGAGCCAGAGGTGTAAGGGGACAACTGATCTTACACGGCCGCAGCTGTTCTCTCAGGGGACATGGATTTCAGTCCTGCTGTCGTTAGTGAGGCTTCAGCACGAGTCTTCTCCTTGAGTGAGCCAAGTCCTTATCTACCTGTGCTCAGGGGATAAACCATGACACATATCACAGTGTACAGTCCTAACAGTCCTATCATCACTCCTCCTCTTCCTCTGACTTCCTTCATCTCCCTGCCCACGTGTACCTCCGTTGCCACCCCACATCTCAAAGAAAACAGTACCTGTTCCGCCTCTGTTGGCATGTAGCTCGCTCTGAAATGTGAATACTCCTGTATCTTTCTGGTCTAGTCTTCTCTATGCAATCCCTTTTATATTGCTTGATATATTTCTCATAGCAAAAAGGTACCTGTAGTAAACACTCTCTGAAGAGAGCGGAAGGAAGCTTTCACTCAGTTTCCATTCTGAAAACGAAAAGATTTTTGGGGTTGTAAAAGAAGTTAAACACTTACTACACGGGCATCACTCCCGAAGTTCCGTGAAATTAATGAGGACAGGGACAACGTAAAATAATGAAAGTAAATTTTGACACATTCACATTTCATAAGAGGAAGAAAGGTTCAAGGTACAGCATGAGCTACTAACGCATGTGCTGGTGGGAAGGTTCAAGCATGACTGGTGCTAGCTCTAGCTGCTGTTTTACTGGCTACCAGTAAGAAACAGCCGCTTTCTGTTATAACCAGACTTATTGCAATAAACTTTCCCATTTCCTTGCGAGGGCTGAAAGAGTATTTGCTTCCTGTCTAATTCTTATCAGCTACTCAAGGAGACCTTTACTAAAATGTAATAACTGGCATTAAAAAAAAGACTTTCCACTTAAGATATCCAGCCTCTCAGGCTGTCCACATTGCAGCTTATCCTTTACTCACAGCCAAAAGCCCCAAAGCCTGCAACTGGCAAACATGGCTGGGCTGATCAGTTCTACTAAGCAGTTAATTCCAATTTTCAATTGACAAATGTGAGTCTACATCCTACTATGCTTTTCTTTTTCCTTGTTCCAGTCCAATCCCTAGAGATGATAGGCACACAATGAGCATAGGCGTTCTCTTGCAGAGGGCAAAGTCTGTTTATCTACCTTCATTTTATATATAACGAGTCAATCCCTTTTCTCGTCTCCTAAAATTTCAAAGGCACCCTTGGTGACAGCTCAGAGAGTACTCGCTCTACATATCACAACAGCTGTTGGGGACAGATAGCATGAGTGTTTCTGGAATGATTCAAACTGACCTTCTGTCAATGTATACTAAGTGCTCATCGTTAGCTGTGACTTCAGGTTCAGCAGTTCAACAAAGGTCTCTAACATGAAGCACATTCTAATATTGAGGAAAAAATAACTAGAGAACAGATTTGGGAACTTCTGAAAGAGCATTTAATGGAAGAAAATTGTATACTTTTTACGTGCATATACTGGAAATGGTTTCATCCAAGTATCCGTGTAAATATGAAAGTTCATATTTCATGCAAATACTGGATTTGAAGTCAAGTTTTTTTGCTACAGATGTTTGGGAAAGCCTATTGCATCTCATAGCATCTGCTAAATTGTGATCTGTAGCCATTTTCCAGATGCTCAAGGTTATTAGATCTTGAAGCTGTCTCTTTTCAGAAACCGTTAAATAATACCTCCTAGGAGGAGTTCTCTATTGTCTTCACAGACCAGATTTATCCCCTTCTGTCGGTAAAGCCATGTTTATATAACTAATCTTGTCCCTATGAACATAAGATTCAGTTATTAGCAGGTCTTCTAGAGTTATTAGCAAGGACTCTAGTTTTGGACGTATCAACACGCTATGATTATGACACAGGAACATCCTATTTTTACACTCTCAGGAAATTGTCTGCCCTCTGATAGGCCACCACTAAAGAAGCGATTATGCGTCCTCAAGATCCCAGCCTAAAATATCCCCTTTTCTTCAATTTGTCTCTACGGAGAAAGATAAAGACAAGGCTTTTGCACAAAATCAAAAATCTAATTTTTTTAATTTTATTTTTTAAATTAATTTTTTATGTGTCTTGGACATGAAAAAAGAAAAAAAAAAAAACAAAAAACAAACAGTCTGCCTTGAAGGAGGTTTCTTTCTAACAGAGGAAGGGCAAGAAGGACTGATTCCCAGCTACCATAAATCAGCGTTACGCTGCAGATGTGCACAGAGCCCCAGCCGGTTACACTACCACAGCAACTGGCCTCAGCTCTCTGCTGATTTTTGTCTTTCAGATTTTGAACCTGAAAGACCGAGGAACAACAGATCAAATGAATTAGTGACTTTTGAGGCCGCATTTAGTCTCTCAGAGATAAACACTAGGTGCTAAGGTTTTTTTACTTATCCTTTTCCAAGCCAGTGTATACAGGTGTCTGTATATATGGTTTTACCCGCCTAGCTTCTATTGTTGAGGATTTGATCTCTTCTGACTTCAGTAGGCAATGACAGAGAGCTCTCTGTCTTTTTGCTGTATGACCTGTTATAAATACCTGATGAGACATAACAGCATCATCAGATATTTATAGCACAGACAGATTTTTCCCTACCCTACAGAATTCTACAGAAAGGCTGAGCTGGAGCAAGTCTTTTCAGAGTTTTCTTCAGTGTGTTATGATATGGGTTCTCACACACTTTAAACTTTCAAGTAACAGCAATATTATGTTTAGAAACTCTATGGAAAGACTAGCAGTATCTTATACTCACTGTGTAAGGCCTCTCATAGCCTGCATCTTCCACATGACTCAAAGAGTTCAACTGGAAGTACTAAGTCAAAGACATCACACCTACTTCGGGTTTCAGAGTATAAATGTGTTTAAGCAAGGAGAGAAGAGTCGGTTCCTTGCTCAGGGGCCAGGCAGGTGAAGGAAAGACCAAGCTTGCAGGGCTAAGGGTTTGGCAAAGTCTCCAGATGCATGAGGACTTCCCAGATTCTGTTCATATCACCAGTTTGACCATAACAAAGATTTGGTCATACCCATTAACCCAGCTCCTGCTGATCTGAAATACTGTTCCATTATCTCAGCTTGATTTCAACTAGGAAGAAGCAAGAACTGATAACAATTAAGAAAGAAATCAAGTGCTTCTTGCCACTCATAATGAAATGGAATGTTAAGTATTCTGATTTTCCAGTGAAAGTTTTTGAAACAAACATATTTCCAGAGTTTTCCAGAGAATTTTGGAAACATATTTCACTGTAATACTTCTATTCTGAAAAAATTACATTGCTCCAGAAAGAAATGTTTTTCACTGGGAAACTTTATCAGCTCTAAAAGCTCATCTTTTTCACTAAGATTTAAAAAAAAAAATAAAATAAAAAAATTATACCTTTGCCATAATATCGGACTACACTTTTTTCCTACAGGCTTTACATTCTTGTCTGCATTTTGAGCATATTTTATATTTTGGTTCTTCCTTCTGAAGCACAAAAAGAAAAATATTTGATTGTATAAGATAGTGTCAAGAGACAAGTAATCTGCTGCTATAATTTAACTGACATTGAGTTTCTCAATCCCACATAATTACAGTAGGAGGGAATTTCCAAAAAAAAATTTAACTTTTAAAAATCTATTTTAACTTATTTAAATCTATTGCTCATATTAAAGATAAAAAAAGCTTGACATAATTCTAAGCAGGCTGAATTTTCCTTCCAGATTTCAAAGTGGGATAACCTCCAATAAAGTCCAAACAAACCTGTTAGCTTGACTATCTGACTTGATCTCAGCGTTGGTGCTATTCTAGACAAGTGTACCTTAAACAATTTCCTAAGAGAAGCTTCCCTTATTTGAAGAATTTTTTCAGAAAAATTTTATCAGTACCAGTATCTAATTAAGATGTTTTTAAGTCAAGTATCATTGATTTCCTTTCATTTCCCTCTCCTCCCAGAAATACCAGTTCCTAAGTCCACTGAATGATGACAAACTGAAGATAATTTTAAAAAATAAAAGAGCCTTAATGGATGTCCTGATGGACATAGTTGGTCATAACTTCTGCAAGGCTATTACCAATGAAAATCTGGAGACAAATCCATGTTTGCTCATCTTGGTTGTTCCCTGTTGTTTCCGTTATTTGCTGCAATGATTGTGAAATATGAATCAAAGCCCTCTTGAACCCTGAGGACCACTCCTGCCGTGATTCATCGTTGTCACAAAGTAGGCATAGGGCATTTTTTTAAGAGTCACCGTCCTCCCAGTTTTGAATCCAGCTTGCTGATTTGCGGCATAAGGCACTGAGCTCATTCTTGGTAGAGAGTGGTTTTCTGGCTTTGTTTTCGCCAAAGCAATGGGAGGCGAGATCAGACCCTGTGCTGTTTTGAAAGTTTGGGAATATTTCTGGATGTTGTTGGAGAAGTTGGTGGAATTTCTAAATTGGTATGTGCATGCATGTTCACAAACTGCAGTGCATAGCTCTGGTGTTGGATAAGGCAGAAGCAAAGAGGAGCACCCTAAAATCAAAAGTCCTATCTGGAGGCAAAGCAACTACATCCTCTGAGCAAAAACCAACAACCATTAAAAAAAAAAAAAGTTTGGACTTCACTGGACATCCAGGCTACGTTCACTGTAACACACTTCATCGCTAATTCTCATGTTTATGAGAGGTCTTCTTCAGAGGTCAGTAGCAAAGATCCTGCATACTAAGAATTCACCATTTTTACATGCTTTACCTGCTTCACCTGCTTCACAATTGCAACATAGGTGTCTTACCTTTGCCATTAGACTCTGATGCTTCTAAACTGTTATGCAAAATGCCTGAAGATCAGTCTCCCATTAACTTAAGCCACAATTAAATATTGTCTACCATCACAGGATAATTATAAGATCATCATGACACACAGAGAAGTATAACTTCACAGACGAACAGAGGGGAGAAACGTGTTGTGAAGGGCAAAAGCTGTTCACATTAAAAGAATAAGAACCAGAAGTCAAAACTCATCAAGTTATTGTCAAAATAGATTGCTTTTATACGCATCTCTTTCCTCAACTTTCCATCCATACAAGAATCTTCTCTTTAATGTTACAACTCAAAAGATCAGTAAGGTCTAGAAAGGAGTATGGTATGAGCTCAAAGCATACAGTAGCAATTGTCTTGTGATAAAAGAGCAGAATCCATTATCAGAGATGGTCCAGGCACTAAGAACACATTTGTCCCTGTGCTACTGTGGCATAATGAGAATTGCCATACTGTACAAATGCTTGTTTAGCATCTGAACAACTGTTGTTTAAAGTGGAGACATAAGGTTACTTTTAGGTCATTAAACAACATAACTGAGAAACAAAGTAGGTGCCCTGTTGGGTTATAATGAACTGTTTTGTGTGATGCAATGTATACAGAAATCCAAACAGAACAAAGGGTAGTACTGAGCAAAATGTGCTTTCAGACCTGTGGTGGTGTAAGTCATACTTCATGTCCCTGAGTAGTCACAGACTTTACTGTGTTTGGAACTGAGCATCCTATATAATAGCAACACAATCCCTGCAGCCAAGTCTATTAGATTCAACCAGCATTGGTCTTAGGACACAGGATGAATCAACACATGCACCTGTGTACTCTTTGTTCTCTGCGCTTTGTGATAATGCACTGCAGCAGCAATTTGAGGAAAAAAATAAATTGAATACAAATGCAAAAAAATGAACTTCCAATATAATAATTGGCTTAAAGAAATTTGAAAGCAGGAAAAAAAATTACCAAATGCAAACACTTAAATTAGTAAATACACTACTGTTTATTTTTTAGCAGTTCTATATTTCAGAAATCAATGGTCTGAGACACTGAGTCAGATGAGAGCTTAACAAAGCTATGGGGAAATGGTTCAGCTATGGCATTAAAATTACTATTAGAGACAGAGAGTCTAGAAGTTCTGGCTCAGATACCAATATGTGAACATGTGGGTTCAACCCCACTAGAAACTGTAAGAGAGAATTATTTTCCTTCCATCCACTTGTCTAGACTTACACAGGACTTAACATGACCCAAAATCTCTTCTTAGAAAGTAGGACTGGGACAGCCATGTAAACTGCCTGTCTGAGGATCTGTACATGCACAGCGCCTTAGCTGTGAGAAATAACAAGGAACAAAAACAATCTTGATTTTTTTCAGATGTAGTCACCTGAGAGTAGAGCCTGACTTTTTGACTTTCAGTGACCTCCAATGGAACTCCTGTTGTGGCTCTTCTTTTTCTGTATATAGGTCTTGCCTGCATTTCAATTACATTTCACATAAATTTTACATTAGGATCGCAGTAGTTCTTTTAAAATAATAATAGAAGAAAGTCTTAATGAAGGTACTTCAACAACAATGATGAGAGCCAGAAAAACCACCCTTAAAAAAACCCCACCAACATTGCTTGCTAAATATGTGCTGCTGAACCTGGTGAATTGGAGTACAGCATTCACAGCTCATAGAATCATAGAATCATAGAATCATTTAGGTTGGAAAAGACCCTTGGGATCATTGAGTCCAACCATCAACCCGACTCTACAAAGTTCTCCCCTACACCATATCCCTTAACACCACATCTAAACGAGTCTTAAACACATTCAGGTATGGTGACTCCACCACCTCCCTGGGCAGCCTATAACTGGGCAGCTCCTACAACTTCTCAAGACACATTATGCCAATTCATACTTTTTAGAGAGTTATACTTCTACTTATCATGGAGAAGACAACAGTAACTTGACTTTAAATGAGAAATGAAATGTCCACACACCAACAAGAAAGGCAGCCTCCTTAAACTGCCCAGCACAAGGTGTCAGGCTAATGGCACAATCACAAGATCAGCTTTGGTACTCCCAGGCTTCGGTACTTCCAGAAACATGTTGTTGCCAACAACTGCAAATAAACTGTAGGAAGACAACCTGGCAGCGCCATGGCCAGAAATCAGACGGGATGAAAGTTGGACTGGCCTCTTACTGGAGAGTTGGAAGTGCAAAATTTGGACAGGCACAGGGACACCCTGCTGGAATTTGATTTCTTTATGAATGTCACTTGGCTTTGTCTTCCTTCTGACTGGAGGTTTTTTTCAAACCACAGAATGTTATTCTGTGAAGGAAGGCAGATGAAGTGATAGTATCAGCAGGAGAAGATAAGGTATTGTCCTAGGGACTAATTGCACAGCTTGACTTTCTAATTTGTTAGAATAAATGAAAATTCCCCACAAAGGGGAACACAGGCTTAAAACCGCTAGCAGATTTTTCTACCTCATATTTGAATAATAACATAAAGCAGAGATAATCATGGTCTAATTGCAGACAATTTGTTAGTCAAAAAATTAGTTGAACAAATTGTTCTTTCTAGTGTATAAGTTAAAGTTAAAATACACACACCAGGGAAAGATAATTCCTGAGGTATTTATGACTGCAGAATACCTGAAAAGTACTAAAAATAAAATGGAAAAACAATGACTTATGAAATCTTTTGTTTTAAATATGTAGCTACATGAAACATGTGGTCCTAAAGCAGCTTGGTCTGAGGTTGGACACAGACCTGCTTTGAGCAGGGGGTTGGACAAGGTGATCTCCAGAGGTCCTTCCAAGCTAAATAGTTCTTGGATTCTATCAAATGCCCATAATTAATAAGGTTGTGTCAAACTACTTCAAACCTAAAAATCCATCTCAGGTCTAACAGCAGAGATGGGATCAGACTCCAGTGGAAAGGGCTGAAGTCCTCTCTGAGCATCACAGTTTATCCCCATCCTCAGGTTGCCCCATCAGGCCCCAGCTGCCTTGTCTTCGCTTTCCACCTAACCCTGTAACAGCACACGGTTTTAGCTTGCTTCTATTTATTTGCAAGCACCAAGTGGGAAGCCCCTGCACAGTCTGAACCATAATGTAACAGGATCCTGTGTGACAAATTAAGGCAGTCAGAATGAGGGCATGACAAGGAACCTCTCCTCCCTCTTCCCCTTTTCCCTCCGACTCAAATGCATCCGCGTGAACACGACAGCACACTTCCATCTGCTGAGGGAGCTGGTCTCTTCTCCTGCCACCCTCCCTCTGCATACAGATGTGTTTGCATGTGGGCTGCACGCTCCAGAAGGCAGATGCTGCTGGATTTTAATCTCTGTGAATTCTCTGATGGATTAAACCTCAAATCTCTAACTGTCCTTCTTAATACTGCAGTAAGTAACACACACATTGGTTACACTGGTTTACAGCTGAAATAAAAGCGAAAGACAGTCAAAATGAAATGTCTGAAAATCAGTCTATGCTGCGAGTGGATGGGATGCTAAAGCATTCTGGATTATTTTCTCCCACCGCCCTTGACTCTGCCCAGTGCCCGATGAGGCAAAAATCACTGTCTGCAGCGATAAAAGTTGCGGCCACCTACCTGTAATCCTTCGATGGCCAGTTTGAGGATAGACGGTGTAAGTTTGGAGGCTTGCTTGAAGGAGAAGTTGCTCCAATCTATAATTAGAATGAAGCCATTTATCTGAAGCTCCTGATCTTCGATGAGCACTTCCAATGACAGTAGGATAGCCCGAAGGATATCTATGAAGGAGTTCCTAAAGCAGAAAAAAAAAAAAAACAAAACCGAAACCCAAAAAATCAATGCTTGCAGTTATCTTCAAGCCTCAAGATATTCAGCTTTGTTGTGGATGGGCCATGAGCAAGGGATGGGGATTTATTCTGGTAGAATTCTTCTGAAAGGAGAGTTAATTCAGAGGTGTCACTAAAGCGCTCCTTTAGTGCTCCAAAACTCGCTTTCCTCTGCTTGATGTGATAAGTCCTGCTCACTGGTGGATAAAATAAACCCTGAATTAAATCTTTTTGATTCTTCTGGCTTCCTTACAATAGATTTTAGCTAAGCTACTTTGGGAAAATATTTCTCTGTGGTGAAATGAAATGGATTCAGGCTATCGGTTTAAATCCCTGCTCCTTTGGATATACTTTAACAGGTTTTTTGTTTGTGGGTTTTTTCCCCTTCTTTTCTGTCTATTATAAAGAGGAAAATCATAAAAGAAAATAAATTTGTGCAACATTAATATAAATGGTATGGTTACAACCAGTGTCCCTGGATTCCTGCTTGAGTGGAGGGAATGATCCAAGGCTTTGCACAATAATTTTCGATTGTTCCCTTATTTCTGTGAACCAAATGCAACATGGAAAATAGCTGCATCCACTCAAAATGGGAACTCTTTATTAATTAGCAGCTACCAACAGGCTGGCTGCAAGGCTTCCCTCGGCTCTGGGAGAATAATTAGAAACCTTGGAGGCCCTGAAGGAGATAGCAAGTGACAGAGAAGAAAATGTTTAAATGCTTTCTTTAATGTGAAAGTCTGTGCTGAGAAGCCTGGGCTGCTCTCTACTTCCTTCTCATGCATTTTACAAAGGCAAGTTGGACGCTTTAATGACTTATTCCATATTTACACCTGAGTAAGCTGAATCAGGCCCTCTCGTCATCTGCCCTTCCCCTTAAGATGATTTACAAACAACAGATTCAACAAGCAAGGAAAAAGCTTCCGAAAGTACAGCTTAGCCTTCTGTAAAATGAAATTGTAACATGCTGCTGCTACGGTCTGCTTTTCCTCTGCGTAATTCTCAAATTTTGATGAGGCCTGATGTCTATTATAGGGAAGGCTCTCACCATGTTCTCCCACGGAGATTTTCATTTAATCCTTTTCTGCTGTTTTCTTTAATTTAAAACAAGTCATCTAAGCCCACAAGAGCATTGTTTCAAATTCTGCCTGAGAGAAAAAAACTATGTTCAGTCAAAACAAACTTCTCTACCATCAAGACCTCTACCCTGAACGGCAGCCACACATGATAGATTTCTATTAGAAATAAATAGTGTGAAGTGTTTTCTTATTCTTTCCCTTTTCTTTCAGCAAGTTTCAAGTGGAAATGGACATTCCTTCTCTAAAGACACGGTCCCTCGACAAAGCTGTTTCTAAACTGTGCCTCTCTGCCTAAGTTGGAAACTTCTCTGAGGTATAATTGCTGAAGCAAGTTGCAATACATAGACCTTAAAGACATTTAACTTTGTTGCTGCTCAGTACCAGACCACCCCTCCTTCATTTGCAGTGACAGGACAACCTTGACCTTTTCAAATCCTATGGGGAAGCTGTGCTAAACAGACAAACTGAAGGAGTACTTTCCTTAGCAACGTGAGGTGAAGGCATACCGATTGAACTGGCGACTGACATTCATTTTCAGTCTAAATTTATTTCAGAAAACTGTGATATGAATCTACTACCCACTGCCCAGCTGAAATGGGTGATGACTTTCATGCGGCAGCATTAAATTACTGCACTTTTAGTGATGAAAAAAGCAATTGCACCCCTAGACCTCATCTACTTAATATATCCTACATTACTCTACCCCAGCATCCCCATTCATGAGGGTCAGCCTTCCAAAAGAACTGCCCCATGGAAGGTCTCAGAGGTGTGCCATCCGTGTCTCCTCACACACATGCCAGCCTTCTCCACTGTCGTGTTGGAGTCAATGCAGAATGATATCATCGTTTACGGATGGTCTTTCTGGATAGATGGGGAAGATGGACTAATCCAGAGCTTGATTTAACCCCACGTTTGCAAATCTTAAGATGAACTGAAAACTTGTTATTACTGAAGGTGTGAAAATAGGGCCACGTCGAGATCAGAAAAGGTTTCATCCTTTATTTTTGGAAAGAAGTCGTCTTAATAGAAGATGCAAAGTCATATTAATAATCCTGCTACCTCTGATGCTTTTAAAAGCTGTGTAATGATTTCAGTAGGGCTGTATGGAAATGGTGCATACAAGGCATCTTCTATAATCCACTTAAACTCTAAATCACAATGAAATGTTTCATTTGATTGAGCAAAATCTTCCTTTCAGGCTCTGTCCTTAGCAATTCCAATCTTTGTTTAGGTGTCTACATAAATTACCAGGTTATCAAGCAATTACTCACCTGTATTTCCCTGTACTTTCAATAGAAGTTATTTGCCTGGGAGATATGGCACCCAGTTTTCTTAGTGTGTAACTAGTCTGGCTGATCCCCTGCCCAGCTCCCTCCCCTAGCTATGCTTTGCAGTTTTAAGACGTGGTGTAGGAAATAACTCAAAACGAACACAAAGAAGTTTTTCAGATGAGACATGAAAGCAGCACACAAGTCCTCCAGGTGGGCTGTTTGCCGGCATGTTGTTTTGTGAATTGCAGGGTCTGGATAGAAATGAGACCAAGTGCCACTTGAGGCTGAAGCCCTCTGCTCCCTAATCTTGAGGCTTTGAGACAAATCATTCAGCTGTGTGACTGATTTGCATCCAAATCATTTTCTATGCATGAACACAGAACGACTTTCTATTAGTCCATCTCTTTTGTTCCTTTGCTTAATGTTCCCTTCCCTCCTCCAACCCCCCTCCCCACCAGTTTAACCCTCTCACACACCAAAAAAAAAAAAAAAAAGAAAAATAAATTACTATTACACAAAGGGAAATGTGTAAGGTGCTGTAAGGATTTAGCATGGAGCCTACTGAAGTGAGCCACTAATGAGTTACAAAAGATTTGCACAAGCCCCAGAACAACAAAAAGGAGGAGGGAGTATCTGCCTATCTGCCTTGGCTGAATGGAAAGGTACCACAAAAGAGGCTCTTCAAATATCCTTTGGAAAATGGGAAGTTAGCCCAACAGAAGCTAGTGGTAAGGAACAATAATGTAAACCAAAAATGAAGATGGTTTAGCTGAGGGATTTGGTGGAGAGATTAGCCAAAGGCATAACATGAAAATAAATAAGAAGAAATTACTTAATTATAAGAGGCGTAAGCAGGCTGTGAGAGAATCAAAAGGCTCAGTGGAGTACCAGGGTGCAATGGGAACAATTACGGGGGATAAAGACATTGCAGGAAATTAAATGATCTATTTGCATGTCTCTGCCACCAGTCATTTTGAATAGATACATGGATAATAAAGCTGAGGGGCTGCTGGAAAATAAGGGGTCAAATAAGACACGCTGCAAGGAAGTGATACATTTTGGAGAAGATAGCATCAGTAAAGGCTTTTGACATTACTGTCTCTGAACAGTTAAGCACAGGCTCTGTTTTCGGCATGCTAGTGAAATTAATTGGATTATTCAGATGGTTAAAAGTATGAACGTACAGAAGTACTGACAGCTGAAGCCATTAAGATTGTCTGGTAGTAAGCAAAAACAAACTGTCACTAAAAATCCTGACTGTCCCACAAGACAGCAGGCTGACAAAGTTTGGACCAGTGTCGTTATCTTGGCAGTTGCAGACAACTCAGCTTAACATCCCTAAGTTAGTATGCGGTAAGAGCCTCTCTCCTGTAATACTTAAAAGGTGGCTTAGTTCAGTGCAAATGCAGATAAAAGGGCTTTCTTTACTTGTTAAAAAAAGTCTTGGGATACCAAATCAATGAATTTATCACCTTTTAAATGCAACAAAGCAGTGCAACTACATCATCTTATTTAACATAAGCTAACAAAAGACTGAGTTATATAAAACTGGTTTCATAGAGTCTGAACATCTAAGAAAAGACAGTATAGTACACCTCACAAAAAAGCTGTGGCCAAAGATGAATAGCATTTAGCAAGCTGCAAACATGGCATAGAAAGAAATCAGGTAAGACACCACATCTCGCTTCGTTCCCTCCCCACACAGTAAATCACCAACGGAGAGCAGAAATGCACACTTAGCGTCTAGTGGGGGGAGAACCGGCACTGCCCTGCAAGGAGGATTCCCACTGGGAGTAATGCACAAAAGAGGAAACAAAAAGAAGAGGGAGCAGAAAAAAACACGCTTAGGTTGTCCCAAATTATTTGAGCTAATTGAAGCTGAAGAAGCTGTAAGGAAAGGCTTAGAAAGGGAGACGTGAACAACAAACAGATCGATGCTGGTGGAGGAGGGAGAACCCAGGAAGGAGCGTTTTGAATTGCTCCCACACACAGCCAAGGTACGCTGCTCATGGAAAAGCCCTTGGAATCCAGTCTGCATTGGCTTTTGAACTGGTAAAGTCATTTATTTCAGCAGACCAAATTTTCCTTTCTGCTCATGAAGTATTGATAAGAAAGCCCCGACTTCTGATAGCGTGTTCCTAGAAAACACCTGGGTTTTTTAATGCATGTATTTATTTTAGAATTTTAAAACTTTCCTCTGCTGGAAAAAACACTGGAAATTACTGGCATACAGTCCTTGGGGACTCATGTCTTGATTCAAACTCATGGTCATGAGTAGCTGCCCTGCCTCTCTGGCATCAGAGGGAACTGGCAGTCAGTCCAACCGCTGCAAGACCTGATCTTCACATTTTATGACTTTTTGGTGAGGAAAGGCCCCTTAATATGAACCCCGCATAGCACAGGGCAGCCCCTGGCTGAAGAATAACCAGGAAGAATAACTGCAAAATGAAGAATCGTGAATAAACATGGTGACTCACTTGACTAATCCTGCACCAGAGAAGATGAACAGTCGAACAGAGGAGCTCACAGCTGACTCATGCGCTGAAAAGGGCTTGTTTGTCTCATCTGTCTGAGGTCTGAATAGCGCATATGTGTGCAGAAATTAGCAAGGCTTGTACAGGGAAAATGGGTTGCATTCACAGCAAATGCTCACAACAAATATTTTGACCAGCCGTGGGTAACTTTCTTCATAGAACAATTCAAAACCATTTAAACTCGTTAGCTGCAAAAGTATGAATAATTCACCAGCACACAAACTGGAGAAATTCTTATACAACAATCTGAGACTTTTCATTATTTTGTGAGGTACTAACCCTTTCTTTGCTATGCCAAAGTTAAGTTACAGATCTTTTTTATTTCTCTGTAGAACCAGAATATATGCAGATAAACCTCCCACTGAGGAGTAAAACATGGGTTGTATTAACTTAATGTCATAGCTCCAAATTGTTCTTCTGTCACATCCAGTGTAGCTATCTTAGGCTGTTCCAGCATGTCAGCTTCAGACAGGCATCACTCCTATTTTGTAATGAAAAGTTATCAAGTTTTTCCCCACAGCATCTGTGTAAGTCTATAAATAAAATTCAAAAGTAACTTTACACCCAGGATAGCAGACTGGATAGATAAGTCTACTGATTTTTTTTCTTCAGAAATGGTTAGTCCGATGGTGCACTGGATACAAAGAGCAGAGTAGACTAAACTGAGACCTGAACTGTATTTAACGACATCAGAAATGCACTGCTTATCTTATAACTGAACAGAGGCCAGTCACCCACAGATATCTGGCTGGCTTTGAATTCCTGCTTGGAGTCAGCTGGAAGCCTCTGCCACTGCCAGTGAAGGAGAAATGTACCAGCCTGCAGAAAGAAACTACATAGGTTTATTCTTTTCTCATGCAAAAATTGCCTCTCAGTGGCTTTCTTAAAGATATAAAAATATTCCCCATGTTACGTTTCTGCTGGAGGTTCTTCTATATACAAGTATTACGAGGCTTTTTGCTGTCACTTCCCACTTCAGTTGAACTCCATAGCAACCGATAGCCCCTGAATTACACGCTCTGCATTCAAGTCAGCGTTACGAATCTCCTCCTACGTACACTCATTCATATTGTGGGCACCCTTACCAAATGAATACTTTGCCCCTCATGTTAATGTGACTGTGCAAGGACCCTTTCTTATGTGTAATTTGGCTAAAAACAGGGACCTTTGCAGTCCCTGTGCTTGGGGAGGGAGATTGAGGGTGGTGTGGCTCTTTGGACCCCTGGTGGGACCAGCTTCCACCAGAGACACCTACACAGGGGAGTGGGGAGGTGACATCTGCTCTTCCCTTTGCCTCAGCCCAGGGACTCGTTACACCATCCGGCAGGGAATCAGTCCAAGATAAAGCGTAAAATTGTTACACTCTCCTGAGAGCTCAAAAAAATCCCTCCCTGAGCTCTCCAGAGACTTGATCCCAAAGGGTGCAGGCAACCGATTGCAACCCAGCACAGCACAAACTTAGGGATCACCCACAAGGAGTCCACCTGGGTGCAGGAGGGCAGCCCAGCCGTCGGGCTAATGGCTGGGCTGGGCTCCAGGCAGAGCGCTCAGTGCCGGGCAGGGTGAAGCCTCTCAGGAGCAGCGTGCAGCCCCGCTCTGCAGCCTGCTGCTGAAAGGAAAGGCCAGAACTGACTCTCAGGAACAGTAAGCCTGTTCCTCTGGCTGTGGATTCATTTCGTTCCTTCAGGAGGCAGTATTTCTGAGCTACACGCTGGTGATTTTCTTGCCTTTTTAGTACCCAGAGCACTGCCATGCTTGCACGCTGTGCAAATTTCTCAGTCGAGAAGCAAAAAGTGACAATCACAGGCACTGTGTTATGATACTGTGGAACTTATCAAAAGCCCTATGCTACAACCCCCAAATGCAACCAAAAAATCAATACTACAGAGCCACTGAAGTAATTTGCCTGGATAGTCCCCAGTGCGATGTTCCCTGCGAGCAGCATGGAGATGGGCAAAGAGTATATTCCAGCACGAGCACAGTCAGTGGGTCCCTGGTGGTTTCAGGTTAGTGGTCTTCACTGTTAGAAACTTAGGAGATGACATGCGGGAACAGACTGATGGTCACAACTCAGGATATCGTTTGAGAGGTAGTTTTTGATCTCCTATCGTGGTCTTACTGATGTTGCAATACTGTTCCCTCAAAGCACAGCTGTAGTAATAATGAACAAAACAAGTGCTGGTACATGAACGGCTTATGGTTAGCAGCATTAGGATTTATGACCTCTGTTGTTTTATTTCATTCTGCGTGATTGCATAGCCTTTTCTTATTCCCTCTCGGCACTGCAATCCGTCCTTGCATCACACTAAGCTGTTTGCTCAATTTCTCGCGTCATTGCGTTCCACAAGTTAATTTTTCATTACAGAAAGGGAAATAATTTTCTTTTTAACATTATGAAGCTACTGTTTAATCACAGAAAGCAATTATACAGCTGCTTTTTTCTGTTACTAGAAGAAGGTACAAATGGCAACACTGATTCAGTCTCCCTGCTAGCATGTTTTCTCTGTATGATTCCACTATATCTTCTCTAGCTACATCTCTATTGCATCTTCAACATCTTTCCATTTGAAATAGCCCTGGACTTTTTGCTCCCTTCTGATGCAATTACCTCACTTGTTAATAACACTAATTAATTCCTTTCATTGCTCCTGTTTTTTGGACAGTTGTATTTTTTACATCCCCTTCTTTTTGACATAATACAATGAAAAGTGAATTCAGTATTCAAGGTGAATTTGGAATGGCAGCACACATAAAAGAATATTTTATCTTTTCCTATTTATTCTCCATCTCATTCTTAATGCAGCCTAACATCTAATTAACTTTTCTGACCACCACTGCGCAGTAAGTACACTTCTTAATTGTGCTGTCCATAATGACCTGATGTTTTTCTTAAAAGGTTAAAAGTAATTGAAAACCCAGAAGAAACTGCCTAGAGTTGAGAGGATAAAGGATCTGCATACAAGATGTGGCCACATATTAAAATCTAACAGGTTCTTGCACTGCACTTAGATTTCTTTGCATAATAAATGCTGCTTTTCTAGGTCATTCTAGAGTTTAACACAATTTTTGCTAATCTTCACTAACCTACACAACTTTCCATTTACTTTTTGTCACATCATCACTTACCTCATCTATGTTTGCCAAAAGAATGTTACTGATGGGCATTATGATAATGTAGTTTTGCCATTTACAAAACCTACTCTCTGCCTGAAGTATCAGGGATGCTTATATGTGCAGAGCAATAATTCACCTGTGTATTTATTAACTTTTCTGAAAAGACTTTAATACAAACTTCACAGGAAGATTCTTTGATTAGCTAACTAAAAGATATATTTATATATTTTACCTAAAACAATTCTAATAAAATTATCTAATTGCCCCTTTAGTTGCAACCAGCCATTTTCACAGCAGACCTCAACGATGACTAGATCACATAGTAACGTTAAATAACTGCTCACCAATGCATATATTCTGAAAGTGCTGAGTGCAGAACTATAAAAGACATATATCGCTTGTGGATATTCAAACAGCACCCGGTTACTCGCACAGCACTCATCAATCCAGAAAGCTTTGAAAAATGTAGCAAAATGCCTGGAAGCTTGTTCAGAATCTCACTTCATCTCTGTTGCGCAGTTTAACTGTTCAGTTAAGAATCAGACTTCTGTGTGCTTGAAATTACAGTAATGAACTTTCAGCTGGTAAAATCGTAAGCTGACAATGAACCCAAAAGGTATGCATGAAGTCACCTCTTTCTTTCTAGTGCCTAGCCTGAAATCTCTATGAAGCTCTAAGTCAGAGGAGAAACCTGATCGATCTGAATCTCAGATATTTAGAGCCACAGAGAGTGTACAATCGGTGTGCTTGACAGATGAGAGTCAAAACTTGCTTGTGAAAACAGATCATATTTTGAAAAATATTCCACTGAAGGGTCCCTTTTTCTTGTGTATGGAATTACGAAGGGTACATTTGATTCTACAGGCTGAAAAAAGTCAGTAAAATATCAATAGAGAGACCATGTTTTTTTCCCTCCTTTCAGGAGGAATGAAAGAGAAAAGCAGAGCAGTTATGGCCAGTGAGCACCAACGCCACCCATGAAAACAAAGAAATAATTTGCAAAGAAAGCAATCAGAAAGATCGTAGTTTTACAGTGTCTCTCCAGTAAAAATGGAATTGTAACTATCATAATATAGAGGTTGATATAAAAAATGATGATGTTATTAAAAGGCTTGGAGAAGTTCAGGAGGCCCCATGCCTGTCTGGTGAAGAGCATATCGGGGTTTTTCTAGAACAGCAAGAACAAACTGATGAAGCCATGTGGGATGTCATCACCAAAGGCAAACAATGAAAGCTAAATCTCTTCAGAGATATTGGGTAAGAGGCTATCAAGTCATGAGAAGAAGTGGCAAAAAATAGAAACGCTAGTATATCTTAGGAAACTCTTAAAATAGCTATTAAATCAGGCAAATAAAAATATACCTATGCTTATGCCTGGGCAGTGAAAATGGTAGACGTTAAAAAGATGTACAAAAGTGATGCCAATCACAAAAAGGATTATAAATTATTTTAGTTGGAGACCTTCAGGGCCAATAAAAAACAGGCATGAAAATATTCTAGTCATTCCTTATAAGCAAATGAAAAGATATGTCAAGCATTATATATCAAAGAGGTTTCCCTATGGAACAATAGGTAACTTTGATATAGCTGACAAGATGGAGGAATTTGATATTATTGGTGTAGAAGTGATCACTGGGGACCTCAAAACAGACGCTCTAAAGATTCATAAGACAGCCGTCTAGGAAAAATTAACTGCAGATCTCTTCAGAAACAATGATGAAGAAAATTTGCTGTAATGATTCAACTGAACAGGGGAGAAGGAACAGGAAAAAAATGAACCTGTGCAGATTTATGAAATAGAGAAGGCTGTTAAAAGCGTATGGGATCATGATGCTGCCAGACATAAAGAAACTGCTTTGTACAGTTATGCTGAAAAGGATCTGCAGTTCTACGAAACTCAAGGAAAATGAGCAGTTTTCACCCTAGCCACTTCTCAGTGGGTAGTATTTCATGCAACTTCGCTGCAGAAAGTGAAAGAATGAATAGCAACAACCATTCCCCCTAAGAGAGCAGTTGGGTTTTTTTGTCAGAAATGCACCGAAAGTGTGGATACAGATACCAGAGAGGTACCTGTAGAAGACTCCAGACTTTACAGAATCCTTAATGAGAAAAGATGTGATGTGATCCAACCAACAATGAGGCCTCTGGTCAAATGTTACCAGTGGAATTAGAAAATGGTATGTCTTCTTGCATTTTCCAGGTTTGTCTCAGACTCCATTGGGTATTGGACATCCCATGTGGAAGCAGTTAACAAGAAGTTGCTTTGGGAGATCCAGATGTCAGGGACACATGACTCCCCAATACGTCCATCAACAAAAGACTGATAACCAAATGAATTTTATAAGTACCAAGTAGAAAAAAAAAAAGTTATGGAAGACACCATTAGTCTGAATCATGTCACATCGTAGGAGAAACCCTAGGAGCTAGTGTTGAATTCATTTCTATAGGCAGTATGAACGACAACTGCTTCTGTAATGACTCCAGTGAGGGAGGCTATTGCTCCTTTTGAAGACGAATTACTGAATACAAAGTCAGGTATGATTAGCTCTATACCATGTAACATTGCTAGCCTTTTACTGGGTGCATTTTTGTATGTATGATAGTAATGGAGCAAAAGAGGTCTGCTGAAAGGAAGATAAATATCTTTTTCTGTGGATTTTACTACCACTTATGCAGAATAAGTCGTGTAAGAGGATCATAGTTGTTCAGATCCAGAGGCAGATACAACCTCCTGATGCTTGCAAGTGAGGAAGCGAGTTTTCCTCGGGAGGTACAGGGGTTTTTTTGACAAAATTGTCCTTTGGATGGGTTTGGGTTTTGTTTTTTTTTTTTTTGGCCTTGAAGTTGCAAAATACAGTTTTCTGAGAGAATTACAAAACAAAGGGAAAAGACATGAGCCTAGAAGGACTCCCTGCAACACAAAAAGACAAAGCAGCAACATGAACAAATTAATGGGACTTGCACAGCTCATTTAGAAATACAACAGTGTTTAGACTGGCTTTCTTGAAATAGATGAAGTAATTATGGAACAAAAATATTAAAATGCAGGTTGCAAATTGAAAATTAGAAACTGCCAGGGTTGCAGTTGTTCGCAAAATGCCCCCTGTGCAGGATTAGTGGAAAAATAGGCTATAATCAATTTTAAAGTATGATTTCATATATCATAATCAAAAAGGGAAAAAATAAATATGTTTCAAAACTCTAAGAGCAGTACTTCATAATTTTTGAATACTTCATTTTCTGTGAATGCAGTGTCTTGCTACATAATACCCATATTCAAAAAAAAAAAAGAATGGCCAATCTATTTGAAACATTTAATCAATGCTATACTTGTATTTTATTATCAGGATTCGAAACCTTAAATTTTTGCAGTAAGCTCTGCCTTTTAACCAATTGCGTGATCTAGCAGCATGAAGGTTTTTTTCTGGGTGAAATGGGATGGATCTTTGTGTCTCATATTGACAGCAGTGGTGTGTAGGTCCCAAAGAAGGCAGAAATAGGATAGTGGATACTTGCATTGAATATATGGCAATGGTGAAAGGAAGTCCAGCCTGCTGTCCTCTATTCCCCTGAAGCCAGTATAATTTTTTGCTAATTCCCAGCAGAGTACAGATTAACGTTGCAGGTGCAGTGTGGTTCTTGGCTTGAAATAGTAATGTTATATTTTGGCAGACTATCAAATTTTCTCAGGAATTGCCAGCGGAAAACAATTCAAGTGGCTTATAAACTATTAAAATTCAGTTGAGTTGAAAACAGAATTTCATGTGAAACAACTGCAATGTTAGGAATTCTGGAAGAAAAAAAAAGTTTCTTTAATTTCTTATTATACAAGTTACCACCAACCTCCTAAATCACTCTAACTTCTGTACAGTAGAGTGTACTTATATGTGTGGATGTTTAGTCTCTGCCTTCTGGCAACCACTGTTTCAGGGTTTGATTTTTCGGGGGGAAAGGGCTGCATTTTAGGTTTCCTAAATAACTGGGAATTGTACATTGGCCATGTAATGTTTTATGCTCTTCTGTTTCTGTTTGTATTGCTTTTAGTTGTGCAGCTAATATAATTAATTCAAACTTTTTTTTCACACTTCTAATAAGGATTCTCACATAGTCAATACAGAGAACGACTGAATAAATGTGGTTAATTGAAGTCAGTACACTACTCATTCAAGTATAAATAATTGCTCACAGAGCAACATATGTAACAATTCAGAACAGAAAATAATAGACAGACAAAATTTTTGTGCTTTTGAACTCAAAGCACAATGCCGACCTGCCAGACCCCACTGGTATTTGTAGGAGGCAGCTCTGGAACCAGTTAGCTGGAACAACCAGGGTGTTTACTCCAAACACAAGCAGCAGTGATCACTGCTATAAAGATACAGAGAGCAGGGAGGCCTTGTTTTGTCAAAAGTCAGCAAAAAAGAGTCAGTAAAAGGATCAGTAGACATTGTCCCAGCAAGTCTAGTTCTTGAGAAAAATGCCAGGAGGAAAACGTCAATATTAGAGGTAAACATGGAAGTCTTGAACAAATAAATGGCCTCTTGCTTCCTCTTGTTTTCTGGAAAACAGTTGCATGCAGTCATTGGTACAAGCTTGTTTACAAAGTAACACCTGATTTTTTCATCTATTCCTTCCCATAAAAAGAACTTTATAAAACCAGAAAGTCACAATTAATTTTGCTTGAGATCTAACTGGTTTGACGGTTATGCTACGATTAACATATTATGGTTTATTGGAATAGCTGCACCTTGAAGTCTTTTTTAAAAGGAGCGAAGCCTACTTTTCAGGAGATGGCATTGCAGATGCTTGCACCATAACAGGGAAGATATGGCCTTTGGAAGATTAAATATATAAAAGCTGTAATCTGGTATCATGGGATGGCTTGTTAGAAGTGCAGGGTTTGTTAATAATGTGTTGGGTGTCTTTTTTTGTCTGTTATTGCATCACTGTTTACACTGTATGGAAAGGGGAAAATTAGTCAGGGAGAGTTCATTCCCATAGATCTAAGCGCAGTCTTATGACACATTTGTTATAACATCAGAATTCATTTGCTTAAAAGCGACTGTTGTACATACTTTTTGTTCTAGCCAATGCTTTGACTTCACAAAACGTTACTAAAAAGACCTTATGACAATATCAGAGAAAAAAATAGAAGTGATCAAATCTTTGCAAAATTAATCACAATATGTTAGAGTTAGTTTCACTCCACAAACACACACAGTGCTTCCAGCCTCTCCGTGTTGGTTTTTTCCCTGATCTGCCAGAACTCTACATATTTCTCCTCCCTTGCATTCAGTTGGCTTAGCTTTGGTTAACATTTTGCAGTTTTAGTATTAATCAATAGTGCTTAACAGACAAGTAAACACACTGGTTTCATTTCTGCACAAGTATATTAAGCCATAAGGTACTTAAGCAAATATCTGATATAAAGCATTAGAATAGTCTCATTGCTGCCTTTTGTCTCCAGAGTTGAATTTGCTGGGGTTGCATGTGAGTACATGCATGGCTGAATCAGATGTTATGAGAAAAACTTTTCTCTGTCTTCTTGCTCTTTGGAAATGATGAACCCTATATGCTTTTGAAAGAATTAGATAAGGAGGTTCCCTGACTGCAGCCATGCAATCTTTTAACTCATAGTTTCATGAAAGTCAGAAATCAGACTTTTAGTTTACGTATTCTGACCTAGTCACGTGCACTATTTTTAAGGGCCCCACGACATGACTGTAGACATGAATTATGCCATTTTTCATTCCAGAAATGGGAAACTGCATGACATAGTACAGCACTGGCACAGTGGGACCTTGTGCGAGCAGGACATTGATGAACACCTTCCTCCCCTCTGCCTGGCCGCAACACTTCACCCCTGCACTCTGCTGCTCCCCCGGCCCTGACCAGAGCCTCTCCTCAGAGGACTCAGCTAATCGAGGTGCTGAGCTATAAATCACACCTGCTTCGTGATGCTGGACACTTCTTCCAGCCTAACTATTTCCTTTTTTTTTCCTTTGTTTTGTTTTCTATCATGCTGCCATGCTCACACTGGAGCAATTCGCCACATGCAGAAATGAGCCTTGTCCATGGCTTGCATGCCCTCCTTAATCGCTTGGCACCACCAGCTTGGCAAATGGTTATTTTCTCGACATACCATTAGCATAGTAACCCTTATCTTTATGGGTACTTCAGTATAACTAAATAACCATTTTTTTATTGAAGATGAATTTCTAGACATTTATAGGGGGCTATAGCCTAGTCCAGGCTTAGGTGGCAGCCAAGAGATTTATTTTCCACCATGCCTTTGGGAGATGTAGAGCTTCTTCAAGGGAGAAAAAAGTAAGCAAAGGGCTTTGTCCTGCCACCTGCCCACGCTGTCCGCCAGGACTGAAATCTCTCTGTGGGTAGGGTGGCAGCCAGTTCAGATTTCCTTCTGTATCTTTTGGGAAGCAGGATTAAAGAAGACCCTGTCTCCAAGGCAGTGGTGTAGCAAGTAGGAAACATTGAGTTATTTCTCTTTTTCTCTGAGTTATTTGTTACTGATTCACTGCCTGACTGTTCGATCCCTGTGACTCCCCCCCATTAGGCTCAGGGTGCACTCCTGCCCCGGGCTGCAGCCAGCTGCCCCACTGCCCCGGAGAGCCACCAGCACTCCCAGCCCCCAGGGAGCCCCTACCCCCCTGAGACACTCTCCTTCATTTAGAGAACATATTCGTTGCTTTTCTCCTGCCCATTTAGATGGCAAACTTTCTAGGGTGGGGGTTAAGCCTTGTCTTATTTTTTCATCCTAGTGTGTTAGATAAACATTTATAGAAAAAAATGAACCAGTTTACATACATAAGAAATTGATTGCTGGTGAGCACAACTGGCCAGTATAAGTGCAATGTCCTTTTAGATACATCATGCAATAAGCATGATCACCCATCGTGCTTAGTGGGTCACCTAGCCCAACAACCATGGTCTGGATTCACTGGGCAAGAGTTTTGATGCAGCTGCATTTAAAGTCTGTGCATTTTATTATGTTTGACATTTGCCTGTAGGTTACCTCCCTGCATTGTATGTTAATATAACCTTTGCTATTCACTGTCTTTTCTTGACTCTAGTGCAGTTGAACAAGATGATAGCACAGTAAACTCCCCAAAGTCCAAATCCACTATACTAAGACAGAATTTTTGGCTTGATAGGTCCAGTAGTATTCAAGATCAGCATTTAACGTCCTGGAGTCTAGATACTCAGCTGTGCCAGAACTATAACCCAGTGTATTCCAGAGTTAGGATGAAAATGGCTTTACACTAATTAAATGTCTTTGGATATCGTGATGCAGCTGCTAATTAGCAGGTCCAGCAAGAGCTCTGAAGGACCTCCTTGTGCTGCTGTTCTCCTCAACGGCAGCCAACAGGACAGGACATGTGATTCCTGCATCATCTGGAGCATTCTTTCCATGAACATGTAGTGAACAGTACGTCTGCACTGCGACGTTTCACAACCAACCATACTCAGTACCTCAGAAAGTCCTTCCCATGGGAAAACTCAGTACAAGTAAGACAAACACAAGAAAGTGCCATTCTCACTCACTGCATCTGCATACTCCTCCCGACAGAGTGTTTGCTCACTGATACTTTCTTTAATTCTAAGGAATTCTTTTATTTGGGTCATGTCAGAAAGCCCCTGTTGAAGGACTATTTCCAGATGGATTGCCTAACTAGAGATTCTGCAGTTTTCCAAATCACAGATAGGCATAGCAACCTTTTCACAAAGTTAGGATAACTGCATTATTTAGTGGTTTCAAACAGGTTCTCATCCAGCAAGAAGTCTTCAGCAGACCTTGGAGACAATGAGTTTTGCAACCATCATGCCCCTTAGCACACAGTGAGCGGGAGACACTGCTCCATCACAGGAAACAATAACACTGGAACACCATAAAATATCAGAACTATCCATTTTCAACTATAATTGATGCATAAACCACCCAGCATGTATTCAGAATCCCAGATGGAAAAATTGCTTTTACAGCATTTCTTATATATAAGATAATCTGTTGGACTTTTAGATACCAGAGTTTACTAATGTTCTTAAACTGCAAGACACTTTAAAGCACATTCTGAGTTTATCCCTCCTCAGAGGCTTTTGACAAAGCAAAAATAATCCTAGAAATAGGGGATAGGAAGTTACCTGACAGCATCTCATACATCTCCTGCACTGCTTCATGACAAGTACTTCTAGTTTGTCTCTGACTTCTTCAGTAAAAAACCTAGTGATGCGGAGTCCTCAGTTACCTGCTCAGACCCTGAACCAGCTTAATTATTGCAAAATGTTTTCTAATTTTTGGAAATCTAATTGTGTTTAAGATTACTTAATTTGCTTTTATCCTGTATTCCCATCCCCAAGGAAATGGGGAACTTTTCACTAACACCTTTTACTAAGGTAAACTTTTATATATAGGATGATCTGTATTTCATCTTTTATTGTCCTCAACTTTTATTACATTGTCATATTTTCCAGACTTCTTATTTTACTATTCTTTTCTTGATTTAACTCAGATTTTTCTCTCGTGCTGGTACTTAGGTTACAGGTCAGTTGAGGTGAGTAAAGGTGAATAACTGCTGGTCTCCTGCAGACAATATTCCTGTAACACAGCTCAGAGACATTCCTTCCTCAGTGGTATCACCTTACTGTATCATTCCATTTGTAGTCCATTCATTACCCCCAAATCCTTTCGTGCCCAACCAGTATTTTCTCCATTAATTAACCAGAAATACCCTATATAACAAACCAAGAGGTGAGAAAATCCCAGTAGAGACAAACGTACCACCCAGGACTAAACCAGCAGTGGCAAGTATATCTGGTGTCTCACAAGGCTCATTGCCTTTTAACATGGAGTCTATATCCGCTATGCCTCTTTTTGAAGTAAACCCCCAAATGATCACAAATTACTTTCAAATGAATCATATAAAATGTTCTCTGAAAGAAAGCAAATGCACATGTACCTGTGTATACATTTTAGCAGAAAATAAGAATGAGATGCTGGAAAAAGGAAAGGTATTCATTGGCAGCTACAGCATACACAAATTGCCATTTTCCCCAGACTTGCAAAGCTCTTTTATTCAAACAGAATTGAAGGCTTTATCGGAGTGAAACTGAATTTAAATTGCAGTAGCCAGCTAAAGTGGCTTACACGTAAATGAGAACCTAAGAAATGGAAAGATTTCCTACTGTCTCTCCCAAGGTCAGAGTTTATTCCTCCTCCTTTTTTATGTCAGTTTTCGAATGAATATTGCCTTACACTTGGAAGCAGGATTTTCAGCAGTCTCTTTCTCTTTCAATATAAATCATATTTCTTCTTTTGTACTTACACAGGAGATGGGTAGGATTATCCCTGGGACAACAAGGCAATGTATTCCTATTCAGAAACCTTGCAAAGTGAGAACAGCTTAGAGGACCACAGATCCAAGATAATAGCAGAGCATGGAGATGCCTTAGATAAGATTATCACGCTCTGGTGTGGATTTTCCTGGTCAGAAATACCTATACAAAAGAAATTCCGTGTGCTAACACAGCTAGCACTCCAAAGGGGTATAGACACCACATATACACTGTAGATTGATCTGTGCATATTTAATATACATTACTCTTGGATGTTTAATATACATCTCTTGGATTTGCTGTGAAAGGAAGCCAGAAGAAGGAAAGAGTGAAAGGTTTAGCACTGCCAAGTAGAGCGCATGTTCCTGATCACACTGCAGCAGTGGCCTTCACAGAATCACAGAATGGTGGGGGTTGGAAGGGACCTCTAGAGATCATCTAGTCCAACCCACCTGCCAGAGTAGGTCCAGGAACACATTAAGGCAGGTTTTGAATGTCTCCAGAGATGGAGACTCCACCACCTTTCTGGGCAACCCGTTCCAGTGCTCTGCCACTCTCAAAGGAAAGAAGTTCCTCCTCGTGTTTAGGTGGAACTTCCTATGCTCAAGTTTGTGCCCATTACCTCTTGTCCTGTCCCCAGGCACCACTGAAAAGAGCCTGGCCCCATCCTCCTGACACCCACCCTTTAAGTATTTATAAGCATTGATAAGGTCCCCCCTCAGCCGTCTTTTTTCCAGACTGAAGAGACCCAAATCCTCGTTGTGACAGTGACCAGCAGCAGGTCCCTAACAAGGAGTTTGATACGCAGCAGGTTGGCAAGGTTAAAACAGAAAACATACTTGTGATACCATCTTTCCATAAAGAAAAAGCACCAATGAAGATATTTGCATATTACCTTTCCCTTAAAAATTACTCTTTACTGATGCAAGCTTGCTCAGCATGAGCAGCAAATAGGCAGTTACATAGGAAATAGTTCCAGCAGGAGGCTAACTGGCTGGCTTCACCCTCTGTTCCCTGCTACAAATGGACCCTCCAGGAGGTTTCCAGAGCTGGGATTATCATGGTCTGGGAACAAGGGATAGTTCCTTTTTACTGCCCCTGTGGTGCCTGCAATTATTAAAAATAAAAACTGTGAGAGTGCAATCAGAATTTAAGACAAAAATTTTCTCTTCCTCAAGGAGCAACTCCATTTTCTTCTCTTTGGGAATCAAGTTTCCAGTCACGGCATATTAATTATGCTGCTCCACACGTTTTATTGGCTTACCCATATCAAAAGAAGCAAAATATCTTGTACAGAAGAGCTTTAACAATTCAATTGTTAGGTTGGTTTATTGGAGTCTCTTTACTCCTCCATCCTTTCCCCTGGCCTCCACCTCTGTCTGCTGTGCTAAGCGTTTAGGTGCCTGTAGCAGACAGGTGCTTGTACCACTTCTTTTCTCACACTGTCAAGAGCATCCCAGAGACAGATTGTCGGGGCATTCTCACCAGTGCAGCCACGGGAGCTGTCTCCCTCGTCCTCCAGCCTCACCACAGCAGGCAAGCACCCTGGGGCAGGGTGATGGTGGTGGCTGGGTATAATTTACCCCAGCGTGCTGTTCAGCCATTTCATGGAGCTCAGCACCCCCCGCACCATGTGCATCCCAACCGAATTCATGCTGTCCACTGTAATTTCTCTGGGATCACCCAGCCTGCTAATGGCACCACTTCCTAAGCATCCCTCATACTGCTCTGAGGATGCTGGAAGCAGGGGAGGCTTAGCACCCACCAGGGGGTGGTGAAAAAAAGCAACTATTTTTACGTAAAATTCAATTGATACAGAGGCTCAGAGTTCAGAGGAAAGAGTCTAAAACAAATCATGGCCTCGGGAAATAACGTACCAAGAAAGTATTAGAATTTTAAAACTTCAAATGTATTTAAGGATTCCAGCTCAATATCTCCACCCTTTTCTGATGCTTCTACTGCATGCAGCCTGTTAAATAGCTAGTCAGAGAATTAAGTTTTTTTCCTCCCCTGACTCTTTGCAGTCTTCCTGCTGCAATGAGTGAATTTGCCTTAACTGCTTTTGATTAGATTGGCAAGTTAGAAACTGATCAGAATATCATATATATATCATATATTAGAAAACTTGATTCAGGAAAAGCTCTGGCCAAAAAACCATATTCTGATCTCTTCTTACAAAGTGTCACCTCAAAACACTCCTGTTTATAAAAGTATTCATTCATGGTTACCAGCTGTTCCCAAGGGTCAAAGGGACAAAGAGCCAAGTGGGATGTCGTATTGTTTGGCTCCGTACTATCCTGTTGATATAGCTCTGTTGTAATGTTCTTTTGCAGAACCCAGCTGCAAGGATGACATACACAGCCCATAGTCATTTTCTAGGGACTAGGAACAAGGGCTATCACAACTGCATCCAGTTTCTATTTTCTGCCACCCAGACATAAACCCTCATACAAAATTTGGGTCTTCTGAGACACTCTGAGAAGGAAGGGGGGCTGGTGTGCATGTGTGTCTATGTGTTTGTTGTGTACTTACGTGTGTTTGACTCTGTGTATTTTTCTTAATCGACTGTCCTTCTCTCTGGTTTATAAAGCTTGGGGATCAGATTTGGTTTCTTCTCTCCACAGGAGAGAGGTGGCACAGACCCACTTTCCAGCCTGACCTTCATTTCCCTTTGTTATCCCACAGGCCAGTTCCAGCAATTGTCTGTCTCACCCACTGGCAATGTCCTTCACAGCTCTTCAGTCAGCCCTCAGCCCGACACCATCCACTCACCTTCTCTTCCCTCTCACTATGGGTTTGATTGCCCTCCTCCCTCCCCGGCACTGATTTATTATTTTTTTTCCCCCTTCAGTTAGGCTTATCTTGTTCTTCAGCATATGCTTCATAACTTTCCCAGCTGTTGTTTTTCTTTCTCTTTTTCAGACATTTTCTCTCTCTTCTTGGATTCCCTTCTCAGGCCTATCCAGGACTGTCATTTGTGTATGTCATCCTTCTGTCATTCATATGGACTACAACTGCCTTCCCAAACATGACTTCCATATTAAATGCTACTAACTGAATTAAGTTACCACCTCCAAGCAAATTAAAACATTTCAAGACAGAGGTCCTTTTCATCTTCTTTGTCCAACATTTAATTTGCACATCTGTTACTCCCTGAAATGAGTATTCTGCTTATGCTACGCTTCCTTCCTCTACAACCCTGAATTCTGTTACTACTTCAGACTACCTTAGTAATGTAATAATGTAATGCAAATTATTTTTTAATACAGTGTGCTCCTAGGCTATTTATTGGTCAATGCAACACTTGAACCACAGCCTCAATCTGCATTACTGTAAGCATCTCCCAACACAGAAGCACTATCTCTTAACAAAACCCCAAGACCTGCTGTGTAAAAATCATTCGCATGTTAGGGCTGGCCGTATTTCAGCTGTAATCTCTTATAATAAACACCTATGAGGCTGAGTTATTGCCACAGTTTGCCTGTGACTATAAATCAGTCTCAACAGATGTTTATTCCTTCATATTCTATTAAGCTTCTGAGATTATCCTTGAAATATATTGGAATAATCAGCATTTGAGACATATTCATTTATACCAGCAGGATCTGCTGATGATAATATCCTTGTAATTACACCACTATGAGCATTCTCAGAAAGGACATCATTTTTTCTATCGTGATCCTTTAAAATATTTAGAGCTGTCGATTTACCATAATGTCAGAGTATTTCCTTGCCCTTTACCCTGTCTCAATACACTTTCCTACAGAATGGTAAGTACCTGACATTTGAGGCTCCTTGGTTAATAAAAGAGAATTTATGGCTAGCAGCTGACTTGGGAATGTATGTTGTAAATAAAGCATCATTTCCTTCTGTCTGACTTACAGAATTTTTGGAACAATGTGGCAGCTTCTAAGACACAACAGTCCAGACGTGAGGACAGAAATTAATTACTATTTTTCTGCAAAAGACAACAGTCAACCTTCTGCCTCCCTAGCCCAAGACCCTATTCACAGAGGATCATGATTAGAAATAGTCCTTGTGCTGGCTTTCTACACAGAAATAGATTTCACTCTGGCTGAACAACCTTGAAGGAAATACCTTTACTTGGGAGATTAATGAACACCTCCTGCTGAATTACTTGTTCGCCTAAACTCCCCATCTCCCCAGTGTAGGAGCAGGATATATTAGAAGGCAGTAGCAGACCTAGGAACAGCTGTGGTAGTTAGTTAGTGGACACTTTCCTCAATCCAACAGCCGAAATGTCACTCTTATCTGACTTCTTTAAAAGCTTCACTAGGGGTGCATCAGAAGAGTGAAGACTTAGGTTTAATGAGACTGATGCAATGAGAAAATGTGAGAAAGAGTATTCGTAAACCAGCACGTGGCATATTTGGTTTTATGTGAAATCCTGGTTCAGGTCTCATCAAAACTGTACGTTTGTATGTATGCATGTATTTGTTTTACAAACCAGGATTTTTTATGATGCAAATTATTTTGTCAAACAGGTTCCTGACAAGATCAGTTTAACAATCCTTATGTGTCGATATTACTCCACAACTTCCTTTTAAAAATAAGGTGCTTTGTAAGCACTGAGCTTACAAAGTGAAGCTTTTGTGGGTTCATCCACATACAAGTGTGAGTTCACACCTGGTATTTGGATTATTCTGCACCTTTGAGGACTGAGCTGTGATCAAAATGAACGATGGCCCTCCCCTGTGTGGATTGTCTAGTGTACAGTAATATGGCTCAACGTTTTTCCTCTCCCTCAGTGTGGAACTAACCTGATCTCTTTCTTTTCTATCCATCTGTTCATTTTCATTTATTCAATACCTCTGAAGTTTTCTGTTCTGTATCATATGGGATCAACATTAACTAACAGAACCAAAATATACTGTGCAGGACCTAGAGAGAAAGTGATGACATTATCTTGAAGAAACCTGTCTAAAAATAGAGCAAAATTGAACCAATGCATGCTAAATGAATGAAAGCGTGGCACCATGGCAGATTTCAGATAGTGATTTGGAGATAAGAATTATCGTTCCCTGTGTTTTTTTCTTAGTGATCGAGAAGGTTTTGGTCAAAACAATATTCGCCATCTTTTTCAACAATGCAGAAGCAAAAATAAAATTCTTGCCTGTGAACTTTGCAGATGTCACAAAACCCATGCAATGATAATTGATGAGGAGGACAGGTTTAGCTCTGCAGAAGAGCGTGAATCACATGCTAGACTGTGCCCACATTATGGATGAGAATGTATGACACATTTATCAGTGGTGTTTGTATTTTAGGAAACAGTGACTTGGAAGCAGATTTGAGCTGAACATGAGCTCAAAATGTGAGAGTACCCAAGAAAACAGTGACAATCTTATATCTAAAAGGAGGGAACTATTGAGCAGAAGACATGGTGTTACCACATGATGGTTTATTAGTGCAAGTTTGTATTCGGTTCAGCCATCTGCACATTAGCATCTGCACACACACACACGCTAAAAAGATAGGAAAGGTCCAGAAAAGAATGATAAATGGCATTAGCAATCTCAAAAATCTTCCTAATTCTGAGAGTAAAGAGCTTCAATCTATTTAATCTTTAATAGCATAAATATATTGCAAGACAGTAAGCTAGTCCAATACTTTGAAGAACATTATCTTTGCTGTGCTGGCTGCCCACAAGTATGTTCTTTACCCTGTGGACAACACAAGGTTATTTTGCCCTCAAGAAAAAGAGGGCTAGCTGTTTTGCATTCACCATGGTTAGAAGTGGACACAAGAACCACTGTTGTAGAGTAACTAGTTTACTAACTTCTTGTTGCCTGGTGGTAACTCACCCTACACTGCCACATCCCCACTGAACTCAAAAGTAAGTTAAAAGATGATGTGGTCAGGACACAAAAGTACAAACATAAGAAACTATAGTATTTTTGTGGTCCCTTTAAACTAACACAATCCAGCAGCTGGAAGCTGAAGCTTGAAACATTGAGACTGGAAATGAAAACCTAGTTTTCTGGAGATGTTACATCTATCAATTACATTCCTGAAGCGAAAATTACAAATGTTTCTAAAAGGTCACGTAGAAGTTTTATCTTCGATACAGGGGATCCCTTAAGAATATCTTGGATCTGATTTGTCCAAGCAGCCAGATTACACAAATAATGACATTCCCTTTTAAAAATCAATGTATTTGTAAGATCAAAAATTTATGTGTCTGCTTCTCCTTCCTTCACATGTGATCCATACAGCCACTATACTGCCAGGAGTATAAATGGTAAGAATGTCTGGACTGAAAATCAGTATATGGATTACATGCTCACTTTAAATGATCCTTTATAAATTATGATTTATTTATAAATGGCCCCTTATCATTATGATTTAATGGTAAAGAAAGAGAAGACACAGCCAGCTGCAAATGAGATTAAAGTTAGGAAAGGCATAGAATCATAGAATCATAGAATCATAGGGTTGGAAGGGACCTCTGGAGATCATCTAGTCCAACCCCCTTGCCAGAGCAGGGTCACCTAGAGCAGGTTACACAGGAACATGTCCAGGCGGGTTTTGAATGTCTCCAGAGTTGGAGACTCCACCACCTCTCTGGGCAGCCTGTTCCAGTGCTCTGTCACCCTCAGGGTAAAGAAGTTCCTCCTCATGTTTAGGTGGAACTTCCTACGTTCAAGTTTGTGCCCATTGCCTCTTGTCCTGTCCCCGGGCACCACTGAAAAGAGCCTGGCCCCATCCTCCTGACACCCACCCTTTAAGTATTTATAAGCGTTGATAAGGTCACCCCTCAGCCGTCTTTTTTCCAGACTGAAGAGACCCAAATCCCTCAGCCTTTCCTCATAAGAGAGGTGTTCCAGTCCCCCAATCATCTTTGTAGCCCTCTGCTGCACCCTTTCCAGCAGTTCCCTGTCCCTCTTGAACCGGGGAGCCCAGAACTGGACACAGTACTCCAGGTGCGGCCTCACCAAGGCAGAGTAGAGGGGGAGGATGACCTCCCTCGACCTGCTGGCCACGCTCTTCTTGATGCATCCCAGGATGCCATTGGCCTTCTTGGCCACAAGGGCACATTGCTGACTCATGGTCATCCTGTTGTCCACCAGGACTCCCAGGTCTCTTTCCACAGAGCTGCTCTCCAGCAGGTCAGCACCCAACCTGTACTGGTGCATGGGGTTGTTCCTTCCCAGGTGCAGCACCCTACACTTGCCCTTGTTGAACTTCATAAGGTTTCTCTCTGCCCAGATCTCCAACCTGTCCAGGTCTCTCTGTATGGCGGCACAGCCTTCCGGTGTGTCAGCCACCCCACCCAGCTTGGTGTCATCAGCAAACTTGCTGAGGGCGCACTCTATCCCCTCATCCAGGTCATTGATGAATATGTTGAAGAGGACTGGACCCAGTACTGACCCCTGGGGAACACCACTCGTCACTGGTCTCCAACTAGACTCTGTGCCCCTAATCACAACCCTCTGAGCTCTATCTTTCAACCAGTTTTCTATCCACCCCACTGTCCATTCATCTAACCCACACTTCCTAAGCTTCCCTATGAGGATGCTGTGGGAGACCGTGTCAAACGCCTTGCTTAAGTCAAGGTAGACCACATCTACTGCCCTCCCCTCATCTATCCATCTAGTCATGCCATCGTAGAAGGCTATCAGATTAGTCAGACATGATTTCCCCTAGGTGAATCCATGCTGAGTACTTCTGATAGCTTTCCTTTCCTCCACGTGCCTTGAGATGACACCCAGAACGAGCTGTTCCATCATCTTTCCAGGGATGGAGGTGAGGCTGACCGGCCTGTAGTTCCCCGGCTCCTCCTTCTTGCCTTTCTTGAAGACTGGAGTGACATTGGCTTTCCTCCAGTCCCCAGGCACCTCGCCTGTTCTCCAGGACTTTTCAAAGATGATGGAGAGCAGCCCAGCAATGACTTCCGCCAGCTCCCTCAGCACTCTCGGGTGCATCCCATCAGGGCCCATGGACTTGTGAATATCTAGATGATCTAATTGGTCCCTCACTCGCTCCTCCTCAACCCAAGGGAAGTCGTCTTCTTTCCCTGTTACTTTATTCAATGCCTGGGACTCCTGAGGGCCGGGCCGAGCAGAAAAGACCGAAGCAAAGAAGGCATTCAGTAACTCTGCCTTCTCCACATCCTCTGTCACCATGACTCCTGCCTCATTCAGCAGTGGGCCTACAACTTCTCTGGTCTTCCTTTTGCTTCCAATATACTTGTAGAAGCTCTTTTTGTTGTGCTTGATGTCCCTAGCCAGGTCTAATTCCAAGGCGGCCTTGGCTTTCCTTGTTTCATCCCTGCACGCTCTGGTGGCATTCTTGTAATCCTCCCAAGGGGTCAGTCCCTTCTTCCACTTATTATAAACTTCCTTCTTCCACTTGAGCTTTTTCTGAAGCTCCCTGCTCAACCATGCAGGTCTCCTGCGTCCCTTGGCCGATTTCTTTCTCTTAGGGATGCACCGATCCTGAGCTTGGAGGAAGCGGTCTTTGAATATCAACCAGCTTTCTTGAGCCCCTTTGCCTTCCAGAGCCCTAGCCCACGGGATCTCTCCAAGCAGTTTCTTGAAGAGGTCGAAGTTAGCCCTCCTGAAATCCAAGGTTGTAATTTTACTTCTTGTTGTTGTTTTGTGGATAGTACCCATGATCCTGAACTCAATCATTTCATGATCACTACAACCTAGGGTGCCCCCAACCTTAATGTCCTCCACCAATCCCTCTGTGTTTGTCAGTACCAGGTCTAGAAGTGCTCCTCTCCTTGTTGGCTCCTGTACCACCTGTGTCAAAAAGTTATCATCAATGCACTGGAGGAGCCTCCTGGACTGTGCATGCCTGGCTGTGTGGTCTTCCCAGCAGATATCGGGGTGATTGAAGTCCCCCATGAGAACCAGGGCCTGCGCTTGCGAGGCTACCTTCAGTTGTCTGTAGAAAGCCTCATCAGTCTCCCCATCCTGATCAGGTGGCCTGTAATAAACACCCACAACAGTGTCCCTCATATTTGCCTGTCCCTTAATCCTCACCCATAAGCTCTCAACCCGCTCTTCATCCGCCCCTAGTGAGAGCTCGATGCATTCCAAATGCTCTCTCACATAGAGTGCAATTCCACCACCACGCCTTGCTGGTCTGTCTTTCCTGAAAAGGACATAGCCATCCATGACAGCATTCCAGTCATGCGAGTTGTCCCACCACGTCTCAGTAATTGCAATGAGATCATGGCCCCGCAACCGCACACAGACCTCCAGCTCTTCCTGCTTATTCCCCATGCTGCATGCATTGGTGTATAAGCATTTCAGAGAGGGAGTTGTGTGTGTAGTTTTGACCCTTGAGATGTGGTGTGCCTTCTGGCTTTCAGAAATACTGGCACACTGGCCCACGAGCGCTGAGCAACTACACCCTGGCACCTCACCAGCAAGCCCAGTACCATCCCCACCCCCCTTCAGATCTAGTTTAAAGCCCTCTCAATGAGCCCCGATAACTCTTGTCCTAGAACCCTTTTTCCCCTGGAGGTCAAGGTATTCCTGCCTGTTACCAGCAGGCCAGGCGTTTTGTAGATCAGGCCATGATCAAAGAACCCAAAGTCCTGCCGGCAGCACCAAGCTCGAAGCCAGGCATTGATCTGCTGGGTCCTTCTATTTAGCCCCTCATCATTCCCCGCAACTGGGGGAATAGACGAGAACACAACTTGCGCTCCCGATGCTGAAGGCTGAGCTCTTACTCTTCCATATCAGCATTACAGCATCGTACGAATTGATTGCATGAGCATTCAGATGAAGCGTAAGCTTCTAAACACCTTGCCATCACTGAAGATATGTCTATAGAAAGGTTGCCCAAGGTATATGTTTGTAAGGTATAGACAACACCTGTTTGTTTGGGGGTTTTTTGGTGAAATATATATGAATATATATTGCTTCAGGTCAATAACCTGCTTCATCTCTGCTTAACAGGACACTGCACTCACCATTTCCTGTTCCTTAACAGCTTTTGCTCTTGTTGATTTAGACAGTAAAAAAGGAGGACGTCAACCCTCTATTTACTTACAGCCTAAATCCTGTCCCAGATCCCTGCAGCACTTGCAGTGCTACAAAAGCCCATGGAAATGATACTTCTTGCCATTTTAATTCATAGAGGTGTGTTGAGCGTCAGTGGCTGAAGAGAGGTAAAATTTTTAATTTCACTGAGGAGTCTTGGGAAATTATATCCTATCCTTTTAGTCTCAGCCTTTCTTCTTTGAAGGTTAAAATTTTCAGAAACAAGGTATCTTGCATGCAGGATCACTTTAGGTTTTGCCCATAGACACATAGACACATACACATGGATGAATATCAAAGGATTTGCAGAAAATCTGAGCAAAAACCTGACAGGAATCAATGTTCTGTCAAAATTTCAGTGCAGGATCCTTAGACAGCAGCACTCTCAGCTTTCCCAGAGCAAGACCTGATGTACGAGGTTAATCACAAGGATTCGTTTTGTTGAGGGATCAGAAACCCAAAGCTGGCTCTGTATAATACCTAAATCCCTTAATGCAACCAGCAGAGCCACGGTGCTTCTGTCCTCTAAAGCTGATACTTTCTATTAATTCAAGATACCTGTTCATTTATCTTTTCTTTCCAGGCCAATTGCTAAGGGAAGGGTTTTGTGGTTGGAAGAAAGGCAGGAGAGAAACTACTGGCCCCTTTGTAGTCAGTAGGACTTTTATCACTGTCTTCAGTTCTGGATTGCACTGAATACTTTTGTATATGTAAAGTTACATTTCTGTAACTTTTTCTACACATTTATTCACCATATCTGTACATGCAAAGGAAAATTAGAAACACTTCTGAACTCTGTTTTCACACGGAGACGAAAGGTCTTCCCAGAAAACAACTAACATGAAAAATTTTAGGCATACGTGTATTGTTCTCTAATAATTTCTATAACATAAATTCAAAGCTCCAATCTATTGGCTCCTAAGGATGAGACACTTCCATGGACATCTTTAGACAGTGCTGGGACAAAATCCTACCCGGAACTCATCAGAATTTATGATATTCAAAACCTGAATCTGAATTGTGTTCTTTGGTCTAATTTTTGTCAAAATCTACAGAACACATGGCAATCCTACAGCTGATTACATTTCTCCATCTCACTGTGAAGGCAGGGAAAATGGCATGGAATGACTTCTGACGAAGAGGACAATGTGAACATGATATTCCTGGACTAACCCCTTTTCTCTGTATCACTTCAAATAGGTAGTGAAAGCTGACTAATCACATTAACATTTAAGGACATCATTTTATAATAATGGCTGGGAGATATCTTTGTTCATACTATGCTGTAAAAAAATGACCTGAGCAGAAAATACGCTTTGCATGAATCTCACAGTTATCAGACTAACAAGCATACAGTAACTAGAGTGTGTAGAAATTACAATGCAGTATGTGGAAATCTCATAAAACAGGCTGTAATTTGTGAAATGGTTAAAACAAAAAAAAAGATCTGTTAAGAAGTCTGGAGACAGAGTAAATATGGTCAGTTCCTTCTGTACCAGAAGAGCTACAAGAATCTCCATATGGTCAAGGGAGGTGATTCTGCCCCTCTACTCTGCCCTCATGAGACCCTACCTGGAGTACTGCAGCCAGCTCTGGGGCCCCCAACATGAGAACGACATGGACCTGTTGGACCAAGCCCAGAGGAGGGCCATGAAGATTATCAGAAGGCTGGAGCCCCTCTCCGCTGAAGACTGGCTGAGAGAGTTGGGGTTGTTCAGCCTGGAGAAGAGAAGGCTCCAGGGAGACCTTATATAAGCCTTCCAGTAACTAACGGGGGCCTACAGGAAAGATGGGGCGGGGCTCTTCATCAGGGAGTGTAGTGATAGGACGAGGGGTCATGGTTTTAAACTGAAAGAAGGTAGATTTAGATTAGATATTACGAAGAAATTCTTTACTGTGAGGGTGGTGAGGCACTGGAACAGGTTGCTCAGAGGAGTTGTGGATGCCCCATGCCTCAAAGTGTTCAAGATTAGACTAGATGGGTCTTTGAGTAACCAGGTCTAGTGGTAGGTGTCCCTGCCCATGCCATCTAGAACTACATAATCTTTAAGGTCCCGTGCAACCCAAATTCTATGATTCCATATACCTTTATCTCTCATTGGTATTATGTCTGAAGAATGAGAGGTGATCAAATCAAATTAAATTTTTAGTGAAATGGACTCATGGTTACAAAATATTTTACTGAAAATGGCCTTGCTGCTTCAAGTATGGGCACATATATTCCATTACAAGTTGAGTGTGAGTGTATGTAAAAATATAAGGACACTATCTACATTTACCTACTCTGATCCCAGTTGGCTGCAAAAAGCAGAAGAATCTTCCTGCCACAGTGGTCCCGATTTTCCAGTACTCCCGGGAACCCATCTGTCAGAGCTCGTTTGATTCCTGGATCATCAGCCTTGAAGTTTTTAAACATATCCAGATTTAATTGGCGATACTGGAAGTACTGAGCCAGCAGTCTGAAGGCCTCAGTTTGGTGAAACTTTCTGGCTCGGAGAAATCTCAAGATGAAGGCATCATCTGTACGTAAAAACCCAATGTCAGGCCTTGTGATGATCATGTCCCTGACTTGCTGGATATCCTGATGCAAAATGTCTGGGTTTTCATTCAGTTCCAGACGGGCTTTCTCTATAGTCTCTGGACTAAGTCCAGCCTGTAAGTGGGTCATCTCTGCAAAACACTGTTTTCCAAATTCTTAACTTCAGATGTTTTAGTGGGAGAAGTGCTGATCCCATTCAATTGATGTGAGCGTGAGCCATTCAGAAGCTTTTTGCTATCGAGCTGATATTTAACAAATGAAAGCGAAGGGCTTTTCTTATTCTTGCAGAAAGAGTAACAGGCAGTTCACATGTAGAATAATCCATCCAAAGGAAAGTGTTGTTTATTCCATAACTTACTAAAAGAAAAAGCAAATATATAAAAGAAAGATTAAATACATATATAAAGCCTACAGGAATGCTTTTCTGAACTTTATATACCAATAAAATTGCTCTGTGTGCTTCATATGTAAGAGGATACCAGTCAAATAATTTCAGAATGGGTGCATTTGAGATAAGGCAGTCACTGACTTCTTGAATGTATATATTCAAGCTTTCAGGAAGGCAATCTTATTAACTGATAATTAATACTAAGCTGTATCAGCGTATTATTAGAATATATTTTGCAAAATTTTCTTACAAAAGTGTTGGGGTTCCAGCATCCCATAACTCCAAGCCCAGAATGACAAAAGCAAAAATAATAGTAATTTTTTTCCACTCCTAACACAAGCTACATTTCAGCTTCCTAAGTATGCATATTTGCACTTATCATATTAAGTATAACAACTGTTGATTTGGTTTTATCACCCTTACTATCAGCTTGTAGCTTCCCCTGAATTAGCCTCCTATCTAATAGTAAAACAGATTTTTAAAAAAACCAAACTCTACCGACATCAGGGGTATTTTCTACTTGATAAAACCTCACTGAAAATATTTCCCATTGAGATTTAATACATCTTCATGGGAAACTTCCCATGAATAAAGCGTTTGACGAATCTAATCTGACAGGGTTGGTGTTTTAGTTGAAAAGAGATGTATTTTATTCCAAATTCTTTTTTCAGTATCTTTCCTGAATACCTAGTTCTGAATTTCATTTTCATTCCTGTACTTTACCTAGAATTTGTTTTTACAAGTATTAGAAGAAAAGCTGCTTAAGCTGTTATGTATGAGCAAAATGGTACAGTGAATCTCTTACATTTCAGTGACATAATTAGCAAGAGGCTGTCATCGAAGTCTGTGTAGTTACACTTGTGTGAAAAAAGATCAAGGTCTGTTCCAATGTGAAATGTGTGTGAGGAAAGATCAAGATCCATCCAATTTTTCAGCCATCAAAAAAACAGACAAGCAAACAAAAAACCCCACTGCTAAACTGATCTCTCTCTCTAATTTCTGAAAACAAAAAATTGGTTTTAAAAATTAAAAGAGAATCCCTCAGTGAAAGACATACATTATTGTATTTGGAGAAAGCTGTTTGGAAAGTTATGAATTATTTATAGCAAAACAACCATTTCACTCAGCCGCTCCCCTGGGTTTAGCGTTCTCATATCAAACAAAGGGGAGAGCAGTAGCCAGAGCATTTCTTCATCCAGGAGCTGCTCAAAGTTACATTGCAGGACCTGGAAGCCAACCAGCACAAGGGATGCCCAAGTTCCCTGTTTTTCAAGCTTGCATGTCATTGATAAAAACTACATTTTAGATGCCACAGCTGCAGCCCCGAGATGAGATCCCTAAATTTGAATACAGACGTTTTCTGCATATTTGCTTAAAGGACATTTGTGGCAGGAGATAAGCTTTTAATTCAACAGCAATGTGCATTAGACTTGTCTGTGGGTGATACAGAGGAGAGTTTGTTCAGCAGTCTCTTTCTGTATTCACTGTGGAGCTGGAGTTACAAAGCGCTACCTGCAGGGCAGCGTAACTGGTTATTCATCAGCCTGGGAAAACTTGGGAAAAGGCAAACCTGGGAGGAAAGAAGGCTGGCTGCCTTTGACAAGTCACTATGGAGTGCAAATGACTCCAGAAAAGCAAGCCCTGAAGTTTTGAGGGGGCAACCTATGGGTGCAAGTTGTTAAATTCTTAAAGAAATTAGAGTTGTATTAAAGGTGGACACATAAAGTAACAGTTATTTGCTCTCTTCTCACCTCTATTAGACCAAATTAGGAGAATCTGATGGTATCAACTGAATTCCACTAATGTAAAACTGATGTAGGCCATGGGAAAATCAGGCCAATATTTTGTGCTTAAGATCTCAAATTAATGGTGGCATTAACATTTTCTTGCATAAATCATGTTTTTAGTTACAATTGCCTCCATGAACTAGTTAGGGGAACTTGGTTTATTTAAATGTGGCACGATCATTGGGGGAGTGTAGTGTAAGGATTGGTTCTCTCCTAGTTTTAACAGCAAGTCATAAGGAGGCTGGTTGTACTTGAGGGTGGTCAGCAGAGGGGTGGAAGCAAGGAGCTTATCTAAGGTCTGCATCGTATCTGGTTCAGGGCTCAGTATGAATTCAAACACCTTTAGAACTTCTGTGACTTAGAATTTTAGAATCATAGAATCATAGGATGGTTTGGGTTGGAAGGGTCCTTTAAAGGTCATCTAGACCAACCCCCCTGCAATAGGTAAGGCATCTTTCACTGGATCAGGTTGCTCAGAGCCCCATCCAGCCTGACCTTGAACACTTCCAGGGATGTGGCATCCACAACTTCTCTTGGCAACCCGTTCCAATGTCTCACCACCCTCAGAGTAAAAAATTTCATCTTTATATCCAAGCGTTAGCCCATGTCCTGTCACTACAGACCCTGGCAAAAGCTCTCTTTTTTTCTTATAAGCCCCCTTTAAGTACTGAAAGGCTGCAATAAGGTCTCCCTGAAGCCTTCTCTTCTCCAGGCTGAACAACACCAACTCTCCCAGCCTTTCTTCATAGGAGAGGTGTTTCAGCCCCCCGACCTTTTTTGTGGCCCTCCCCTGGACCCATTCTAACAGGTCCAAGGACTTGTGGCAGTTAGCTGTGGTCCCCCAGTGGGTTCATCCATTTTCTGAGAGTTTATGGGAGTATCACTGTCCCTTCCTCTGCTCCTTTTAGAGTCACGGAATCATAGAATCATTTAGGTTGTAAAAGACCTTTAAGATCATCAAGTCCAACCACTAACCTAGCACTGCCAAGTCCACCACCAAACCATGTCCCTAAGCACAACATATACACTTCTTTTAAATACCTCCAAGGATGGTACCTCAACCACTTCCCTGGGCAGCCTCTTCCAATGCTTGAAAGCCCTTTCAGTGAAGACATTTTTGCTAATATTCATCCTAAACCTACCCTGGCGCAACTTGAGGCTGTTTCTTCTTGTCCTATTGTTTGTTACTTAGGTGAAGAGATCAACAGCCACCTTGCTACAACTTCCTTTCACGTGTTGAGTTGTAGAGGGCAATAAAGTCCCCCCTCAGCCTCCTCTTCTCCAGGCTAAACCACCCCAGTTCCCTCAGCTCGTCCTCATAGGACTTGTTCTCTAGACTCCTCGCCAGCTTTGTTGCCCTTCTCTGGACATGCTTCAGCACCTTAATGTCTTTCTTGTAGTGAGGGGCCCAAAACCGAACACAGTATTCATGGTGCGGCCTCACCAGTGCCAAGTACAGGGGAAAAACCACTTCCCTAGTCCTGTTGGCCTCACTGTTCTAACTCCCATCTCCACCAAGATGCTTCTTTGGAAATATGGCAAATTCATTAAGGGTCAACTGCAGTCTAATCCAGAAGAAAACAGGGTTACACCAAGAAGACAAAATCTGGCCCTTCAGATTTTCTTATAGGATCCCCAAGCATTTATTCTCAAAAATTATGCTACTTATTAAAGTTTCATACTGTTTTTACCTTATTTAAATGGATTAGCACCCTTCATGCCCAGGATGATCCCAAGGTGAGGGAGATACTGTCCTCTCTTGTCAGATGTTGTTGCCAAAAAGCAACTTACAAATACTCAGTCTAACAAAAGATATATTTTTAAGGGCATTTCAGAGTTTTCTGATAGTTATCTGAGCTATAGCCATGGGTTACAGTTTACAGGAGGGTCTCTATAGATTACCTGATTATCAGCTGGAACAGACTTTGCACTAAAATACTTTATTGGCGTAAAGTTATATATTGCAAAATAATCCAAAATATGTATGAACAATGTTGTCTCTATCTGAATCATAACACAAATCACGGGGTTAGCACCATTGACTTCATTGACATCAGTGGATGATTTGGTTCTCCCACTGCTTACCCTGACAATAAATTTAATGCTCCATAGCTACCTAGTTTAATTGTCATTGTGCTTTCTCAAATGGTGCTGATTTATTCTGATTCCCAAAGGTATAACAGAAGCACTTTCTCCATTTTCACCCCCTCCCACACATGGCAATTTCTTCTTCTCTTCTGGTGTTCTGTACAACTCTGATCCATCTGCCAATTTTTCAGATGTTTACATCTTTGTTCTGCCTTTTTTTTTTTTCCCCAATGAAGACGCAGGCCTTTTTTTTCCCTATCTTGAATATTATCACTGCATGTTGGCACACTAGACTCTTTGTAATAGTCTCAACAGCTGTTTTTCTGTGTTGTGACTCTTTGTTCCCAAAGGACTATTTGCTCTCCTAATGTCTTTTCACAGCCACTTACAATAAATCATCCCTCCAAAGGAACAAAACCCAGCTTTAAACAAGGAAAAATAATTAACAGAGGTTTGAAACACAACATATTAATATGGAAAAAAAAGGGAAATGTCCACCAAAATTGTGGTGTCACATGCCATTTCAGCTTATTCATTTTCACTCCCAACAAGAGAATGACAAGGGACAGAGAGTGGCTTTAGGATGGGTAAAATACTGAAAATGTAGAATCATAGAATTGCCTGGGTTGGAAGGGACCTTCAGGCAAACAGTTTATATTCTTGACTGACCCTCAAAAATAAGATCTAATTAATAATAAAATTTATAGTAATACTTAATAATTAACTAAAATAAAAATAATATCTTAAGGAAGTATGTATAGCAATTTCCATCCAAAGATCTTAACATGCTTTACTGCTCTCTTTTCAATGACAGCTTCTGGATCAGCATTCAATCCCTATTTGCTTTACATCCCCTGGAAAATTGGCCAAAACCTGCTCTCAGTGATGACAACGCTTGTCTGGATCATTTTGTTCCTGCCCGCTTAGCTGTCCCTGCAACACCATTTGCCTCTTGAAACATTGTCCTCGTGTCCATTTGGCACATCCCCATCCACTTCAGTTCCAGAAAGTTTTTAGTTGCCTCTGTCTACCGAGTGGTTTCCATTCAGTCCAAAGCTATATGCCATGTGAAATTTCGTTACCGCAGCTTTCAAACAAGGAATGCACTAGGGTTTGATCCTCACCTGGTATTAATAGGAATCACTGTTATGATTTGTCTCATTATATAATTCCTAACTCCTAGCGTTCATACAGATATTAGCTGCTAAAATCATGCCAGAAAAGAAGGGAGTGGGCAGGGAGGGAGAGAAAATGGTAATCTAGAATGACTTCATCTCAGAGTGTGGGTGTCATCTCATTAAATTGCTTTTTAAAAAATATTTTGATGTTAACTGCGGAAAACATCTTGGGGCTATGCTCTGCTTATCAGGGATTGCTCCAAAAGGGCAGGGGAGGATGAATCCATAGCTGTACTTACAGGAATGGCTCCTATGGCACTTTGTGACCTTATGGTACCTTAGGAGGAACCCGCACTACAAACCGAGTGCTTAGACATAGAAAGGGACATACCCCAGCTCCGTAAATTAATTTCAAAAGAGTGATGAGAAAAACTGGCTCTCGTCCTTGGCTGCTGGATCCTGGCATCTTTCACAGACACTGGGGAGAAGTACAGCCCTGAGTGATTTGCCTGAGGTCACAGAGGACACATTTCAAAACGCTGGGAACAGACCATATGTCTCCTGAGCTTGAGCCTCAAGCTTGCACGTTAACATCTGGGCAATCTTTCCCTCCTATTCATAATTCTCTGCATCACGAGAAAAGTGTCAATCCATGTTGCACAGAAGGAAATGGAGAAGTAGACTGCAGCTTTCCCAGCGTCCCCAGTGTAATCCCCCTAAGCACAATCAGGAGCCCAAAAGTGTACCATTTCTTTATGTTTTTGCCAAGAGCAATCCTGCTCTGGGGGAACCTGACAGGTCTATCTCTCATCTCAAGTCCAATAGCCCAACTGCTGCTTATATTATCACAGAATCACAGAACGGCTGAGATTGGAGGTCATCTGGTCCAACCCTCCTGCTCAAGCGGGGTGACCCAGCGCAGGTTGCCCAGGACCATGTCCAGACAGTTTTTGAATATCTCCTAGGATGGAGACTCCACAACCTCTCTGGACAACCTGTGTCAGTGCTCGGTCACCCTCACAGTGAAAAGGAGTTTTCCAATGTTCAGAGGGAAGGTTGCCTGTTGCCCCTGGTCCTGTCACTGGGCACCACAGAAAAGAGCCTGGTTCCATCTTCTTTGCACCTTCCCTTCAGGTATTTGCACAGATTGATGAGCTACCCCTGAGCCTGCTCTTCTCCAGGCTGAACAGTCCCAGATCTCTGGGATGCTCCAGTCATTTAATCATCCTTGTGGTCATTCATTGGACTTTCTCCAGTATGTCCATGTCTCTCTTGTACTGGGGAGCCCAGAACTGGATAAAGTTCTTCAGGTGTGGTCTCACCAGTCCTGACTGTTATGAACATCCCCTGCTTCCTTGTAGACCTTCCCTAAGGGATTATATTCTCCCAGTCAACGTAAATGAGTTAAATATTGCAAGTCTTTCTCCGGCGAGTCCTAGAGCTCCTGTAAACCTTCACTAGGGAATTGTTGCTTCTCTTCAATATGAAAATAGGGAACATTTGTGACTGTAACAGCTGTGTGGAGAATTTGATGGTTTCTCACACTTTCTCAGGATGCAATCTCCTCGCTCAGGTACAAAAACTAACATTTCTTTCAGTTCAGTAAAAACAATACGTCACAGATTCCTATTCGACTCATATTACAGTCTCCTTGTCAGCTTAAGTCAGTTACAGGTTACCCTCGGGCCACATCTATCTGTCCAGTGGTGGTAATTTAGCCATGGCACAACACAAAACATGGCAGCAACTTAACGGATCTTTGTAGCTCTCTGCACAGTACGTAGGGCAGACACATCTGCAACACCCACCTGCATTTGTCCTGCTGTTGCTACAAGCTGACCGGCATGAGGAGACACTGACAAGGTTGTCTAATAGATGTAAAATTAAAAAATTTCCTCATTATCTTTTGACCTGAAATGTCCAAAACTTATTGCCTACCTGAATATTAAGGAATAGGACCACGTGCTGAGGAGAACTTAAAGAACTTGTAAATTAAAAAGTTAAAACACCCAGGAACTTAATGAGATTCCTTCAGTATTTCCCCAAATCATAGTTTTAAAGTTTTAAGTGTTCAACAGCCACAGATAAACTGCAAATCCCTATGAAAATGCAAGGCCTGACCTGTGGCATGTCAAAGAAGCAGCAGGCTACAAGGGACTTCCATCTCAGTCATGAACTACTCCAAGTGTCACCATGCCAAAAGCATCCTGCCCACTATTGGACAAAGCGATCACTTTCTCCAATACTATAGAAATTTCTTGCAGCTGAAATTATCAGCAATATGCAAAACATAAATTCTGACCCCCAAACTTGATAATTAAGTGCAGAAATCCGATAGCATGGGATCATAATATTGGTGCCTGAAAATCCCTAAATGCACTGTAGAAGTTGTGTTCCAACACCTGCACAAAGATATACAGAAGGAACAAAATACATTATCAAGATATTTAGTCCTACATGAAGTTTATCTAATTTTACAGTTCTTTTGCTTCACATTTTTAAAATTAAGTTTCTTTAAAAAAATATGAAATGCAATGGTGATGCCCTATTAGTGGCTGACTTCATTCTGCTTTATACATTAAGACAGAGAAAGGCATCGATCATCCTATGGGGTGGTAGTGGGGCGAGGAAGGAAGGGAGGAAGGGAGGGAGGGAGGGAGGAAGGAAGGAAGGAAGGAAGGAAGGAAGGAAGGAAGGAAGGAAGGAAGGAAGGAAGGAAGGAAGGAAGGAAGGAAGGAAGGAAGGAAGGAAGGAAGGAAGGAAGGAAGGAAGGGAGGGAGGGAGGGAGGGAGGGAGGAAGGGAGGGAGGGAGGGAGGGAGGGAGGAAGGGAGGAAGGGAGGAAGGGAGGAAGGGAGGAAGGGAGGAAGGGAGGAAGGGAGGAAGGGGAAAAAAAACCCAAAACACAAATACCTAAAACTGTTTGGAAATTCTCAAACTAAATCCTCAGAGCAGCATTAGTTTCAAGAGGGAAAGGACTTACAACTCATCTGCCAAAAACTACGTGAACTTCTGCTCACTGAACTTCCGCTCACTGAACTTCCCCCTCCATAAAAGACTGAAGTTGCTTCTTTTTTATTTTTTTTTTTTTACCAGTAGGACCCCATTGTCATATCTTGTTTGTCTATGTGCCAGACACCACAGCAATGGGCTGTGAGAGAAAATCATACTTGCTTGCCAAACAATAACACAATTGCTTTAGTAACTGTACACTTAAATTAACACTTGCATTAGTTTACACTCTTAGTTTGAAGAAAATATTCTCCATCCTTTTGTGAGGCTGATGATTTGCATTTTAACTGGCATAGTCCTCTTTTGGAAGATGAGGAGACTGCTGTTACATGTTGCAGTGAAACAACCTCTGTGTTCAAAGCACATGGAGTTTAAAGAATTATGACCCAGTGCTATGGTGTGGATTCTGCAGCTCCTCTGTTGCTGAACTCAATTACACTGCTCACACTACTACTCGGCAGCACTCAGTGCTACTCATTGTAAGAGTATCTCATCTCTGCACCAGAATTTAAGTTAAAAATGGTGATATAAAGTAAGAAGGCTTTTGGCAAAGGTTGTAATATTATTCATTGTTTTGCATATGCCTTGCAAGAGTCTAATTTTTAGAAAATACTCGATAGTTTTCAGAGCTGGATGCACCAACAGAATTCTTAAAATTATTGGCAGCATTTTATAACACATACATACCAGACCTGATTATGCTGACTACACAAACTGCCCCTGTAAACTTCAAGCTGGGATACAGACTGCAAACCAGGGAAAGCTCTATAAGGTCATCTGACTTTTCATTATATGAGAAAGTAAACTCTTATCTTTGCTATGCAGTACATGGCAAGATACTGCTACATAATATGTCCTTTAGGTGCTGGCATTGCATTAACTTTTAGTAATGGAGAAAATGCATGCTATCATCTGATTACTCAGAAAGCACAAGAAAGCAGCCTTTCTGTAATTTAATTTTTCCTTCCAAATATGATCCAGTCACTGTGTAGTGATGGACAATGAGTAGCCATCTGCTCCTTAACTTTGTTATTACTGGTGCTTGTTTAGATTGAGGAATCAGCATTTTGAAAAGGGAAAGCCTCCTTTCTCCTATGACCTTCCTCACCCTCCCAGGATTAAATCAATGCAAACAGAATTAAATTCAGGCCAGTAGCATGCATGGGGTTTCTCCAACCGCTATTTGCTTTGTGTTTATTTTCTATATAAAGCCTTCTCTGAAAACCCTCACTGTTTGCAGACACCACAACTTAATTCTTGATTTCCTGCAGCAAAGGATCCACACCTCACTTCTTCCCTGCACACATAATTCATCATTGTTTGCCATTAGGAAAGCAGAACATTTGACTGACCCAGCACATTCCCTCCTCCCTTTAATCCCTCATCCCCCTTGGGGTCGAATATACCTGGTCAAAACAGGTATCAATTTACTGAGGAACAAACAGGTATCTGCTGCTCTTTGACAAGCTCCTATCTGTTGGCACTTGGCTGGAGTCCTTACTTGGTCCCTTAACTCTCCGTTTTAACCCTTTCCTCTTCATCCCACTCACTTCTCCCCTGCTTTCAAATTGCATCTTGACTTTCCGTTGCAACTTGTGTTCTTTCCCCTGCTTTGTCCAGCTCCTGAGCTGCTGAGCTGATTTTTCCAGCCCTCATGCCCTCTTTCATGAAGGATTGAGGCTCATGGTGGAGAGGGAAGACAGAAGGGGTTAAGAAGGTGAGGTTAAGAAAATGAGGAATGGGGGGAAACAGGGGCAGGGAGGAAAGGAGACAAGGGACTGGGGCAAGGAAGAGAGTAGACAGGGAAGGTAGAAAACAGGAAGACAGGAGGTAGAGAAGCAGGGCAAGGAGGACTGGAGGCAGAAGAGGCAGGGGAGATAGGAGGCAGGAAGCAGGAAACAGGGCAGGAAGGAGAGGCAGGGGAAGCAGAGGAGGAAGGGGAGGTAAGGGAAGTAGGGCAAGCAGGGCAGGGAGGAGAAGCAAGGCAGGCAGGGGAAGTAGGACAGGCAGGGATCAGGGTAAGGAAGAGAGGCAGGGCAAACAGGAGATAGGGAAGGAAGCAAGGAGGCAGAGAGAAGTGAGGTAGGACAGGCAGGAGAGGCAGCCAGGGGAGGCAGGGAGCAGGATAAGGAAGCAGGGAGGGATCAGGCCAGGTGAGAGGAAGAGGATGGAGGGAGCAGGGAGGGATCAGGCCAGGTGAGAGGAAGAGGATGGAGGAAGCAGGGCAGGAAGGGAGCAGGGAGTCAGGACAGGCAGAGGAGGCAAGCAATGGAGGCAGGGGACATGGAGAGAGGGGAGGGAGTGAGCAGGGGAAGGAGGCAGGCAGGGCAAGCAGAGCAGTCAGGAGGCAGGAAAACAGAGGCAGGACAGGCAGAAGAGGCAGGGAGCAGGAGGCAGAGCAGGCAGGAGGCAGCAGGCAGGGCAGGCAGCACAGGCAGGGAGCTGGGCAGGCAGCACAGGCAGGGAGCTGGGCAGACAGCAGGCAGGGAGCAGGGAAGGCAGGGCAGGCAAGGAGCTGGGCAGGCAGGGAGCTGGGCAGGCAGGGAGCTGGGCAGGCAAGGAGCTGAGCAGGCAGGGCAGGCAGGAGGCAGGCAAGGCAGGCAGGAAGCAGCATGCAGAGAAGGCAGGAGGTAGCAGGCAGACAGAGCAAGCAGGGCAGGCAGACAACAGGGCAGGCAGAGCAGGCAGACAGCAGGGCAGGTAGGAGGCAGCAGGCAAGGCAGGCAGGGCAGGCAGGGAGCAGGGCAGGACAGGAGGCAGCAGGCGAGGCAGGCAGGGAGCAGGGCAGGTAGGAGGGCAGGCAGGGCAGGCAGGAGGCAGGGCAGGCGGGAGTCAGGCAGGGCAGGAGGGGAGCACGGCAGGCAGGAGGCAGGCAGGGCAGGCAGGAGGCAGGGCAGGCAGTAGGCAGGGCAGGAAGGAGGCAGGCAGGGCAGGCAGGGAGCAGGGCAGGCAGGAGGTCGGGCAGGCAGGAGGCAGGCAGGGCAGGCAGGGAGCAGGGCAGGCAGGAGGCAGGGCAGGCAGGAGGCAGGCAGGGCAGGCAGGAGGCAGGCAGGGCAGGCGGGGAGCACGGCAGGCAGGACAGGGAGAAGGCAGCAGGCAGGGCAGGCAGGGAGCAGGGCAGGCAGGAGGCAGGCAGGACAGGCAGGAGGCAGGGCAGGCGGGAGTCAGGCAGGGCAGGAGGGGAGCACGGCAGGCAGGAGGCAGGCAGGGCAGGCAGGCGGCAGGGCAGGCAGGAGGCAGGCAGGGCAGGCAGGGAGCAGGGCAGGCAGGAGGCAGGCAGGTCAGGCAGGGAGCAGGGCAGGCAGGAGGCAGGCAGGGCAGGCGGGGAGCACGGCAGGCAGGACAGGGAGGAGGCAGCAGGCAGGGCAGGCAGGGAGCAGGGCAGGCAGGAGGCAGGCAGGACAGGGAGGAGGCAGCAGGCAGGGCAGGCAGGGAGCAGGGCAGGCAGGAGGCCGGGCAGGGAGCGGCCCCTGCCCGCGGCGCGGCGCGGCTGCGGCCGGAGCTGTCCGCCCGGAGGTGCTGAAACGCCGCAGCCAGGGCCCGGCGGCGCGGGGGGGCCGGGGAGCGCGGAGAGCCGCCCTGCTGCAAAGCGAGAAAACACAAATCCAAATACCTGCACAGCGCCAGGCTGCTGCCGTGGGGCGGCGGGGGGCTGCGTGGGACGATTTTTTTTTTTTTTCCCCCTGTAGGTGTCCTTGCTGTTGAGCTGGGTGGGTGAGAAAGATCTCCCGGCTCCCAGGTTCAGGCTCAGATCTCTCTAGAAAACTGTGAATGAGCGAGCGCCAGCTCCACGGGGCTATGATTTTTTTTTTTTTTTTTTGGTAGGAGGCGTGTGCACCAAAGGCTGGGTCCTTCTACTCGGCGGCTGCCGTCCCCCTGGGTCCTAAGCCCTCCTGCCGCCCTCCCGGCTGCCTCCCGGCGATCCCGGCGCTCCCAGCCTGCGGGCTCGGCGCACCGCCACCGCCGAGGGAGGGGTGACAAAGGACCTGCGGGCTGCTGACAGCCGGGAAAGCAGCAGCACAGCCGGTTACTGGGAGCTCAGCAGCGCGGGCTTTCGCCTGGTGGCATGGTCTTCACCGCCTCTTCTCTCGCATCGCCCCTTTCCCAGCGAAACTCGTGGAACGCGCAACCTCCTGCAGCATTTACAGCAGGCACAGAAAGGGTAATCTTCATGGGCCGTGTATTATAGATGGGCTGCCTTAATGAACATGGCAGCCTGGGTTTGTAAGGGAAGTTCTTCTGGGTCGCAATACCGGTACATCTAGCTCAGGGTGCTGTCACCACCAGCAGCCACAGCAAACGCCTAATGAAGAATATAAAAACAGGACAAGCTTCACCCTTGCTATCTCCCAGACCCTCTGCCAAGCATCTTAAGTTCAGGGATTTCCCCAGCAATGTGGTGCCTGTGTTTTTAGGATGAATTTGTCCTCCTCGAACTTTCACAGTCTCTCCTAGTATACATCCAAATTTTTAGAACATCCTTCCATAATGTCCTTTGACAAGCAGCTCCACAGGCCGTCTGTCTCCTTCAGAAACTGTCACTTCTCTTTCATTATAGGGATCTGTAAGCTTTAGGTAGCATTGTAAAAAGGACAGGAGAGGGGAACTTCTCTCATTAAATTAAATCCTGAAAATCACTTTCTGAATGAGCCTTGTAAGATGTGTGCTAAGCTGTGCTAGGAAGACTTTGGGTGACCTAATGGCCTTGGCAACCAAATTCACACTCAGCTGCTCTTATCAATACAGTAAGCCTGATTAAATGTACCAGCAAAGTGCATTTCTTCCTCTGCTACCCCTGTACATTGTGGAGTATAATTCTGGACAAGCAGTGGATTAAAGTCAGCCTACTCTCTTGGTCTCTTTGCTTTGGACATCTCTCTTGTGTCAGTTACTGAAGGATCTTGTATAGCAAAGAACCGGGTGACAAATGATAAAGACAGGGAACAACTTCTATGTCAGAAATGGCTAAACAGAGTAGGATTCTTCGGCATGGAAAAAAAGAGATGAGTAAGTGTAGATAAATCAGTGGTGTGGTTTTTTCATCATTTATAATATCTTATTATTATGAGCAGCATGAGGAAGATAAATTGGAACAATATCTCTATATCATTTCCAGTTCAAGGAGTAGGAGAAATGAAACCCACCAGGGGCTAGTTTTGAATCAAACCGAAGGACATACTTCTTCAAAAAATATTTAGTGAAGCTGTAGAACTCATTTCCATAGGAATTCAGGCTTCAGAAAATTGTTGGACATATCCATGGAAGAAAAATCCATTAAGGGCTTTTAAACGTGAAGTCATGACCTCTGGGTCAGGAAGTCCCTGTTCCACAAATTGATGACGGCTGGAGTAATGTTTGGGAAAGAATGACTATATCCTTGCTCTGCTCTTCTTCGTTGCCTTAGCCATCCACTGTTGATGACTGCTGGATATAGGCACTGGGCTAGATAGACCTTCGATCTGACCCAGTACTGGCTGCTCTTATATTCTTATATACAAAGTAGACTTTGCGAATGTGAACACAACAGGAGCACTTTCAGCTTTCCCTCGAAAGAGGAAGAGACAGTAGTTTTGTTCTATTTGAAAGAGTGTACATCCAGGCAGAGTCACTTGCTTTTAGAGGAAACCCCACAATAAGCATGAGCAAAGGCAAAAGGAATCTGTGGGGAAGATGCCTTGTGCTTTTAGAACTATTTCCATGCACAGCCATTAACTTAACCCACAGCATGTTAAAAACTGGAATACAAGGGTTTTGCATCCTGTGACCCGATCACATTGACTGGAGGAGATGGAGCAACAGCTCAAAGGCAGAGAGCTCAAAACTCTCGGAAGAGGAATTGTCCCAGCAGTTGATGGGAGAGCATTTCTAGCTCCAGGGAAGTTAGCAGTCAGTTAGTAAGTAGTCTTATTAGATCATTATTTTCTGCATAGAGATCAGTTTGGAAATAAAACAATATGCACACTGTTTTCCTAATCATGTTGCAAGCTTCCACTGTTGCACATATGATAAAGATTAATGTACTAGCTGCTGTAACTATGCAGTACTTCCCTGGGAATTGTTAATAATATTAAGTGGAACGAATGTGACTCTATAAACCAACTGCCTTAGGCAGTCAAATGAGTTGCCAGATTTGACGAGTGCTTTATGTTTAGGGGTTTAATATTTTTACTTGGTTTGTTAATTGAGGTTGTTTTTTTTCCCCTTAGTGTTGCTGTTAGGTGACCAGTGCCTGCTGATCCACGGGATGATTGACATGTAACACAATGCTACAGTAGAAGCAAGTCTCTAGGCATATTACAGGAAGGCCTTCTATTGATCCCACTGCAAATATTATTAGGTTTCTTTCTCATCACCACTTCACCACTTCTTCATCACTTTCTTTCTGCAAAGTCTACTCTGTACTCTAAAAGCATGCATTGGGTCTTCTCATTCTTTGCATTGTCCCTTGCCTTACACTTCAACTGAAGTTATGACCTCAGAAACAGCAGTGTTGAAGGTATAAACCCTTCAGTTTCATAAAGGTGTGTCTGGAACATTAGGAGCTCCTTGGCTGATGTGCACAGGCTGGAGCTGCATCCCTTTCTCATTTGCAGTGTTGATTATGCAGAGTTAAGGGGAGAAAAATGTGCCTGTAATCACAGTTTGTCACTGAAGTCATTAGAACTGACTGAACACGTGGTGGTAACAGATCAGTTTGAAAAGGGGAGGATATTTTCTGCAGCCTTTACTGAAAGTAAAGTAGAACTTTGATATTAAATTTATTCTAAGCTGGCCTTCCCTGTCATCGCACATATTGATTCTCTGTTCTAATGAAGAGCAGTGAAATAACAAACTTGGAAAGGATTCATGCACGTGAACTATAAAGGAAGCCATGGAAGGGCAGAGTGGATGGCTGCTCCGTTGCCTAGGTATGATAAATGTTTTCTACTGAATCTACTCTCTTTGCAGCAAAACACCTTGTCTTCACTCAGTGACATTAAACACACAGCCTCCTGCTGTGTTTTTGACTCCAAAACAGTGTCATGAAGCTAGGAGCTAGTTTGCCCAATTTTGCAGCTCTGATGTTACTTTCTCGTTCATACAAAGCCCAAAACCATTGAAATATTTTAGTCACAGTAAGGAATTGATTTTTAATCCTAAAAAAAATCCAAAGTGGAAAACTGCTCTCATTCTTCTTTCAGACTGAAACACAGATATATATATCTACATTACACAAAAACATACTGATCTTCAACGTCTTATACAGTTAGTATTTGTGAATGGTGTGCATATATAAGGAGGGGAACAGATCTTTGATGTAATTTAGTATATACTGGTGTCATTTACTTTTTAAATGTGATTTCTCCAATATTTAAAATGTTCTTTACAGCTTGTGAATAGGGAATCTGAAAAATAACATAATATAGGATGTCCCTGTATCTTTAAATTTTCTTTTATGAACAATTTGCTGAGAGTTTCTAAAATTAACAGCCAATTTTAATAATTAATTGGGAGCTCATTCTTTTTCCCTAATCTACAATTACCATCTGGTTTTATTTCCTTTGAAAGTAACTGCATTGAAAACCCCAGTAGATTAAAAAATAATAATGCTAAAACTGCTTAGACCCAATAAATCGTTATTCTTAAGGGAGAAGTAACTCTTAGATCACAGTTCAGAGGGATTCGTGTTATAAATCCTCCCAGGTTTCCTGAACCTTTAAAATACTTAAAAATTCATACCCAAGAATGCAAAACATATGCAAATGGTTTGTTCGTATGATTTATTTAATGAGAACGGTCCAGTTTTTGACATTTTTACTCTTGATGGAAAGAGTTCACTCTTTTGCTGAGTTCACATACAATCACCACTTCTGCCACTGTCAGAATAGTGTGTAACTGGGACACGAGCAAAGGTTTGGCCTTGAGCATGTAGAGGGGTGAAGCTGAAATGTTCCCAACTCCATGGGAATTCCGGGAGCTGGTAAGGAGATCCAGCACAGGGTTGGATGCCAGCAGCAGAAGTCAAGTACAGTTGAGCTCTCAGAACTCGATCCAGAATTTCCTCCCTCAGCCCTTGCCTAACTCTGAGCTGGTCTTAATCCCATAACTGGCTTATTTTGGGATTGTGAAATTCCTGGTGTGGATCCAGGCAGAGTAGCTTGGTAGGAAAGAACAACCAGCATTCAAAAAACTACAAGTGCCTCTCTGACAGTCTAATCATTTGGGTGTTGGAAAGGTTGACTTTAGGCCCAGATGTGCTGTATAAGTTGGGTGCAGATTTGGACTCATGTCTTTAGTCATTTTAATTTGGCAGCACTGACTTTAGTAAGATACTTGTGATTTAAATCACATGGGGACCTGGTCCTATTGAGTTCAATTACTCACAAAGTCAGTGCTACTCTGCCTAAACAATAACAGCACTGTTTTGCTAAACCTTTACATGTCCTTTTGTGGAGGGAAATAAATTATGAGGTGTCATGTTTTGCATAGCTAGTACATAAATTATATAGCCTTTAAAGAATAGGATGGCAAAACTTAGCCTTACTGCCTACAAAAGTGAATATCAGAGCTGATGCTCTTCATGATACAGGAGTAAGACAACCTAAGGTAGGCAGGCATGACCAAAAAAATCTCACTGGGATGCAAGTGGTCCAGAAAGTAGATGACTCTAGCAAGAAGGTTTAGGGTGGCTGTTACAGAATAAATTCAGAAAAATCCTCTTGGGAAAAAAACCAAAACTGGCTGTTTTCTGGTGCCTTACATTGCTGGGATCAGTTTGCACATAACCAACAACTCAGTCTGAATTCTATCATACTGATCTCAGATATGATTTGTTAAAAGCTTGAAATATGTTTGTGTTTAATGTTAATTCTCCAGTCTGTTAACTTCAGGGTTCCTTAACTTCCCAGAATCTGTTGTATAGTTTCCTCAAATTGCAACATGTCCCTATGCATTTGTCCAAAATAGCTTTAACTGTTGAGCTCAGAGTTCAAGAATATAACTTCTGAAATGATAAAAAAGGATTTGAAGGTGGGCAGTTTGACTGGAGAAATAGGATACTCATCTGACTGCTTAGTAAGTTATGTGATGATTTATTTCTGAAATATTTTAAAATGAATGATGTACATAAATGCATGCAGCTTTGAATGGCAATAACATAAATCAGCAACAGTAATAATGCCTGTGAGCTCTTGCATGTGTAAACAAGCATATGTGCAATATAAATTCAATTATCTCAATGTCACTGAGGATATAGAATAATTTCACATTTGTGACGGAATAACTGCAGAGTTTTTTTGCCGGGAATAAAAACAGATGGAGGACATGATCTTATTCCAAATAGCTGAAGTCTGTCTGTTGAAAACTGAAGTATATATGCATACATGTACAAAAATAGAGGCAAGCACGGTGGCTGCAGTCCTCGGCAGATATAAATCAGCATAACTCCATTGACTGCGGTGGAAGCGTGCTAATTTACACTAACCAGCACGGGGGTAAGTGTGTGTGTGTATAAAACAGCTATTACACCTGTCAGCAGTCTGATGTTTTACATTACCACTTCATGCAGGAATGTAAAGGATGCCACAATCTGCTGAAGCCACTCCGCAGTACGGTTTTATCCCTCCTAGGATGCAGTACTGGAATCAGGGTCTAAACAGCATCAACATCATCTTGCAAACACTGGGTATGCTTTAATGTCATCGGGGAGCCCTGGCACAATCCATCTAGAATATATATCAAGCAGAGGGGCATACAGCAATCATGTACTTTTTAACAGGCAGGAGGCTTTTCGCTTGTCATAGCTGGTGAGTCCCTAGGGAGGTGAGGCTGCTGCCATCCTGATTCCCAATATATGCTGATTCAGTCATTAAAATGTGCATTCATCTTCCTTCTCCCAAGACCTAGCTGTGCACAGCAGGTTTAACTAAATTGCCAATAAGAAAGCCTCTTAAATCATCTGCAGTCCTGACTGGCAGCCTCACAAGCAGATGCAGCAACTGATCCCGAGGCAAACGGAGTCTGTTCAACAGCAGCTTTGCACTTTTGTGTGTACCAGCTAGGTTTTTGTTGTAATCACTAATGAGCGAGTACATTGAAGACTGAGGGAGGAGGGGCAGAGGAAGAGTGAGAAAAACGGTTGGGAAGGGGAAGGTGAGACTATTGGAAAATTCTCATTACCTTCTCCGTGGTGGTACCCTCTCTGCAGCTGTAGGATAAAAGGAACAACCCCTTCCCTTAAGTGCCCCTAGCTTCAGGGTACAGAGAACTGTTAATCAGCTTGTTCTCATGCAGCAGGGACCTGCAGGAGGGCTGGCTGGAGAAGTGCCAAGCACTGTCGCTTCACACGTCCTGAGAAATCACCCCCCTTCAGCTGACATCCTGACGGCTTTGGGACATGTCTCTGTGTGTGTGTGTTTACATATAAGAGAGACAGAAAATGTATTCCCTTGTCACTCTTCCATGTCCCACATAAACTACTGCAAATACTTACTTTTTCCTATGTGTACGCATGAAAGGTGGTTTCAGTAACTGTTTGCAAAAGTGCTAGAAAGGAGACCTGATTCTGGCAGCAAGCCCTCTCTGTCAGGCGTTGTTGGAGTCTATCACGGCTGCCAGATTATCTCTGGAGAGGCGTAAAGTCCCAGAAACTCTTTAACCAGGTGTTCAAGCTCAATTATTGCCTAAGTAGATGGGCATGATTAGCCCTGCTTCCCCTTTAGTAAAAGGTCAAGATTTAAATTTGGGCTGTGATTTTCTAGAGACGACTGTGTCTGGCCCTCCCCGATACAGGACCTACAATCAATGTCATGAAAGCGTGCAGCAGTTTGCTCGCTCCACACTAATGCTAAGGTGAGATTATTGGTCTGTCTCTCTTCCTATGATGGGGTGCACACTATACCTGCATTGGACAAAAGTCTAGGAACTGTCATTAAAATGAATTGTCTCCATGTATCAGACATCTCGTTGCAGAACGGAGGCTGGCTGAGTCCTGCTGCTGAATATTCAGTGCCACAGACCTGCGGCACCCTTCAGGAGGTGTCGAGGACTCTGCACGGGTGAATAACCACATGATGGAGCGTCTCAACATGGGCACTTGTGTGCGACAGAGTTGCAGTCTCTCTCCTCTCGCCTGCATTTTTTTCCTATGGAACTGCGGTATAATGTGAAGAGACGGCAAGTATCTACCTGACCTAAACGTTGCTGAAAACTGTGTGCTTCTCAGCATCCCTGAAAAGCTATAGACGAATGTAAAACCCAGGGGAAAACAGCAGGCCATGTAGGCCTCGAAACATATTTAAAAAAAACCAAAAACACCCTCCTTGAATTCCAAACTAATCTCTATAATCACATATGATTGTGAGAACTGGAAAACATTAAAAAAAAAAAAAAAGAAATTAAATGCCTTCGAAAAGAAGTAGTCAGGGACTTCAGACAGAAGGACTTCGCTGGCAAACAGTTATAAATTGCCATCCAGTAACTTGTCTCTAGCAGGATCAGAAGGAAGACAAGTACTTTAGATCTCCAAAGAAATGACTCCGCTCCAAGCCACAGAGAGGGAGACAACTGGTAAAATATATGTGCCCAAAAGAGACCTCATGAAGAACATTTGTCAGTATAATTGGTGTCCTAGTGATGAAAACATCAATAGTTGACAGCAGTTAGTGGAAAAATTAGTTTGTCTCTTTTGGACCATCTTCGGTGTGAAAAAAATAGTCTGCTTTGGGAGAAAATATTTCTGTGCACACTGGAAATTAGCACCGCATTTCTGAATGCCCAGTTCAGTCTGCTGACTTTTCTTCCTACAGACAAATGTTCACCAAACAGAATGGCAGATCACTGTAAAGGATGCAGAAACTATAAAACAACTCCAGTAATTCCATTTTATTTTCTACAATTAAAGTTATGTGACAAGTTTTCTTTCAAAAAATTACTGACACCCAAAACTTGAATTGAATATATATTTTTCCCATAAAGAATTGATGAGATAACTTGTTAAAAATTAGCACACTCCCTAGCAAGTATTAAATTTAAATCAAGAAGTTGGTACTTTCCTGTTACAGAACAAATCAGAGACTGAAGGCTTTTTCTGGGTCCATTTTGGAAAAGAATGTGAATAGAGGATGCTATTTAAGAATTTGAGCTCCATCTTAAAGCAAGTTTATTTTCCTCCATAATTTCACAGTTAAATCTCCCTTTTCTGTTGGCTACAAATCTCTCTTTATTTTCAGCCTAAGTTTATTTGATTTTCTCCCTGTTTGGCGGGGTCTTTTTTCCTTAACATTGCCCTTCTGGGAGACAGGACAGCTAGAAACCCCAGCGTTTATAGAGAGTGGTCAAGTTTCTAGCTAATTTTACTTTTTTTAGGCCAAGAAAACTGACTCTGGGAGGGACATGTCTCTGTTGCACGATGGGCTTGCACTGTCTGGGGCTGGTGAATCCACCAGGTAGGGCCCAGCACTGTGTCGGTCCAGGCCCACGGGCAGGATAGGGACATTTGCGTGGCTATATTGCCTTTGCATTAGCACAGAAGAAAATTCCTGTCTCCAGCTGTATGAAATTCCCAGTAGCTGGTTTGACATCTATTCCCAGCTGAAAATCCAAAACTGTCCTTTTCAAATAAGGGAAATAGGTGCTATTTCACATGATTTCTGATTAGCGTCTCGCATGGTGACACAAAAACATCCCTGTATTTCCTGGCTATACCAGGAAAGGTATTTTCCAGTTGCGGCACTTGCTTTTTTCATGACCACACTATACCGGCGGCTCACAATCCTCCTGCAATCAGCAAGTGCCCCCGGGTCTCCCTCCTTCTCTGTCATTTTCATCTGAAACTCCCAATTTGCAGAAGTTCATGTTATAAGCTCGTTAAGTGCATGACTTCGCACATTATGCAATTAAATTTCTTCCCATTTCTAATACTCTACAGTCAAGGTCATTTAGTTTTTCCTGTACAATATTACAGTCTGCCTCTCTGTTGAGCTTTGTGTCATCACCAAACTTCATTAGTACATTCCAGGTTCTTATCCCAGAGTCATTAATGAAGATGTTAAAAAATCAATCCCAAATGTTTAAGGATTTCCACTAATGGTAGTTCTTTCCAGACCAATTATTGTTTCTCTTCCTTTGCTGATTCTGAACTCATATCTCTTGCTACTTTCTTCATATTACCTCTACAAAAAATAATTTCCTGTAAGGTGTTGGTTGTTAGCTACAATACAGATAGACGAGATTTAGCTTTGGGTTTGGGGGGGGGGGGGGATCTGTATTTTACAAAGGTTTAGTCGTCCTTTGGTATCAAAACATATAACAATTATCTGACCGATCTAACACTATTAAATACACATTATATTTTATTCTGGTTTCTACTTCATTTCCTGCTTTTAAATATTCACCACTTGAAAATATGTGCTAATTTCACATCCAATTCAGATTAAATTCTTGATTCTGGAATCTTTTCCTCCCCCTTTTTTATATATGGGTAGTGTTCTTGCTGTTTTCTAGTCAGATGTTACTCGTCCATGCTTCATTAAAAATTCAGGATGTTTTTCAGATTGCAGTGTGTAAATCACCTTGTTTCTCAAAAGACCATATTGAGCATCCTTCCAATCCAGATGTGGCCAATTCTGTCTCCGCGCGTTCACCTCCATTAGCCATTTAGCCTTTGCTTCCATCCCATCACCATCATCGTTCTTACTGAAAAATGAGGCAAAATATTAGTTTGGAGCTGGAGCCGTATCGTTATTGTTTGATATTTAGCCCGTCCTCACTACACAGTGGGCTCATTTCTTTATTTATTTGTGTTACAAGAGATTTTCACTGTTTGTTTTAATTTTATTTGTAAAGTCTAACCTTGTTTTTTTCCTCATTTCATACACCTTGCGCTTTATTTTTTACAGAATGTATGGATTACAGTCCTTTGCCAGCTCCAGGCGGCAGACAATACTTCCCTCCGCTGTTACTTCTTAGCGCACTTTCTCCGTCACTTTTTTTAATAATCCTCAGTGGCTGGAACTGTGAAGGCAGATGAAAAGAAGTTGTGGGTGCCTTGGCAGGACAGAGAGCCAGGAACCGCAGAGTCCCCGGTTCCCCCTGTGTCATCCTGTGGCTTCCAGAGGGGGGCAGAGCGAGCAAGCATTTCTGGACGAGGATGGGATGGCATAAATGTGGTCTCTCTTTAAGTTCAGTCAAAACCTTTTCAAACATGCACCGGCATGTCTGAGGTTTGCAAAGTCTGTCCCAGAATCGACATTTTCTCTCTGCTCTTCTTGGTATTAAGATACTTATTGCAGGCATATCACCACAGGGCATGAGGACATGTGATGTACGACAACTACTACATACGTACTTGGAAACTGCTGGGGGGAACCCATTGCTGTGACACATTTGAAGCAACAAAATTAAATCCCTGGTTTATATTCAAGGCTCAGAGGGATGGCTGAACATATGCCATGAACATATAAAGTTGCCACCTCCCAGCAGAGAAACCCTAACATACGGCATATGAATATACTCACTACTAATTTAGCTTCTTTCCCCTGACTTTAAAGCTCAATGGAAGAGCAACACTTCACAGATGAAGCGCTCTGAGAATGCACAAATGACTGGGTTATTCCAGTATCCTGCTACCTTGCCATAGCCTGATGAAGTGCATGAGTCCTCAGTGTAGTTTCTGTTAATTCGGTGCCTGTTTTACTACTTCCAATAGTAAGACGAGAATCCTGCAGTACTGACAACGCAGTCCTGGGCCTGAGGAGGTCTGTACCTTACTCCCAGTTATCTCACGTATCTGCTAAATGACAGTGAACAAAATCATTACTCTGATTGCCTTAAATTTCCTGCTCCATAGACTGATAATAGTAATGCCAGCCTAGAGTGTGGAGATGTTATAGGTCCTAATTCTTTAATATGGGTAATGTGATTTCTGAGTCTTGAAAAGAAGGTGTAAAAGAAAACCAGAATATTATTATGGTAAATAGGCTACAAATCTTTGAGGATTCAATTATATTTATAGGCTACAAATCTTTGAGGATTCAATTATATTTAATTTTTTTTTTGAAAGCCAGTGTTTTACTTGTTAAACAACCATTTTTGTAAAGCAAATGCTGTTGTGTCTTGTAATAGAAGTGACACCACAAAACAAGGGTTTGAGACAGAGCCAAGATCATTTCTAGTGCTTTAAACTGGAATGAGCCTTGAAGCATGACAGCCATTCAGGAGTTTATTTTTCTGGCTTTGAAGTCTGAGTTGTACTTAGCTATGGGATCTGACAAGTTTCTGCTGCCTGACATCATCCCTGCTCACCTGGCAGCACAGAAGAAGGTGTCGCACACTAATGCTGTCAAGCTGAAGCTCCGCTGAGAGGACAGTGATGAATACCAGTTTAAGTCTGTTGAGCTTGTGTTGGGTGGGCAACAGATAAAGGCCAGATATATGAAGCAGCAAGAATTATAAACTGAAATGAAAGGCTCCATTACATAAAGTCTAATTCTTTGTGTAGTCAAAATGAGGTTTCTTGACTAAACAGTGATATTGACTAAATCAAATTTCCCCCACATGCCCACATAGCCACAAAGTGTTTGTCCCCTTGAATTACTGTCCCTGGCAGAGAGTGCCACACTTCTACTAGGAGGAATATGGTCCTGAGAAAATAATAATAATTCTGCAAGAAAACAGTCATCCTTTGACTTATGTGCCCTATGCCCCACTGACTATTCTAGTGACTTATCTCCAGCTATGCAGGCAGGCTCAGTGTATCATTCCTTAGGTGAGCAAATTTCAACATCAACAAGATGAGCACAGACGACACTTTAATTGCTCAGTGAGTGATCTTTAAACACTTTTAATACTGCCAAATCAAACCCAATTTCCTCCAGAACAAGGCTACTCATTGATGCCCCTTGATAGATATTTTCATGACGTTTAGAAGTAGGTTGTGGATCAATGCAGTTGTACTCTGTGGAATATTTTGGTTCATCACAGGGTGTAATTATCCGTGACCACAAATACACAAAGCCAGCAACCAGTGGCCAGCTGAACATGTTTTAGTTGGAAGTCTGAATGCTCTAAACAACCAACACCACTGTTTCCTTAGATAATGACTGCTTTTAGATTGTTGGGTTTTTTGTTGTGGAGACCATTTTGTTGTAGATGCCGTTAGGATGCAAGGTTTCATTCCTTACTTCCAGTGTTGAGGCATTGCTCATATTCCGTGTACTACAAGACACATCCTTTCCTTTCGATCTCATTGGCCTCTTTCAGCAAAGGGCAGTGCAATAGCTGTGTGTCACTGTGTTTCAGCTCCCTCTTGCCTCTACCCACTCTGCCTGGAGACCCGCGGGATTGCACCCCCATGAATTCCAGCTGCTGGATATTGGGACACTCCCAGGACAGGAAAACTAAAAAAAAAAAAAAAAAACATAAAAAAGGAGGGAGGAGGCTGTTTCTTTAAAGTAGCCTAATATCAATTTTTTCATTGTGTTGCTTATGTTAAGTGCATATAGAAAGCCAAGTATGTATTAAATAATAATACATGTTTTAAATAATAAAACCTGATCTATTGCAGAGCAAGAAGAAAGCCTTCCCACCTGCACAAAAGGGATTTAGCTAGACACAACACCAAAAACCTGCTTCCTGCAAAGGTGAGAAGAAAAGAAAGCTTAAGTTCAGGAAATGCTTTCAATATCAGAGACAACGACCCTTTAGCTAAGCCTTGACTACTGCTACATTTATTGTGAAACAAGGAGGTAGTCAAGGCAGCTGATCTGTCAGAAAGATGAAACAGCCCCAGATGACAGAGTCTGGCTGGATCGGGCAGATCTGCCACTTTTCTAGCACAGGATATGTCTAAGGGATTTTAGGTATTAAACCTGCTAAAACATCTACTGAAAAGGCGTGTGTCTGTTAGCTTGAATTGGTGTCTGCCTTGTAACCAGGATGTGGTTAGGGACCTATGGGCCAGAGAAGCTCTCCTCTGCAGCTTTGGGCTCTGGATTGCTGAGCTCTGGGCAGGAATCCCAGGAATCCCTGCCATGTTGGTGTCCTGAACACACCTTCCCCGACTTGTAGGAGACTATTTGGCTAAGTTAAGGAGTCTAATTGACTGAGTCCAAAGTCAACTCCCTCGCTTATAAGAACTACTGTGAAGAAAGCTAGAAACAATGTCCTGCCCTCCAAGCTTTCTCTTGGGATCTGCTTTCAAGCTGTGGCTCTTCAGCTTGGCCATGCCTCTGCTGCATTACAGCTCTGCGTGTCCAGTCCAAACACCTCCTCGGACCTGGCTCTGATCCTGGCAGACTGACTTGACTTCCTGGCTTGACCCTGGACCAGCCTGATCCCATGGACTTGCAGGGCTGGCACTGAACTAAGGCTGACCCAGATCACTGTCCCTGGACCTGATCCTGACCCTGATTGTCTAAACTTTCTGACCTCTTGTTGGGGAGGTCACAGACCCTGCCTGCCTTGCCATCACCCTCTGCTCTTAGCTCCCCTTCCTTGCAGAGCAGCTTGCCCTTGCTGCTCCCTAACATCTGGAAAGCGTAAACCCACATTCCTTTTTACAGTGAATAGGTGGCTAAAAGACACTTCATGGGTCTGAACATATCCCAGAGCATCCCAGATGTCACTGTCTAAGGCTCTACGGATGGCTCACGAGCACAGCAATGCAGCAGAGTATCAAAGACTAACAAAAGCATTGTTTGGGAAGGACTTCTGGAGATGTCTACTCCAGTCTCCTGTTCAAAGTGGCGCCATTGCTGAGATCAGGTCAAGTCAACTGTGGCTTTGTCTATCTCAGTTTTGAAAACCTCCAAGAATGAAGAGTGTCTGTACAAACTGTTTCAGCCGTATAATCATAGAATCATAGAATTGTTAGGGTTGGAAGGGACCTTAAAGATCATCTAGTTCCAACCCCCCTGCCACGAGCAGGGACACCTCCCACTAGATCAGGTTGCTCAGAGCCCCATCCAGCCTGGCCTTGAACACTTCCAGGGATGGGGCTTCTACCACCTCTCTGGTCAACCTGTTCCAGTGTCTCGCCACCCTCATGGTGAAGAACTTCTTCCTAACATACAATCTGAATGGACTCATCTCTAGTTTTAATCCATTCCCTCTAGTCCTACCATTACCCGACATCCTGAAAAGTCCCTCACCAGCTTTCTTGTAGGCCCCCTTAAGATACTGGTAGGCCACTATAAGGTCTCCTTGGAGCCTTCTTTTCTCCAGACTGAACCTATTACCTTCCTAGTGACTTTCTTCTCTTAATGTCAACCTCCCAGGCTGCAATGTGTGGTCATTTATGGTTGTGACTGGCACAATACTCAAATTTCTAAGTTACTCCTGGACTGAACACTGCTATTTATCACGTCAGCCACTGTACCTAATTGAATGTCATCCACAGATTGGCTGAGAGCACAGTTTATATCATCATCCAAGTGTTTGATGCAGATGATCATATGGGCCTTAGTATTGGCCCCTAGGTTACTCTGCTTATTTTTTGCTTTTCATCTTGACATTGAGCTTTTGATCACTACTCTTTGAGCTTGATGATCCAGCCAATTTTTAACCCACCTAACAGTCCATCCAACAAACCCTTCCTTCCAGCCCATCCTGCTTCATCTCCCAAAGAAGTATGCTGTGGGAGATGATGCCAAGTCTTAATTTTTCTCCAGTCATCTACCTGGCAAGAAAATGTCAAGTGACAAGCTACAGAGAGTGATTTTATTCTCCTGGTCAACTGTGCCACAGTTGCTCACTTACATGGCTATGTACAGTTACTGCCTTCTCCACAGTGCCTTGGCTCGATTACTATCCCATAGGCATTTGTGCCCACAGATCTGTGTCCAGTCACCCACAGCCTCTTTAACACACAGACACTACTTGTCTGCTTTGAGTTGGTTTTCATCATGAGTCACTTTTATTCTTTCTAATTTTGAACTGCACAGTCTGGTCTGAGCCTCAAACCTCTTACCATGAAGCCACACTTCTGCTCCCCCTGGGTGAACAGGCAAATTCTTCCAGTCCCTCATTTCTGGGATTGCTTAAGTCCTGCTGCTGCAAAAGTCTGATTTCTCCTCCAGGCCATGTCAAGCCTCTCTTTTGTGCTGGACACTTCACTGTTGGGTTGTGGGTTTTTTTTAAACTTTTAAAAAAAGATTTATCATTTCTTTTTAAATATGCTTGGAAAATGAGACACCTGCAGTACATTTATACCTTTCCAACAGACTGCAGAGAGCATGGGCTACATATAGCAGGCTATGATATTACAACACGTTAAAAGGGCCATCATACTGGGTACCTGCTGGAGGTACAGCCGGAACTGCCTTTGATTGATCTAAGCATCAAACCACTCGCGAGTTTTGTTTGAGAGATACCCAGTTGCTCCCCTCCAGAACAGATCCCAGGGCAAATCTAGCCTGCATGCTGTGCTGCTGGTCAGGGAAACAGGACCCTGGAGTGAAACAATGAGTAATCCAAGCTGACGGGCTAGTGACCTGCTGACCCTTAGATAAAGAGCTCATTGTTGATGCTGTTAACACAGGGAAAAGAGTGATCCAAATCTTCTTAAGCATTTCCAGTAGATGGAAGGTCTGTCAGGGAGCAAGACATCTTGATTGACATCTCTTGGTGAGTGAAGAGAAAAGACTGCATTGGCCAAGTGTCACTTGTATTTCTGTCATAGGACACTTACGGCATACTTTTCCAATTTGTCGTTGCTGTATTTTGCTCAAATGCTCCATTAAGTGTTAAGTAAAAGAAATAACATAATGCTGCTTATTCTTTTGGGGTCAAATGGAGTCAAAGAGCTGCAGAGTTTACTTGTGATGAGGGCTCACTGCAGTCTGGTATGGCTGAATTGTGGAGCCTGGGAAAAATAGAGGAAAAAAATGTAGAAGTGCTCCTGTAGAGTGTTTCTCATGTAAAAACTCTGGGTAGAACCCTCCATGACACTTTCTTTCTGAAATCTTTGAGACAGATTTTAATAATGCAGAGATGGCTTTTGCTGAAGCTGTAGGACCTCATCAACATAGCTGAAGAACCTGACGAGGACTCTCAAGTCAGCAATCAAGCTTTTAACCACTCTTTCAGGGAGAGACAGCATTGCTTTGGAGAATAACAGGCAAACGGGTTACTGGCAATCCTTCTCAGACTCTGGGTTCTGGCAGCACTGAATACAAACCCAACACTGAATACCAAACAGCAAGTGATGCAGCTGTGGAAGGGGAAGAGAAAAAGTGCCACTGCATAAACGCTATGTCATATTGGGCACTTCAGACTATGACAGTCAGACTGTTGCTAGGAGTGAGAAACTGCAAAAATCTTGTATAATAGACATTTACAACTAATATTATCACTGGATTTCCCAAATGCAGGCTGTGTTCCTTTCAGGCAAGCACATTCCATTTCTACCTTATTTCTTGCACTCAATGAATCATAAATACTGACTCAGAGGGATGGGAAATGCTCGATAGATTTTTCTCTTCTGCATTTGAAATAAAGCAGGAACGTGTTTCCATCCCATATGATATGCTGGATAAAGGACATGTTTGTGACAAAAAGACAAGGATGAGAAATCTGCTAAAAAAGCCCAGACAGTGTAAATTAAAGAGGAAGAGGGTGAGGATCTTCCTGAGCACAGTAATGGTTAAACAATGTAACACTACAAAAGATGGGAGGTTTATTAGTCAAATCCTCATATTTAAAAGGGGTTTGAAGACTTCAGCATCTATAATCTGGTTAGCATAACATTACCACCATGCAAAACAATGGAGTTCATTAGAAGCAATGCACATCACTATTTTATAAAAACTTTTGAAGAAAACAACATCTTTTAAAAGACCACAGTAAAAAACCCTAGAAGTTTCTCTTTTTTCCTTTTTTTTTTTTCCTGGAAAAATAAAAGAATGGTTCATTGGTTCACAAAGGCCCTCTGCTGAGTATCTCAACAGAGATTTAATGCCATGCTACATCTTGACTAAAACTTTACACCGAGAATGAGTCTCCCTCTTATGATGTGAAGCTTTGCTACCTGTCCATGTCTCTAGGAGACATCTCTTTGAATGGATTAGCACTTTCTTTCTGGCCTTGAGGAAAGTACAGTGAAGAATAAAAACACCTTTAACAATAATATATGCCTTACTATTCTACACAGGAGTGGAGATTAAAAATTAGGGAAGGGCTATGAAGGTTATCAGAGAAGGCTGCTACTCATCTCAGCTCAGCAGTGCCTCTTTGCACAGACAGCACTCTGCTTGCACTGAGGTGTTATTTGAATCTCCTACCTGTATTTATCAAACAAGCCTTTTGTTTATGTGTCAATAGAGTTGGAATCTTGCCTCACGATTATTTTACTTCATTGCTACAGCACCTGGTACAGCGGCTAAACATAACCCATAATTACGTCTGATTCAGCTGCTATTGCTGGACTACTTTTTCTACCAGCCTGACTGCTGAACTCCGGGACAATTTTTGGTAGAACTAAGAAATCCTCAAACCGCATTAATGGCAGGCAGTGGTTTAAGGTTGACAACACATTTAGAAATGTCAGAAATGCAAGATTCATATAAATGACAAATTTATGCAAACAATGCAGCTTATTTAGGAAAAAGACTCCCAAAGTGGAGACCAGAAGTCATCTGTAGCTTTTACGGGCCCTTAAGAGCTGGTAATGTTTTTGAGAGATGGGTGGTCACTCTGGAGGCTTTTTTTGGAAGTCTGAATGGAGGTAGCATGAGACTTCAGATGGGGGCTGCTCAGCAGCGCATCCCCAAACCTAGGCATACAAAACCATGACTCACTTTAAAAACAGTGGCCAAATCCTCATTTCTCAAATGTCTGGGGAATCATTCGATTAAGACATACCCTTTAAAGCTTCTTAATATCCAGTATAGAGAGGGACAAGCACGGATTGGCTGATGTGGCCTCTAGATGTGTTTCAGGAAGAACATGACTCCATATACTTTTTTCTCAAGAACGTGGAAAAATATGTGAGGAGAATTTGACAGTGTATTCACAAAGGGAACAGTGGGTTCTGAAATTAAACTAGGTGATAAGCTTTCATCTCAGAAAATCAAAAATCTCCTGTGAGGTACCGTTAAAAACTGCTACAGCACCAGTTAGTGCAGTGTCATCTGATCAAATGAACTGTAGGGCACGAACGTGGCAAAAAACTGGATGAGATAACCAGCCTGCTCAGGACTGCTTCCCTCCGTTACAAAAATATGTGCTTCATCCCACTACTTTCCTGACATTGTCGTGGCACAAAGCGTAAATGGATTAGACAAAGAAGAAATACTTTGTTCATTTCCTGTCTGCCACAAAAGGCTTTGCTTTGTTAAAGACAGAAAACACGGCACGTTAATGTGCCGTTCCCCACCTGATGCCTGTCCAACATCCTTATTCGCAGCAGCTAAAGAGCAGCTTTATCTGCCTGGATCTGCAGTGTATCTTTGTCAAATGGATTTCAGAGGACTGTGTTGGCAAATACCAGGTAGACCAAACCTAATTGTCAGCGTGAGGTAATAATTGATGTGTAATTCAAAATATTCAAGCATATACACCTTTGCAGAAGCCATGAAGGTAAAGTGTGCACACTAGCTACAGAAATAAACAGCTTGAATGATTAGATGAAACAGATTTATGAAATTCTGGATGCCTCTACCTCTGCCTTAAATTCAGGAAAATCAAACTTAATAAGTTCTGACAGGTTTCACAAGTTAGGTCTGACAGGAAGCAGACTAGAAATTTCTGTCTTATATTAAACATATAAGCATGATAGTGCCCTACTGACTGCTCCAGGCCTCCTCTTCTCAGTTTTCTTCCATGTTAAACGTTGTCAGCAAATTTTGGTATGAGCAGCTTGCTGCCGCTTTGGGATAACACCCAAGTGACTATAAGAAATAGTCACAACTATATCATTATATAGTTATAACTATTTCATAACAGCCAAATAGCTGGCCAGTATGGCATGTATAATACAACGGTGCCGCTCATTCATTATGGTCCAAAGCTGCACAACACCCAGAGGAGCACTGAGCAGGGATGTGCATAGTGGTGCATGCAAGACCGGGCATCAGCTGAGACACTGAAAACTACATACACACACATTTGAGCTGAGATAAATTACAATCCTCTGAATGCTGCTTATCAGTCCTCAGTCACCATGAATGATAAGCAAAAAGATGCTACTATCATTCTTTCAACAGCTACAATAAGATACATTCTGGTATGTGGTGCTGAAATATCATTGTGCCGGGCCATTTTCCACACAGTGTGGTATTACTTGTGGCCTCATGGCCAGGGACAGGTGGAAAAAGAAGTGACTTATCACAGGCTGCTCCAAAGAACCGCCCCATTGCTTGTTGCAAGCCCTGGGTTTCGGAGTGGCTGCTATGAACACTGAGTTTCACAGGACAGGGCGCAAACCCTTAGGTCACAGTACTTTGTACCAAAGGAAACGAAGAACTAGATATACAAGTGAGGTTTAACAGACAACTTTTCTTTGCATTCATTAGTCTGGTTATGTTGAGAGAGATCAGTTTTCTTCTCAGCTATGACAAGGCTGCTTACCAGATCTTGATTTCTTGAGAGCATTAAACCAATTTGATTTCACTATGCAAGCTCTTTGGGATAATGTAAAAAATTTTTAAACAAAACAAACACAAACAAACAAGAAAAGAGGAACCTGAATATGTCAGGTTGATCCCTTTCTGCTTTGATCCAGATTTACACTTGTGGTTGATTGATTTGATCACAAATCTGGAGTGAATGGTAACTCAAAGATGAGGCCATCTGTTCCATATTCTCGTAGCAGTTTTTTGCAGAGTCTATATGTTAAAAGAGAAAGGGAGGCTTATCACTTTATGTTACCACACCAACATTTATCTCTCATTATAGAAATTATTCAGCCATTAATTGTTACGGAAAGATCACTTTTATGGTGAGGTTATTAGAAACAGTAATTGGAGCATGCTTCATGCCATAAATTTAGTATGTTGTAACAGAGTACTTATATATATTAACATTTAAAAGAATCATTACTGCTTAGCAATAACAGAGGAGGTGCTGGACAGGTTCAGTGAATTGATGGAGAAGTGGGAAGAGTTGATACTTGAGGCAAAGGCCACTTATGCCAGTCAGACACTAATTCCCAGGAAGTACTCTGTGCCAAGATTGCTAATGTAATTATCATATTTTAAAAGACATGAGAATGGTTTTCACTTTTGGGTAAGTGAATCTTGCATCTTGAACATGTTGAAGAATAGATGTGTGCTGTCACATAAAGACACTGACAATTTTTCTTGGTTTTACATCTATGTACTGTTGGCTAGAGCCGTCTGAATGCTATGTGGCGTTTAAGGCACCTACGTGTTAAGTTCAAAGATTTCCACCATTTTGGAAAGGGGAAATATGTGTTTGCTTAAAGGTTGCAAAGCATTTGAGCAAGAATCAATAACTGCGTTTGATCCAGAAATCATTTGTGATGCTCTGTAGATTAGTTCGGCAAGTTCATTGCTAAACACCTAGAGAATAAGGATCAATAAGTGTAGAAAGAGAAATTTAACAAATATCAGTCATTATTTAAATTAGCAAAGACAGTTACAGAGGATTATCCAACCCCTAGAAAAGGAAATATAGAGTAAATAACCAGATAAGATGAAAGCAGAGAGATTCAGTTTCAATGAGTACAGTTACCTGTGTCAAAGGCCTGTTGAAGTCAATGGCAGTTTTTAGAACAGTATTTCATGAATCGAGCTTTCTGGTAAATATCATAATCCCTGTTGATCACTTTGTCTAAGAAAAGATCTAGTAAATGCTTAAAAGGTGTACGGTGGGATAATGCAAAGTTTAAAGTTATGAGGAGGACTAGGCACATTTTAAAAGGAAAAGCAACTAAAAGAAGCAATGATGTGATGCGTATTTAAAATAACAAATGATATCATAAAAAAACAGATATTTGATCCCGGTTTGTCCTTCAGATTACCACAAAGACAAGAAATACCCATACTGAAAGGCAAGAGACACAAAATAGTACAAGTACGCCATTTTCTAGCATTTACAATTAACCTGTGCGGTTCATTGCCACAGGAAGTAGCCTGGTAAATTCCAGAAAAAAAGCAGCATCTGCAGCTCAGCCTGAGATGAGAACATGATAAGAACTACAAATCCTCATGCTTTGAGGTATCAGGCCAGGGCCAGCTGGGTCTCGGGGAAAAGCTCTCCTTTTGTGGCCCAATAGAGAAGGGAGCAGAAGCGCTACAGGCGAAGGGCAGATGTTACAACAGAAGAACTGCTGCTTTGTGATGGCATCGTGGCTTTTGTCTCTGGTTTTACAAATCTGGAGGACGGGATTTGGTATTTACTGGGAAATGTTGTATTAAAATGTCAGTGTGCATGTCACGCCTTCTTAGTGCTTGTGATTCATATTCCTATAAATCACTAGAAAGACAGGAATATTTTTAGCATTTTATTTATCTCAGGCAGTTGAACAACTGAATGGCACTGAGGATTTTGCATTGAAATCAAGTTATCTATATATCATAAGTTAAACTGAGTTTTTATCTTTTGATCCAAAAGCAAAAATATTTTAAAACAGATTGTAGGTTAGTGGTTAAAAAGAAGATGAGGCCTTGGTTATTCTAAATTATATTCTCGGCTCTGAGTCAGAACCCCTGTTCAGACAAGTTATTTAACTTCTATGCATCTAAGCTTCCCCATACCTTTGTAACAGATCTGCCTAATGAAGATGCTGATAAACCATTAGGTGCATTCTGTGTTCCAGACACGAAAAAATGTTACATAAATGCAAGGTGTTATTACTGACCTTTGTTCTGAGGCTCCTACAAGTGAGTCAGATTTCTCTAACTGTCACCCCACATCAAATAAATGTAATTATATAGTGACATCATAGCTGGGGACATTTATCTGAGCAAAATTCTAGAGAGTTGTCACCTGGTATCCCACCTGGTATCCCACAGAGCTTGCCATGCTTACCCAGGTTTATATTGGGAATTATGGTGGACTGTTCCCTGAAGTTCTCTGTTTGTTTGGGTTTTTTTCTGTCCTTCTCTCTATCTCTCTTCCAGGCCAGCTACAAACAGTTCTCAAGGATCACTGGGCCAGTCACAAGGTGCTGCTTTCACGTTGCACAAAACTCAGCCCAGGAGCTGCATTCCTACACTCTCTTCCCGTTCCCATCAACAGCCAATGCAGCTCCTTAATAGTGAGGGATATTATGCCAGTGCTGATGTTTTTAGCAGTGTGCATCACGCAAAGCTGTTCTGCAAAGGCAATTGAAATAACAACCCTATGTGTTACTCGGCAGATTTGATTATGCCTTGCTGACGTGCCTTTCGGATCTATGCCAGTTCTTTTTCTCCTTGGGGAGAAATCTTTGACCACAGCCTTGCAGCTGTTGGATGATGCTGGAGGATGCATTTGGGCAACCAGAAGGAGACTCACAAGGCTTGGGATTACAGTTGAGAGCCAACTTACTTCCATCTGCCCAGGCTTGCTGCAGGGTAAAGGACAGAATGAAGGTTGCATGCAGGAGATTGCTAGAATAAATGCTCCCAGCAACAGTACCAACAGGAACAGATTGTGTAGAAAGTACAAACACGGGGACACTTCAGGCAATGTGCACGGTAACTTCGTGCCTGCAACTGCTGATCACCGTGCTATTCTCTGTAAGCAATGCCACCTCCTTCTGTCCTAGATCAGGCCCAGGAGAACGATCTTTCACACAACAGATGAAAGAAATAACAAAATGCATTGAAAACCACCCGGATACAAGAACCGCTTCCTGCTTGTGGTGAGTGGTAAGATTCAAGGAGTACTGTTTTCTTATTTCCACGTTCCTCTTTTCATGTCTATAAAGGTAAAATAAACAACCTTCTTGAGTATCAGTGAAGTCACTTGGAACTGTAGGTGCCAAGCTCCGATTTGTGAAAGAAATGCCAGAAGTAAGTCTCGGTTCTGCAATTTTGGTTCCAGCTTCTTGCGCAGTCTCCGGAGTTGATGGGCATGGAATTGGCTATTTTCCTTCTAGCATGACAGAGTCATAACATAGGAACCCCAGCCCAACCTCCCTGTTCAACACGGTTCAGCCTCAGCCTGAACAGTACAGCTACTGAGGGGAAAGAGTTCAGATTCTCGTAAATCGTTCGCTCAGCTGCTGAGAGAGCTGGAAATGTTGTTGGTGTTATAAAGGGGACGGCAGAATAGATTCCCTCATCTATTTCACACAGCTGACAAACAATAATGCTCTTCAGTGTCTCCCCAGCTGGCCCAGGTTCAGATGACCAGCACAGTAATGAAAGTCTCCATAACCTATTAGCAGTTCTCAGGCCATCCATAGTTCATTGAAGAAATGTCTGCTCTGAGCTGAGATGGATGGCTTCCTCTGTAATGAAAACAGAGTGAGAAGTAAGACTGCAGGAGGAAGACCTGTTTCTATTTCATCCCTATGCAGGGGGAATGATACTTGGAAGGGGGGGAGAGTTTTGTTAAGTATCTGGTACCTTTGTTTCATGTAACAAAGGAAAGACAAATGGTAACACATTCATAATTCTAGCACCAGTTTTGACATAATAGGACAAAATGGTGCCTGAGGATTCCTGTGTATCAAGCAGATGGGCCATCCATTATTTTCCTTCAGGTCAGGGGTCATCCTAAAACGAGAGTCAGCAATCATTTTGCAGGGTATAACAAAACCATTTTTTTTGCCTGCTTCTTAATCCCAGAAAGCACTACTGTCCTCTACTTTTGTGCACATACATTATCATTTTTGTCTATTATCTGCATCCCCCAGAGACCTAATAGTCTTTTCTTCAGTGCGGCTTGATCTGGAGCAGCTGTAAGCTTTGCTGCAGGCAGTGTCTGACAACCGCTTGCCTCTTGGTCAGTGTCAGTTCCCTGGGGGAGGGCAGGCATTCACTTCATTATGAGAAGCGTGGAAAAAAATCCTATATTCATTTAGATCCAGAATAAATACGTAATATTTGGAACAAAGGGCCCATGTTCCAGTCCAGCTGGCAGTGCTTTTACCATTGCCTTTCTTCAAGGCCAGCTCCTGCTTAACGCATGCATTAAGGTCATTTATTTAAAAATAATGGAATGTGCCGCAAAAGCCCTTTTTTCCTCTGTCAGTCTAAATTTCACCTTCCAGCATCTCTCATTGATCCTCAAGCACTAAGAGCTTGTGTGAAACAGCACTTTTGTAAAAATAAAGATTGTTCAATTACAGTACTTGGGAGAAGAGAGCAATAACAAAGAACAAGCCCAGTGTATTTTTTCAAAAAACAGGCCTGAGTCTTATTTTGTCCTGTAACATTGTGCTCTTTTTCAGGTATAAGGTGAACAGGAATTTTGCCTATAAATTACCTCCTCCGTTACTGAGGTAAAAATGGATGTCAACAACAGGCTTTATTGTTAGCTTACTACAGGACATCCTAGTACTTTGCATGGTTACCCAAAGAAAAAGGTGCCCTTCAGACCTGTTCACGTGCTTTTTGCTGCAGTTGTCCGACACGGCTGTTTATGTTCCCTTCTTTTTGAGACACACAAGAAATGGGCTCTGAACCAGATGGCTCCTCTTTGTTTCAAGAAGGGGCTAACCCTGCAGAGGTGCAGCATTGTACAGGTTTAGGATACAATCCTGGCCCTATTGATGTTAATGGACATGACTACTTACTTTAACAGGATAAGAATCTCACTGGTGATCTACAACAAACTATTTAATTCCGATTGTCTTTTTAGTGGACTCACAGGTGAGAGAGCATGTGGAGGCTCCTTCCTCCAAAGACCATGCAGAAAGGCTAACCAAAACTCAAGTCAAATGCACTTCAAGGCAAAAATCAAATGTGTGAGCATCCCTTGATACCAACTTCCAAAAATTAAGGGTGAAATTTGGCTGAAGCAATGGTAGCAACTAAAAGCTAAGCATGAATTCTGAGTTAGCATGTCCAGAGGGTGATTTATTCTTTCATCCTTACCTTAGAGGGCAGGATTATCCTTATCCTTATCCTTATCCTTATCCTTATCATTATCCTTATCCTTATCCTTATCCTCACCCTCATCATAACTTATGTTGGAATAAAACAACACCTGACCTGCGACTTTTCTCTAGCTGATTAATATTAAGCTGACTTTTGAATTAAGTTTCTTCAGCTTTTTAGAGAGATAGTGTGAAATAACCTAATCCTGTTATAGGAAGGTAGGAAGTTTTGCTTATGCTACCATTTTTTACATAATCATTTCTATAACAGAAGCAGTAATTTGGGAAAAAAAACTTAATGAAAATATTCACTGGTATCTTCTTTAAAATTTGTATTTGTGCAGGCATCATGGACCTTTTGTATAAGAAATAGTTTTCCCCTACTTTCAAGTAAGAGAACATTGTGATAAATAGGACCAACAGCAACCTTGTAGTAAAAATGATGTAAAAGAGAGGACTTTGCTATCAATGTGCTAAGTATTCTCCATCATGTAGGTGTCCTCTCTTGTTTAACCATTTTATTCTAAGTTGAGAAAAGCTGTGCGTTGAGAAGAGGATGAGAGTGTGGAGAGGACAAGAAAGCATCTTGAGAATCCTGCCATGGAACCTCCAGCATCTTCCCTGTTCCCAGCTATCTTCCACGCCACATATTGCCCTTGAATAGGAATTTTTACTCAGAGCAGTAGAATTTTTTCCTTGGGTTTGGAGCAATGGAATAAGCCATTTTTTTTAGTGCCCTGAAAAGAGATAAAGGAAAATATTATACTTTCTGTCATATCATGAGTCATAACTGTCATAAAGTTAGTAAAAGCTACTCAATCTTTTTATTATTTGTTTAACATTGACTAGTTCAATAGAAATGGTAGTAGTGTTTTATTGGAGTTGCCTTTAAAAAACCATTACTAATTCAGAGCTTTATGATAACTGTGACTGCAATGGCCAGAAATTAAACATATTTTTTGACTTATATTTCCTTCATGTTGACTTTTGTGGGCTTGGGCTGATTCCTAGCGAGAAACAAGGAGGACATCATTTTGCATTGACAATCAATAAACACCACTGAGCTATTATCAATTCATAATCAAATTTCCTCAGTAAAAATTTCAAACATGTCCCACTTTCGAATATTTCTGAGGAAAGAAATCCCTACAACCCTTCAGAGAAATGTGACCCCTAAATGTGCAGCCTGCAGAGGTGACAAAGAAGCTGAAATACAGCTTTGTAGTGTGACTTACCGAAGTTCCCCAAACAGTTAAGTCCCCATCCTGTTTCTAACTACATCTGAAGTCATGCAGTCCCAGTACTTAGATCAACCTTGTGATCCTACTTTGTGGCTTCCAAAAATTGATTTTACGCTATGCAGGGGCTTTAAACTTTTTTCTTTATTTTTGATGATGGCTATTCTGTTGAATCTAGTATAGCCAGTCAGTTCAAATGTCCTGCAACACCAGATCTATCACTTCTTTTAAGTTTTTCCCTATCAAAGGCAAGTTCCAAACCCTTTTGAAGACATTTTGCAGGCAGATACTTCAAGCTGTAATGTGAGGATAACTATTTGGGAGGGATTAAGACCAGGCTTGCCATCTCTTCATCATTTACAGATGTTTTCCCTCAATGCACATACTTCACTCTAATTACTGTTAATAGGAGCTGGTTGTGCAGTCTGAGGAAGTCTGAATAAGTTGCTGTTCATTCAGCAGAGATGAAGATGTTTGTGACTAAATAAAACCCTGCCATTCTGTATGCCTAGCACAGAGCACTAATTGGACTGCCACCTTGACAACATTGAAAGGGCATGGAGAGGGGGCAATTTTGTCTTCCTCTTGTGCAGTCCACATGAAGGTCAAGAAGACTTGCAGCTGCTTCAGTCTGAGAAACATAACAGTGGCTTCCTTCCCTCTTCCTGCTTCTGTCCTTCCTTTCCCCTTCACCTTCCACTTTCAACAGCAAGACAAGGGGAAAATAAAAATCACAAACAAACCAAACAAAAAAGCAGGAAAGGAAAGTAGGAAAGGAAATCTTTCAATGGCCTTAACTTCTATGCATTATGCCCCTGTGGGAAATAAAGCTCATCCCGAAGAGCTGCAGCCTTGAAGATAGGTGGTGCTTGTTTCTTCCGACTCTGTTTCAGAGTTCAGGCACAGACATAACTGAGTTACAGCCGAAGCACATACTGGCAGAGCTGGGCTGGGTGTTGGGGTGGGCTGCTGTAGCAATAGGCTGTAAATTGGTACGCCTTTGTAAGTCAATCATGTGCCTAGGTCCTAATTTAAAGCAGTATTTAAATCTTGTCTGGATATTTGTTTCAATCTCACCTTGGCATTATTTTTTTATTATGATTTTATTTTGAATGTCTTGTATATCGATTTAGGCTACATCTACAAAACCTCATGATAAACTGACCAAAGAGCACTTATACAAACCTTAGCTCTGGTTTAACTAAACTGATGTACAGTCTAGCCTGAAGTTAAATCAGTCAGTTTGCTGAAAGAGACAAGATCTGAGACAACATGTCTGTGCTTCCTTTGGAAACATGGGATCACTCTGTTAATGTGCAACTATGAAGAGCATCACATCATTTCCTTTTTCCAGACTAATGCGATATTGCCAGTATTACCTAGGAGTTCTCCAGAATAATATATATATAATGCATTTACCTGATTTAAAAAAAAAAAAAAGAAAGATAATTACTTATTCTTGCCTTATTCCTTAACTTTTCCCTCAGCCTCCTGCTCTCTTAATTTGTATGGAAGAAAATAAGCTTTTCTGTCAGCAGTCTTCTCTTAGGTAAAAGGTTACATATAGTTAATGTCTTGATTGAGTTCTTAATGAGAAAGTACCAAAAAAAAATTGTTCAGAAACCAGAAGAAAGCATTATTACCAGAAAGGTAATAATGTTATGGCTGCCTTGTCTGTAAACGTCTAAATTGCCATAACACGAAATACACTACTAATCTACATCCATTTTCCCAAAATGCCCTTCGTTAGAAATAAATAGCCAGCTTCATATGAATAAAAAAGCATCCTGAGCATTTCAGAGCATGTAGTCATTGTGGTTCATTTCTTCACTCTTCATAGTTTTTACATCATATAATCAACTTACAGGCCTAAATATGTAGCGACCTCGAAACAAAATCAGTCTTCCTCCAGTTAGACTTCTTTCAGCTCCACACAAAGCCTCCTGAAGAGCCACTGTCTCACCACCAGCTCTGAGGTCTCTCCTGAAGGTCACATCTCTTGCCAAGCCCCCACCAGGCACAACGCCCTGGCAGAGCTGGCTCCTGCAGGGTTTCCTTCATCCTGACTGGCCAGAGACATATAAGTTTGTCTATACCGGGAAATGAAAAAGAACCAGGGCAGAGGCTCAAGCTATGTCCATGATAACATGTGTTGTTTAATAGCGTGCTCCCTGCCACATACGGCTCTGGCCCATGGGAACTGCAGTCCCCATACAACATTGAAATGCTTTGCAAGGTGACACAGATCATGGGATATTCCCTATTTGTATACAGATGAAGATTCCCTGCAGTTTCCTTGGTTTTGTTTTGAGGTGGAAGAAGGAGAGTGAGCTACATGGATGTGACCTGTGCACTTGGTCTCAGGGTCAGAAAAAGGCTCTTGGACCTGTTCAGTTTAACATGAACCTTATCTGGGGACAGGAACGGGAAATACAGTGAACATAGCACACTCTAGTCAACTACGTATTTCACAAGGGGGGCTGAAGAGTTATTTAGTCTTTGTTCTTTCCATCTACCTTCTAGCAGCCTGAAATCACCTGCAGTTCACAGTCCTGTAACATACCCAGTGATCCCACCACCATCTGCACTTCTTTGCTGGCTCTACCAGCTCAGTGGGACCCAGGCTGTGGCCAGCTCTAGGCTGTCTCCATTTGTTTCAGGAAGATTTGAAACTCAGTGTTTTGCTCGGGGCAACGTTACGATAGGGAGTTGGTTTGATATTTTACCTGAAATAAAGCCAACCAAAGCATCAGTTTGAAATGTAGAAATTATCACAAGAAAGTCTAAATCACAACTGTTCAGTTTATTAGAAAGCTGGGTTTTTTTGCAAAACACCATTGTATTGTATTTTTCAGTTTTATATATACTACCATTGAATTTGAATGTTCAAATAAAGGTATTTCTCACAAAATGAGAATACGTATCTCTGAGCTGCGCATTGAACAGATACAAGACTACAATAACTGATGGGGTCATACTTATGCTAATGATGCAGGGGGAAGTAGTAGGCACATGGTGTACTTTATTGTAATCAGGTAACCAGTTCTTTTTGCCTAAATCTATCTGGAATCTTATTGTTCTTATTTTGTTTTCCTTCAGAGTGATTAAAACGCATGATTTAGGCCATGGTATCTGGAAAAGAAACAAATACACAATGTGCCTGCAATTTTGACATCCATGTGCCCTCCCTGAAGCTGGCATCTGCTACAAGAAACACTGTGGAGAAAAGGGCAAAAGTAGGTGGTGAAATGTCATTATTCTGTAACCATTTCTGTAGTACCTGACCAAACTCCTGAAGTAGCCGGTGACCTTATGGAAAAATACTGTATTGTAGAGACGGAATTACACACTATGTTTGGTCAACTCTTCTTTCCCTTAGTGAAACGAAGCACTTTTCACTCAAAATGCGTAACCTCCAAGAATGGACTGGCCTCATTCCAGCTACTCACCGTTCTCCCGCTGGCAAGATGGACGTGAATGGGTTTATTTCTACTTCAGATGATGGAATAATTTAGTTCTCTGCACAGGATGAGCAATCACCAAATGCAAATATATTTGCAGACGTGGCTTACACAGAACACGAAATAAGCCGCACAAGTACTGCTCCTGACATGCTAGCTTTGCTCTCGTTTCTTCCCTGATATCACTTAGTATGGAACAGAGTGATTCTTGCATTATTCTCCAAAATGAAGGCATGTGTGTGTTAAAAATAATGAGAAATCCCTGATACTCAGCAGAGCTTCCAGTCCTATACCACTGCCAATAGTTGAGCTAAGGGCATTTTCATGGAGCTTCTCAGCACGTTTGTGTTTGGGAATGCCTTTGGTGTAAACACACACTGATTCTCCTCTGCTTTTTGTTAATGGGAGAAACTTGTAACAGTCTGGAGCTTACTGCATGGTGAATAAGCAAGCATTCACTTTCTAATACCATCAAATCCATTTCAATATGGAGTCTTTGGCTCCATTTGATTTTGGGGCAGAGAAATGTTTCCACATTCCAAGGCCCAGATGACCATGAACATCAGGGGTCCAGTCGTACCTCTGAATCAGACCAAAGTGCATAGGAGACCCTTAACCTGTCCTATGCCCTGGTTTTCATGTGAAGGAGTGCCCGGCACGTGTTCTGGAAGGGTTTGGAGGTGCAAACTCCATCCAGGGCCATGATGTTGTCGCTTTGAAGAGGCCAGAATTACTATGCTTTCCCACCACTCCATCTAGATGCAACCTTTCAAGTCATCTAGAAAGTCAGGATCCCCATTACTGCATGATTATTTTTTTTTCCTGTTCTAGCATATTTTAAAGTAGAAATAGTCACACTTACGGTCATACCTACGATGACATATTACTTGTGGTCATTTATGTTAGAACGGACTTGCAAGTATTGAGTAACACTTGAAAGAAGTAGATTCTAAAGACAAGCTGAAGAGAAAACTGATCAACAGCTGGGTCTTACCTGTCTTCTGATTTCATGCTCTGGTTTTTATCACAAAGATAGGAAATTTTTGCCTGCTCTCCTGCCACCAGCTGCCAATCCCCCGAGCTGCTGCAGGCTAATCCACCTGCTCCATGTTGCTTCTCACCAGCTAGAGACACAAAACACCACTGGGAAAATGACGCTTTCATGCTACAGAAACCAGCAAACCAGAAGTAAAGCGAGGCACAGCTGCTGCCGTGAGGAGCCCAGCCTGAACTCCAGGCTGAGCACTCGTCTTAGCCACAGGCTGCAGGGCAAAGCAGAAGCAACAAAAGTGAATTGCTCAAGGGAGAGCAAAAGTTTGAACATGAGGCAAATGAAGCATGAAAAATGAAGCAGTGAACCAAACAATTATTCACCACTACAAGAAAATCCATTAAAGAAAAACAAAGCCATTTACAATAGCACAGCTGAGGGAGGTAGAGATGAAAGCATGGAAAACAATCCCCCCTGAAAAGCTATCTTGAAATTCTCGGACTGAGGAAGAAAAGTAGAAGGGGAAACGAGGGGAAAAAAAGGGATGGGGGAAGGAAAAATATCAAAATGCAAATTAGCAAGCTTCATTAGTGGCCTCATTCCAAAACATGCAAGGAAAAGACTAAACAAGAGCTATTGCCTTTCTGGGCATGATGCCACCTCATCACACGTGAGGAGAGAATCTCAGATGACTGAGATATGATACCAAAAGATCATGGAAATGGTAAAGTAAATGGTGAAAAAAGGGGGTTTTCCCCTCTAACAATATTCAAAATACCGTGTAGTTCCGTCATTGGATTCACTAACAATAAATGTAATTGAGATGCGTGTTTGCTGTAGTACTCTGCTACTAAGTGAAATTGTGAACATGTTAACTCTGCTAAGTGGCTTAATCTGCAAAGACGCTGCTGCCCACTGCGTGGGAGCCGCACCACTGAAGACAGCTGTGGGCACATCCAGTTTTCCAGAACTGTCTCCTGTTGAGCCCTTTTATTGACAGATTAGTGCTTAGAGACTTTTCTTTCCACATGATACTCACATAAGAGAAGACATTTGGGGCAATCCAGTCACCATTCCATGTACCATTGATCAGGGTACAAAAGCTGGGAAAGTGTACACAGTGACACCAAAATCATGTATGTATCACATTCTGGGATGTCATATTGTGCAGAAAAAAAGGGCAAAGGAAACAAACTGTCTATGATCCTTGGACATATAGTATTGCCAGTCTAGAACACAAAAACCATCCAGTATCTACTATGTATAAGCATAAGATTGTTTCAAACGCCAGGGGGTCTGCACTTTATGCCTATTATGTTTATGGAATCATTCTGATTTCCCAACAAATTTATTCATTATTTGAAACTTTGCTGTCTGACTAGGAGAAACAGCGTATTTTCTGTATGGTCTAAATGGTAGTTAACACACAACCATGTGGATCCAGGATCTGCGGCTTTTCCTACAGCCCCAGGTAGCGTGATACTTCTGAAAAATGGTTAGAGTCAACAACATACAGACTACTGTATTGGATATTTATCCCTGGATATTTATCCCAATTGCAGAACAGTGCTGGAGGGATAACAGCTTGCAGCATGCTATATCTAAAAAGTGAAAGGGAAGGTTTTAAATACAACGTGGGAGATTTAGAGGTGAAGAGTATGATTTGGGTTCATTTTCCTGAAGAAAGATTCTAACTTATAAAGTTTGGGTAAGACCAGTCTGCAGAAATAGCATCAGGCTAGGCTGTTTGCAAGGGTTAAATACTATTAGTCGCTATGATTGCTAGCCTAGATTAACACATGTGAAAGCAAAATCTATATTTGGAGCCAGTTACCAGTTAAAAAAATCATTTAAAATTTGATTTGAACATAGGACTTTGCCACCTCCATACTAACAGAGGCAACATAACTTATCTAAAATATATTCAAATCCAACTAAGCAAACAAATCAAACAGATCCGAAATGCATGAAGCACTCAGACATTTTAACATCTTTCTAAAAATAGAGATTTTAACTTCTGCCATTACTAATTCAATCCTACTCAGACTCATTCTCCTTTTTTTCTTCTCTTTAGATGTCGCACATACTGCTTCTATCCAGGATGTTTCTTTGGCAAGCCATATCAGCCTCTTTCTCTGATACACTGCCAGCAGAGCATTTATGTATTCATCTTTTTCATGTTAGGAAACATGGTCAGTGGTGCTGGCCACAGGCAAATTCCGTAGCATATTTATGCAGAACATTTTTTTTTTTAGGATTCATTGTCACTTTTGGCCCCAGATTCCTGACACAGTTTACTGAAGCATCCCTGGAGCAGACAGGAGCACAAAAACTGCCATGGTGGATGAGGCACACAGTCCATCTAGCACAGCATCCTATTTCCAACAGGGAAAAGCCCGGCTGCTTCCAAGGAAGTGTCTGTGAGGACTGTGACTTCAGAGGAACCTGCAGGGAGCATTTGCCTACCTGAATGTGTCCTCGTCCTCATCCTGGAAGTACAAGGTTGTCTTAAAGTCTGATGCAGGAGACTTCAGTCCCTCATTCTTTTTGTGATGTTAATTTAAATATTTCTTAGAATCATAAAGATATGAAAAAGCTGAGAAAAAATTCAAAGCTGGCTCTGGAGGCCATCAAGCACGTGTCACCTGCCAGCATACCCTACAGGTGTCCCCACTGGGCTCTCTGATCCTCCAGCAGTCCTGTGAAGGATAAGTCTGTTTTGTCTTCTCTCTAATTACAGTCGAAGTAGAAAAAAGTAGACTACCAGTGTCAGGAATATGAGGTTTTAGAGCTGCTACTGGTGAAATTGCTTTTCTCCTAGACTGTAGAAAGTGGACAAAATTTATCAAGGTTGGAAATAGCAGGTGCTGCCAGAGACGCTTCAGCCTTTTCAGCCCAGGCTGAGCAAAGCTGCTGAGTTCAAGCCTTAAAACTCAGTCTGTTAGTGTACATGTATCCTGCTTTTTTACTAATTCTTTTCAATACTGTCTATTTTGTAGGGAAAAGAGAATATAGTCACCTTGCTTTGTTTCCAAAACTACTTGAGGATAGAGGTCACAAAGGATGGTAGAAAACCATATTACATACTGCATGTTCTTCCTTTCCATTTCCTCTGTACTAGAAAAATGGTGTTGACACTCTGATAATTGTATCTGGCTTTCATATATCAAGATTTAACTATGTCCTACAGCTAATAGTAATTTCTAGAATTTAGCTCACCAGGTGAATATAAATAGTTACATATAGTCAAGGTTTCCATCAGTCTTACATTTGTGCACAGGGCTTCTCTCTTTATTGTATCTGTAGAGGTTCTTACTTGGAGACACTTCCTAACACCACTAATAAATATACTTATTGCCACCAGATATAATGTTTACTCAACACATTTAGATGCAAAAAAAAATCACTTATGTGTATGATATTGATCATGGAATATTGTTTGGTTTTCCAACTGTATCAAGAAGACACAAGTCAAGCGACTTGTTATTTTTAAGGTAAAAATCGATTCACTTGGCTAAAATCCAGCATATCTGCTTTATTATTGATTTCTTTTAAGACATAGCCCCATGGACTATTTAGGAACTAGGTTCAATATTTATTTCAATAGTATTTCATCAGTTGAATTTTATTGAACTGGCTGAATGATGTTACATTCTTTCATATGTCCTGAGAGACAGCGCATTAGGAATATCACCTTAGTTTATAAAGATAAAAGCAGCTGCACGTTACGTACCCCAAAAAAGCCCGTGAGACTAATCATTTGTATACAGCTCACTAAAATATTGATTTTTGAATACAGCTTGTGGCATTTGTTTTTAGAAATTATGATGTAAGAAAACCCACTGAATATTCATGAATTACAAGGTTGTACAGAATTCCCTGGGCTGAATGTCTGGCCCCGCAAAAACAATATCTGCTAGAACAGGAGTTCCAGGACCTGCAGAAGGAACCCAAATTGTGTGCAGTTCAAGGCTCATACAACAAAGCTTGCTTTGCCCTTCTCTGACAAGGCCAGATGAGAGGCATTTCTCATTGGGAAACCAAGCAAGAGAGCACATTGTTCAGCCACAGCACTGACCTACCCAGCTCAACAAGCTGCTGAGGGGTCTGCCTGCACTTGGCTGCACAGGTGTATCCTCACGTGTGACTACAGAGCTGTCCTGGTTTGAGGTAAAACAGAACCAATTTTCTGTTCAGTAATTTTACTTTTCAGCTAAGCCTCTTCCAACTCAGTCTCTGAAATTAACAGTATATTGTGCAAAAACTGTTTGTTCTCAGAGTGATAAGACCGGATTATTTATAATTATGCCAAGGAACGGTATGCAGAGAGGCTCTTGCTTATACTTATTGCTATAACAACCAAGGCCAGCTAACTTCGTTATTTACCCTGTTGGAGGGTCAGAAGTGGAAAAGCATAGAGGGGTCCCATCTGCAGGGAGGAACGGACAGGACAGGTGACCCAAAACTAACCAACAGGGTATTCCACCCCATCTGCATCATGCTCAGTATAAAAGCTGAGGGATAAAAGGGCCAGCCCTCTTTCTTCAATGGCCAGCGTCCAAGGAGGACTCTGTCTGTTCATCTGCCTTTGATCCCGATCCAAGCATTCCTGAATCCAGATACTGAATCCAGCTCCCATCCGCTGCTCAATCCAGTCTTGTACTTTCCCTGTGACTGCTGGTGATGCAATCATTGTCCTGGGAGCTCAATATTGGTTTTGTAGGTATTGTATATATTTCATTATTCTTTATTATTATTATTTCATTATTTTATTATTATTGTCATTGAAGTAGTTTAGGGTTTTTTCTAAATTCATAAATCTCTTTATCTCTCTTCCACCTCTCTTTAAAGAGAGAGGTGAGGGAGAGCATCAGACTTGAGTTCAGCCCAAACACGACAAGAGCATCACAATTTGCTTGGCTTTTGGATAAATCTTTGCTGTACCAAGGATGCTAGGGGACCTGTATATATTAACACCTCCTAAATCTAGACCTGGGCATGGAAGTACCCATGCTTATGCCTGCTTTGTTGCATCAGCATCTCCAGCAAATGAAGTGTGAAGGAGGAGGCTGTGGGAAGGACACAGAGGGTTTTTTATGGATCAACAAAGCACAAGTGTTGCTGAGCTGTGATGGGCTGTAGAGCTGTGCTGGGGTTCAAAGAAGCGTGAGTGTAGGGTGCTTGGGAATTTCCTTTTCTTTCCCATGTAATCATGTCCTATTTCTCTCCTGTTTCAGGGTGGCAGAGCACTGGAACAGGCTGCCCAGAGAGGTGGTGGAGTCTCTGTCTCTGGAGACATTCAAAACCCGCCTGGACACGCTCCTGTGTAACCTACTCTAGGTGACCCTGCTCTGGCAGGGGGGTTAGACTAGGTGATCTCCAGAGGTCCCTTCCAATCCTATGATTCTATGATTCTATGATATTCAGGCCAATACAGGGACAGAGGATTTCAGCTGAAGAGTCCAGAAAGAAGAAATAGGCAGTTTTCCCACACTCCACTCATATCATCTTGGCAATGTGACTTCCAAGTCATCCTTTTCTCATTGAAACAGAAGATTCAACCCTAATACATACTTCCCCACAGATTGATATGTCTTGAGAAGGAAACTGCCTCCTTGTCTCCTCCTTCCAAGCCGGGGGCCTCTTTCATTTCAGTCCAGCAGGTGATGCCTGCAGAGCTCTCCCATGGAGAGATGCCCTAGCAGAGAGAAGCTTTGTCCCTTTACACAGCTCCTTCCTTTCCCTCTTCCGCCAAACAAAGGTAAGAGTAAAGACACATTTAACCCTTGAACGTACTCTCTAGCGGCATTCGGAGCGCATTAGTGTGTGCTTAAGAATTGCTGTATTTTCTTAAATTGCCTTAAAATTTTAAAAAGCCTTGAAAGGGATTTTCCTGTCTTTTTCAGATAGGTGCTCTCTTCCACTGGCTTTCTAGGCGTTTTCAAGAAAGGTCCCCTTCTGTGGTCCCAACAATAATAGCTTTTATATGGCTTCCCTTTTAATACAGTATATATACAAAGACTCGGCATCTGAAATCCAATCCTGCTATCAAATGAATTAATTCACATATTCAAGAAGGTTGAAAGAGACACAGATTTTTCTTCATAGTTGAGAGAAAACTATTTATCTGTAAGGGTTATCATATGTTAGAGCAAAGTCAATTAACCCAGTTAACCAAGGTGTAAAAAAAAACCCAAACAAATTGAAACAAGTTAAAGTGGCTTTGAATGAAACCAGCAACTCATATCTAAGAACACTTCATTCACAAGTATGCAAGCGACTAAGTAACCCCCAGAAACTTCATTCGGGTTATCTTGTCACAACAGAGCAAATAAGAAGTATTAAAAGCAGACCTAAAAAGGGCCAGCTCATTCCTTAACAGAATAAAAATCAACATCTTCAATCACCAAAAAAAAAAAAAAAAAAAGACGAGTTCATGGCACTAGTTGTAGCATAAAAATTGATATAGAAGTCCTAATACAAGGAAATACCAGTGAACGGATTCAAACACAGGCATCTCAAAAATCTTCTGAATTTATGGAAGATGATAGAAACATAAGGTTTTATGTTTGACTTCCTGGAGCCATAGGCAAGTATATAAAGGTGAATTTCCTTCTGTCCTCTCCTTGAGAAAGGCTGAGGGGGGACAACATGGACTGTTCTCTGTTCTTTCTTCAGTAAATTAGGCATGCGCAGGTTTGGCTTGTTTCAGCTTGTGGTATTTGTTTTGCCTGAAGAGGTATTTAACATTTTATAAGCAACGTCCTGGTCCTGATTAAAAAAACAGAGATCATCCCCATGTTAGGGACTGATTGGCCAGGGCTGGAGGTGAGCTGGCCAGTCCATCCATTCCACACCTGGTGCCATGGTCGGTCACTGTGAGCCTGAACTCAGACTTGTCTTTCTTGAAGGACCACAGAGCTGAAAGTTATCTGCACTTGGGTTTGTCATTTGAAACAAAGCCAAAACTGAGGCAGCAGAATCTAATCTTTCAAACATGACCTTAATCCACTCCTGTAGTTCAAAGGGTTTAAAATTAAAGCTCTCCATTTAGATCACCTTTACTCCAAAGTAATTTTCATTCTTCTCTGGAGTTCGATGCCCTTAATAATTCAATCTAGCTAGCCACCCCACAAAAAACACAGTCACACCTTTAATCCCTGCTGCTGCCTTTCTTAGCAAAAAACGGCTACTAAAAATTCCAATAGGTTCTCAAGCATGGATTTTTAGAGATATTTCAATATCTAGATAGCCATTATTCCAGTGCTATTCTGATACTTAAATTATCTTTTAGGAGATATAGTACTGCTTCAGCCGAGCCTTGTGTTGTTTTCAGTGTGGGTGTGTTGATTCGCAAAGGACAAAATTATTACCTCTAGCAACCTGTAGGACTGCAAACCTCTAGACCCATAGATCTATGAATCTATTCTAAATAGTTTTCTGATTTTTTATCCTAAATATCCTTAAAGCTTCTATTTTTACCCTGAGTGTGTCTTTCCTAAATAAAATCTAAACAAAAAAAATCATTAATGTTCTTTCCTTGCAAACTCCTGAGAGCTACCAGAGCACCCCACCTAGGGCCTTTAAACTGAGCTGGCAAGCAGAGCTGGCAAGCGAAATTCTCAATCCTATTACTCACTGAAATTAGCTAGTTCACCAAAATCAACCTCCATTATTTTAACCAACCTCCAACGGGCTTTGAAGGGCAGGCAGGCCAGAGGGAGGGAGCTTGCCAGGTTTTTTTTCCAGATGCCTAGTTACTCACTGCAGCCTGAGCTCAGAGCCCAGATATCAGGGACCTGCGACACCGGGGCCCTGGATTCCTTCACCAAGGGTGCCATGGTGCCTGGGTCTCTGCATCTGCAGCCATCCACTATCCTAATCCAGTGTTTGGGAGGCCCAGAGGACTGGCAGCTCTGTATCGAATGCCACCTGTCTCCTGCTGGGTTGACAGGAGAATGATGGGGTAGCCGAGGATGGATGATGCCTTTTGGTCCACCCGTGGTGCTGCTGGTGAGACACTGAAATGGCAGGTGTCATGCAGACTGAAGTCAGGAGTTTCTGGGGTGCCTGGCTGTATTCACTCATACAGATGAAGTGTTTGAGATCCCAGGGAACACGTTTTATTTTGGAAACCACAGTTTCCTGACTTTCCGAAAAGGAAATACCTTGGGATTTCTGGTCTGAGAACAGTTTTGAATTTTCAGGTTTCATGCTACTTCCAGGCAATAAAACTGCCTCCCAGTCACCTTCACTGATGACTTCTTTGAAGTTTACCCTTCAGCTCTGCTTGATACTGTAATACCATTAGTGCTAATGAGCTCTCCAGCAAACATTGCATTGTTGCTCCCTTGCCTACTTACTTCGAAAGGAATAAAGGACCGAAGATGCTGTGACTATTAACTCAGAGCCCTGAATTCACTTACATTTTTACTTTAAATATCTCTGTTCTCTGTAAATTCCCTTCACACTCTGTGGTGTCAAGAACACATTATCAGTTTTTCACCGATCTCAGTTTCTCAGGTGCCTATCACTGCATGCGTTGTAAAATCAGCATCTGTGTATACATGTGGCCAAGCTTAACAACTGCTTTTACAGGATAAGCTGTGATATATATTCTGTATCTGAAATCAGATGAAACCCTAAATCCATCAAACATTTTGTGTTAAAGATAGGCCATTTGCAGCAAAGTTATTTCTTTATTAACAGTTTCACAGCACACTCCCCAGCTCCGGAATTTCTGGATCTGGGATTACAATTCATTTGTTCGTTCTAAGAGAAACACTCATTCATTTTGTATTACGCCTGCTGTACATAATACTACACTACTACACAACACTGCTACTGCCTGCAGATCTCCAGCTGCCAGGGAAAAGGAGCCATCCTGGCAGGGCAGTCTGTCCCGGACCGGCCGCCCTGGAGTCTTGCATTAATGTCAGACTTTGCACAAGTCTTCCTAACTTTCAGATCCCTGGTCAGATCTGAAGATGAACAGTCAAATGGTAATGTTTGTCCTCTGGCAAAGATCCCATGGAAGTCAGAGACTGCTCCTCCACAAAAGTGCTATCAATATCCGTTGTCTCTTCTGCTGCTGTAAAGAATGGCTCCAAAGAAGAATTAGGGTCCCCAAACTCCTAACCTAAGTGGAAAACAAAAAGCAAGCTATCCATAAAATCAGCAGATGGGAAGAGGGAGATAATAATGAGCAGTGTCACGAGCAGCGGTCACAGCTCAGCAGCCACCGCAGCATTATTGAGCGTTTGTTGCGGAGCACCTGGTGTGACAGTGAGCCTCCTCCTGAAAGGAGCCATCAGCTCCGGGCAGGTCAGACTCCCCGTGTCCTACAGCTAAGCCCTAACTACAACCCTCGCAAGATAGGGCTTGCAATATTTTCTTCCTTCCCCCTTGACCTCTCTGGCTACTTAGGGATCAGCGACTGCCCTTCCAGGGTTTCTGTAACCTCTGTCAGGATTCAACAGCGTGGGCCCACAAGCCCTCACTTGGAAAGTGTGGAAGTCAAAGGTGCTGGGATTTTGGGATGAGAGTGCAATGGTAATTTCAACCACACAGAAGAGCAGAAGAGAAAATCAATACATCTAAATGGGGAAATGAAAACTTGAAGAAAGAGGAGTAATTCCCCAGCCTCTGTGCGGATATGACAAACACTGGAGAGCAGGAATGAAGTATAAAACCTAAAAGAATTACTAGCTGGAGTTCTGTCAAGATTGTCCCCTTAGGCTTTTCCTGGGTCTTTCTCTCTACGGCTCTTAAAATGGCATCAACAAAGGGAAGTATAAAACACTTAAAGATAAATTTTGCTATCTACAGTCTTCCTTTCTTATCTTCTCAAGCTACACAGGAAAAGCAAACCGTTATATCTTAATAGGATTTAGGCTATAAGATTTCAAGTGATCTGTTCTTTCTCTAATCCATACCGGATGGTTAATTCCTGACAATGCTGTAGGTGGGTTTTTCACAAGTCCTCAGCATTGGCCTAATTCCTCTCTTGTTCAATTCATTGGGAAAATCTATGCTAAAACCAAGAAGTTATGCAAACTGCTTGTATCAGGGACCAGTACGAGGCCTGGTCCAAAGGGCAGGTCACCCTATCCCGGCTTCAGTCACTTTCTTTCTCTAACAGGTCTGGCACATATCCTGAAAGGGCATGCAGAGCTAAATGTGACCCTTTGGGGTATGGCTAACCCCATGCTTCATGGCAGCCATACTGGCATAGGTAACTCCATTGGATTTTCTTTATATGTTTTTAGCAAGATATTTCAGAAAAATCAGGGAAGTCAATCTGAGCGTTTCAGGAGGAGACAGAAATCCTGGAGCCCAGTCACATGCAATGCAAGTTGAAGCAGGCAGCAGGCCTTAAAACAGAGGTGTGATTGCAGCTGTCTGGCTAAACTCCAGACCCACCATTGGGTGAAATCACTAGCGTTCACTATTGCCACAGCTGACAACCCTTTGTCTGTAGTTAAAGTGGCTTGTCAGTCCCTGGGATCCAGTGGGTCCAGTCAGAAGACATCAAAGATTATGCTGGGCTTACTCAGCCCATTTTTCTCCCTCAGGAAGCAAAAGAAGGGCAGGCTCTGGTTTTTATTTTGGCCTCCTCCCATTGTCCAAGTTATATCCAGATTCAGGAGCTTGGAAGCTCTTATGCCACCTCTGGTTTAGAAGCAATTTAATAGGCAAAACCTGCCAGCCCCAGGAGCATTGCCCTGCCTATGGATGCTATCAGAGTGTGCCTACAGCATCAAGTCACCCACAGAACATCATTGGTTCAAAGGCAGAGGGCAGCCAAAGCTGCAGTCCTGGGGCCTCTGAACGACTTTTGAAATCCTGGAGGAGAAAGCTGAGGACAGGTCAAATTGAATTACTATGGGACAATACTGTATTTTTATTCACGTCTGTTTTCTTCACTTGTAGGTAGTTGTTTGGTTTTGCTGGGCAGCTTTTGTTGATATGAAAGCTTAGAGTGGTGACAGATTTTGATAGTGTACCCTTACTCTGACTATATTGATCTGCCCATAGGCATGGATACACACATGCGTTGGCAAGCAGAATTCCTCACTTCTGCACACAGACACCAAGCTATATATGAAAACCTGCTGGTTTTGAGATTTAATTTCCTGCTTAGCAAAAACGACCATCAGGTCTGGTCTGTATGCAGAGCTCTAGACCAGAGGCACTAACATTGTTACGCTTGTGGCGGGATATGAACACATCCTTTAGAGCAAAGTCCTCCAACCAGAGCTCTACCAGGTAGGAAGTGAACCCAAAGGGTCAAGCTGTTCCCTTCACAATTGGAGGGGAATGTGCATTATGCAACATAATTTTCTGGGAACAGAACATTGGGTCAAAAATCTTCCAAAAACACATGATAGATCCAAGTTTTAACCATTTGTCTATTTGCTGTGTTCATATGCTCTCAGTCAGGGGTGAATACTATAAACTTAAGGCTTGGGGATGATTTACACAGACAGACTCTACTTGTCTCCTGGTCCATCCCTTCTTTGAGAAATTCCCTGGGAGATCCAAGATCTCCTTCTGTTTATGGTACATAGAGAGTTAATCATCTACTCACAGAAGCTGTAGGGAAGAAGCCATTTATAAAAATTGCTCATATATGTGGCTAATGCCTTTTTCAGAGACCTATTTCCCTGCATAAACATGACACATCACCAATCAGACGGAAGCTGATTGAAAGAGGGAATTCTTTCTCCTTGTATTTTCTGAAAAATGTTATTGCTTTTTACAGTACCTTCCTTACTATTCAGCCTTCCAGGCCTGTCCTTTCATCACAAAGTCCCTTAAGGGCTGCTAGGAAAAGAAAAGGTCTCCTTTAGGCTGTCTTTCTAGGGCAGTGAAACTTATGAGGTCCTGCTATCTGTCTGTCTTTTGCCCTCCTAAAGACTGCTGAAACCCCTGACTAGCTTCAACTCAATTTTAAAAAAGGGTAGAAATCTCAGATATATTTATGTTCTCACAAGCTTTGTGAAAGTCAGCAGCCGTGTAAAGGCAAGACAGACAAATTAGTGCCATCAGTGAAGGAAAAGTTGCAGTGCAAATGTGCAATACTAGCTACTAAAAGCAGATTCAAAAAAGAATCATGTGAATGGGGAAAGCTTCAGTGAGAGCTAACGCCCTATCACACAGGGGATAATTTAATTGTATAAGCCCCTTGTTTACACAGGCTTAGTTTAGTATCAGCTAAAATAACTTGAAGGTAATTGTGAGAAATATTCTGGCTCCTCATGGCTCGGGGGAAATGGAATAACCTGGGAAACCCAACTGACCCAGAGCAGGAAGGGATCTTCAGTGCTCTGTGTCCAACCAGGGGCTAAGCAAGGAAGGAAGGGAGAAAAGGGCTCCCACAACAGCACTGGAGTTGTCTGAAACCACTGTGAACCAGGGCTGCAAACCTCCCCTACAGACCCTCTGGGCTACCCCAGCTACCCCATCACACCCAAGAGGCACCACGATGGCCATCCTCTTTCCAGCATATTGGACAGCCACTACAGTCAGCAGTAGGATCTGCCGTCAGTGCATACTCAGTGCTATAGTCCTAAAGACAGATCCGTCCCGCATAGTTTGGCCCCAGCAGAAAACAGCACATTAAGCTGTCCATCATGGGCCTAACCACTGTCCTGCTGCGGGGACACAGTAGGGCTGTGCTTACACATCCAGCTCTGTCCTGGGTGTCTGTCTGCATTGGGAAACTAGAAAAGTGCACCAGGGAATCTGGCAAAGCTCTAAGTAGTGACATGAGGACCCACTGGCCATTCACGGAAGGGCTCTGTTTTAGTTGCTGTAATGGATGCTATGACTTCACCTGCCCCTAATCCACACCCCTATCTTTTCTTGAAGCATGGTGAGTCAGCAGTGCCTTCCCGACCCAGCTGAGATGAAGCAGAGCACGTGACCTTGGATGTGCTGATAGCAGCAGGAAGAATAATCATCAGCGTCATAGCTCAAGGGCACCCAGATCCTACTATGTGACTCAAATGCAGAAATCAGACAGACTTAAAACCATGCCTTTCTTAAAGCGCATGGGAACTTTGTCCCTTTCTGTGGCTTTTGACTGCTTTTTGTCCTTTCTTTTAAGGGCGGGTTCCTCCTTACACCATTGAATCGTCCTTATGTTTTCACACTGGGCGATTCTGATATAGTTGTGCTGTATACCGCTCACACTCCAGATTGACTTTTCTCCACCTAGCAAAAGATGCTGTGATTTTATTCACACTTTCTGACCTTGGGTGGGTGCATCAGACCTCTGTTCAAAAACATATTTTGCAGGGACCCAGATCATGACACGTTCCTTGTGCTGTGCAGTCCTTGGTTATGTTTGAAGAGCAGACTCTAATGCCACTAAGGCATTAGATGCCACTAGGCATCTAACTGCCTTTTTAAGATCTGAAGCCTGAAAAATACCTCTCAGTTGCCTAGCACCCTTTGTTTCTGCCAAAGACATTTCCTGATGCTAGACATAGAAAAATACCTAATTTAGAGGGTGACAAACAGATCCTGCAAAAGGCCTGAGTACTGTGGTGACTAGGGCTGTGGTGTCAAACGCTTTGGTGCTCATCTCAGGTGCAGAACATACAGAGCTGAGTTACTTACGTACCCAGAAATCCTGAAAAATGAATGTGGGAGGATTCAGCGCTAACTCACCTAGTTACCCAGCAGTCACAAGGTTAGAGTAATGCTTGCAGACCAAGACTGATAGCAATTCTCAGATCCGGTCTTAGAGATGAGGAAGAAAGAGCCAGAGCTGATGAAAGTCCTTTTCACCCAAGCAGTTTTGTAGCTCATGGGTAAGACAGACACTGCGACATCACGGGTCAAAGGACGCTTATTTTTAATTCCCTCTTTTCCCTGCAGATACCTGATACCTTTTCTCTCCTAAGCAAATGGTCTCCTCACCAGACTATATAACACATTCATGAATGTGACTCTCTGTCTTTCAGTTGAAGTCCTTCCAGTCTGAACAGCATAAATAAATAGCCTTTGTGCTGGAACTGGAGCCATTGGAAATACTCCACAGCCCAGAGCTTAGAGTTTTCAGCTGGGAAGAAGTCGTCCTAGATGTGCAGCCCTGCCCCAATGAATATTTACTTATTGTACACAAAATACAGCACTGACACCAAGAAGAAAGGAGAAAACATCATTTTCTGGGCAGACAACTCCCTACCAATCTGACCGAGTACCTAGAGGAGTAGGGGGAGAGAGTGATTTGAGATGATCAAGTTCGAGTCTTCTCAGATGTAGGTAGGATTTGAGCTTTAACCTCTTCAGCCTAAGCAACAAGACATTTACTAACTGCTGAGAGCTGTCTTTTACTGCTTTTATGCATTGGTTACTTACCCTGTAGCTATCTAAAGTCAGTCAGGGTACCCAAACCTGCCTTAGGCTTTTTCCACAGTTCAGCATTGCACAGAACCCTTTTCCACTTAGATTCTGTCAGGCTCCAAATACTGTTTCCTGAGGAATCTTATCAGTTCCCAGAAACCTTTGTGTGGTGCATAAGCTATTGCCTATCGTCAGCCAATCATTCACTAGCACTTGTAGAGATAACAGCATTAGCAATAATAGCAATTTAACATAGTCCATTCGAATTTTCATCCAGAGAAATGAGTCACATAATCAATACCAAATCTTTACAAGTGGACATAGTAAATTTTAGAGAGAGTTCTAAATTAACACACCAAGAACAATTCATTGTGACTCATTAGCAGCATATGGAAATTTCAAGAATTTCTACTTATGAGACGAAAAACATCCAGTGGATCTAAACCAGCAGAATGGATGCAGAGATCTAACCAGACTAAAGCGATTAAAAACAGGAAAAGGAAGCATTTGCAATGACTGTTTTAATCACTTGGCAAGATGTCCCCACGGTAAATTACTATTGTTCTTAAAATGTGCATCCTCTTCTTCCTGGGATTCCTGCAACAAACAAGGTAGCAAGATCACCTCTGTTTTTCCTGGAAAAAAAAACAACAGAAAAAGGTCATGTGTGTACTGAACTGAAGGCAATAAAGGAGTGTTGAGTGAAGGCAACTTTTTAAGCGCGCTTTGTGGACAGATGTAACCCTGTGGTCTGGGGAAAAGTTCTTTGTCTCTATGTATGAATTGGAGGAAGAGGCTGAATGAAGAGTCATCCTTTGCCTGGGAAAGTGCCCAGGGCAAATGTTATCAATTCGGGTAAAGCAAAAGTAATACCTGCAGCAGCACAATAAAACATTATTATTCTCATTGTATAACTGCGGTTTGATAGATCTTGTTCTAATATGTCCTGACTGAAGAGTTTGCCCAGACAGCAGCTCAGCTGCATAGCCCAAGCAGCAAAGCAGAAGGAGACAGGAGATTTACCAGCTTTGGTGTTATTTAGAGCTGTTGGATGTCATTAGTCATCTCCACAGGGTACAAGCAGAGGTGAGATCCTGCACCTAACATGTCAGTGGAGGGGGATAGCATCTCCTCTCTGACTCGACAAGGGCATTCAATAGAATCATCTTAGAATCATAGACTACCTTGGGTTGGAATGGACCTTTAAAGGTCATCTAGTCCAACTCCCAATAGTGGTTTTCCTTGTCAGAGTTGATCACCACACTGGGGCAGGAGCCTTATAACTTTTCAGCTATAACTTTTTGGTTATTCAGCAAGGAGCAGGCCTGGTTTCCTACTGCAGTTACTGCAATACAGCTGATAGGCTCACATGAGGGATGCTTTGCCTAGCACCCAGAGAGCCAACGTCATGGGGGTGATGCTTTCAAACCACATTGTTTGGAAGCAATGCTTGGAAGCAAAAATGTGGTGGAAAAGCATAGCCAGTAATGGCGAGATCTGCCTTCACAGAAGCCCTGTAATACCTCCTTGAGGGGCTAGAGACAGGCATCCGAGAGAAACTGCCTGGGTCTTCACAAAACACGTAGGCATAATGCATGCAGGAGAACATAAAAAGGGCATCCACAGAATGGTCACCCAGTGCAGGGGACTCAGTGTTTGTGAATGGGAAAGTGTTACGTATCATGAAGTGACTTATGCTTTCACATGTTTTGTACTTACAATGAACACATCTCTCCTGGACACAGCCCTAGTTTCTGCAGATATTGGGCGCTGTACGGTTGTGTAACCCTACTCCCATACATACGGTCCTAAATCCCATTAACTTCAGTACAAACAGCAATAAAAAATTTCCTGTTTTGGAAAGTGCTTCTTAAGGTGAGCAATGACTATCTGTAGCATTTTGTAAACCCAAGGATTATCACACCAGACTGGAAGGCCTCTTTCCCGCTAACCTTCCACATAATTCATGTGGAATTTTCCACATACACTTGGATATTGAAATTTCCCTTTTTTGATACTTTGTATTAAGCATTTATACACACTAAGAGTTTGTACAGGCCAAGGCTTACGCAAGTAACTGTGTAAGCAGCTATAAAGATTTTCAGAGGAATATATCCTGTACTAAGATTGGGTTAGCTGTCCTTTCACTACCTTCTTGAAAGAAGCTGTCTATTTGATAAGTCAGGTATCCTGGATGCTGATCATGACCTGTTACGTGAATGTCTGGGCATATCAGGTTTTTTTCTCTTTTAATTCTCAGATGCTTGCAGTCTGCCATGTTTGCTGGTGACCTTTAAATGCCTTTTCTGTCTCAAATACTGAATAATCTAGAATCACCTCTCGCTTGCCATTTCTTCCTCCTAGGATTTTTACTTTTGAACTGGTATTTCAAAAACTGCCCAGGATACAAAAATTAATTTTATCAATCGCTTTTCTCCTTTTTCTCCTGCAATGGAGAATGCTCATTCTTTTTTTAAATAACATCAGAAGTCTAGTCTAGCCTTGTCTCAAATACGCGCTCCTGGCATATACTGAGTCCTGCTAAGAAGGCATGGTTTTGGATGAATTATGCTTCAGAAAAACTTGTTGATTTGGGGATTGCTGTTATTTCCTTTGTTGTCTTTCCTCACTGATGGCAAACCTTGGATTTCACCTTGCTGGGGCCCAACGAGTTTTTTCCTGGTGCTGTGCACCTCACAGACCGAGAACCAGGGGAAACTTCGGTAACTACCTTGTGTTTCAACCTCATGGAGAGCTCAGACTCTCAGGGACAAGAGGTTAATTGGAACAGATGTTATTTCAGAAATTGCATGATGCCCAGAGATCACATCTTTGCCTCCCTAAGCCTTTTCGGTGGTGTTGGACTGCGTGATCTCTCTTGTTTTTCTCACACTGGGCTCCTTTTCATCTTTTGAATCACTCCAAACAATGGCAATCTTTACAAATACGACAAGCCCTCCTTTTTATATCAAGCATTCTTCTCTCTAGGGATACAAGTGATCTGAGCTGAAGCAAGAAGTAATTAAGGCCATTTTTAAAAGCTGTGTGTTTCTCCCTGTATAGCCTTAGCAAAAGTTGTGTCTAATTTATACTTTGGTGGTGTGTTCATGCTCTCTGCTGGTTTTGACCTCTTCCTTTGAAAGACACTTGTATAACTTCAAAGAGGTCTCAGATTTACTTTAAGTGTCCCCAAAAGGGATGATGTAGAAACTTTTTGACTTCAGACCATGCTCTGTCGGAGTGGGAAACAAATAGAGACTTCCCCATGTCTTTGAAAATCTGCTCTTTGCTGGTTTGAAAGGATGCAGCAGAAGCACCTCTGAGATTACACGCAGAATTATGTCCCAGTACTACTTCTGTTAGTGGGAATGAGCAAAAAAATGTTAAGGGCTCCCCCTCCTCCCAGTGAATCATGTCCCAGAGCTCATTATTATGAACAGCAGATAGAGAGGTAAGAGATAGAAACTAAATCTGAAATCATAAACTCATTAACAGACATCTATGACCATCTCCCACATGGCCATGAATGTGGGCCATCAGGTATTTCTGAATAACTGTTGAGGTCTGAAGTGTACCATAGGGAAAACAAACATTTCTTCACTGAATACTCCTTCTCAGCAGCTTCATAGTGAGGTCGAAGTTATACAAAGGAGTAGGTGTAAGCAAAAGAACAGAGTTGAGAAATATTTGTGGTCTGCCCCCCTTAGTAAAACGCTTAGGTGTTGCCCAAACCACCCACTACTGACCATACGGTGCAGTTACTGCAGTGCACATTTTGTGTGACCTCTTCCTTGCCTGTTGACAGTCAAAGCACCCACCAATTGAACTTTGGGTTAATATGTTATTGGAAAGACAAAGCCAAGCTACAACCTGTATAAAACCAGAGGAATTTCCTCTGACATTTGTCACAAACTTTCAGCCAATATGTGAACACACCGTGTCACCACATCTCTTCCAGATGTTCCACAGAGGACCACATCACATCATGACTTATCTCCAAGCAGCTCTGAAAGTTAGTGAGAGGTTTTCTTTGCTCTCTGACTGGGAGTGGGGGAAATCTGTAAATGTTCAAGATAAATCTCTCAAACACAATTCCTTTTGTTCACGTAGCTTTGGATTAGCAAATACACTGTCAGGGGGACTGCTACAGAGAGCTTTTGGAGAAGACCAACTTCATTGTGATGAGAATGATCACAAATTGAAACAGAAGAAAAGAGTATTCAGTATCATGCTACTCCTAGTAATAACAGCAGTTACTTTGGTTTCTCTTAGGGATCTTCCTAATCTGTGAGAAAATGCTATCGATACGTGACCTATATGTCCTTCCAGGACCTGGGAGGGGCTAACACCATGTCTTACTGAGAGTGACTAGAGTTTCCAATGAGCTTTATAGTCCCAGGTTTCAGAAAGACTAGCTGAGATCTACCAACAGGCAGCACTGAGGTGAGAAAGAGTTGAAGCCTCTTCTGATGATGTAAATCCAATCAAGACCCATAAACCAGGATCACCAAAAAAAGGCTCTTTAATCTCCTACTGTCACATATTCATTCTCTCTTACCATTGTCCTTCTTCTTGACACTGCTCTCTCTTTGCAATGAAAGTGTTTTTCTAAGCAATATTGTGATAACAACCCTAAGTTCCCCTTGTAGGAATTTTTCATGGGTTCTTAGTTAGGTGCAGTATTCCTTATTTCTGTTCAACAAGATGTGTGAGCAATAGTTGCAAAGCAATCTGTGCCACCAGGATAGAGAAAGAGAAAGAAAAAAATTGTTTGTGGAAAATTCCTCAAATATGGAAGCATATCTTCAAAATATATATATTTATTGTATAGGTAAGACATCAAGATCCAACCTTGATCTAAAATCCAACAGTGAAAGGCAGATGTACCCTTATCAAAGTAGCAATGTTCAAGTTCAGCTATTATTGTGCTTCTGCCAATAAAAAATCAGTCCATAAATGTCAAAGTCAGTGCTATTTTGGATAGACAATGGAAAGAAAAGAAAAAAAAATGAGTTCTTACAATTTCTTGTCCACATTCATTGGAAATCTCTTGGAAGATAAGTAAATTATAAACACTCTCAAAGATCTGTTGCAGCACTGATCCTGAAGCTGTTACTGAAAGTAGTTTGCTATGGTGCAGGCATTCATACACCAATATTATGGCTTTTACCTTTACTTCTTATACAAGATTTTGTTGTGTAAAATAGCAGATGAGGAAGAGGCTTCCTGTAGTTACTTAAAGTGAAAGCCTAGAAGGATTTTAAATGCAGTCAAACAGAACTTACCTACTACAAACCTTCAGAGTTAAAAGAAACTGCATCATTAATGGTATATTTCAGGGTTGGTTTTTACAGATGTGGTCAACACTCAGGTTAAGAGTGTTTTTAAATACTCTGCTTCTGCTTGAGAGTTGCATTTGTGGGTTTGCTAACACTGTAAAACTGTTGCATTGGTGGACAGAAAGGAAAGCCACTTCCATGCGCTGCAGATGCTTCAGCATCTTCAGTGATGGCGAGTGTTCTTGTAAGCAACTGCTCTTGTCTTGGTGTATCTTTACAAGTCTCGTGCCATGGGAGACAGGTGCTATGCACAGCCCAGGACTTTATTGACATAGAACTTAGTGGACTTCAGAGGATGATGGCTAATTGCAACAGAAGTCTAAACCACTTGAAGGGTAAATTGTTGCACATTATCTGAAAGGAACTGTTGGCAGTCATATTGGATGGTTTGACCCCAACAGCTAAATGTCGCTATGTGGATGGGAAGATTGTTATGGTCACGCCAGGCCCTGTGTCCCTAGAAGGGTTATGGGGATTGAAGAATTCTGAAGCGCAACTTTCTCAAAAACAACTGCAAAACCCACAGTGCCACAATTCCACAGCTGAGCACAGCACAGTAACACTGATGCTTCCTTCTCATGGGCTACCTGGCAGGTTAGCTGCAAATGACTAGGTTGCTCATGTGACTATATTAAGTCTGAAAGAGATGTCAGGAAATAGTTCTGGTTTACCTGGTGCAACGATGAAGATAAAACTTTCCAGAGAGAAAATCTTATTTTCAGAGTAACCCATGACTGGAATGACATTTGAAATCACCTTATAATCCTCTTGCTATCATGGTGAACAGCTGGGAAAAAAAAAAGGTGGATGATGACTACAGATATGAGTTGGACTGAGTGCACTGGCAAAAGATGTTTTGAGTTTATGGGATGACTTTAAATCTTCTGGTCATTCTACAGTTTCAAAAGTTTTCAAAAAGTTTAAAAATGGTCCAAAAATGTATAGTGCAAGAAGAATTTGAACTTATTGAAGACTATGTGATGTTTGCTTTACAGATAGAGAAAAATAAAACTAGAAAATAAAACTGATGCCCCAGGGCAGCATCAACTTTTTCTTAAAAGACTTATTGAGACATTTTCTCATGAACAGACTTTTCCTGTGTGCCACTCTCCCTACATCTAGAAAGCTTTCCCTAGTATTACATTGACTTTTTCTTGCTACAAGGTCAATTACAGACCCGGTTCATCGCAGTCAGGTACATCAGATTGTTCTCATCTTCACTAGAGTCTTTAATGTACTGTAAGGTTGTTATTGTTAACCCCCATGCTTTTTTTTCTTTCCTTAGGGTAAACAACCCTAGTCCTTTCAATCTTTCTCATAGACCACAAACTCTTAGTATTACAAAGAAAGCCTTGGTGAGCTCTGGGGACATGGATCTCTCGAAGGAACCAACAATGAGCAGTGTTCTTGTTCTGCAAACCAGAGAGGAAGGCCTCAGCCACATGCAGCCCGGCCCATGGAAGGCCATGCGGTCATAGGGGCTTTCTGAAGAAAGAAACTAAAAAGTGTTGAATGTAAGGAAAGAAGCTAGGAACAGAAAGCTGAAAAAAAACTGTTCCTGTCTTCTGGGCAACAAGACCATCCTGTGCCCTATCAGCATCGCAAGATTACATGGTAGAATTGGAAAAAGTCAGCATCAGCTACGTCTCTGGTAGAAATAACCAAGAGTGTAACTCAGCTGACTGTTTAGATTGGGAGAGGGTAATAATAATGAATTATTTAACTAACATTTGTAACTTAAAAAATGACATGATTTTTGTTCCTATACTATTCTAGCTAAGGGTTTGAAATATTCATATTTCCCCCAGTTCAGATTGCTCTCTGCCAGGCTGCATTCCCGTGATGTTAAGTGATGCGAAAGATTTGCCTTTCCTTAATATTAAACAAAATCATGAGGTAACGTTTCTTTAGTGTAATGTGTGGTGGCATCTCCCTCTGGTAATGTGATTTATTATACCCACTCTACATTTTGCGAAATGATGCATGTGGCCAAGTATCTTTAATAAAAAGTGATGCCTGGAGAAATGTTTCCCCAGAATAAAGAGTCTAAAAAGCTACTGCTGACCTCTCCTTATCTACGGTGATGCACGAGTTTCTCCAACACCCAGTGAAGCATGGAGTTACAGTTTCCATATGTAAATTTAACTAAGATTTAGTGGTTTTCAGGGGTCCATTGATACTTAATATCCATTTCTCACATACAGGGTGGGAAATCTGAAGACAGAGTTCCTTGATATCAGATTATCAACGGTGCTATCATTTAATTATATATGTTTAGGCAAGGGAGACCAAAGATCATTGCCACAACACAAACTGTCTGATGAAGCTGCGTTTTCTTGCTGGTGCCTGCAGTGCCTTGCTTAAAGGCCTTGAAGAGGCAATATTTTTCTCAATACAAAAGGACAATTTTCTATACAGGAGTGGAGGTATTCATGCCTATATTTCTGGTTTTAAAAAGAATGCAATCACCAAATTTGTACTGAACTGCAGTGCAAAATTACTGGCTGATGGAGAGACTGGACCCTGGAGAGCCCAATCTCACTCCTGCACTTCACCCGCGGGTGCCAGGGGCCCAGCCCACCAACTTCACACTGTGGTACATCCACCCCTTATGAACTGCCCACTAATATATGAAACCAGCTTCCCTTGAAGTAACGTGAAATGTAGCCCGTTATCCATCTACGTAACCCACAGCTGAAACAAACCTCCGGTTTGCATTCTGGTTATCTGTGTGGGTGTAAGAGGTGAATATCGCACCCCTTAGACTGATAGACCTCATTACAACTGTCTAACAAAGCAGTGACACTCAAGGACCTCGCATCAAAACACCCGCAGAGCAATAAGAAGTTTGTCCCATTTTAGAGAGACATATTATTTGGCTGTATGCTGTTTTTCTCTTCCAAATGTGGAAAAAGTGTGGGAAATCCCTCCAGTGGAGACTCTTTATTCAACTCACCATATGTGCTCGCTAAACATATATTTAATAAAAGACAATGAAGAATAACAGAAAAAAAAAACTTTTTTAACCTAATATAATATTCCTCCCAATTAAATATCTTTCCTCCGCTGGTTTTCTCCAGGACCATGCTGATCCATCTATTACAGGCAATCATTTGCTCTCTGAAGCCCTATTGCTGGCATGAGCAAGGTCTGACAGGCGTTTGAACATCAGCTTCTACATGCTTCTGCTTTTCTCTGCAATGAAGTGAAGTTGAATGTCTCCAACATTAAGCCTGAAATTCTTTGGTGGCAGGTACTAAGTAAGAATGAGTTTTCCTGCCTCTGTTCAACAGAAGGATGCAGTTAGATAAATTTATTCTCAGAGGTTTTGTGCCATGTAAAATTAATTTTGTGGTGTTGTGCAATGCACATGGTGAAGCATCTTGTTGCTAGGTGCAATACAAAGAAAAGTCTCTCCTTTCTAGCAGTAAGGATTTTTTTTAACTCTTACAAGAGGGGAGGAGAAAACCCTTGGCATACACTGAGGACCAGCTATGGAATTTTCTTTCATCTGAACTAATGTCTGTATCTGAATTCCTCTAAATTAAGTAATTTGTCTTGGTGTCTGTTTACTGAAATGATGTGATGAAACTAAGCCTAAGCTCTCTTCGTGGACAGTATTGTATTAGGCAACGCTTTCAGTTTTTTGTTTACGTAATTGTCTTGAGCCTTATCCACATTTTTGTCTTAAAAATATTTCCAAGACTGTCTGATACTCAATTACAATTACAGTAATCTGTTACTTACTGTTATTTGGGGAAATAGTAATATGTTTTATTTTCAAAAGCCTTACTGATATTCTTCTTAGATTATAAAAGCAAACATTAGGTAAGTAGTATGTTGGCTCTTTTTCCTCCACAAACATAAACACAAAGCAAAAATTTCTTTGCTGAATGAAAGTAAAGAACCTTTCTGCTGGAGGATATTAGATTTTGTTTCTCTGACAGGTTCCCAACCTTAATATCATAATATCATTTATCACTGCATCATTGTACTCAACACAGGGAGGCAACATCAAGGTTATTTAAAATGGATTGTTTGTGCAGGGTTGTTTCAATAGCTTTTTGCCTACATAGGGCTGTCAGTTGCTTATTCCACTACATTTACTTTGCAGTGCAATAAAGTTGATTTTCCTGTCCTCCAGTGGTTTCCAGGTCTCCTATCAGAATTCCCACACTAAAAGTAATGTAGCAGGTTTATCCTGATCATAAAGTGAATATACACAGAGTGAGTTCTGCTGTATGGAGACTTTATTCATCTTATGGGAAAGATAATGCATATAATACTAATATATGAATGCAATGCAGTATCTAAAGATATATATCCCCAGGAGACAATTTATCTGAAGGGCTGTTTTTCTGGTGTTCATTCATTTGTGGGAAGATGGTATTCCCAGACTGAAAATGAAGCAAATGAAGGGACTTCCCTGGTGCAAAGTGATGGATGATGATTTTGTTGCTACTGTCAAGAGATGCATTAGACTAGGTTTCTCATTCTGAAAACGCTAGATGAAAAGGGATTAATTTCATGACCATTTGGGAGACTGAATTTCCATTCTTAATTATAAAATGATGCCCTATTATAATTTTCTCTGAGGTACCTAGATGATTGAAGCTGAGTTACTTGACTCAGGGACACAAAGAGGCTCCAGAAGGCCCAAAGGCAAAACTTGAGGCACATGATTTACATAGCAGGGTGTACCATACTATGAAAATCCAAGCTCCTTTCACAACAGGAACCCAAGGCAGACTGGCACCCTGCCCCTCCGCCTCCCTGCCTGTCCTGGTAAGAATGGATTTTTGCGAAACAACTGCATGTTGGGAATTTGAAAGTGAGTGCCACGATCCGAAAATATAATCCAGCTGAGAAACGATGGAATAAAACTTCCCAAATCTTTCCTTGCTGTGTGACCCTGTACTTTTCCAAGGCTGACATATGTTTTTATATGAAACTCTTTATATACAGAATTACTAATTTTTCTACACAAGACAACTAGTTTGCATTGTTAATCTGTTAAACCTTTGCTCAGAAAAGGGCTGATGCCCACGTTGAAGTTCTCTGAAATCAGGCAAGACAGCAATGGTGGAACTTGACTGACTAAATACAGCATCGCTTTAGAGACACTAAGCTATCCTATATGGCTTCCAGCTGCAGCCTTAGTAAGGTTGCAGACTGGTTGGGCCCAGTTACATCCCCACAAGGACTCTAAAGATTCAAAATGGCATGAGACAAGACTGTCTGAACACAACTGAGTCCAGTTCTCACAGATAATGATGGTTTTGAGCCATGGATGGTGTTGAAAGGGGGGGAAAGTTCAGTTCTTTGCCATTGTCATTCCATGTCGCTGTATTGGCATCATCGGAAACATACTCAGTCTACGTGATATTCCCTGATGAGATGCGCTGGTGAAATCTAAAGCTGCAACTCATAAATGTGTCCTGACTGAGAGCTATTTTGTGGTTTTGAGGTTTGGGTTGGTTTTTTTTGTTGGCGTTAGCTTTAGTTTGTGTAACAGGATTGCCTGAGTGGTGACGGTTGTGTTGATTTTAGCAGGAGTAAATGATACTAACTTACCACACTGAGTTTCTCTCTTAATGTGATATGATGCGATGCAAGGATTACCCGACAAAAACTGATGCTCAGGTCTGGATTTTCATGAAACTAATGGATACAGCTACAGTTCCCTGAGAGCCAGTGATGGATGAGGTCAGGTTTCACTAATGTTCTCTGATGCATGGTGCTACATTTCTTTAATATAAACTAATCCATGTCAAGGAGTATCCTTGACTCTGTTTGATATATGAGACTGGGTTTTTCCTTTTTGGACAACGTGGGAATACACAGACACCTTTTTTAGCTGTGCAGTCACAAGCGATGCTGTATTTTTCTGTGTTCAAATTCTTATGCATATATTGAGTCGTAGATTTCTTGTACTACTGTAAAACCCAGCTACACGCATTAATAGCTATCAGCAAAAAATTAGGTTGCTTCATCATTTAGATCAGTAACACCAGCTTATAGGCAACATCATTTGTCAAGTAGGCCAGTCTCATGCAGGCATAAATAATAGAGGGAAAAGTAATATTTATTAGTCATTTTACTGCAGTTTTCTTGGATATCCAGAAATAATGTCATATGTTTCCTCTTAGGTTAGAAGGAGGGAGTTCTACCTTTATACAGCGGTTATTCTCTGCAGCCTTCAGTCTTGTTCATCATCTGCTACTGGTAAATCTCTGTCATTTAGGATGTTTTACATTATCAAACAAATACTGATTCTGTTTATATCACAGAAAAACAGCATTGTGCATTACTGATTTCAGGCTAAAAGAAAACTAATGGCAATAAGCTGCATTATTTTTCCCTGTCTCACACTTAAATGGCTTCTTCAAAATGCAGTTTTCTCTGTTCAGCTCCTATCAGGGAATTGAGGCCTCAAACATCATTGGGCATCAGAGAAATCCAGCTCCATGCATTTCTTTTCACATAAAGGGACAAGTGACGCATTTTACACACACAAGGGCATTGTAACTCAGTTTCAGCTGTTGTGACCTCCACTCTCTGGGTCTGCCAACAATTACCTTGAATAATGGAATTTTTATAGGAAAACTGAGGAAAAGTGAGTGAAAGTTAAGTAGTCCGAAACCATTTCTGTGTTTGGGTAATACCCAGGATCTTACTGTTGTTATGGTTTCTTACAGATTTAGCCTACAATAAAAGCTTTCGGATAAATGTTTGTGGTTACAACTCCAACTGACACATCCCTCTGCCCCTCAAGGCCTGGGTCTCACCGCCGTCTGATAGCGACATCTTCATGCTCTGTCTCAGCCCTTTGACTATGAAGCTGTGGAAGCCCTGCTCCCATGGGACTTCCACTCAGACCTCCCTGTGCAATGAATACTGAGTGCAGACTTTGCACACACCTTTACATTTCTGATGCTAGATCTCTTTCCCCTGGGTGTTTCAGGCTGACCAATATTTAAAATATTTTTTTAAAGATTAAAAACTTAATTAAAAAATGAATTAAAAGTCTTCCATTTCATGTTAGTCCACAAGGGTCCTCTGAATTCAGAAATGGTGCACAAAGTAGATGTCCGCATCCATTTTGCAGTTACCTCAGCCTTAGAAGAAACTATATTTCTTTGGATGCTGGTGACTTCTGTTCTCCAGGGACTCAAGTGAGGGAGATGCCCATACTGTGCAATACAGTGGCTGGCAAAGTTATCTAAGCTAGCGCCATACAAGCTAGTTCTGGAATAGCAAGCAATTTAGTCATATAGATATTGCATACTTAAATAACACTGCTGTGGGCTGGTTAACATCAAATGAGATGGAAAACAAAGTTAAAATAGCTCTACTGCTTCTAAGCCCACATTAGCACCTCTTTCCAGTGCTGCATCATGCCATGCCGGTGTGGCAGCAGGTATAAAGTTACCCCAGGTGTCTCTGCACAGAATTTATGCTGCCCATATGTCTCTTTCCTGCCTTTGCATGAGACGCCAGTCATGATATTCATGACTGTAAAGTTACTCGGTTCTACAATTATGTCTACTGGGATGAAATATAATTTCATTTGTATGTTCTGATCAGTTCCTCAGAAAATCCCAGCTTCATACAACATATACTATGGAAAATAACTGTGTCTCACACTGCATCTTGGAGAAACACAAATCTAAGTATCCACTTATAGTGTAAATATGGGATATTAGAGAGACCCAGCCTTTTTGTACCTGGAAAAGAATCCACGTGATTTTAAGCAAAGCAGTCAGTTTCAGTCCTCTTCAGCCAGGAAATCACTGTCATGATACCACCGGCATTACTTTAAGCTGCACGTCACTAAGGTTATTAATTCATTTTGTATCTCAATAACCTCAAGCTCACACAACTCTGCTATATACCAAGGTTTTCTTACCTGCACTGTTCTACTTCAGAAGGAGGTGAAGCAAACTCTGTGTATGTTTCTGCATCTCAGCTCCTTACACCTCCCTTTTTATTGGACATTTTGGCATTTGCCAACATTTGATCTGGAAGGAGGCCAAGTTTCAGCTTTGTTCTCGGGAGAAACAGGTGTGATGTATTACCTTGTATTAGGGAAATCCAGTTTCCTGCACTAGATTTAAATCAAGGAATCCAGATATAAAATGATTCACGAAACAGAGATTTCCTGGAACAAATAGCTCCATGAAGGAGGGTTTTACTGATTAAGTCTGATGAATGATGTTCTGGCTTTTACATCTACAATGATCTGTGAGAGCTGGTGTTGTGAAAGAAAAAGGTGCAGCAGGCTGAGCTTCTTAACGGACAGATAAATGGGATTTCTTCCATATTATATGAATTGTAGAGAAAGTTTTATTGCTGTGAAAGAATTCAGGTGGGCTACGCCAAGCTACGTTTCTTGAATTTGAGAAGAGCATAAGAGGCCAGAATAAAGAAACTACCAGTATCTGCGGCTGGTTTGTCGCAGAACGGATGACCATGAGTGCTTTTAACGCGCTTAGCAGGATGTAACTCCAACTCCTTCTCGGCGTGACGGAGCAGCGCGGAAGCAGCCGCAGCAGCATCCCGGCGGCGGCGGCAGCATCCCGGCGGCGGCTGCTCCATTCTCCCGGCTGTGCTGACCTCTGCTGGTACTTCCCCGAGGCGCGACGTTTTCCCGCTCTTGCTCATTTTCAGGCATCTCGCGTCGCAGTGAAGCAGCGATGCTTTTCTTTCATGGATCCGCTCAGGTTTTTCGAAAGTATTTGGTCCACGATGCGAAGAAGTGATGAACTTCGTTTCTGTTGTTGGGTGTGCTCTGAGGGGCAGAAGCACACCCTCAAGCTCAAGTCTTTTCTCTTCTTCATTGCTCTGCTCCTCAATCATGAACCAAAAGCTTCCTGCTCTCCTTTCCCGGAAAAGCCATCCTCCGTGCAACATTCTACCTTTTTAAAGTACATCATTACTCCGAAGCAGGGAAGCAGGGCTTGGGCTCTGCTGTGAGCCAGGCCCTCCCTCCTTACACTCACCTCCATTCCTACTCAAAGTACGCTATTTTACTCTATTTTTAATTTTGATAGTTATGCTCGCTGTATAATGATTGTTCATCTGTGTCAGCTGCTGTGTTATCACAGTTTCAGGACTTTTCCAGTTACTCCAGTATAACTCTTCCTATTCTTAATAGAGCAGCTTTATTCCATTGAACGGGCTTACGGTTTAATATGGCCTTCTCATTAATGCGATAGTTCAAATGTTCAAAAGAACAAGATTCAGCCCTGGCCAACAGTTCCTGCCTGGCAAAATATTTCAAAGCTCTGCATGGATACATTCAGCACTTCAGATATTTTTCCAGGGTCCATTTTCAGTGTGGTTTACGTCATTTTCTCTCCAAGTACACAAAGAACTGCCTTTCAATGTCTGGAAAACAGCTCCTGATGCTTCACTGGGAATTCTGCATGTGTAAGGCTCAAATGAAGCCTGAGCAAGGACTGCAGGTTAAACCCCAGAAGGACTTCAACACCTTCACATGGACTTAGTTTGTGAGTGCGTGTTGTCTCACACCTCTCTTCTGAGTAAGGCGCCCTGAGCATTTCAGGGTGTATGACTCAGTGTTTTGGACAGGTGCCTCCTGTGAAACCAAACTCGAGACCTTCCTTCACTTGGGAAACTGAAATCCTCACCTCCCTTCAGCACAACCCGGTGAGGAGCTGGGTGCCAGGCCTCAGCAGCTTTTCTGCCAAGGTTGTTTGGCGGGGCAATGAAGAATTCAGGATTCACTGTGCAAAACAAGGCAGTATCTTGTAATCTCGTGGTTAACCATTAGGCAATGCCTACATTTTTTAATGAATTTAGTGCTTCAGGATTTGACCTCTAATTAACATCATTGTCCTTTGCCGTTACCTTTGAGTGTTCTGTTTTATTTTTGGTTATTCTCTTTGGGCTTTTTTTCACAAGGAAACAAGGAGCATTATTAGTGTGTGTTAGTTTCTCCAAAAAAAAGAAAAGACCTTATTTATTTTTTTTTTCATTTTGCTCATTAGCGATAGAATAAAAGTAGAATTACAGTCCAAACACCAATAATTAGCAAATAGCATTTGTATAATCGTCTGTTCCTAAATTATAACCTTGTTTGTCTTTTGACCGTACCGACTGCTCTTTCATTTCAGTTTCCCAGAAAGAATGATCTTTCTCCCCATCCCTTCTTTTAAGTGGCAATCCCTTCATTCATTTGTCACATGAGTAAGAAGGCGGCTGAATCAATTAATCAAAGGCTTGCAGAGAAGCACTGAGCAATGTAATGGTTGGTTAAACCTTGCTTTCAATGTAGAACTCAGCCTTAGAAATTCCAAAGTAGGTGTTTTCTTTTTACAAAAACAACCTTGAGGCTGAAAAACAATTTTTTGCTTTTAATTTTCTTTTGGCATCACCCTTGTTCTGGATCAAACTGAAGAGCTGCAATAAAAATCATGTCTGTAACCTCACTTTTTGAGGCTTGCCTGTTATAACATGATACTACCACAGGCTTCTGGTTTTGTACTTGTAATTTAGTGCAAGGGTAAGGAAAGGGCAAGAAAGAAGAAAACTTCTAGAAGGGTTAATTAATGGTTATCTAAATATCAAATCCTTGTCACAGCTGTGCACTAATGCTTTAGTACCATGGTTTAGTGTGTACCATAGCAAGTCCAGGTCTGGAAAACAGTACCAAGCCAGCTCCTTACCAGGTTTCCAGTTAGAGACTTGCTAGATCTTGAGAAATTTTGTCTGGAAAGAGTAACATAAAGTTAAGGAGGACGTCGCTGCCAGACAGTGCTGAATAACAGGACAGCATTGACACTTGGGAGGACGGGAAGCAGAAATGGGATGGGACCTCCTTGAGCCTAAAGACAGAGGAAGAAAGTTTCAGACAAGATATAAGATGGAAAACTTCAAAAAACAGGACACAACTTTGACCACTACACTGAACTCAATCTTGAGGACTAGAAATGTATACAGAAAAAGACCAGAAAGCAGCTGAGAGGAATATTTTGAGCAGTCCTTTTCCAGTCCTTTCCCAGTCCTTTCCCAGAAGGACTTCCAAATGGATGAATCTGTGATATTTGCCTAAAGATTTCATTGGACTTGAATGTGTCCTATATCGTGCACTTGATCTCAAGCAACAGCTGTTTACAGTTAAAACTAAACCATTCTCCGTTTCTTTATAGTCTGAATGCAGGAAATTACTTCAGCCGCCATTGAAATGCAAAGTTATGTTCTTAAAATGTATTTTGAGAGCTGTGTTAGTCTACTTAAAAAAAAAAATAATAATGTGTCCACTCAATTTAATGGTATCTGATTTCAATTTTCTTCTGTACAGTTATCAGGAGCTAAATACCATATGTACCTGAATCCATTGGCCCAAATCACAGAGAGGACAAGGCATACAGACTGATCACAATATCACATTCGAAAGCTGAGTGTAAATATTATTTCTGTATTTTTAGACGGGCCAAGCTTATATTTAGCCAGTAGTGTTCATCAACAAGTCATGATACACAGTAAAAGCTAGAATGGTCTTTACGCTCATTTGCTTTCTGGAATTAGAGAGGAAATGATTTTTCATGGCTCAGTAAAGGTAGTAATAATTACTGACAGGTTTATAACAGTTCACGGAGAAGGTGTTTGCTGGTGGTTGATTGTCAAATGTAGGGCCACAAGCAAATGAACTGAATCAGAATAATAATTCTTCTGTTGTTTTGAAGAAATTTGAAAACCGAGAAAATGGCAAGGTGACTGGTTTGCGAGGAACAAAGAAGTGCCATAAAATCTAATTAGTTTGGAAAGCATCCTGAGGAGTGGCTGTCTATTGTTCTACCTCAAGACTGGATCAAGCACTCAGTCATTCCTGACAGACGTCCATCTTACTCTTTGCAAAAGATTTTCGTTGATGCATACTCCATAACCAGGAAAATTGTTCTTGGGCTTTAGCAAGATAAAGATTTCCCTAAAATCTAAGCTAAAGCTCCCTTGCTGTATTCAGGCTCTCTGCTTCTTCTCCCTACCCACCTTTGAGGTGAAGAACAAATTTTTCTTTTCTTTTTTGCACCAATATTTTATATTTTCGAAACTTTTATAATATCCTGTCTTTTTTTCCCCACCCCTCATCATCATCTCTTCTCTAGGTTATCAGTCTCACTTCACCTTATCTTCCATGTTTCACAGACTTCTGACCACTCTTGTTGCTCTTGTCAGAGCTTTCTCGAATTAGCCCAGCTTTCTCCTGGAGTGCAATACCTGAATCGGGACATAGTGCTCCAGCTGAACTCTTAATACCGAAAAATTCATAGTTCCTGCATCTTGTAGACTTCTCTTTGGTTTGCAGTGTGTGTTTGCCCTTCCTGTGATAACATACCAGTGCTGTATCATAGTCAGACTCTTTTCTAGAGAACTGATTCTTAATCAATCAAGGTTAAGGTACTTAATCTCACTCCATATGCATCTTTTAAATTAGTTCTGTCTAAATGCAGTATTTTGCACTTTTTTCTATTGCTTTTATTCTGTTTTCACCTCTTCTCTCCAATCAATTATGACAAATTTTCCAGTCAGTGTTTTTCTTCCCCTAGTCCTTCCCATCTTGGCATTATCTGAAAGCTTAAAAAACCACCATGTTATTCCTTATTGGATCATCCGAACTATTAATAAACACATTGTATAACACCAGACCCTTGCAGAATTGGACTCTATATATCCTTGGATTTTTGGCAGGGAATTGCTCAGCTAACTAAACTTTAAATAGTATGTTTTCTGGGCAGTGTTGTGTCTACTCTATGCCTCATACATGTAAATCTCATTTCCTTAAAATGACATGAGAATCAATGTCAAAAGCTTTTCTAAAGTCACTGTATATGATATCCACCCACCATTTCCACTTACTTATAAGGCCTGGTGTCCTACGGTAAAGTAAATGAGATGGGTTTGATATGATTAGTTAATGACAAATTCATGTGGATTGTTCCTTGTCTTCTTCTTATGTTCCAAGCACTAATAAATATTCTGATGGATTATTTGTTCCAGTATTTGTAAGAAAGCCAAAATTAGGTTAATGGATATCCTTTTCTCATTTTTTAAAGCTCTGTGCTCTGATGTTACGGCATCATAGACATCTTCACAAGTTCTCAAGGAGTCGTAGTTGGAGAGCCCATGAGTCAGTTCTGCAGGTACTCTAGTATGGAGCTCACAGGGCTCTCTAGTTTGAAAACATCCAGATCTCTAAGTACTAACCAATCTAGCCTAATACTGCTCAAAGTTATGTGAATACAGAAACATGTCAGAAAATTATGTATTATGTATTTTCAAAATTCCATCATGTGATCTCAGTAGGATAAAGGTTTCATACATTATCAGTAACATCATCGATTGTCTTTCATCCGAGAAAAAAATGAAAAATTTGGTTTTAAAGGCACTACTTTTCTCTATGGACGTTTATTTCAGTCTGTTTCTGTTAGTTGTATATTACTTTACAACTGCAAAGAAGATAACTCTCTGCTTGCCTGTTTTCATTACATTAATGTTAACAGGGTTAAGAATACTGTAAAATTTTACATGTGAGCTTCAATCTAATGTTCCAACCTTTGATAACATAACATCAATTGCAGCACTTGTTTTCAGCCAGATTTCCTCAGCTGCCAAAGAGTTTCAGAATTACTAGACATATTTAATTTTGTTAACTCTGAAAACAAGGAGGTGTGGATGCCTGTTCCCACAAGACGATTGTCTCCACACCCTGCAGAAGAAAGGGTCACAGCACGTTTTCAGGTTACTATGAGTCACTACGTATGCCAGGTGAAGATTTCCCAGATGCTATTCTTAAAGACAATGAAGATATGGGCTGTACTTTGAGAACCTGAATGCTATATAGAAATACATGCTTCTCGCACTGTGTCAGCAGTTTTTCACAGTGTGACCCTTAAAACTGGAGCAATCTGATCAAGTACGTGTCGATGCTTATGACCAAAAGCTTTAATTATAAGACGAGTTGCAACAAAGAACTGACAAACTCTTTGGTTATAAATGCTTTTCTTCTCTAAAAAAAACAGACAGTTGGGATATGTTAGCAATCCAGTCTTTGTCTGGAAATAAAAATTATTCACGTTTGACTAACCCTTAAATGCTAAGGGCTAAATATAGGTTTCTCATTCCCTTTGAGACCATCCTGCCCTCAATAACTTTAAGAATTTAGACCTCTGCCTGATTATCCCTTAACTTAGACAGTACAAGAAAATAGTCTTACCTGTAAAGTCTGTGACCAATTTGAGATACACCAAAATCAATAACAAAAGCCTTTGATGAGGGCAGGGTTGTAATCAATGCCTAATAGTGGAGCTAAACCAATATGAGAGAAGAGAAAGACCATTGGTTTCATTTCTCTGTTGAATGTTTTGATAACATCATGGCACTAACTTCAGCAGAGCTGGGTTCTGACCGTGAATCACAACACTGGTCACTTGGGTTATTTACAGTAAGCCAACAAGAACAAGTCACTCCATTAAGAAGCAGTGTTTATTGCTTCCAGTCTTTTTTTCACATCACCTTAATCTAATCTTCATACCCTGATTTTCCTTTCAGGATTTCAGTGTTTAAAGTTCATGTCCAGAAGAGTTCATAAGCAGTGCTCAAGGCCAGGCTGGATGAGGCTTTGAGCAGCCTGGTCTTAGTGGGAGATGTCCCTGCTCATGGCAGGGGGGTTGGAACTAGATGATCTTTAAGTTCCCTTCCAACCTAAACCATTCTATGATTCTATAAAGCAAATCTGAAAATAGAAAATTTTTAAAAAGTGTTTAAAATTTCAGCCAAGCAGAAGAAATGTGTGTGATGAGGGGAGGGGGAAAGATGAAAAGCTGCTCAAATAGTTGCTGCCATCAATGCAACTTCAGACCATGTCTCCACTGCGAAAGGCCAGTGCTGCAAGGGGCAGAGCCCAGGTTTTGGAGTGGGTCCTGCCTGCACTGCTGCGGGCTCAGGGCTAGTCTGCTCTATAGCCACTGGTGTCTGCATGGTGTGTGATACGCTCTGGGACACATGAGGCCCTGAGGTGTCTCCATGTCTTTGGGGAGGAGAGATAAGTTTAAAGTGCTAAACTATTCATGTAGGGTGTCCCCGTGGCCCAGGGAGGCACACACGAATGTCCTGAGGACAATTCATCTGAATGTGTCCTGGCTTCTGTGTATTTTGGCTCACCCTCTGCCTCCGCCTCAGAGTGAACGAGGAGGGAAGACTGGTTTATCCTCCAACCTTGTTCCTGCATGTCTAAGACGGGCTTGTCCACAGAGAGTGGGGAGCTCAGCCTTTGCTCAGGAGGGGCTGGAAAACAGAGCATGGACGTACCTCCCCTCTGCAAGTGCAGGGGAGCCCAGCCCAGCCCAGAGCCCTTCCTTCCCGACGCCGCATGGGAGCAGATGCTGGTGAGTCCCTAAAAATCAGACCATTTTGCTCTACGGCCATCTCAATTTTGCAAAGCAGTTGGCAATGCTGCAACATGCCAAAGAGTTTGTCTCTGAGCTCTGTCTCCATGAAAAGTGTGTTCGTTCCTGCCCCCGAGGAAACTTGATGGAGCCGACCTTAAATGCCTTAAATACCAGCTCAGAGCTCAGGCACCATCTGGAAACAATGAGCTGGTAGAGGCTGAGGTGCTGATGCATCGAATTAACACAAGACCCAGGTGCTGACATGTTACTTCCAGCTCTCCCTCATCCTCGGCATGTCCCACACGCAGATTTCGGCAGTGGGGACACTGCAGTCTCTGGGACTGGGGGCTGCTGCGCTGGCGTGTTCACTGTGGCTAGACCTGAGTGAGAAGCAGTCAAGATTCAAAAAAGGACCTCGTTTTTCTTTTCTGAAATATGTTTCTCCAGGGTTTTTCAAATTCTAGGTCTTTTTCAGCATATCCCTGACTCTCATCTGTTTTCTTAGCTTTGCTCTTCTTAGACTATGTGTTTCCTTCTCATGTTTATTCCCTCTTTTGTTTCATTCAAATGTGAGATTTTTTTCATTATTTTTGCTTTCCATTTGTTTATTGTATTTTATTCCATTTTCATTTTTTCCCTATCTTTTCTCTTGTTTCATCTCAGTCTTCCCCTCCTCCTTTCCATCACCATATTTACATTTTTCTTTCAAGGCCCACTTTCTATAGCCCTCCTCACATAATCCCTGGACACACTTTCCAACCCCCATATCAACCCTTTTTCTTTTGCTACTTATAACCTTTTGTCCTTTTACTGTTTTTTTCCCTTCCAATGCACATTTTCTCCCCCTTCCCACATCCAGATGTTTTTCCCTCTCTATCTCCAGCTGTGCGAATAAATGACTTTTTTGTTTGTTTCAAGGAAGTTCGGTCAATCCTGAAGAAAAGTACTCATATTTTTCAGGAAACCAAAACTGCATAAATGATCATTTTGGGTGAATGTTTCACATAGCACAAACTGAAAACTTGATGAGTTTGAATCTCTAAGAAAATTTTAGTAAATAAAAGTTGAAGTAAATTTGTAAATGCTGGAGTGCCAAAAAATAAATAAAAATCAAAACATTTTAGATTTGGGGAGTGGAGATGAGGGCAGGAAAAGTAGCTTTCCATTTCTTTTTTAGCAGGAGTAAAAGCAGGATTTCTACTGAGAATAACTCAGGCAGATCTCACTACACCTTCAAAGCACATTTGTGTCAATCAAAACTAATGTTTTGGGAGCAAAACCATTTTGGCTAAAAAATGTATTCTGGCCCTAATTTCCATGTCTTTCTCTTTCCCTGTCCAGTATGGTTACGTGCAGAGACCATGGAGGAGTGGTGTGCCTTTCAGCTGATATTTGGATGTTACTTTAAAAAAAAGGAGTTGATTTCCTCCCAAGCAGGGAGCATCAGCTGTGCTTTCTTGGGTATCCCAGTCCTTAGCTTCCTGGAACAGCAATTAAAATATATCCCAGCTGGCTTAAAAATCTTGCATCGCATCAAATACACAGAAGCTTCTTACTATTGACAGCAGTTTCTTACAAAGGAGGCAAATCCGTTTCTTGCAAACGTTTTCCTGCACTTAAATACACTGAGGCAAAGCATAAGTCTCAGGTGAAGGCTGCAAAGTGAAAAAGAGCAGCTGAGAACAGCCAGGCTCTGCCCTGAGACATGCAATACAATTTCTAGTGATTCGGATGGGAGCCACATCGGGGTACCCGGGAGAAGAATCTGGCCCAGGCATGGCCCCAAATGCCATGTTTTCTCTGTCCATTGTGCCCAGATCACAATTAGCAAAAAGATTTTGTGGGAGAGGAGGGGAAAGAAGAGGAACCTGCCAATGAGAGGGTATTCTTCGCTCATAAATCCCAATGCATTGAAACACAGATTAGACCCCTGCTTTCTTTTTAACCAGCCCCTGCCTAGAGTTCACTCAATCCTGAAATTTGCTGAACTGTTCAGCTCATGTCTACCCTGAAGTAATGAATTGGCAGGCCTATTTCTAACGGTGATTAATGAAGCTTTTCAGAGGCAACCCATTATTTGATCCAAAGTTAAAACAGTGGTTCATCATTAATCACTACAAGACATAGGCCAACAGATTCATAATTCTCAGCAAGCCCATTTCATTAAGGGTCCCACTCTTTCTTTTGTTAAGCCAGGGCTTCCCTGTCCCCCACCCCTTGCAGTTGCCTTCCTGGCACTCCATTTCCAGGTCCGCTCTAATAAAAGTCACACACTCTCAGGGATATTTTTCAGGCTCCACAGCCTTCTAAAATTACATCTTCTTTTAGATTTCAAAAATTCCTCTTCCCATAGAAAAATGTCTCCGATTATCAAATATGAGCCAACATTGGCACCCAGTGGCTGAACAGATTAATCACAGATACATATTCCCTTGAGCCCACCTTTTCTAGTCTTCAAAGACAGGTTTTCCTCTTGGATATATGTGATACTCTTACACAGCCTTCCAGCTCTAGGCCATCTAGTCATGGCTGTGAACTAGTTATGCTAAGAAAAGAGAAGAAAAGCACATGTTGTGGCTGGTTCTCCCCTCTGCCAGGGCCCATCAAAGTCACTCCACAGAAGTTACCAAGTGGGACTAACATCACCAACGTGCACGGAGTGAGGAGCCCTATGCTGACTCCTGGGAGGCCACAGCACCCACACGACGTCGTTTGGCACCCAGCAGACATACCGGCTCTGCCCCTGCAGGTATCGCCTGCTCAGAGAAGGGCTGCAGCTGAGTTTCTAAGTCCTGCTCCTCCACAGAGCTCTAAGACACTCATAGTGGTACGCCCAGTGGCCTTAGGAAAAGCCACATCAAGCCTTTTGTCTCTAAATTATTAAATCCCTGGAGGTATTTAAAAGACATGTAGACATGGCACTTAGGGACTTGGTTTAGTGGGACTTGGCAGTGTTACATTTACGGTTGGACTGGATGATCCTAAAGGTCTTTTCTAACCTAAATGATTCTATGACATAACCCTTTTGTATGACAGTTATCTTCCTAAACTTGCCAAAGACTTGGCCTGGGGGAAGCAATGACAGAAAACTAGGTGGTGGCTGACATGTAAAGGGTCAGTCCTGAGCCATTACTATTGCAGATCCAGGGAGGTACTGAGTGTCTGCCCTATGGACAGTCATTGGCAGCACTTTATCACAGCTTAGACTACCTAATTCTTGGCTCCAGCCACCTTGCAAACAGCAGCAACATGAGCAAAAGGGGATCTAATACTTCCAAAGGTGTTTCAAAATCAGAAGGTAAAGGATGGAAAGGAACTTCACAATAGTTTTGTGAACGCCACATAGCTCTGAGAAAGCTGAAACATTTCATTAGCAAAAAGAAAACTATTTCACTGAATTCATGTAAAAAACGTTAGGGTATGATCTTAAAATGCTTTAATGCTTTAATGTATACAGCGTATACAGCCTATATTCAATAATTCAATAGAATAACATGGTAGGGTAATTTGTACCTGAGTATAACATGAAATTAAAATATAAAGTTCAAATAAATCTTTTTTTGTTTTATAGAAATGGACAACTTGGCTTGATCCCATCAGAGGAACAGCTGTGCAATATTTCCTTTAGTCCTTCTAGCCAGAACCAACTTCTCCAGTCATTGAATTGAAAATGTTTCTTTGGCTTTAATCATAATGTGCGAACCTCATGAGTTCAACCAGGCCAAGTGCAAGGTCCTGCATCTGGGTCATGGCAATCCCAGGCACAAATACAGGTTGGGTGGAGAATGGCTTGAGAGCCAGCCCTGAGGAGAAAGACTTGAGGGTGCTGGTGGATGAGAAGCTCCACATGAGCCAGCAATGCACGCTTGCAGCCCAGAAAGCCAACCGCATTCTGGGCTGCATCAAAAGAAGTATGGCCAGCAGGTTGAGGGAGGTGATTTTACTGCTCTACTCCACTCTGGTGAGACCCCACCTGCAGCACTGCATCCAGCTCTGGAGCCCTCAGCACATGAAGGACATGGACCTGTTGGAACGTGTCCAGTGGAGGGCCACAAAGATGATCAGAGGGCTGGAACACCTATGAGGACAGACTGAGAGAGTTGGGGTTGTTCAGCCTGGAGCAGTCTCCGAAGAGACATTATAGCGGCTTTCCAGTACCTAAAGGGAGTCTACAGGAAAGATGGGGAGGGACTCTTCATCAGGGAGTGTAGTGATAGGACGAGGGTAACAGTTTCAAACTGAAAGAGAGGAGATTTAGATCAGATATTAGGAATAAATTCTTTACTGTGAGGGTGGTGAGACACTGGAACAGGTTGCCCAGGGAAGTTGTGGATGCGCCATCCCTGGAAGTGTTCAAGGCCAGGCTGGATGGGGCTTTGAGCAACCTGGTCTGGTGGGTGGTGTCGCTGGCCACAGCAGGGGGGTTGGAACTAGGTGATCTTTAAGGTCCCTTCCAACCCGAAACTTGCTTCCCAGCAAGCACTTTCCACACTCCACACAAGGCTGTAAGCTACAATGTAGAACAGCACGAACAACGAAAGCCACTTCCAAAACCTGCTCCATGGGCACAGAGGAGGGCTGCTGAGGTCATGATCAATTTTAAAAAGAAAAGAACTAGCATAAGGGAAAATAATATCCATTCTGCCTTCCTGCAACCTTGCAGCTTGACTGGAGAGCTTTCCCGGAGCTGTGAGCTGGTAAGAGTTTGACTTCAGAGAACAGTGGTCCAGTGTCCCACCAGACCAGAAGTCCTCTCGCCGGATGACCTCTGAGTTGGAGATTTGGGCTGGTCCTGCTGGAATCCCAGGAATGTGCTGGTTACGATGGCTCAGTGGGGTGCTGCTTTCTGTGCATGACCTCCTGCCTCTCCCGGACATGGTCCCTCCCAGGACAGGAGCGTGCAGTGACAACGTTTGGGTGCAAACGACTACTTGCAATCAGACATCAGGTAATGGACTGCGGCCAGCGCTTAGACAGGAGGTACTGTGTGTGTATAAGCCTGCCTATGGGCGTGCACATAACTAAACATTACTGCTCTGCAGAAGTGCCCCAAAACACGAAAGCGTTGCCTTCAAACCACCAAAAATGGCTGCTGTGCACACAGGCTCCCCTCACCTCAGCCCCCTCCCGCGTGGGATGCTCTTCAGCACGCAGCTACATGTGCCTCCGCACCTCCTCAGCCTCCGCTTGCTGTCTCAGCCTTCCAGCAGCACCACGTTACCGGCAGCCCTGGTGTTAATGCGGTATTGGCAGCTGCTTGCTGGGAAATCGGCCGGCGCTCCCAAACACGGAAAGTTCCCAAACTCGCCCTTCTTTATTGCTGGCGATTTGGCACGGCGTCTGCTCAGCCGCTGCTGGCTGACACGTTAGCTACACCTCGAGGACACAGCTCTGTGGCTCAGCGCTGCCTGTACGTGTGTTTGGAAGAGGTTCTTTCCTTTATGCTCCACAAGCTTACAGAAGGCAGGGGGGAGACTTCCTTCCCCTCCCCCCCATCCCTTTATTTTCACAGGCTTTACTCACGAACTGATTGGGAATACTCGGTGGGAATATGTTCTCTGTAAATAGTTTCTTCTGCTGCCTGCCTCCTCTGTGCAGCCAGGAATGCGGGATTTATGGAGCCAGAAAAAGACTATTCAAAAGAAGCCTGTCTCTTTAGCACCAGCAGTGAAGATATTCAGCCGGGCTGAAGCAGATCCCCGTCCTGTCCCCTTGGCATTTATGCAATCTACATTAGATAATGAAGTAAAATCAGACATGATCTGAAGACCACCTACACAGCTGCCACCCACCCTCTCCATTCATCCATTACTGATGGCCTGAGCTTTCTTCCCGTTCCCAGCTGGCCCTGCCACAGGGGACCCGGCAGCAGGAGTGGGAGCGATGCCACGGCCCTGTGCCACAGCCCATGAGGTGCTCTGCTCGCAGGGGTCCCTCTCCACGGACCCCAAGCACTGCAGCTCTCCTCTGGCACACGGCCTGGCTGCGCCTAACTCATGGCCCTGCTACAGGACCCTGTACACGCACAAAGAAGTGGGGAAAACTTCAGAAGCGCTCTTCCGAAGAGCACTCGGGCGCTCAACCACGGCATTACCAGACCTGCGGCAGAGAGTAGGTGACGCTGGTGGGAGTTGTCCTGCTTTGCCGGTGAGACAGCCCTTCGGAAGGCATCAGGGAGGCAGGCTGCGAAGAGCAAATTAAGACTCTTTGTTTTAACGAGCTCTGACAGAGGCAGAGGCGGCAGCCTGCCGTGTTTTCCTGAAGGTTTCTTTCCTTTAGGTGGCAGTATGTGTTTACAGCTCCCCGCAGCACCGCCCGCGCTCCCAGCCCTGCCGCGGAGCATCCTCTGCCTGTGCTCAACCATCGCTGGGTTAATTTTCCAGAAAATCCTGCGCAAGCAATTAAAATGTTAATGTTGTGAGGGAAATGCCTCCGTTGAAGTAAACTCATTCGAGAGTCAGTTGTGCTCGGTGGAAGGGGAACAGTCTATTGATTTTGAACAAGGTCATATCTCATCAGGCTTGCCACCTGGATTATTTTTGTTTGCGCTGATCAGCTACCGAGTCCTTGATTTCACAGCGAGTTTGAAATCACCTTAATGAAGCAGAAATTTGAGGGGGGGTGTGGGTTCCCTCCCAAGACTTTTCTTTATTACAGAAATGTGCTCCCTCACCTGTTTATCTCTGACCACCTGCTCACCTCTGTGCTTGTTACCCTTATTTCACTAAGGCAGCAATAACTAATGCAAACTCTCAGTCCTGGCAGCTGCCAACCAAATTCACACCTTACGCTGGGATTTATGCCACAGCCAGCCAGCAGTGCCTTCCCTTGGGAGGACGGGAACACCTCGACGTAGAATTCTATTAAAAATCAACAAATTCACCAGGTTATACAGCCTTCAAGCGACGTTTGTGTGGGCATAGGGTAGTTCTGCATTGTACTTTATTTGTAGAAGAAAGGGCTCTAATAGACGGAAAGTTGTCCACTTTTTTTTTACGGCAATTCCTGCTGATGGAGCCTGCTTTGCACACAGAATAACTAACCCCATTAAGACAAGGTATGCTCAGTGAGAGCACGCTGGTATTTCATTACGAGCAAAAGACACCTGGGACAGAGAAGCAGAAGGACCTAAAGCCTGATTTCATTTGCAGATTCCTTGAGGCCTCCGCCCAGACCTTGTAGTCTTTCCTCCCCAAGCCAAAGGTCTAACAATGCTCTTTTTCATGAGGGTGGTCGCACTGGAAAAGGTGGATGTGCTTTTCCATCATATCTAAAATAGGTTATGCTATTTCTAGTGATACAAGCTATGACTCTCTAACCCAAATGCTAGGGTATTTGCATGCTTAATTCACATGTCTAATTGCCGTAATTGCACATGCTCATTAGGCAATTTTGTGTGCAAATGCTGAGTTAGGCACATAACTAGGCATAGTGTTTGCAGTGTGATTTGGTTCAACACTTGTGGAAAATTTGTGAACAAATTAGACATGCAATTGAATGCACATTTCCTACGCTAAGAAGTTGGGCAGGGCCTGGCACCAGGCAGACTGCAGTCTGAATGAATGAATGAGCAGAAAGTACTGCCCTTGTGAATCCCGCTGCAAGATCGAGTCCTTCATCCACAGGAAAATCAGACCTAAGCTGTCCTTCACATTATCCAAAGATTCACACCCTTGTTTCAGGCTGAGCTGGAATACTGGGAAGGAAAACAAATTTAATGTTCATCTGGGAAAAAAAAACAAAAACAAAAACAAAAACACCACAACAACAACAATCATGAAGCTCCAATTTTATGATCTGATTGCTGAGGACGAGTAGATACAGAGCCTCCCTGTCAGAAGGCAGACAAAGCCAGTCTGTCTCTTCCTATATTCCCATAGAAGACAAAACAGTGAGTGACCCGAGTAGCTCAGTGTTAGCAATAAAGGATACTAGCACAGCCTTAAACCAGCACAGCTGATTTGAGTTAGAGCCCGCCTGTGGAAGCATGACTACAAGAAAGCCCAACTTTCATGGTCTAATGTTTGTAATTTCTCTCTCTCGCTGAAGATATATGTTCTTTTAATAAAAAGTACAGAGGAAAATACCCCAAAAGTAAGAATTCAAGGCACAGAAAGACTGAGTTATGGTTTGTTTAATCCTTCAATTTTACCCTTCTCAAGCCAGTCTGCAAACTCTCTTGCTCTGAATTTATGACAAGCAGGACTAAAGGGACTGTCTATAGATTAACATTGACATTTCCTTTGTGCATTAATCCTTTGTATCTCATTTACCATACATTTCTGCTGAACGACATAAAAATGATGATTTTTTCATTACTGAGTAGATTATGATGAGGCACATTTTCATCACCATTCAGGAAAATACCGAATGGGAGTCAGAGCTGTCTTTTCTGTCTTTTTACCTTTGCCTGTAAGGTGACAATGGGGGCTCCCTGGGAGGGACCACATTTCAGAGGACAATGAGGTGCAGCTCCATCCTGCAAACTCCTTGGAGACAAATGTTGGGGATGCCACAGTGTCGGAGATGCTACACCAGCTGTAACGCCGCTGCAGCCACAAGCCCTTGCTGGGGAGCAGTGTCAGCTCTCACTGAGATGGAAACGCTCACAACTAGGACATCCTCAACTTTGCCAGAGCTGCACAGAGGCAGCCCTCCCTCCCAGGACAGAGGTTGAAGTGCTGGGTGCATGTCACCTAACATGGCTCCTTGCCCAAAGTTTTTTGGTAGAAAGCACGCTCGCTAGCTGTAGGTACGCACCGTAGCACATACTCACCTACCATGAGACTCCCTCACCACCAACACCATAGCCTGACACATGCAGGTTCACAGGAAAGAAAAGTTGTGATGGCCCTGTCTCTTGTAAGCTTTAATGTAGATGTGCATTATTTTCCTTAGTTTTAAAACTGTGAAAAAGCTTAAGTTTACATAGTATAAGAATACATATATTATAGATACACATATAGACACTTACAGACATAGATACATAAGCATTTCTAAGCTGTGAAGTTCTCCTTAGGGTGTAGTTTCATGACACAAAGGCTTTGGTGAAAAGACCAACTTAAGGATTTTGGTCCACAGCACTCCTGCCCACCCTGCCTCAAGGTCTTCCCCACAAGAAAGGGTATTTTTAACCCAGGTGAGTTCAGTGGTGAGGAGCTGGAAACAAAAGCAGAGGGACTGAGGGAGCCAGGGCTGCTGAAGTCCTCTTTGCCACCAAAACTACGGTCTCATGGATCTCGGAGAGGAGAGGAGAGGAGAGGAGAGGAGAGGAGAGGAGAGGAGAGGAGAGGAGAGGAGAGGAGAGGAGAGGAGAGGAGAGGAGAGGAGAGGAGAGGAGAGGAGGAGACTGCAGGCATCGTATGAGCAAATGCGATGGGTGTTCTCTTCACCCAGAGCCCAGCAGATCTTTCTGGTGCTGCCATTTGGCATTTTGTTCTGTAGCATCTTTAAATGGACACTGTTACTCTAATGTTACGTGGAACTGACTGGGAACCTCCTTGTGTTCAAAGGTTTAAAGAAAGTGTGGAAAAATATACTCAAAAAATTGTAACTGGCTGTGGGAGGAAGGAGGGAGGGAACAAGGGAGAGCAGGAAGGAAGGGGGAGGGAAGGGAGAAAATAGGTCTGTACAATATTGCACGTGCCTATAGTGCTGGCAAACATTGACAGTAAAATTCCATGGTTTATTAATATAAAATCCTCAATTTTAAAAAAGCCTAAACCACACAGAACACATCAAAGTTGATATCGCACAGTAAATGAATGTGAACAGGAGAAAAACACCCGAGTGAAAATTCAGGGGCTAAATACCCCATCCTGCTTTAAAGCACACACAGCAGAGTAAGCCTAGGAAATGCTCCTTAGGCTATAAAATTACACAAAGGACTAGAGTGTCCCATTTTTCTTTTTAATTTAGAGAAAATAGCCAGAGACACTGAAGAGGGGGAATTGACCTCTTTGGGTCTCTCACTTTCTCAGAGACGTTTCTGGTCAATCAAGCCTGCACGTCGTTCCTGGAAGAATGACCACAGACTCCACACTTCTGGCCTCTACTCTGGAAGCCATTGCTTTTATTTCCATTGCCCCAGTGTATGTCAGAGCTGTCCATGGCCTTCATCAATGCTGAAAGGTCAGAAGTCTCCCAGACTTAGGTATCGGCAGATATTCTCCCATAAATGAGACACAGAAATTTCAAAATCCATATTCCTGAGTGATGGGGCATGTCATTCCCCTCTTTCTGCTTCTTTTCAAGGGGTTACATGCAGTTTGGCCTGTGTGGCTTTACAATCCATCCATTTTAAAAACAATTAAAATAATATCACATTGATTTTATTAATTTTTTTTAAGCACCACAGCTTGCAGGCGTGCTGAGTGCGAAGGGTTACTTCCCATATAGCATCACATGTAACACCCTCCTGGGGTGAGGACCACAGCCACCGATGCCCAGCAGCATCCCGGGTTTGAAGGCATGCCTCGCTTTCCTCTCTGTTCCAGCAGCAGACACCAGGAATGGGAACAGGCAACGGGTTTCCACCTGGGAGTAAAGAAACACTGCAAAGCCAAGTGCCGTGCCCCAGCTGCTCAGAGACGTGGCTAAGCCCAGCCGAGGCCGGGCTGAGCCGGGAGGCATCTCCCAGCACCGGCTGTGCCTTAGGTTATAAATCACTTTGATTTTCCTTTGCTAAGGCGCTTTTTTTTTTTTTTCTCTCTCTCTTTGTCACCGGGAAAACAAGCTCCCCTGCGAGGGTGGAACAGCCCAATAAGAAAAAAGCCTCCCTCTAAATCTGCCGGGATCCTGGGCGCGCAGAGGGCTGCACTTAGGCTCGGCTCTCAGAGCAACGAGGGTGCTTCAGAGCCAAGGCTGCGCCTGGCTGGGAGGGGGGAGGCAATTATCTGCTGTGAAATATGGAGAGGGGGAGGACACGACACACACGATGACTACGCAGGGCTTGATCTCCAGAAGTGCTGAACACTTGTGAGGCAGCGAACACCTCCGGCGCTCGACAGCAGGAGTTAAGAGCATTCCGCGCTTTAGGAGAGTTGCTAAGCATCCCCAGGAATCGGAACACACAGATTTCTGCGTGTGGGGTTTTACCTGCAGTTGGTGCCTCAGATACTGCAAGATCCCTTTACATCTAATTAAGATAAATTGTGGAGAAATATACAAAGATGCATAATTTACCTGGTCTTCGACCGATTTAAGTGTATCCCCGCAGGGAACTACACCCATTTAACTAAAATCAAGTTAGAAATCAATTTAGTTACATTAGTGCATTTTCGGTATGGAATAGCCCTTAATTTGGATGGGAATAAAGACACACTATGGGCCGATTGATTCTGTTAGGTGAAGGAAAAGCTTTTATTCTCGATACAGCTACAAATGAAATCAGATTCAGAAGGGTAAGCAATAATATATATGGGAAATGTTACGATCTGTGGGTATAGGCTTGTCTTTTTTCACACAGCTCTGAACATCTTCATTTCTCCTGTGATTTCAGGCATTACCACACAGACTTACCCCAGAAAACCCTGAAAAGGGGGGCAGTTTCCCTTCCAGGAATCACAGGGGCTCACTTTCAGTGGCAGAATATGTGGGTCTCTGAAAGGTCTTTCCAATTTAATGTGTGAGCTCAGGAGGCAACGGGAGAAAGGAAAAGCCTGCCCTTCAGGAGCATGCAGGGGGGAAACTGCATACACCGGGAGGGAAAGCAGTCAGGATCAGAAACCCCATCTCAGCTGGCTATGTGCCTCCCCGAGCAGGGATACGGGCCAAGCGTGGCTTTGCAGGGGGCAGGGGAGGGAGCAGACCTCCTGTTTGCATCCAGCAGGATGTGGCAGAGGGTGGAACAGCTTGAGCAGCACGACGTGTGCCCAGAAGGAGGACTGAAATGCCCCTTCAGCTTCCTCAGCTGGCTGACTTTCCCCCAAGGCACAGATTGTTGAGAGGGGGCTGGTGGGTGCACTGGGGGCGCCTGGGGACACTAAATGCCTCCAAGGGCCTGTTTGCAGCCACCTCTGGCTGGCACACATAAGCCTGAGCACCCAAAGAAGACTCTGCAGCGGTCGTGCCCCATGGGCATTCCCATTTGACCCTGTTGCCTGCCACATCTCTGTGAGTGAGGGAGAGCTCAAGCAAGGGGCAGGGAACAGAAAACAGGGATTTTCCAGTGACGATGATCTGCTCATCCCAGTTACCTAATTTTCACTGATGTCATTTCTTAGACCACTGAAGGTCTCTTGCTAACCTTGCCCCCACTATCCAGCTCCTGACCTTCAAACACGGTCCTAGGAGCAACATTATAGAAGATATATGAAGTAAGACTCTAGGTGGCACTTCAGGCTACATAACTGTGACCTTGTCTATCAAGACACGCAGCATTTAAATCAGACGTTTATTCTGGTGATCCTTAGGCAATCAGGATGATCAGGAAAAGTACATTAGCACGGTGTAGTCTCTGCAGCAATTCCCAGTATACCTTTCCGGTGTAACCAGACCTGTGGTTCAGTTCCACTTCACCAGCAGATATCAAGAGAAATCTCACTCAAGAAAATGAAACTACTCACTGGAATAAATCAGAAACAGGCCTGTGGAGCTCTTGAAAGTTTGGCACCTAAACCGAAGCAAGAATCCTAAATATATGTGTGAGCCTAAAAGCAAAAACCACGGAAAATTCAGCAAAACGCTGCACCATTCCAATCCAATTCAGAAGGAACACAGGGTGTATATTTTGTTTCTGTCGAAAGTAATGCATTGTCTGTTTTCTGCAGGTTTCACCAGTACAGAGCTAGCAATATTTACTCTTCTAAGCCCCAGTTTGGCAGTGCATCACTAGTCAGTGGATGCCGGACACATGCTTGCTTGAAAATTTACTGAAAATTAAGCAACAGAGCAGCAGTGAAGCAGACTCTGACATGCTTTTTGGAACCAGGGCCCAAATGCAGATGTGTTTTTCAGTGGACATCTGAAAGTGCTGTTCCACACCACAATTACCTAATGGCAAAGCTGCCAAAGGAGGACCCTGCCTTTTCTCACCCACAGCTATTTGTTACTTTCTCTCCTCCCTGCCATTTATCACTTCTAAGCGTGATGATACCCTTTAAACTAAATTAGTGAAATGGCCAGTCTTAGCAAAACCAGGAAAACCCTGCTGATCTCTGTCAGACGGCGACACCAGAAATAGGTGCCTTAACGTAACTGTGGGAGGGGACAGGAAATTGCAGTATGGAAAGGAGAGAGGGAATGTGCTGGGAAGGACAAGGACCTCTTCAAACTGCTTTCTTCCTATAGAAACGTTAATGGTGACCAGCTGCCTATACTAAGTGGACCAAAAAACCTCACCTGCTTCTTCCTAGCTCCTCATCACTGGATCTGCGTTAGACTAGTTCATGATTCATCATTGGGAAGTCCCGTAGGCTGTCTGGAAAAAGGCAGGGGATTCGGGACACGCAAGAGTCACAGGTCCTCCTCTGCATGGCATCCTCTCCTCTGCCGCAGCACATCTGCAAGCCCTCAAATGCAACACAGCCTTTACCTCGCCACCCTTCCCATGCCTCGTGCAAGTCCCCTGGGAGAGTTCATGTGCCTGGGAAGGGAAAGTCTGGCCATTTCCCCTCTGGGCTTCGCTAGCAAGCTGCAAAGCTGGGCCAGCTGCTCCAGGAGGTCTGTAACACCTTCTCCCACTGGGCCAATCCTTCCCCATCATCTGCTGAACAAGCAGCAGCTAGTTGGCAGCTGCAGGGGGCTGAGAAGCCTTGTGAAGGGTGAAAAGTAGAAACAATAAAGAAGGCGAAACCCAGCCACCTTGTTGAGGATTTATAAAATGAGGGTCAAGTTTTGACAAATTTTTTTTCCTTTCACAGTGGACTCAGTGGTTCCCATAACAAGCTACCCTCCGTTCTCTCCTAGGGAGAAGCAGCTGTACCCACCAAAGCTGGCACCACCACACAGGTTAGATATTCCCAGGTAGACAGAGATATGAATGTACAGAGCGGGGGCATTAAAAAAAGGATGCTGTATTCATTTTTTATTGGGTTCTCTCCCTCTCCGTCTGACTCCAGCTTTCCATGGCTGCAGAAGTATTCAAATAGTTATGGAACTAGGCAAAGAGAGTTCACCCTTCAGCAATGGGGACATCAGTCAGTCCTGCCCTCCCCACCTTAGCCTCTCTGTTACAACAGCATCGGAACATTTCATCATTATTTTATTGCTCATTATCCTCGGCTTATTACCCTCAAAGTTTAACCTCAGTTCACCCCTGGGGATGAAGTGAAGGCGTATTTCACCCATTGAGCATAGCTATGGACAAACTTCATGGCAGCTTCAACAGGCATTTTGGTCCCTAATTCCCCTTGAGGGCCAGGAAGGATGGTGCTGAGTAACACTGGTGCATAGCCTACCTGACCTGCTTGTGGTCCTACAGATTGTGCGCACAGACCTGGTACCTTCTCACAGAGGAGACCCAGCATCCTGGGGTCCCTTAGCCAGGTTTCTTCCAGAGACCAGGAGCCCAGGGGGACGAAGGGAAATCACCGGTGTCAATCTGCCCACCTAGGAAGCAAGGCAGCTAGGGCAACCAACACCAATGCAGGCTGAAGGACGGGGGGCAACGGGGCCACAGGAGGGGCCCCGAGGTCACCCTTAGCATCTTAACTACTGCATGGATGCCACCGAGGGAGCAGGACGCTGGTGCCCAGTTGATGAGACAGCCTGGCACTGCAAAGCATGCCCAATGCTGAGAGCAGGGAGCTGTCATTCCCTGGAAGAGGGAAAGAAACTGTGTGTGGCAGGTACGAGACACCACGTGGGGAACCAGATCCTGCTTCAAGGCACTGGGCTGGTGCAATATCCACCTGTCAGCTCCTCAGGCAGTCAGTCCCCGGCTCCTGCCTTTGGTACCTACAGAACAGCTCTTCCTTTAAATCTCTTATTCCTATCGTCTTCTCCTTGGGCCTCGGCGATAAACTCAAACGACGTTTTTTTATGCTTTCTTTTTTATATATGGAAGATGTAACCTAAAAATTGGGGTTCTGTGTCCTCTGGGCCAGCTCTGAACAGTCACGTCGTAATGAGGAACGCAATAAATGTCAGTTTGTCTTAGAAGACACTCAGCAGGGGTTTAGGTTCACCATCCGCAAACAGTATTATCTTCAGTGCTGTAATCAGCCTGGAGGAGGAATGGGTTCCTGGGACCTTTGGCATTTCGAGTGAAGTAAAGTTATACAATTAAACTTCAGTTAGGAAATATCCATAACTTACCAACAGGGGAGAGCAGTTAAGAGCATTACCAGCTGTCAGCACCTGGGAAACTAAATTGAATGGCCAGAGCGCTGAGATATGAAAACTGAAGAGAAAAATCACATGTGCCTACTTTCTTTACGGCTGCAGTGTCATAGGTCGTATGTTGTGCTAACCTGTAAGAAATAATAGGAACTTGGAGATAAAATATAGCTCCAAATGTGAACCAGGGCATGGCACAGAAGAAGTTAAGCAAGGACAAACAGATTACTAGTGCTCTGAAGTATAAAATCACTGTCTCAGAGACCACTCTCTCTACTCCTAGCAGCTTCATAAGCTAAACCAGCTGTTGCAAATAACACTGTTAGATTTTCAAAGACATCTATTTCATTGACTGTAAATAGAAATACAATTTCTTTAAACTAAAAATACTCTCCCATGTAAATTTGCTTTTTTAAAAATTGAATTAGCAACATATGTAGTGACAGCCTTTCAGGGATGTGTGATGCTTGTACAGATATTCCTGAAAAATTTGCTATCACTCCTACAAAATTATCACTCCCTTCCTGAATATTGTAAATGATTTGCGCAACATACTGCAAAACAGAAAATAAAGAAGTAACAACTAAAATGGTTTGGTGGACTTTATGTGCGAGGAACTGTGGCCTTGCACACAGGAGAGGAGATCTCTTAGCCCAGGCTCGTTCAAATGGAAATAAGCTGGAGCAGCAGGGATGGGTTCAACCTATATCTGTGGAGGAGGAGGATGAATACACTGAAGCATCTCTTGACTGAGAGACTGAGCAGCCATAAACACCTCCCACCCCTCCATGCAATGGACCTACTTGCATTCCCCTGCAGCAGCAGATGTGGGACATCTACTATCACGTGTGTAGGGGTGATGTACCGTCACTGTGTGGCATCAACAGCCCAATTTGGAGGGTCGGTGCAGGACACAGCCGCCTGGTGTCATGCAACGAGAGGGGCTGGGCAGAGTACAGGAGCAGGTCTGGGGAAGAGGAGCGGTAGAGGGGAAGAGGCTGGTGGGAGCTAGGCTCAAGTCTAGTGTGGTGTGAATTAAGAGCCTGGCTAAAAGCAGGAAATGTTCACACTTCTCAGAAGGCTTTACGGGCAGCGATAATCAAATAGCAACCTCCGAAGCACTTACGTTCCCCTTCACTTTTCTAATGCATCCATTTGAACAGTAGCTCCTGTCACAGGCTGTTCCCGGGGAGCGACAGGCAGAGCGTGCGTGTGGCCCGAGAGGAGCACCGTGACACTCTCGCAGTGGCGTACGCCAGCAGCAGCAAGTACCAGCCTGTTTAATGAGGACTTCTATCACTCCCTGCTCTGCTGACTGCACACCGCGGGTGGCACTGGCATGGGTGCCTTCGCCAAAACGCTTGCTTCATGTCAGGGAAGTGCACCCGTTTGTAACTCCGCCTCCCTGGCTCTGCGAGCACCTCCGGCCACACGCCACGTTGAGGGGGAGGCAATGACGATGGGCTGCGATGGAGCCGTCAAGGGAATGCTGATTCACCCCCACCCAGAGGTTGCAAGAAGCCCCCAGGAGTCTCTCTCAATGATTCGCAGCAGATGGGGAAATGCAGGCGACAGGCGCAATACCTCCCCAGCCTGCCATAGCCTTGAAACGCCATGGCCTCACATAACATTGCTAAAACAAATACAGCAATTAAAAACCTCTGCGTAACAAGTCCAGTTCTGCAAACACGCAAATGGGCGGCAGAGCGGTGGCGATGGCAAGCGTTGCCTGGTAATCCATTTTCTCAGAGCTACATAATGGCCACATCCATAAAGAAGCTGGGGAGGAAAGGGAGGGAAGCGCAGGAAATCCATTACTGCCATAAAGGGAAGGAAACGGAACAGGAGCCTGGACCCAAATCTGGGTCCTCCTGGATTTCTGACCTCCTGCCAGCATAAGATATTAGAAACCAATACCAGGGGTGGAGCGGCGGCAACCGCTCCAGTGACTCATTCCCTTGTGAAAAGCAGAGCCACCCAGACAACTGGCAGAGCGCCTCGCTGTGTGCGTGGCCTCAGAGAGCTCGCCCGGTCACGTAAGCAGCTGGCACGCTTCCTGCGATTAACGAAAAACGCAGATAACTTAGCCTTGGCTACCTGAGAGCTCTCCCTATTCTTGTCTGATAGAAATGGAAACAGAGTCATCCTGACGTGACTTTTGATCCCAAAAAAAGCATGTAGTACTACGTGAGATAGCCAGGAAATGAAAGTCCAGATGGAAAGAGATTAGGAATTGCTCTTTGAGTTGGTTAAAATCACAGCTGACCTTATTATTCGATGTTCAAGCAGACGTAGGGAGAACTCCGAGACAGGGCAACATTCAGGCTTTCTCCTTCCCCCTGCCTATGCTGCTGTCGCCCATACCCGATTCTGGTCATGTGCTGCGTTCTCACAGTTCCCACACAATCCCACCCTTGTGCTCCCAACTCAGGGACGAGGAAGCTGTTTATCACAGCATTCCGTTTGTCACATTCATTTCAGACGACGATAATACCCAGTTGCAAGTAGCACGTTCGACACCAGCAAATATTGCAGCCGTTCTTCTCCAGATGGGGAAATGAAGACTTAGGGGGGGTAAAAAGACTTTCCTTTGGCCACCTAGCGAGTCACTGATCTCCCAAGTTCCAGTGCAAAATTAAACTTCACTGTCTAAGCTTGCTTTCAGATTTAGTTTACCAGTGTATCCCTCTGAAGTCCATACATGAGGACTGTGCCTAACAACCGCACCTAAAATTACATTTTTCTTGCTGTGAGAAGGTGGGGGGAGAGAGCGGTTCATGCCTTGGTACCGTAGTCGATCACTCAAAAGCCTGTGTGCTTCCAGCATTTGGCTAATTCAATTTCAGCAGAGTGCACATAGTGCTGTAGCCAATCTATCTATTTGTAAAACTTGACAAATTTTTGGCACCAGCAACAGAGAAGACCGTTCACCACCATCTTCCCCAAACCTGGAATTCACAGCCTGATGGGTGCAGCTTGCCTTCACGTGCTTCACACGGCTCCAGGAAATAGTTTTACCTGTAACTGCATCTCCCAATGCCAATAGGGAAGGTCTTTGGTGTGATAGACTATATCCCTCCTGCACATCTTTTCTTTCTTCTCCTTTCCTCCATCCGTTACTGCTAGCCATAGGCAATGCTACAGAGACACATCTTGACATTGACTGTTATAGGGGCTAATATTAGAGACAGAGTTCCTTCAGAGTTCAAGGCTGGCTTGCTGTGTGTTTTGTTTGCTTCTTGAACCTTCTTTAAGCCACAGCTGGGAATTTTAATAGCTTTCCCAGCTGCCTGTCTGTGATGGGGGAAGACCCAGTGTGACCAAAGGCCTGCTATGACTGCGCTCTCACTCCCAGGTAAAATTAAAAAACCTCCCTGAAAGTAAACGGGGATTTTGGATTTGAAACTACACAGCTGCCGAGATGAGCTGTTGTTTAATTTTGGTGGCACCCAGCAGTTCAGTGTGTCCTCCATCTACCCCATACCAGAACGGGGCAGTTCAGGAGGGTTGCTCTGGAAATTCCCTTCTGACCTTGCTCCAGGCCCGTGGGAATACAGGGCATCCTCACCGCCCCATAGCATCGCTTCCTATTCCCCCAAGCCCCACAGCTGCCCACCAGCCCCGACTGGCATGTTTAGCCTGCACTTCACAGCTCCGGCACTTGCCGGAGTCGACATGCTCTAAGTATCCTGGGTCTGATGCTACAGTCTGCTGCAATATTACTATTGCTGTGGATAGGACGATTATTAGTATTTAACTATGGCTTTATTTTCTTGGCTCTTCATAGCAAACAAATGAGACTGTGATCTATGGCTGTTTCCATTTCGGTGTCTCTGCAGCTCTACTGCAGAATGCCATCATCCACACCTCTGATCCCTGTGAGTCCTGTTAGCGCATCTTGTTGGCAGCAGAAGTATTCTTCCATTGCAGGTTTGATCCAAAACAGCATATTCCACCATCTGCAGCTACCTGCTGGTGTCCAAGATGTAGTGAGGTGGTTGCTTTCTTTATCCAATAGCATTCGCCAATATTTATCTTTGGCACCAAGTGCTGGGGCTATTTTTGCTTCTGCCAAGTCAGGTAACATGTCTTTCATTGCAGGCTCTTGGTAACGAGCAGTTTGTTGTACTTTGATGAGGTTGCTCGGGCTTATGCAAATGAAGTGTTTGCCCGTGTGGAGGTTGTCTCCCAGGACACGCACCTGACCGAGGATGCGGCAAGTGCAGCACCGATGCCATCCCTCCCCATTCGCTGTGTCGGCTGCTCCTTCTCCTTCGCCTTTTGTGCAGCGGTTACACAGGTGCCATCCTGGCTGAATCACTGTCTCTATTTCAAGGTGAAATATGCCTGGAAGATATCCCAGTCATTCGAAAATATCTTGATAACCTTTCAGCAGTCCTAGCTACAGAAGCAACACAGAGCAATGCATCCTCTGACTCTTCGCGGGCCAACTTTTCTGCTTTGCCAGTGTGATTCTTGCCACAGCTACTGCACCTGGCCTCACATGCAGGTTATTTTCTATTAATGATGTTTTTCTACCTGGTATCTTCCTCTGGAGATTATTTCTTCCCTTCTCACTTGTCTTCTTGCACATACATCAGTGTGTCTCGTTTTTTTCCCTCCTTCTGTCCCAAAAACCCAAGCTGGAGCAGCACTCCAGCAACTCTGTAGCTGTGAATCAGTGCACACTTGCGTTCTACATAGCCAGATCTCTCACAAGACCAGGGGAGTTGGGGTCTTCAACCAGCCTCACAGAATTTATTGCTTCTTTCAAGCATACCACAAATCCCTTTTTTTTTAATATACACTCTGTTAAGCAAAGGAGTCAGACACTTTCTTTGGGAACAATATTCTGGTTTGTGCTTGCCTTACACTCTTTGAGGAGATTCTTTACTTGTGTTTTATTTAGGAGAGAGGAAAGGTTGGAAACTGTTGTGTATTTTTCTAGATCTTGTATGAATGTGCCTGATGTGTCTGAAGGCGGCTGCAGTATGGCAGTATGTCCATGGCTGCCCCTAGTATGATTAATGGTTTGTTCTGTTTCTCTCCCTTTTCATCTCGTTTTCCCACTATGATCCAAAAAGCATTCAGCTGAAAAATTCAACCCCCTTCATATCCATCTACCCAAGATGGGAATCTTGGATACCGTTCTTGCTCTTTCTTCCTCCTTCCTACCCCTTTTCCTTGTAAATAAGCACGATCACAGCCTTCACTTCTGATCACATCAGTAGAGGAAGCAGATCACCTCTGAAATCATGCTCTCCATGAAAATGAGATGAAAAGACATAACGAGCAAAAATGACCTGGAAAAAAGAAAATGGAAGAACTGTGGATTGCTGCCAGCAGCTCTGCTGAGGACCCAGCCCACTTGCCAGCAACTGAAAAGCTGCTAGCAATTGTAGGTGACTAAAGCTGGGACATGGTTTTAATGTCTGCCAAAATCAACTGTAGGGCAGAAGATGGCACATAGCGACTGCTGGACTTGTCTTTCAGTTCTGCAACAAACTCCTGGCCAGTTCCCAATCCTGTGCCTCAGTCTCCCTGTCTCTGGAATGGGAAGAGCTGCTAACATTTGTTACAAAAAAAAAAAAGAACACGCTTTATGTATGTCAGGAAATTAGCAAACACAGCAGTGGAAAGGGATCAATAGAACAGATTGTAATGATGGAAGAGCTAAACTAAATATCTCTTCCTTCAAATGCTTTATGCACAGCCAAGGCTGGAGGTCGTCAGAAACTAAGAAAAAAAATCCCCTTCCCATAAAAAATACAAAGCATTCAAACCATCAATAAAAAGCACAATTACATGATGGGGAAACATGACCGGTTCCTGTACTGTAAGCCTTGCCTCCTCCCCTTCCTTACAAAAGAGTGTAAAGCTCTTGTACAGGGACAGCTTCCAGTGACAACCTAAACACTGAACCCAAGAGCCTGGCCATCTGGGGGGTGGGCAACTGCCTCCCCTTACTTGTCGGCCACCATGTCCTTTATTGGACCTAGTCTCAAGTACACATAGATCCCTATTTAGCAAGGTACTTCAGTACTTCCCAGCTGTGTTTAAGCATACTTTGCCGAATTAAGGCATAGGACATTAAAAACTGTAACTATATAGAAAAGAACATAAACCCAAATATATTTAGCAGTCTAAACAGATTTTACTGTACAACATGACCTTTTGGCTCTGCAGAGAGGTGCTTGTTTCTATCTCCAGCTGTTTAAAAAGTAATCTTGTGTACTGCACTCAAAATTGTTCCTTTCAGCCCCATGCCTATTCATGAGGAGCAGTGGGACCACAGGGCGCCCTGCTGCATTCACAGATCACACAAGACCACATCCGACCTTGGCCTTAGCATGCTTATGACCAGACGTGGCTCCGTGTGTGGCTATGCTGGCTTCGCTACACACAGGTATGGATCTTTGGCCAGATCCAAGAGGAGAAAATCATGGAGCAAAGCCATTCTCCAAGGCAGTGTACAAACACTGGAAAGAAAGAGTACCTTGAGCGTAAAGAATAAATAGGAAACATATGCCAAGAATGCTAAAGAGGATTCAATAACATTAATGTTCTTTAGACCTTTCCACATGATGTTTAATAAATTAAGACTTTTAGCCAACCTTGAATCTAAAGAGGTATCAAGCAATGACGAACCAAAGAATGGGCAAGGGGTGGTAAGAGGAATGTGTATTTTACCAAAGAGGAGATTATTCTTCTTACCACAGAACAAGATCAAACTGGTTTAATCACAGAGTATAAACACTAGGCTAAAAAGCAGATCTAGTGTGACTAGAAAGAGGGTAATAATTTAAGTACACCCAATTACTGTATTTGTAATGAAGTGTCTTCATTTCAGATGATAAAAGACAGGTGGTGCCCCAAGGCACAGTTCCTCTGGAACCGAATCCATGCTCATGCTCAGGTTCAAACTTACAGGTGCAATGAACCCCTTGCTTCTATGTACTTAATGAAGTTTGGGCAAGAACTAGCCCTCACAGGCTGACCGCTATTGCATTTTCTTACCATTTTGAAACACTCGATATCAGGATTACTTTCTTCCTATTAAGTCTGTAAGACCATAGGATTTACTTCTTCCATTCACTAGGTGTTTTGCTTCAGCTGTTATATTCGGTAATCTTTTCAGTAAACTTCATTTAAAATCAGTTCCTTCCAATACTTTGGATTTATTTTCCAGAACTGGTTCCTCAAACTCTGGTAGATCCCAGCTCATGTCTGGGGTCAACACAGGCAACCAGGGCTATTTCCAGAAGAATTAATTTGCAGCATTTTGTGAACAGGACAGAGCAGAAGGAGAGCAAAGAAGTGCAGACATTTACAGTGGCATACACATTCACGGGAACCAAGTTTTTGGGAATACCTATGATAACATTTCTTCTTATGATTGTTTTAAAAATTAAAATCTTCTGAATATATTCCTTCTCTCCCACTCTCAGGAACAGTTACTATCACAGATACTTTCTCTAGAAGGTTTATATCTGACTGCACATTTCCAGGACAAAGCCTTTGGCCCCGGTTGTCCAGGCATCTGCACTTGTGCATTGGTCACAAGCAACTCAGTGGGACTACTCACATGTAGGAAGCTATATTTCACTATTTATTTATGCATTTTTTTCAGTTTTAAATTCTTTTATTTAGGACAGCTGGACTTACAACTCTGCTATTCAGATGATGGGAAACTATTTCCTCCCAAAGAAAGAAATTCTACTGATGGACATTCTGCCTCTGTCTTCTTGTGAGAGTAGTATCTATGCTTCCTCATATGTAAGTATCTTTTACATAATTGAGGTTAACTTAATAGAAAAGATCATGTTATCTCGTTAAGTGGTATAGACCACGTATAAAGAAAACATATGTATAGAAAGAGAGGAAATAGTGTGTTGCTACCATTGTCGCCTGTGGAAATTATTGCCTTTACCCCTTGTCCATTTTTGGATTTAGTTTCTAATCCCTTTAACAGGCTTTCCCAAATCCTGAGTAGTTTAAACTATTATTTAATATCTTCTTTGCCAGGAAGATTTTCTGTCTCTGTCTGTGTCTCTCTATGTACATTATATTATGTATGCACATACACATAATATTATTATTCCCTCAGTGGCAATTAAGCGGTATAATCCACCTCAAAGATATTTACAACAATTTAAACTACCCTGAACCAAGGAGTTTAGAGGATTAGAGATGAGATTTAAGCAGTTACTGAGGGGATAAATTTTACAGTTCCTGTGCGCTGCAGCACCCTTTGACTTTAAGGCCAGAGAACGGAGGGTTTGGAAGTGACTGAGTCAAAGAAGGAAATGAATCAAAAGTTGAGTCAGGTTTAATGCCCAGAATAGTTCTTTGTTGAAATCTTTTAACTTCCACGTTTAGAGGACAGTAGACAGCTGGCTCCTTGGACGAGTTTGTCCAACTTCCTTGCAATCTCCTCCCTTGGTGCTTTGAAGACAGCCAGTGAGCGTGTGTGTGCTCCCCTACCGTCTCCTGCACCCTGTGTGCCAGCGGGGTGAGCAGGCAGAACAGGTCTGGCCTAAACTGAAAGCTCTGCTATCTTCAGCAACACAGGGCGTGCTCTGGGACAGAGGGCATAAACTGGCACGGAAAGTTCAAGCCACCCTGGTTTTATCAAAAGAAAAGAGTATCCAAAGATAAAAATTTGGCTGTGCTGAAGAAGCAGAACGCTGTTTGATTTTTCCGATGCCTGCGTAGTGAACCAACACACCGTGTTTAAGGGCACACCCTGCCAGGTATTTATATCAACACATTTATACTTCTCACTCTCAGACTCCTCAGCTGAAATAGCGTTTGGCTGAAAGTGTCTTTAAGGTAAAACTCATCCAACGTATTTATCCCTTGCACAATCCCTGGGTACCTTGTCAATGAAGCAAGAGTAAACTTTCTCTGAAACTGCCCCTCTTCTGTGTGCAACACCTGGGATATTTCCCATTTCTCTCTCTCTGCCAGTGAGAAGCTAACACTAAAAAGTAAAAAATAGAGAAAAATTATTGTTGCCACCTGGTGAGCTAAATGTACCTCCCATATAATTCCCCAATAAATTCCTTCATTATTCTCAGAATGTTGGGGTGGGTTTTTTTCAAATTTATTTATTCATGAGTAATATCTTATATACAAAAATGCATCAATCTTCCTGTCACACCCCAGGTGTCAGCTCGTATTATCCACTCCAGAAGAGAGCAGCACAGTCAGACCAGGAAATGGAGCTATCTGGAGGGAGCGGGCTTTCCAAGCTGTCGGTCTCCCAGGTGTGACTTTGCCCAGCAGCTCAAGGGCAGCCATGCTGGCAGCCCCATGGAGCAGCCCCCAGCAGTGGTCCTCCTTCCCCACGCAGGGCTCTGGCAAGCTTGGGAGCAAGGAAACTTACCCTTCGCACAGTCAATTTTGCTGGATAACGAGAGCGTGAGACAACTCATTTCTGAACATGCATTTACTTCCCTTCCTAAGAAATCTTTTCTGAAACATCTGTCTGCTGCTTGCTAGAAAGAAGAGAGATATAGCAAAATGCATGTGGAAGACAGAATTATAGAATCATAGGATGGGTCAAGTTGTACGGGACCTTAAATATTATATAGTTCCAACCCCCTTGCCATGGGCAGAGATACCTCCCACTAGACCAGGCTGCTCAAAGCCCCATCCGGCCTGGCCTTGAACACTTCCAGGGATGGGGCATCCATAGCTTCCCTGGGCAACCTGTTCCAATGCCTCACCACCCACATAGTGAAAAATTTCTTCCTGACATCCAATCTAAATCTGCCCTCTTCCAGTTTGAAACCATTACTCTTTGTCCTATCGCTACATGCCCTTGTAAAATGTCCCTCTCCAGCTTTCTTCTAGGTTCCCTTCAGATACTGGAAGGCTGCTATAAGGTCTCCCCAGAGCCTTCTCTTCTCCAGGCTGAACAACCCCAACTTTCTCAGCCTGTATTCTTAGGAGATGGAGGATGGAGAGGCCAAGCACAAGGAAACCCTGTAGCATAGGTGTCAATTCCTGGAGATCCACACTTGGTCATGGATGGCACAAGCTCTCTGTGGTCTCCAAATGATGAGAATAAATGTTCATTACTATCTCTCCATGTGACTGTGGCTACTTTGCTAAATAAAGAGACTCATTAAGGGGAATTATCTATTTGCAAAGCCTGTAAAAGTCCTGATTTGTGTGTGTGGTGTTTTTTTCTCTTAAAAAAATAAATATTTCAAAATACTTTTAAGTGCCTGCACCAGTGCCATGGGACAGTGAATTGCCACTTTCACACAAGAAACAATCTTTTGGATATGGCAATGGATTTCATGTTTAAAGTGCTCAGAAGGTTATTGCATTTAATGGAGAATGGGGACGGAAATTACAAGAATGATGATAAATAGCTTGCCATAGCCCATCTATAAATTTCACCTGCTGACATGGTTTAGTGGGCAGACGCTAATACCGCCCTCGGGAGGAAGAAGGAAACCAGCGCTGGGACAGGAAGGGGTTAGGCAAGATTTAAGTGAGTGTACAGGAAGCAATAAAGGTTGTGGAGATTTAGCTCGAGTCTGGTGAGTGTTTGATTGAATCCTTGGTTAGGGAACATACTTGACAACATTATCTGTTTTTGTTGTAGGAACAACTGTTCGCTTGTCTAAATCCTGCCCTCAGCACTGATATATATCAGCCTTCAATTTACTCTCACTTCCATTCGAATCACAGTATGAATCAAGCACATCCCCCCTGCTCCTATGCAGATGGTGTGCAGAGAAGACTATGAGCAGTTTGTTTTAAGGGTATCTTTTTTTTTTCTTTTTTAATTGAATTAGGCCTGATTTGTTCTTCCATTTCCTGCCTAGGGCGAGTTTAGCACAGGTGGTGTCTTCCAGGGCAGGGCGGGCGATTTGGGTGAAGCCTCAAAAGCTGTCTGAACATGCCGCGCTCACCGCTGCCAAGCCGAGCCCGCGTTTTGCAAGCCCAAAGTTTGGCAGGCAGCGATACCAGCGGGGCCAGCCCCGGGAAGGGCTCTGGGAGCTCAGCCCTGGTTGCCGGCGGGGGAGCCCGGCCAGCCGCCTCTCAGCAGCTCGAGCCAGTGTCAGGTGCCAGAGCGGATCAGATCAGAGGTCCAGCTAGCCTGAAATCCTGCCTCTCCCCCTCGCCAGGAACACATGCAGAAGAACAACCCCCCCACCTGCAAAGGACAAATGCCCATCCAAAAACGTGCCCAGCAGTCTAATTTCACTGTGAGTGGGAAGTACTCATTGTCACAAGCCCTGAAGCACAGATTTGAGCTATTCAAATAATATTGCATTAAAATATGAGTGAATAGATTAACTTTTACCCTGGATAGTTTAACTGTAGATGTAGGCGGTATCGATTGCAGTGTCCAACATTTGTTAATCCTGCTAGGCTCTTTACCTCAGTATTTTCTCAAGGCCACGTCAGAGACACTGTTAAAAAAGCATTTGCTGTTTTAGATTTAAACCTGTTGCTTTTCTTTCAGAGTGTCTCTCTGATATTTATTACAAGAGAGGGTACACAGGAGTGACCACATGACCCCTCAATACCATCTATTATTTTATATACTGCAGTGACATCCCTTACTTGCCACCTTCTGCTACTCGGTCGTCCATATCTTCATCCCAAAGCGTTTCCATACCTCTTCATCATAGGCTTTTGTTACTCTTCTCTGGACTTAAAAATATGTCAGCCATATAATCTTTTATGAGGTGAAACTACCCTTACCTAAAAATGGCATTCTAGCTGAGAACTTGCCATTGATCTTTCCATAAAAAGGCATTGTAACTCTTGCAGCACTCTCCTTTATGCCTTCCTTAATAGGAGGATAACCTGATTCTGGGAACCTATTCCCAGCACACATCTAGCTGGAAAGAGGTTTAGGATCCTGAGTTTTGACCAGAACTTTTTATGACACAGCACAGCCCAAAGCTACATCTATCAGCAGGGTCACCTTTGCCGTACATGGGCGTAAGGCTTTGCCTCACTATCTGCATCCTGCTCGATGTGAATTTCGGCTGCCATGTGTTGTAGTTTCAGTTGGCATAGAGTTAACTTTTTAATCAGCAGCTGGTATAGTGCTATTTTAGATTTGGGATGAGAAATACTTTTGATAGTGCACTGGTGGTTTTAGTTGTTGCTGGGCAGTGAAGGCCTTTTCTGCTCCTCACACCGCCCCACCAGCGAGCAGGGTGGGGGTGCATGAGCAGCTGGGAGGAGACACAGCCGGGACAGCTGACCCCAACTGACCAAAGGGATATTCCATACCACATGACGTCATGCTCAGTACATAAAGCTGAGGGAAGAAGAAGGAAGGGGGGTTGCGTTCCCAAGTAAATCGTCAGGTGTGATGGAGCCCTGATCTCCTGCAGATGGCTGAACACCTGCCTGTCAATGGGAAGCAGTGAATGAATTTCTTGTTTTGCTTTGCTTGCATGCGCGGCTTTTGGTCTACCTGTTGAACTGACTTTATCTCAACCCATGAGTTTTTTCTCACTTTTACTTTTCTGATTCTCGCCCCCATCCAAAGTCGGGGGAGTGAGTGAGCGGCTCCATGGTTCTAACTGCTGGCTGGGGTTAAATGATGACACTACACATGGTCTTTGCTTGCCTGCCCGAATAAAACGCTGAGCACCATTGTTGGCTGGCCATTGCCCTCCATGCTGCAGAGGTGGCCGTGCTGCAGGGCCAAGGAATAGCAGTGACTCCAGGGGGCTCAGAGCAAAGGTGGAGGTTATGACCTCTTGTGTATCAGTAGGCAATTAGCAGTGGCCCTCTCTAACCTCTCAAAACACAAGGCCCTGGGCAAACTGTCCGCCCCTAGCCAACCATGGCTGACCCTCCTCTATCCATAGCCACACTGAAAGTGTTTTGACACCCTCTCAGATATTCTTCTGTACTGCATATGATTAGTGTTATTATATGTTCTTCTTTCTGCATCTTGCAAACTTGTAAGATTTTGAGGCACTGGAAGGAGACCTTATTCCAAAAATGTCATAGACCAGGAGAGGAACTGGTACTCTCAGAACCACCATAGAAACAGGCTGGGTATTTACAGGTTTTGTCCAAGGTACTATCCCATCTCAGGATACTGCTATCAGTATCAAAAATGGAATGTTTTTACCAAGAGGGGCTTAGAAAAGCGAGGCCAGAAACATATCTGAAATGAGAAGACACAGAAGGGAAAGATTTAAGGATTTAGACATAATTGAACCTAGCCAACTCAGCTAAGCAGACCCCATTGAGGTCATTCCTGACTCCCTTGAAAATGTACTCAGACTTGGTCATAATAAACCAGGCAAATCTCAAATGCCTTTTTCTAATTTTTCTTCTCTTTGTACTTGCCAACGCAGCCTTAGAAGGCATGTGCCCAGGTATGCCTGGTACATTTCTGGTTGTACATTGAAAGGTTAGATGCTCTGAATATGGTGTTTCTGAGACAGTGGTGCTTTCTTCTAGTATAATTGACACCAATGTCCTTTGCAAGAGACAGTGGAAACAAAGGAGAGGGAGGATAAAAGGAAAGATGAAGGAAGGAAAGAGGAGTCAGTCTGACAGAAGAGGAGAAATCAGAACACCAGATGTATGCTACATGTATAGCATTTTATCAGATTGCTCTGTAAGCAATGGTGCAATTTTATGTATGACAGTAACATGCCTTTCCCTCTCAAGGCTATGGCAAGAGAGAAAAAAGATGGTCTTGCTGTTAAGGTAGTGACACAGAATTCAGGAGATCTGGCTCCCATTCCTGGCTCTGACACAAACCTTGTGTAAATCACTTAATCTCTCTGTGCCTCTGTTTCCCATCTGTGAAACAGAGATAACACATCCTTTTTCTCACCCCAGTCTGTCTTGTCTATTTAGATTATCTGCTTTCCTGGGCAGGGAAAGCTTCTTACTGCATGGGCTTGGGTTTTCAGTTTGTTTGTCCTCAGCGCTTTTTGCTGGATCTTTTAAAACCAGAGGGAACCACAGTGATCATCTCGTCATGACCCCTTATACAAGACATGTTCTGGGAGCTCCCAGAATTAATTCCTGTTTCAGCAGCTGCGATAGACAAAAGAATAGATTTTAGGAGAAATATATATTTTTTTTAACGTAAAAAAGAAAAAAATCCAAAATCCAATGTAGCTTTTGGTAAGCAATGGATCGGTAACCTTCACTGGTAAAAGCCAGTGCTTTATTCCTTGCTTGATTTTGTCGAGACTCTTTTCCACTATTAGAATGATGCTTCCACCAATGGCTGTTCGCCTTGCCAAACTCAAGAGCGCTCTCTGATCAATGTGTGTGTATTTATGGTGGGACTTCTTTTTTCTAACTTTAAGTATGCATGCGATCTAACCTAGCTGTCCAGTAATGGAAGAATGTGAATATGGGAATTCATCCCAAAGATCTTGGATACCCATCTTGGGATAGGACACAATGGCCTCTTAAGGGGTCTATATTGACTTTGCAGGGACCTTGGATAAACTTATTATCCTTATCTGTACCTGTAGGATAATTTTGGAGCAGTCACATGATGCTCTCCACTCTTCTCCTTGACATAGCTTTTCTTTACAGAATTTATACTCGAGATTCATTGCACTTCATGATGAGAGCAATTGTGATTGTAACTCGACTTTGTCCAGGATTGTTGCTCCTGTTAATGTGTATGCGGTCCCTTCTTTCTCCGTCATCACCATACACCAACAATTGGTGAGATTCAGTGAGATAAGTGGATTTGAAATATTTTCAAGAGAGGAAAGAATTCAATCTCGGGTTTTTCTAACCTGGGCAAGCAAGTGCTCTAGCCACCGAGTAATTGAATAAAAGACCTTTTCCTGTGGTCATGTGTTAAAGCAAGGCTGCATCTGCTTTTGCATTTTCTGCACAGGCTGATCCTTCAAGTGTGCCACAAGCACACTCCTTGGACCAAGCTCTGTACGGGAAACAGGCAGACAAATGTATAGTTATGACATTGATACTGAACTGCTCAACCCTGTCAGGAGTGAGATGTCTTCTGGGAGTGCACAAAAGCAGAACCTCAGTTGCCTTGGAAACTTCTCCAGCTGAAAACCGAGGAGATTAAGGCAGTTCTGGGCAGCCACTGAGCTGAGCTTTCAGGATTGCCATTTCAGATTCAGATGCCTAAACTCCTCCTAACTTCTCTCTTTAACCACTGTTTGCAGAGCTGGCCTCTATTTGAATAATCAAAATGTCAAGCCGCACAAACATCTTAGAGAAAGCTAAATCTATTGGACCAAAACTGTAAATTAAATCACCCCATCTTAAATCTGATTTAAAATGGTATCAAGTTAGTTTGACAAGAACCATCCTGATTGTCATTAATTCTATCGCCTTCTTTTAATTCCTTATTACTCAAGCACCCTATCAGCCATTCCATTATTTTGCCTGGGATCGAAGGCAGGCTGACAGGCCTATAATTACTCGGGTCACTGCATTTACCTTTTTTAAATATTGGCACAACATTAGCTTTCTTGTAGTCCTCTGGAACATCCCCAATGCTCCATGGCTTGTTAAAAATCAAAATTAATGGTCTGTAGTGCTCCTTGACTATCGATCTTAAAATCTTGAATGCAAATTATCCAGACCCACTAATTTTAATGTATCTAACTTTAGTATCTCCTGTTTAACACATTCCCTTAGTTACTGCTAGAATGGAAAGCATTTCATCATCATTCTGTCCTGAATCATCTGGCTTTTCCCCAAATACTGAACAGAAGTATTGATTGAACACTTCTGCCTTTTCTGCATTATTATGGAGAAGTCTAACAGCTAGTAAATGGATTAATATCATAGCCAGGACAGGCTTTACACCTGAAATCCTGTAAAATTTCCTTTTGTTCTGTTTATGCATTTCTACTCGTATCATTTTCTTCCCTGCTGAATTTTTGCCTTGAACTTCTGATGCTTGCTATATGCTCCCTTTCTGATTTTCCTGTTTACATGTTTATTCCCCTGGTTTAGGGACTCATGGCAGTTCTCTGCTTTATGAAATTGACCCTTTGGAAGCCAACATGTATGTGTTTATGTCCATTAAACTGAAAATAGGATTATGGACCTGTCTATGCCTTTCTTCATCTAAAGCCCTTTGAAACTTGGCCTCATACACAAGTCCATTGTATCCAAATCTGCATTTCCCTGTATTCTTGGAATTAACAATCATTTTGTTAAGTGAGTCAATCAGTATTTAGCCTGTCATCCAAAACTTCAGATGATGAATGTTATTGAAGAATTTTCTGACATTACAGGAAGAAATTAAGTCAAACTGGGTTCTTCCTAGAACTTCAGACACAACATGCTGATGCATGTAATAATTTTTTGGAACCAGCAGCAGCAGATCCTCTTTCTGTTTTCACCAAGAAGACTCACACCCTCCTCTTGCAAAATCTCAGGACTCTTCTACTAAGTGAGCAACGAACCTCCAACAACTTCCTACAAAGCGGGACATGTGCCATGCAGATGAGCAACTTTGATTTCATGCAATAGTAAGCAGCAATGCTTACGTAGACGTGCCTTTTTTTAAGCACTTCACAGGAAAAGAAAAAATGACATTTGTTTTCTCAATCCAGTGTTTGAGACAAAATGAGCATTAAAATTAGTTGTGAGCTGGCAGAAAAAGGGGACTTTCTAGGGGAAATTACCAAATTCTGCATTGGGCTTTGTTTAGATCCCATAACGTCATTACTGTGTAAGTATTTTAATAGCCTTTACCTACAGTGTATATGGACAGACACTGAGATGGAATCAAACTGTATTTCTCCATTCAAGTCAACATTGCTGCACTCATTCACATCACTGAGAGGTAGCACTACCTGTTTTCAAGAAATAAGACTGATTCTTTGCATAATCAGCTCACTGAATGACTGGGATTGCTCTACACTTCTGTGGAAAGAAACCAGCACTTTCTCCTGCTAGTACCTATAGTGATGACGGAGGATGTAATTTCTTTCTCAGCATTACAGCTACAAAAGCCAAGGTGGAATGTATGAGAGTACGTGCCACTAGCAGGGGGCGTAGGAGCTGAAGATGACAAGGTTCCAACTACTGCAAAGAGGGTGCAAAAGCGAAAATGAAATAGCGCTAATTCAGAGAAGTTCAGAGTAAAAGAGAAAGCTCCACCCTTGGCCTATCCAGATGTAAGAAGCTACAGGAATTTCCAAACCATGACTGATCTCACCGCCCTCCACACTGCAAAAGCTACTCCCAGAGCAAGCTGATTGCGGAAACAAAAATGGTAACTGTGTAAATAGCTGCAATTAATAAATCCGAATCAAGGCAGCACCATTTAATTTAATTCAATAAAATATCACAACTAACTTATGCTTCTAGAGTGGCATTATGCACAATAAAAGCTGCAGAAACTCCTTGGAGGTTCATAACTATACAAACGAAACTTCAACCCCACTGAACTCAAAGGGAGTGTTCATCTACACACTTACACAAAGAGCAAAACAAACTTCTGCTGACAATACTTTGTTGTTTGAAATGACAAACATACGCAAGAAAGAACAAGTCTGACGTTCCAGAGAGGTGTTAGGACATGCCCACTTGCATCAAGATGCAGAACTGGGGCCTTATCACAAAGCTCTTCAAGGCAGAGTCATTTCTTCTTTAACCACTTTTAAAGATGCCAGCATGTTGCAGTTGCAGCCATTGCTTAAAATGAATGAAGAATATGTTAAAGCACAGATTAAACAAATAAAGACTAGGAATCACAGCTTCCTAATGTGTAAGAAACCTCTTTTACATGCGAGCGTTGGAAGGAAGAGGTTGGTAGCTTGCCTGATTTGAGAGCTGAGGGGCTTACAGGTGCTGACAGTTGTACATCTGCTTTGCCTGTCTTCTGATGGACAGGAACCAGCTCCAGTCCAGGAGCTCTGCAGGCACAAGTCCAAGGTAATAATGTCAAAGTGGCCCAGCTGTGGTTCTTGATTAGTTCAAGTGTGTTTTGCACTCACGATGAGCAGCAAGACCCTACAGCCATGGGGACTTCCGAGTAATCTGAGTTCCCAGCTGTGGCAATAAGCAAATCATCAAAGGATGATAAAGTCAATATTGCTCAGTTGCCTTGGGAACCAGACGAATGCCCAGACCCGTTCCCTTTGGTAACAGAGTGGGTAGATAAGTCATCACTACCTCCCTCCTATGAAGCATTCCCAGAGCTCCTGCTCCGAGATACGTGGGATGTCTTGCAGGCTTTGGAGAGATGAACGTTTCAGTGCGTGGCTTGTGTAATCACAGCTTTGGTTACAAGCTTGTAATAAGCCATGCTAAGAGGCAGGATATAGTTGTTTGGGTTTAGCACCACAAAAATGCAGCTGCTCCAGTGCTGGCCCACATGTGGCCAGCTTGGTGTGTGGGTGAAGGAGAGGTGTGATTGCCTGAACTCATCAGGGTAGACAAAGCTGACTGACTCAAAAGCAGACAGCGGATTAGAACCCCATATATCTGACTCACAGACCTATCCTTTAACCACCAGCCACTTCTCAGAAAATGTGCTTGGGTAAAATACTTAAACCGTATTCTTAGAACAGGGGGGAAGAGTCTATTTTAAGAGAAGCTTCAGAGTTCAGCTGAAGGACCCTGCCAAGGCTCAAAAAACCCAGGTTAAAACAGTTCTAATTCAGTGTGACCAGCACCATCTGAATAAAGTCATACCAATAATCCCTTCTCCAGGTTCAAATATTACCTTGCGTAAGTGCACTGTCTTGCACTTCGTTCTCATTCTTCTGAAAGCTACTTCTATTAAACTACCCAAAACAAAAACGCGACACATGCATAGAAAGAAAAGGTCCAAAAAATCAATCCTACAGCTGTCGCAAGCACTTAAACATTTCAACAGTGTTTATAAACGTATGCCAAACTGGAATTATTTCTCTCATAATATTATGATTAGTATAGCAAAGAACTCCAAATTCATAAATAATTGTGTAGCATCACTCAGAAAGGAATATCATGCAAAGGTTATTTCCCCTAATATTTTGGTTCAAAGATTTCTCAGTAATGACAGTAGAAATCCAGACACTGACATTAGTGTAATTTCTCTGATGTTATGTAACTTAGAGATATCGTAACATTCCTCTGTCACAAATCATCACCAAGACACTTTTCAGAAATTACAGTAATGTGGCTGGCTCTTTCCTTTTTTAAATGAAATTTATCACTGACTTGACATGCAAGATGCATAAATTGAGAAGTAATTCTTTAAAATTCCTATTGACACCTAAAATAAGAACATCTTCACAAGACCTCCAGAAATATCTTGTGTTAATATATGCAATTAAAAAGAAAGGGGGGAAAAAAGACTAAATTAAGTGAAAAGCAAGGGAAAAGATTCTCCCGAGGAAAAGATACTGTATATCAATAATTCCAACAGAGAAAAACAAATGCAGATTTAGGAAGACTGATAAGAGAAACTTTATTTATATTGATCGGGGAATATAAGGATGAGAAGCAGAATACATACCTCAAGACCTCAGATACCGGAGTTTGCTGCCCACTGCTGAAAAAGCAATCTCCATCTCACAAAAGACTACTCTAGGTACGTTCTGCGGGCAGACACTTCTGACATTTAAGGAAGCATATTCCAAATATAAAGCAGTAGGTGACAGAAAGCACGAATTATTGGAGGCTTCATCCGAAAATCAACAAAACTCAGACCCAGATCTGTTGAATTTCTAAATATTTTCTGATCTCACCAATTCCTTGTCACTCTCAAAGGAAACAGTCAAGCTGAACAAGAATGATCTAAGCATTATTCAACAGGGATTCAGCATACACTCTCCTTGAGGTTGATTTATGGCTGGTCATCTTTGCTTTAACGCCCTAGAAGTCTCTCCTACATAATATATGTTATCAAGATTGAGTAAATTACAAAAGAAGCATCATGCATAATTCTAATTCTCTTCTCACAACAGGATGTTTATTTCCCATTTCGAGATAGTAAAAAGGATTTCTAGTTATCATATTACAGCAATTTACAAAAAATGCCTGTAGGCAGGAAGTTCATGAAGAGTGAAACTGGCTCATAACTAGGTTAGCACATGTGAATGGACTCTGACATGTAAATTTATCTTAATAAAAAAAAAGAAAAAAAAAAAGAACATCAGACAGATACACCCAGGTATTAAATAAACCAAGGTCACAGTGGCAAGATTAGTTCCTAGAACAAGAGGTCCCTGGTCCAGGCTGGAACGTCCAGACACCCATTGTGAAACTAATTACAATAACGCTAAGCCAGTCATTTAAATAAATAACTCTTTGTGTCCTAAGGAATAAAGGAGAAAAGACCTCATCTTTCAGACCTCATCTCTGACTTTTCATCAGCCGCTTTGGGCAGAACTGGATCCTCACTCTGAACTCCTGCAGATGCCCATGGACATACCTGAGACTGTCTGAGAGCAGGGTTTGGCCACTGGTGGACTTCAAATGAAGTGATGCGCTTGCAGATAGAATTCAGACTTGCATAGAGGCATGAAAACTATGGAAATCTTAACCGCTGGGGAGAACTGAGTGGTGTGAAAACATTGCATACACTCTTCAGAAAGTGCAGTCTGAAGACCTGGTATGTGAAGGTGGGGTGGCATTCAGGGAAATGTCCTCATGCTTAAATATTCAGTCCCCTTCGGAAGGTTCAAGCCGTAAATGTGGGCATGTGGTGGGTGCTTGGAGCATGCTGTGACTGCTCTACACTTAGCAATTGACCCCAGATGGTGGCACAACAATCCTAAACTCCTTCAGTGAGTGGAAACCCAGAGCCAGCATCACCATCTTTGTAGTCCCTTTCCTCCCTGCCACCATCCTTTCTCCTCCCTTTGTCCCAGCACGTCCCCAGGTGGGAACACTGGGCCTTGCTGAAAGCTGGTATCACAGGCTGCTGCAGTACCAGGTAGGGTGTCCCTCGGGACTTCTCTAACGCACGTGGGTGGTGTAAGCAGCCACCCGCAGCCCTGCCTCCTCTCTTGCCAGGTTCTGCCCTGGACAAAGAGACACTCCCTCAGTGACAGCAGAGATAAAGAAAATTATCATCGGGAAATGAAATTCCTCAAGCTTCAAATGCATGTGCAAGAGAATCATTAATCAGCTGTGTGAAGGAAGGATGGATGCTCTGGTGAACTGAAGGCATACATGTAATTTGAAGGTGCAGCACAACATCAGAGATACCGTTAATTAGAAGAGCAGCCATCCTTTGAGCTCCTTTTTCATTTAACTTCATGAAACCCACTTGGCGTGTGGCTCACTGATCGAGGTACTTGCTGTTCTGATGATTACACCAGGCCCTCAACATTTCCACAGATGTTCTCCAGGAACACATGCCTGGGAAACTACAGGGGAGTGTTTAGCAGGTATGGACAAAGCCACAAAGATAATTCACTAGGACTGGGCAGGAATCCGTCTTTCATTAGGATGAAATTAAATACACAGCGAAATGTCACTAAAACATGCTCATCCTTTTCAAAAGTTGATCCTCAGCTGGTATTGAGTGGGAGAATTCCACCATTTTCCAAAGAGGCACCTCAGACCCACCTGCGTATCTGACTGAAAGAGTGCAACACATTACATACAAGCCAGAGAATCCTCTCACTGAAAGCGGTGTAAACCTGGAGTAATACTATTGATATCAGCTGAGGAGCACAGATTGCCCACACTGTGTTTTAAAGAACTTGATATTTGATCTCATTCTTTTTCACGAATCCACCTTATACGGCCATCAGGCACAGCCAGTTCTTTTGTCTTTGCTATGCTGCTACTGCTGTAATTAATCTCTTTCCAACCACCCTATTGGCAATTTCCCTAATGCACATATCCTCCCTCTCCCTCCTTCCCTCCCTCCCTCTCTCTTCCAATTCCTCTCTGCTGTGCACTTCCCCCTGCCCAGCCTTTTGGGAACACATCATCTCTTCAGTTAGCCTGTGAGCCAGATTGCCTTTAAACTCTTCTTATCTAGGCACAGAAGTCTTTCACTCAGATATATCTGTGCCCTGAATATGGGCGTGGTTATTCAAACAGTGATATAAATGAAACCTAGGCTTCACATTAACATTAGTACTAACATATCCACTTGGCAGTGTGGGTGTAAGTAAAATCTTGTTAACAGACTTCAAGTTCTGACTGGAGGGGGACATGTTATTATTTTAAATAATTTGTCAATTTTTTCTATCAAAATAAAACTTTCTGGAAGCAACTCATTTTGAGTCATGTGAATCATTTGAAATTAAAAATCATTCCTTAAGGCATTTTTAGCTACCAAATTGAAGCTAATTTCAAAGCAAAATATTTTCAAACAAATAAAATTAGGGGGTTTTTTTTCCTAAAAAATACTGAGATGAAAATTCTGACCAGTATAACAAAATCAGTATCTGAAATGTAATTTTAGTTAACCCTCACAGGCAGATCCTATTGGAAAAACATCTTCCAAATAATCTCCTCGAGAGCTAGGGGGGAAAATAGTCCTTCGGCTCTGGGTTGCTTTTGCCATGTGCTGTAGCCAAAGCGAGGACTGGAGGTTTTTGCCTGGGATGGTGGGTGAGTGAACTCCTGGGAGGGAAGCCAGCGTGGCCAGGCAGCCCCTGCTCACCCCTGCCTTCTGCTCTCGCAGGTGCCGGGGTCTGGGCGATTTGGCAGCCGCTGGCACTGGCCTCTCTGCCATTGTCTGCCACTTGTCCTTGCCCATTGAACCTTTTGCTTATATTAACAGTCGCGTTCCTTGTACGGCAACAGCAGGGATGTCCGTGTTTGTACAACCCACCTGGTTACGCAATCTACTGATTATGTGATTCCTTACAAAAATAAAGAAGCAGGAAGTTTAAACTAAAAATTTTAATAAATTCTCATAATAATAGTAATAGCGAATAGACAGATTGATATGTGTACTACAGCACTTCCCCAAATTGCTTTTTCCCTTAAAAAGCAACCCTCTTGCTTTCCTGACACAGCTCCTGTGATGAGAGGTGCACTCTCTGATTGCCTGTATCAGGCCTATGAAACGTTTAAATCCTCCTGCTCCTGGTGAAAGCCCCTCCCCCCAACCCCTTCTTGATCCACGTGTCATGCTGTGCATTGCATGCACTAATAGTACAAATAAGATTAGAGACACCGAGGCGGAAGTTAAGTGTGCAGGCAGCACATCTCGCCCACAGTCAGCCAGGTGCACACTCCCTGGACATTGAAGTGATGGGGCCACTTTTTCCCAGGTGCTCTTTCATCCAGGTCCATCTTCAGAGACAACACAAAATACGGTGGCCTGGGTCACTTGAATAGCAGCAAGGCAGACTCTGTCTTCTGTCTCTGTCTTCGTGACCAGACAGGTTAACTCCAGAAGTCTCTACCACCCTGTCTTCTCTAACCAATTGGCCCATCCCACATTGATGTTGATGATTGTCCAAAGACTGGATAATGGCCAAGCAGCATTTTCTTAGGTTTCAGTTCACACACACAGAGTCAGACAATGAACATATTTCTGCCACTGATGTTCCCAGCACAATTTGGGTGTTTTATTTCCTCAGAGGTAACCATGATTTTGGTGGGCAAAGCAGCAATAAGAGACTTCATGATCTTCAATCACCACAGCACTGATATTTGGTTTGCCAACCATAGCCAAGCCAGCAACAAGTTTGCAGTGGCGTGGTGTAAATTGCTGACAGAGGATGATGGGAATCTGCCTCTGGAGCTCATGAGAGTGTCAGATCTGAAGTGTCCCAGCGCTGGAGAAGTGAAGAAAACTCCTTGCACAGTTCCTTGGAAGTTCTGGCTCTCACAGATCTGTAGGATGGGCCTTTTTGTCCCTGTGCTCCAGCTCTACCATCAGTGGTCAGCACATAAGGACTCTGAAACCTTTCATGGCTACTGTCAGAGGTCTCCAGGTGGTCTGTGTGATCCACTCACCGGTGTGTGAGATCACCCTCTGAACACGACCAGAAAGGTCTATACTGTGTCCCATGGAAGCACCAGCTTCCATCTCTCTGGTCTCATAGCACTTTGGGTCTGCTGAAGGCAGAGTGATGGGATGAGGTTTCCTGCCTGTAGGGTCAGCAGTGCCTGTATTTGCTCAGCAGTTCCACAGAGAGGAACAGGCAGTCACCGTTAGGATTATAGCATGAAACACTTCAAAGGTTTGCTTCAGCTTTGTGGAAATCTTAGTACTGTGACAATGTGATCATCACTAAATGGGTATAACTCGAATGTAGCATGACTGAGAGCTTGAATGACCAGACCGAGGTAAACCCTATGGTAAAGGGTCAGTGGTGCTTTTCCTGACTCCTATTTGCGACTTGCCTGCTTTCCAAGTTTCACTCATTTACTGGCCGTCTCCCTCATTTCAAATTAATTTACGCAATGTGTCTACCTGTTACACTGAATGGATTTTTTTCTGAGGGATTTTTTTTTAGGGAGGTGCAGAGATGTTCAACAGTCTTATCCATAACCTCTTCCTAACAGGTGTTCAACACATCCCAACAGGATGCGTTTATCCTGCAGTCTCCTTGCTGCTTTAAACAAAACCTCATATTCCCTCTGCCTTCCCTTTCTCCTTCCTTTGATCTGTCCCTTTTTAAGGTTTGTTTGTGCTATTAATTATCACGAGTTCAGCACTGTCAGCACATTCAACACAGTGGAGAACAAAGGGCAGAAAACAGCCCCACCCAAAATGAGTTTACAGGCTAATGAAGGCAAACAAAACCCTACACTTGGCTGGGCGCACAGGGTGGCAGACTGAATGGTAACTTCTGGGCAGGGAGGGATGGGGGTGTTTCCTTTAAAAAGCACATTTTTGAGTGGCCTTGAGTCTGCTTATTCGCAAAAGAAAAGAGTTTAAGGGGAAAGTTCTTGAAAGTGAAAATGAAAGCCTGATGAAGTGATTTTTTGGGCAAAGGGACGCCAGACAGATGGAGATAGGGAGATGGGTGGGTGCAGAACGTAAGCGAGGAGAGATATGCGGCTTAAATAGCTAATCAGTAAGAGGGCAAAGGCACCCAGACACCCTGTGAAGACACTCTCATAAAGAACCAGGGACAGATGGAGCCAGAGCTGTGCAGAGCCTTTGAAGGAGCAGATAAGCAGGTTGAATTTAATGGGGGAATGTGAGAGGTTGTAATTGAAGAGCTCAGGACACCGAGGATCATTAAGAATTTGCAAGGAGAATTGAGCGCTGCATGAGGAGCTTGGAAAATCTCCACATTTGAAGGTTTTAAGAACAAGTTAGATAAACATCTGTTGGGAATGTTGTAGATGTGGCTGATCCTGCCCTGGGGCAAGCGATAGGCCCGATGACCTTTTGAGCTCCCTTCCCGTTTTCTATGTGGGTGTGGTAGGCCAGGAAGATAATTTGCCAGATGGTAAACACATTTTTGCCCAGACTGAAGCTGAACAAGGAGTACTGATTGGAGGGACGAGGGGGTCCCAGGCTGCACAACTATGCAAAGGTATCACATGAAAGCTGGAAAGGAGGAGAAAGAGTTCAGTTTTCGCATTGCCTTTTCTGCTGAGCGTCAGCCAAGTATATCGATGGGAGGGGAATAAGAGAAAGAGGAGTTGAAAAATGGGTCAAAGATTGCAAGTATAAATTCACAGTTGTGTTCGATATGATGAAATTGTTCCTATGAAAACTATTGTATCGTTGAATGCCACTGTGCATTCACTCACAAGGCCATAAGTATGTCTTTCCCAGACTAGCTATAATAGAGATCTTCATGTCTCTACTCTAAACAGACAATGCCAAGGGGGTCAGCAGAAGCAAGGAGAAGCACTTTACTCCAGCTAGTCTGCAGGTGAAGTGGAAAGGAAAGAAGAGCCAGCGGCAAAACAAAGGAATCGAGTATTGGAACACATGCACAGAAGACACTCGCTGAGATGGCAGCGAGAGAGGGTTTAAAATAAGAGAGGGGAACAAAAAGATATGCCTTTGTAATAGGAAGACCCTCTTTATTGACAAGACCAACTGTACTGAAGTGAGCTGAATGAAACTTTTGGTTTAAAACACAATTCAGTGTTACAGAGAAAATATTTCCTATGTTCTTAAATGGCTCTGAATGGAGCCCAAAGACTGCATCCAGAATGAGGAGGAAATCGAGGTAATGGAAATGCATGGAGCCTTTATGGCTTTATTAACCTTACCTAGACTCACATGCTTCTTGTATTATTTAGAAAAGATCAGTCAAGTTTTAGACTCTTAAGCAAACTCTGTGTGTGTGTGTGTGTGCACATACGCAGAGATTTTTTTTTACCTGCTTCTACCATGTGCCCTTGAAGAAACAAAATGTAAACCAGATGAAGACTGATATTCCTCCAGCAGGATACAAGGAGCCATAACAACTGATGAGAAGAATTGGACAGAGCTACACTATTAGACTGAGGAATCCCTCCTGGTGCCAGCTGTGAGGTTTGCTCCTGAAATGCAGGGTGGATGCTTAAAGCCAGGAACAGGGTTTAGCCAGTTCTCAGTCCCAGTAAGATACGGACTTACAGCCTGGACACTATCATGACCATCTGGTGAGAGTCCAGTCATGTCGATTTGCCAAGGGGCCCAGGGAAATCATACAGGTAATGGAGAAGGAAAGAAAATAAAAGATAAAAATAGAATCCAGTTGATATAAAGCTGAGTTTGAGTTGATGAGGACATCATAGCAGTGTCAGAGCCATGGAAGAAGACTAGAGACAGAATGGCCAGGCAGTGGGTCAAGGACAAGGTGATGGCCATGTGAGCTATTGGCATGGGCAGGGGAATGGGCTACCAAGGGATTACCCGATGATGAAACGAGAACAGGCTAAAGACAGAGACAAAATAACAAAGAATCGCTGAAGAACTGGTCATAAAGGGAAGGCTGAGAAGGGGGGAAGCACGGTCAAAGATGCCTGAGGATAAAATAATCAATGAGAAATTGATTATTTGAGTTATCATTGGTAACTCAGTAGTCACAGACAGACTGGTGAACATGAAAACAGCAAGAAGCCTTGGCAGCAGCCAGAAAAGGTCATGTTGGCCTTGACAGACACCTTGTTAGTGGATGAAGGTGCCTTATTTCAGCCCCATAGTAGAGTAAAGGATGGGAGATTCAATGGAAGTCAATTGGCGGCAGTAGGAGGCACCTTCACAAAGTTTGAAGTCAAAGCTAGATAGAAGTTGCTGATAAAGGAAAAATCTAGATATTAGATTTCAAAAGACTGAGGAGATGAGTGGTGGGTCATATGACAAAGGGAAAAGAAATTTAAATGGTGGGAAAGTGAAGTATCTATGACCTGGAGGATAGGGATGAGCCCAACACTTTCAGGTCTTTGTTCATGTCTATATATGCTATTAGCATTTCTAAAACTGAAAACCTCCTCACTCTAAGTAGTGATAACCTGTAGAGGCTGATGAATGGATGACAGGAGAACTCAAGGGTGTCACTACTGAAAGCAGGCTTCTGGCACAGCCAAGCAGTCACAGCAGACCTCTGCTGCTAGAGCGTGAGTACCATTTAGGTGCCCAGCTTCCACATTCCATCTGCATAGCTTCAAAGAAGTATCCATAGTTCATCCAGAGTGACTTTGAAACTGCATGAAAATTATGTCCCTGCTTCTATGCCAGTATTTTTTGTTATACAGCAAGGAAGGATCACAGCTTTATGGCAGTGACTCACCACCCATACCTGGATGTTATTTCAGCTCGTTTCTCTGCCTCCATTTTGCCCAGCAGTAGGCATAATACAGTGCTAAGCTCACTGAAAACCAGTAGGAACTCTGTCACACAGAGCTAAAAATCACAGATCTCACTCTTCCATGTGGCAGCAGCAAATCTGCTATCCTCTGTGCATGTCAGTGTATATATATACACATATATATATGCATGAATCATAAATGATCTATCATTATTAATTCATTAGATATTCATTGTAATTACCCTGTTTGTGATGAATTCATTTGGTATTAATTTAGATGTCATATGTAGAGTACTTTTGTAAGGATTGCTATATGATTCAGCCTTAATTAATCTATCTCTAAAGCAAAATGCTAACAATCAATTCACATTACTGGGATGCTTAGGCTGTCGGCAGGAGCACGTTTATTATGATTATTATTATTTATGGACACACGGAAGAAGATGTTACAATATTTGCAATCATCTATGTGTTCCATACAGTAGGATATTTTAGCCCAAGTATAGCTATATATCTGCATGGCCTTGCTTAACTGATTTGTCTAATCGATTTGTGAATGTCCTTATCTTTAAAGATGTCACCTTGTATTTACAATCATTGGCAGGTCATTATCCATAAAGATATCCCAACTAATTTTTTTCTTCAGCAATGAATCCTATTACTTACCTGCTGTACACCAAAATCTCTTTTCACCCCCTCGTGCTCCTTTTTGGGGGTGGAGGAATTCATAAGGAAGTATCAAAGGTTTAAAAACAATCCATGAGACATTTGTATTCCAGAATGGGACTTACGTAAATAACGAAGTGACACTCAATTTAGAGAAGGCTTTATTACTAAAGAAGGAAATCTTATTTTAATCACATCTCAATTCAGTTGAACTCAGTGCCGTAGTAAGAACACCAAGTGCAAACATTGATTACGTTAAGATATACAGAAGCATCAAATAAGTACAAGCAATATTTCTGTTTAAATGCACCTCGTCCTTCACCATAAGAAAGCACTAAAGCTATCAAAATGGAAGCACTTTTAGAATAGGTAAGAACTATGAACTCTATTTAAATTAAACGTAAATAACTAAAACCAAAGCAAAGCCGCAATACGTAAAGAATGTACTGCAGAAAACAATGAGATATGTGATTTCTGTTATGTATAGACTTCCATATTATTCTTACAATGATTTTGGATTATTTGGGTTATTCCTTGTAGCCCTCTTAGTACTTTCAATTTCCAAATCCTGGGAACAGGATACTTACGCCTGCTGAGATCTTTCTTCCTAAGTTTTGTTTTCCTTTTCCTCTGATGCAATGTTGCATTTTGTGTAGAGGCAGTGAATAGCTTATTGTAAAATAGAGGATTAATATTAATGCACATTCTTAACAGCTTTTATCAGGAATACAGTGTGAGCCTCCTTGAAAGATTTTTTTTGTCCTTTTCTTGGGGTATGACAGTATGATGTATATGATCTATCATGCTCATTTCCTTCACGCGTTCTTAGCCTTACTGGAGCAGCCTTAGAGTGATGGTAATCTTATGAAAACTCAAAATGATTTGTTTATTACTGAAGGTTTATTTAAGGCTGTCACCATGACCTATATCCATTAGTAACCTCAAGAATTCTTAAAGGGACACCGGTCCCATTACCTGCTATTTTCAGCTGTACTCCACGACAGTAGAAAGCTAAGGCTGTTGCTTCTAAGAGCTTTTTATAAATTATATTGCTATCCTTCCCTCCCCGTCAACCTTCTTTGTTCTATAGATCTCTTGCCTGGAAAAATGTTTAATCCCTCCCATATCACTCAAGCAGCACACATAAGGGCATTGAAGAAAGGGAAATGAGGTAGCTACATCCGTGTAGTCCACTGTATTGACTTTCAGCAATTTGACTCTACTGGCGAGTTGCTTTGAATAAAAAAGAGCGTGAGCCCAGATTCACTCAGAGGACACAATGACCTAGCTCAGCACTGAAGGCCACTACCTACGTGGCCTTCGGATTTACAAGTTTCCGCCATAAGTCACTTAGAGACAAGTCACCTAAGGTACCCCCTTTCTTCCAAGGGGGCTGCACAGCCACAGGAAGAGCCCCTATCCTGCCTCCCTAAGAAGGTCTTCAAGGCCCAGAACATGATCACAGGAGGGCTTTGTGCAGCAAAGGTAGAAGAGAAAATTACACAGTTCCTTGCCATCTCTAGGCTTCGCATTTAGTACCCTAATCATCATTCAGAAAAGTATAAATAATTTTCACCCTGTTTTGAAGAATTACATTCTTACCTCCCATTTCCAGTCCTGTCAAAGACATTACACTCTGCATTTCATTTACATTCAGATGGGAGCCAGGGCTACATCCTGACTAGCTGCTACATAATCCTTCTGGGATACCTTTAGGCTGAATGACTGTTCCAATCCGTGACATCCAAGGTGCAAGTGAGGCAGCCATTTCAGTTTTTGTGAAAAAAGGGCAGGAACTAACCCCAGAGAGGATGTGTGGCCATGAGTCCTGGGTAGTGACAGGTGGCCGTTCCCCATGTGAGCACAGTCAGTAGCTATTTAGGATCTGCTTGAAGAATGTACAAGGGTGGGCCTATCTTACAACATTTTACAGCTATAAAGTACATAACTGTATCATAACAAAGCAACACAGCTGCCATCTGCCCTTTTCTGAGTATTTACACCACTCAGGGAGTAACGGATTAGAGTTTAGGCTCTTTTCAGCCTGAGAGGCCATAAAGCCACGTCCCAAGAAAAAGCCCTAACCACTAGGCCGTTACAAGACAAAGAGCAAAGAGTCTATCCAAAGCCTACAGCATAGGAATGGCAGGGTTTTCTCCTTGCATCCAGACAGGTGTTATTTTTCCAGAAAAAAAAAAAAAAAAAAAAAAGAAAAAGTTATGTATTCACAGGATCAGAAGATAACTCAGGAAGGGACCTCAGGATGTCTCTGGTTCAAGCTCAGCTCAGCTATGAGATCAGAATAGGTTGGCCAGGGCCTTTTCCAGTCTGGTTTTGAACATCTCCAAAGGTGGAGATTACAGCCTCTGGGTGACCTGTTTCATTGCCTGACTGTCCTCATGGGGGAATAGGTTTTCCTTATACCCACCTGAACCTCTTAACAAACACCCATCATTTCTCACCCTTCTGACATGCCCCTCTGTGAAGAGCCTGGCTATGTCTTCCCAATAACTTCCTCACAAGTACCGGCAGGCTGCTAGGAAAGACAGGGTTTTGCTTCTTATATCCAGATGTAGTCCACAGCAGTCAAGTTCCTCTGAAGCAACCCCAGATCCTTCAGTCTGTCTCCACAAGGTAAGGGCTCCGTCGCGGTAGCTTTCATCTGACCTTCCTCCACTTGATTGCCGTCTATCTTATACTGGGGGGCCTGAAACTGGATGTGGTATTCTAGGTGCCATCTAAGGAGTGCTGAGCAAAGGGGGATAATCACTGCCCTCCCTATACTGGCCATGCTGCTGTTAATACAGCCCAGGATACTGTTGGCCACCTTTGCTGCTGGAGCACACTGCAGGTTCACGTTTAGCTTGCTCTCTGCCACGGCTGTCAGGTCCTTCTCAGCAGAGTTGCGTCCCAGCTGGAGTGTCCCCTGTCCTTATCACTGCAAGGTGATCCTAGGTGCAGGAGTTGGTGTTTGTCCTTATTGAATTTCATAAACCTCCTGTTGGCCCATTCCTCCAGCCTGTCTATGTCCCTTTGGATGGTGATCCTGCCCTCAAGTATATCAGTGGGTCCCCATTCCCTCCCCTGACCCTACTTTTGGTGGCATTTGGAAATGTGTCAGGTATCGACTGTCATCTCTTCCAGGTAATTGCTAAAGATGTTAAATGAGACAAGTCCCAGTACAGTCCCCTGTAATTCTTCAGTTGTTACCAGCCTCCAGGTAACATACGATCCATTCACCTCTACCTTCTGAGCCCGACCATCCAACACAGTTGAGTGCTATAACCACTTTGTGGTTTGTGTTCCCACCAGCGTTGCATGCACAGCTGCACAGTAACTCAACTTTGACAGAAAAAAAAAGCAGAAAACTGGAAAGTGCTGTCACACCAGGTACCCCATGGTCTGGTGTTTATTCTGCCCTTCTAAGCCTGAGTTCAGTCCTCATAAAGCTGATGAGAACTTTCTTGCCATACCCTTGTGGTAGGAAATTATGTAAAAGATGGGCACCACCAAAGCTAGTCATAGTCTTAGACACACCTAGCTTTTCATGACTCTCCAAAGACTCCTAAATGGAGTTCACAGGCCCGTCTGCTCTAAATCTGGACCAGGCTGAAGCTTCGTGCTTGAATTACATGTAGAAAGGTGATCATCTCCACAGAACACTTCTGAGCACATGGGGAAATCAGAAAACTTCCAGGTCAAGGATAGGCAAAATCTACTGGCATTTTCCATAGATTCACCCCTACAGCTTCCTGTTCAGCATGCTGCTTTCTGTATTTCCTATTCTTAGGCATCTAATTCTTCTGCATTAGATAAGGGAGTCTGTCAGGGAGTCATCTAACCAGGGTTGTGAATTCCACAAGATGATAGGACATAAAAGAGTAAAGTTTTACTGTATGAGTTCACCTTGTGAATGTAGTTTAAAATTACAGGGTTTACCTCCATAATCCAGACTATCTCAATTAGCACATATGCTTTTCCTGTCTGGCTAAATCAACGTATTTGCCTCAGTAATCTCCTCTCCTGCCATAATGTCTTTTCCATTTGAAATCTCTCAGTTTATTTTACCTTATCCATGGACCTGGCTATGTTGAACTCTGCATAAAATCTACTGAGGAATGAAAGAAGTGCTATCTGTTAAACTGTATTTAATGTTCTAACCTGGGAGAAAACAGAAATCTTTGTCTCTTGTCATCTTTCTTGTAGAGGGAGGGAAAAATTTGTTGCCCTCTCAGAACCTGACATCACACAATGTGACTCTTTACACTGAAGTCCTGGTCTAAGGGTTGAGATCAGAGGCTTGAATCATCTCTTTGCTTGGATCTGTGAACTTGTATGTCCCATACAAGCAGACATGAACAGGCTATGGTACAAAATCAATCCCGAGTCAAGAGGCTGGATGAGTTCCAGTCTGTAGGCTGTAAAGCTGTATGTAAGGAAAGACCTGAGACATCTAAAAAAGTGTTGAATAAAAGCTCTCCTCAGCTGCATTTGAGAACTGAAAGCTACAGATGGGACTCGGAGTCCTGTACATCTACACAGGCTTCAAATTTATATCTTCCATACAGATAGAAAGTGCCCTGAATACCTAGCCATAGGGGCATTAGAGGGGAGGAAGGAAGATGTCTATTACCTTTTCTTTTATCATGTCTTGAAAGCTTTTTTACCTAAAACAGGAATAGAATAAACTCAGCAGAAGACCTCATGTGCTGTACAAGGAGCCTTAACAGTCCTGAATGTCACCCATGCGTCAAACTCAAAACATTGCTGGGCATCCAAGTCACAGACCTCATCTGGCCAAAGTGTCCCCTAGGAAGATGCCCATACCATAGAAATCACTTCAGCTGGTCAACTTGCAAAAAAATACAAAACCAGTGACATGAAGGATCAAGGTGCCTGGCTCTCATTTCCCTAAGAGTTATGAATGCCCACAATGTGAATTAGGGCCCAAGTTTCAAAGTACATTTGGGCACGGAGATCACTGGAAGCAGAAGATAAGCAAAGTAAAGCACATAGCTTCAGGTCTACAGACCTGCAACAATACTCTGTAGCCATGTAGAACTATGTCCCGTCTACAAGAGCTGGTCCAAAGAATTTCATGTAAAATTATAAACTTTGCTTAGACCTTTAGAAATATTTTGTATTAGTCTATAAAAATGGAGCTGTTTGCAAAATTCAATGATATAATTAAAAAAAAAATCTTTTAGAGAATGTTTTTATTCTAATACTTTTTTGTATTAAGACAAAACTTTTGGCTCATGTAATGCCTATGCTCCTAAGGTGCATTGATAGAGTATATAATTGAAACCAGTCCCTACTAATGTTTAAATGTGCCAATGATATCAATAAATAATGAGAAGAGGGGTTACTTTCAAATAAATTACTATTTCACTCATCCCGAGTTCACGATCCAAAGGTACAGAGACAAAAATGAGGACTTTTCTATGCTGTGTCTTCAGAATCTCCATTTTCTCTGATTATAAGGGTGTGATAGTCCATATGGTGAGACATGTTTTTTAAAGTTTGCAGATTTCGCCCTTCAACTGTTGGGAAACTTGTTTTCTTTTGTAGCAAGGCAAATTGAGGCATCATTTGAAATTCTTACTGGGTAAGGAAACTTAGACTCACTTTTAGCTATAAGAAAGACGCCCTTCTTTGGGACACTACAATTCCCATCACAGCAAATGGCCCGCAAGGACCATCTGTTGCTCTGTTGAAATGCTTGAATAAGAGGGTGAAAGAAGAGGAGATGATAGCTGATAAATTAGGGCTCTCCTGAAAACATCTACGTGCATAAATGTTACATCTAGAATAGCTTAGGGCTGTCAAGGGGGGATAAGGAACTCTTCTGGTATGGGTGAGGGGAGCACGGATGGAAACCTCTAATGGGGTGCTATATTTTGAAGAAAATTTAAAGTCCAGATAGGTAGTTAGGAGTGCTACATAGGGCTGCGTGCACTTTGGCTATCTTTCTGTAAGCTACAACTTAGCTCAGCTGCAAATTGCTTGCATAGATGAAGAAATCACGGCGTGAAATTGTATGCCTGGTGCTATGTAGGAGGTCAGACCAGATGAGCATCATGGCCCTTCTGGCCTAAGAATCTATGGAGTCTCCCAAATCTTGCAGAAGGTAATGTCTATGCAGACAAGAAACATGAAAATCAAGTATATAGTTACAGTAACACTATATGTTAAATGGGGACCTAAAACTAAACATTGTAAATTAGTTGGAGGTTATTTTTTTGTTTGCTGAAGCATATCTATATATATGGCAGATGTAAATTAAACTGATCTGTAGATTCACTCACCAGATTTGTCCAAGTTAAAGAGATTATTCTATCGAAATCCTGTATATTTATCTATTTTGGAACAAAACTCAAAATAAACAGCAGTGTTAGTGGGTACTATCGCGGAAAGACCTTTCCAAATCACTAGCATCTGCGTCTGAACACTAACTGGCTTGCTCACAACTGAAACGCACACAAGAAAGATTGGCATCTGGTAATGAAAGTATTGCTTGCCGGCTATGTTGGGTAAACACCATTTTGATTAAATCATTGGGGGTTTAATAAAGAAGAATGGGTGCTGCAGAAACACAGCAAGAGTGGCTGGGTGCCTGTCAGGCGCAAGATATAGAAATACACGCATATATATGTGGGCGTATATGTATATATATATATATATATGCTCTCATGTGAATGTTTTTGGCTGCCATGTGCTCGGGGGGCAGCGCCGGGGCCGGGCCGGGGGAGGCGCTCAGCGCCTGGCCGCGGCGGTCCCGGGGGCCAGCGATAGCGGGACCCCTCCCGACGGCAGCGGGGGCGGGGGGGAGGGAAAAAAAGGGGTTTCCCCCCCTCGGTCCCCGTGTCCCAAACCCCTTCGTCTGGGCAGAAACCCAGGCGGCAGCAGGGTGGCCGGTAGGTGGAGCACAAGGCTAGAAACTGGGCTGGGTTGCGGGGGGAGAGCGCTGGCCGGGCTGCGAAGCTGCCGAAGTGTTTTGATTCATAAAACGCATAAATCCTCCCGGATGAATAATAACAGGAAAACGCAGAGGCTGTGCGCTTCCTACGGGGCGAAAATTCTCAAAGCCCCGTCCCCCGCGCTGCCTGACGGCCTGTATTTAGTCTTTCATTCAGATGCGGTGGGCAGCTCTGGGCGGGGGGAGTTTGCCGAGATTCGGGCACCTTCTGCGTTGTTTCGGTTTCGCTCACCTTCGTGGTCCCGGGGAAAGTGTGTTTCCATCGCCTTCCTGCACCTTAACAGTACGGCATGCAACGACCGCCGCTTGGTATTGTAAGACCTAGCACGCATTGTAAATACGACGGCTTATAAAGTCTGAGAAGCAGAATAGTTCGGGTTTTTTTAAGTGTATTTAAAAAAATTAAAAGGCATTCTCACGAGCCCTTAAACAAAAAGTTTTTAGATAAATGACCCACGAGCAGAGATAAAGCTCTGAATTTCAAGGCCCTATAACTCTCGCAGAAGCTTCATCATCATTGTCACAGCTTACGTCCAACATTGATTTTTTGTGTTATTATCCAGACCAGCCAGGACATAATGTGTGAACATCTACCATCTATTTTTCCACTGGCTTTTATTTCTAATGTGCCTCTGACTCTGAGCAAATGTGAATTCAAGCCCCTTAGTTCAGTCGAATTTATTATCCTTCAGGGAGGGGGACCGAAATCACAATTGTAAGTGCTCCCTCCGCTCACACACGCATGCACGCACACACACACTAGATGTGCTGTCTGTGCACCACTCCCCTATTGTTTTCACTGTAACTGATTTTGGCACCAGCTCTTTAGCACTTTGGAAGGGCCTTCATTAGCACTGGGACACTGTCCAAAAGGAATCCAGAAAAATCAACACATGGCTGCTCTTGTTCTCATGATAAATGACAGCTTTGGCTGAAAAACAACAACAGTAAGGAAGCAAAACAAAACCCAAAAAGCAACAAGGGTAGCCATAATGTGAATAGGAGAAGTCAGACATGACTAACTCAGCCTGGATGGGGGAATGGGCTTGGCTGGGAGGGGGCAGGGGGATTCCTCCCTCCGTACTGTATTAAAAAAGTGTTTTGGCCTTTACGGGGAGGTTCACTCTCGGAGGGGAGAGATGCAGGGGAACAGGGAAAGACTAGGACCAGAGAGCACCGCTCTGGTGACACGAATGAAAGGGCATCAGCACAGTGGGTTACGGAAAATAAAATGTCTGCCATCCTCACGAGGAGGAAGAGGGATCCACGTCCCTTATAGATAAAGCAGAGCTTACAAATGCAGAGAATGTATTAGGCTGCTGTATTAACCCATTTATTCCCCAATGGCTGTGTTTACACTCAAATCCTGAAGTGCTTACTCAGGCAAAACTCCCAGTTGACCTAGTCCTGAAGGCTTTAATCAGGAAGTATGCCCAGTGACTTCAATGGGAGCTTTGTCTCAATAACTATTCAGGATATGGCCCATAGGGATCTTGAAACTAGAACTAATTGAATTTTTTGCACGACATGCCTTTTCACTTGAAAAGAACCCTTTTTTATCCAAAAACAATTCTTCACAAAACGCGTCAGTCATTTTTCTTTATTATTGGCAATTTTCTATCATATTTTACCAGAATGCTCATGGACATTTTACTTTGTACAGTAAAAAAAAAAAAGAAAAAAAAAAAACAACAACCAACTAAACAAAAAAAAACACCAATGAAAAACCCCAAATCCTTATGGAGATTTTTAGTCTTTTGCTAAGAAAAAAAAATTGACAAGCAAGTAGTTTTGAAACAATGTTGGTGAAAACTATAGAAAACACCTAGGGAATGTCAAAAGAAAAAGCAACGTCCTTTTTTTAAAGCAAGGAAAATGGGCTTATAAAGATTTTGGGTTTGCTACTGCTTTTGCTACTCATTCCTTGCATTTTGATTTCTTCCGTTAAAAACTATGATACATTACTAGTAAATACACAAGTTTGCATACATAGTTATCTTAAATCACTATAGCCAATTTTTAAACTCATTGTGGAGCCTCTGAAAACGAAACAAATGTCAGCCCTAATCTGTGAAGTCTTCCATACGCTTAATCATATGAACTATGGGGAGTCCTTCAAATTGCACGAAAATCAACAAATATTTTAGAACAGGCTCACATTCAGTACAGAAGGCACACGTCGAAAGAAACATTTTCAATAAATTTTTGAAGCAAACATCCTCAAATCTGTGAAAAAATGTACAAACCCGTGACAACTATGACAAAATTTTCCTGGAACTGCTGAAAAAGTGGGGTTTGTGCCTTTATTTTCCAGCCTGAAAATAGACTGCTTTACCAAAAATGTATTTCAAGTTCTGGAGTCCAATCCAAGAGAGTTTTAAAATATGTTTTGAAACTATGTTTTCAAATGAGGACATCTATTGAATTTCATAGGGAAACAAAGCCATTTCGCAAGGTGCAAATCTGCTGTAAATAAACCAAAGCAACGCTTTCCAGAAATCCTTCATGAGCTTTGCACACCACGTGTCTCATCCAAACTTGGCACATATCAGAAGGCTGGTCAACAGTGACCCATGAGAATACACACAAGACCCTCACACATCAGCTGCATTACAACTTGTTCATTACCACGCACAGCATCCCACATTGATCATGAATATATATCATTAGAAAACAGGCTGTACACTGATGAGAAGGAGTTTGGAAATTGTCCTGCTTGAAATTCACATGAGGAGTGCATTTCCAATAGGTGTTTAGGCTGTTGGCGTAATATGGTTAAAAGCTAAACAAGTATTTTATTGGAACTTCCACCTACATCTCAATCCATTCAAAAATATTTCGAGAAAAGCCCTACGTACTGATTTTGATTTTGCTACGAAGCCAAAGGCCTGATGCGGTTTGCTGAGCAATCCCCTCTGGTCTCTGAATTTGAATCAAGGTTTGGGTCAGGCATTTGTTCTGAAACAACATGAAGTAGCACCTCGGTGTTTTCAGATGAGCTTCATATAAAGCTGGATCTTTGCAGGGCTACGTTTCAAACAAAAAATCAGGGACACTAGTAGATCAGAGCTGAGCCTTTCCCATATCTCCTTTGCGAAGCTAAATCACTGGGAACAATCAGTTGAGCAACTTCTAAATTCCCCTTCACACCCACCCAATTAAACTTTTATCATATGGGTTGATCCCGTGATATAAAACACAAGTGTGTCTTAATGCAATTTGAAGTCGCAGGCAGCCTTCTGGGAGAAGGGCAGATGCCTGATGTACCTTAAGCTGATGTATTGGATGCTGTTTTTTCCTGCTTTATGCCATTAGTACACTTGTTCACCATCTCCCCTACCACATTGCCATCAGGGAGATCTAAGCTTGGCAGCAGGCTGGGATCCCTGCCTCTAAGCTGAAAGAGGTTGAGCTATTTGCAGAAATAATGCTTTCCAGACGTACTAAACAGCACTCATCTTTCCAGATGGAGGGGCATTAGTGTTGCTTCCAGCCATCTCTTCACCTTCTGGTGTACTTGCCACTCCTCCCGTATGCACCACGAGCCTTATGCTTCAGATACCTCTCCTGCATGCTGAGAAACGCTGCGATCTGCCTGCACCTTGCAGCCCTGGCAGCCGGCTGGAGGAGGGATATAGCCCATCCCATTTTAGCAGGGGGACTCCTATCAGATTGGAAACGGGGGGCTCCAAAAGGGAGCCAAATATTCACGGTCATTTTTTCCCCTCCCGCGGTCTGTATTCCTACTTAAGGGATTCAAGAGAGGATTTGGCAGGTAGAGGGCCTGGTGAAGATAAGCGCTGATGGCAGCCAAGCTGAAGGGATAGAGAGAGAGGGAAAGAAAGTCAGTGATGAAGAGGTAACGGCCCCCTTGCTAAACTGAAGCTTTTAATGGTCCCACAAGACCTGCAGACTGTCTGGTCCAACGACTAAGGGCTAAGAGCCAAGCCTTGAACATGCAGATCTTGGGTCTGTGGCACACCAGGCTACATCAACCCTGACGAGGTCATCTGGATCACATGAATGCTTCAAGTCAAACAACTGAAAAAAAATTTATTTTTTCTTCTTTTTCTTTTCATTTTTTTGTTCTTCATGTGAATCCCCAGTGGAAGAAATCCACCGAACAAGCATGTTGATTTTGGCAAAGGCACACACAGTCACTCTGTTCTAAAGATGAGCTGACACGTGCAGATTCGCAGATTAGCCATTTCTAAAGGTTAATTAAATATTGCCATTGTTTTCCAAGCTATTAATGTATGTTATTCTATTTTTCTCTGGTAAAGAACATCTGGGTTTTGGAGTTAAAAAATATGCAACCCTCCGTCCCCCTTCCAAAAAGGTCTTAAAAAACACACACAGAGTGTCTCCTTTAAAAATATGGCATGACCATCTTCAGAGTCACATTACAAAAGCTGAGAAAAAAATCTTTGAAAAAATATTAGGAAAAGTGTTCTTCCATAGATCAAAACATTTGATGTGCGTTCTCGTCTGCCGAGCGTGCCTCAGAACTAGCTCATACACAGTAAATGGACTGTGGAAGAGGCTCCTGGTATTAGCCAGCCCTTCGTTATTTGCTGAAGTTCCTGAAAGTGATTACATTCAGATATGTTCCTGCTCCATCCTTTGGTGCCAGGATGTATGAGAGCCAGTTTTGTTTACAGGGCTGGCACTGCCGGATAAATGAACTGGATCTGTACAGCTTTCCTTCTCCCTGTCCTGTGTCCCTCCTCGGCAGTTTGGACTCTGCTTAGGAACAGATTTGAGGTGAAGAAAGAATGAGTAGGGTGAAGAGAATGGATGAACACCCTGATTTGATAGAGGTTTCTTGGCAGGGATGGAAAATGACTACAAGATTCAAGGCAGTCCTAGCCCTAGCGATCAGGCTTGGCAGCAGCAGCAAAGGAAAGCCAGGCTTTGCTTGCAGCTTTACTCCGCTGTTCCCGTGATACCTGTGACAAACCGGCTTCATTCCTCGTACCATACCTCCTTCATTGCATCTCCAGGCCCCAGGCGCTAGGCTGTCTGAAAACCCAAAGTGATTACATTTGTCTCCTCTTTGCACAGATAATAGCAACCAGCTAAAATGCACAGAAAAAAAAAGGAAATGAATCCACTATCTCCTGTGCCTCCAGTTACCCCTCTGCCAAGCAGTGACAACCACATACAGGTAACTCTCAGGTGCATCAGAAAGTTTACATTATTAATACCAAAAAAAGTGCTGGGAAAGTCTTAGCTGTAAGGAACACAGAAACGTAAAATATTGTTCTAAGAATGAGAGCGTGATTTTACATATTAGATAGCTTTTCCTCATCAGCCGGACTTTCATCTTCAAATTCGTGCTGTCTGTACTAATTGAAGTCCCGCGCAAATCACAAAGAAGAAACTCACCATCCCTGATGCTGATTCTGGCCCCACGTGTGTTTAGGGCCCAGTCATCAGCTAGTGTGTAGTTCCGCCAACTTAATGGAAATGAATGAGCTAAACCTGCTGATGCTGGAAGCCACAGACCAGTGGTGTCTAGTTCACGTCCTCCTGCCTCACCTTATCACCGCTGCAGCCAAGCTGTAGTAGTAACTGATCCCTTTCTCACCTTCATTCTAGGATGGCAAGCATTGGTGGATCTCTTCCTCTATTAACCTGGTGACACTAGTAGAGGTGAAGGGAACCCTGCATTGTCTCCCGCAACCCTCTATAAAGCATCAGGGGCCAGAAAAGCAAGGCCATAGCACTGAAGGTAGTAGGTAAATCCGACTCGGAGCAAGACCAGCCAGCTTTTACGGCGCACCTACCATGCCCTAAGCTGACATGGACTCAGCCATCTCTACTCTATACCACCATGTGCGGTGGGTTTCCCCAACCCACTCCCCAGTGCTATTATACTCAGACCTTCCTGATCCTGCTGGGATCACAACAGTCAGGTGAAACGAGGATAACTCTCTTATTTATTTCTCTCATGTTCTGCTTGGAAGGTTTGATGGTTCCTCCTAACAGGCATTTTACTAGTCGACAAAAAGTTATCCATATTGCAGTGCTTGTTCTGACCTGCGAGTTAGCAAATAATAAATCTTAATTACACTTAAATGCCAGAAATCTGCAAAGAACGAGGCAACATTAGTCAGCTGTGAATTGGTCCTGACTCCTGCCTCTGCTTTGGCTGGAGATGCAGCTGCAGGAATACATAAATTAGTTTTTGATTTGTTTGTGCCAGTACAATCAGTTGTAGCTGTTCCTTAAGAGCATTTCCAGTATTAGTGGGCTTACTGGCATTCATCCTATTAGCATCTCAGATGCAGGTGGCATCTGGAAAGTTTTATTTTAAAAGACTTTTAGTATTGTACTTAGGTTAATAAGAAAGCGTTATTTTTAAATATCTCGGCAGTTTTCCAGAGTGCAGCTCACTCTCATGACATCTGCTCAGTGGATACTTGTTACCTTTGGGTTTATTGAAAGAAACCCTCTGAATAACCTTTTTGTTAGCAATCTGCTTTATAGGCCCTGCAACGGAATAGCGCTGGAGTGCAAATGGAGCTGCTAGCAGAGGGGATTTTCTATGCTGTAACAAGCTCTTTGGTATTCTGGCACTTACATGTCATAACGTTCAATAAAATCACCCAGGCCTCCTCCTCATTTCCCTCTTTGGGAGATTCTGCCATCTTTATTCAAGAACTGGAGCTCCGTTGACAGCCCAGCTCAGCTCAGCGGATGCGGTGCGGTTCCCACTTCGGAAATGGGGGTCTGGGGAAGATTTTGCTGCAGAGATATAGGCAGCTCTATCATGTACCATTTTAAACACTGCAATGAGGCTAATCTTAAGCGACTGCTCCTACTGTTCGGGAGCATTGACAAATTACAGCAGCTGAGTAATGGCTCATTCGCAATAAATGAAAAGAATCGCCAATTCCATTTCCAAATTTCACCCATTCTAATATTTAGCATTCAACGGGAAAATGATTCAGTGGAAATCCTGTTGGTGAACAAAAGGATTTTATTTATACTGAGCAAAGTAAGTCCTTGTTGCCAGGAAGAAAAATATACCCTTCATGAAATTCACCTTTATTAATAGCTGACAGAGCATGGCTGGTAAACCAAACTAGCTATTCAGCAACTGCCATAAATTAAACCAAAGCAGAAACTGTTTTTACAAAAGGATCAGCTGGAGCTCGGGCTCCTGTTTGGTGACATCATTCTCAATGCACTAAGCCAAATTTTGCAGATTATAGAGCAAGAAAGCTGCAAGCATAAACCAAAGTGAAGGAACTGAAATGGTCTTTTCCTGTGAAACACCAGCGTAAGAACTGAGTGTCACTCTGAAGACTTAGTCAGGGCCAAAACCTCCTAACATACAAACTGCAGAAATCAGACACAGTCTTAGGAGGCTCCTAAAGATGCACTGCCTTTATCAAACTATCAGAATAACACAGGAGTCACTGAAACGTGGGGCAGAGTGGACTGTAGTCATAAAAGTTATGTTTGGGAGTGGTACCCAGTAATTTTCTGGCCAAATGTGGATTTAGGTTCATTTCTAAAGTAGACAAAGAAAGTTGAGTTGGCCTTGAAAGAAAGAAGTCACCAGTCAGCTGACACCAGTGTGATGCTGTCGGTTTTTGACATCTTTTCTTCTGGTATCAAAACTGGCTTCGGGAATAGTTTACATGACAGAGTTTAGAGAGAACAAGTTTAGAAGAGGGAGTTGAAGTCCATCTTGTGGTTTAGGTGATAGCTGCTAGAAAGGTGGACTTCAAAATCAGGTAATATACAAGCGATGTAAGAAATATTCCAAGAGATATTTTAGGAGTCTTGGGAACATTAATTCCGGACACAAAGCCAGAGTTTTGTCTCTGGCCGCTGGGCAACAGCTCTCAGAAAAGACCGAGAATAATTAAATAAGCAGGTGGCATGTGCAAATCAGTTCAAACCAAGATAAACAAAGGCAGCTTGTTTTAAATACAGAGAGATGCCTTTGGTAGCAAGGTCAGATCAGTCAATTTTGGACTGCCTATAAAGAAAACTCTCCACTTGGACAAATATATTTCCTCCTATGTTTTTCTATGCTGTGTCAGGATCCCTACAGATGTAGGGATCCGTGTCTCTCTGTGCTGCTCAGCCAGGCAACAGCAGTGTCGTCAGGTGCAGTGACTCCGGGTCTGGACAGAGTATCTGGCTGCAGGGCTGTGAGATCAGGTCCAGGCAGTCCAGGAGCTGGATCAGAGGCTGGTGACCATCTGTACTAAGTCTGTCAGCCAAAACTGCTTTGGCCAGTCCAGAGCTGGAGAATGATCATGTCTTTGTCTCTTCTTGATCTTTCAGATTACCCTGGGAATCTGCGACTGGAAAGGCATAATAGAGGGCTCAGCAGGAGAAAAACAATCCAATAACAATCCTGGACCTGGCCCTCCTTGGATCAGAAACTCTGATTCTTGGAGGTGAGCAAATCTGTTCTGGAGTCTTCCCACTGTTGCCGCCATATACAAAGTCCATATTTACTACTTATGGACTGCCTCCTCAGAAAGCTGCTGCATTGTTTTTCAGGCTCCTGCAAATGATGGACAATTTGGATTCACCAGGTGGATGTCATGCAGGTCTGAGTGTGAAGCCTTCGTGGAGATGGTTTTCTTAATATACATCTGTCATGACTCTGTGAAGAGTCATCCTGCTGAGGTTTGAGATCAGAATGTTGTTCAGGCCACTTCTGTATCTCCCACCTCCAGGAAATTTGTATGTAATTTCATAATGTATTTTGTGGGCCAAAATTCTCTGACTACAAAGGTGGTAAAAAAATTCGCTCCCAATGTGTTAGTGATGTAGCTGTGATTAAGGTCCTTATCAAGGAGAAGCATTCCCATGTATTTTTATGTTCAAGCCACCAAGCCGGTTCTGCAACAAGATAAGGCACCAAGAGTTTCCTGTCTATCCAATGTCTTATCTGAGAATAGCCTGACTTGACTCCGAGCTAATGAGGTTGCAGACTAAAGCCATAAGGCAAATTCACATAGATTAGGCTGGCATAGGATCTAATTATGGGGTGTTGGAATAATTTTGATACCCACAGGAATAGAAGCACTTGTAATAAAGGAAATCTGCCAACAGGGAACTAAGATTTTACTGATCTGGAGTTAGTCATCAGCCCCATAGGCTGAGAAAGAAGTAGCAACAACTAATGGGATACATAGAGATGTGCATATTTATATGATCTGAGTGCCATGCATTCTTAGATGGGTACCCACCACGGCTGGACATTTTATAAAGATATTCTTGTTTATGAGGGGACCAAATGGCAGGATTTTGTGCATACAATTGTTTGATCCAACAGGCTACCTCCAGTCTACTCTGCTCTTTCTTTCTTTCTTGCCTTTTGGTCAAGAATTGAGAAAACTGAAGCTCAGTACAAACAGCAGATGGGACAATCTCTAGTTTTTGTTTCCGTGCCACCAATACCATTGAGGGTGAGGAAACTAAGCAAGAGCCACAAACACACCCACCCTTTTTTAACCCTTGACTAGCAGCCACACGGAGAAGCAGACTCAGAGCTGCTGTTTGGAAAAATCCACAGTTGGGTACATGCACAGTGAGATCCACTCTCATACAGACCTGAAGAGCAACAGCATGCTTACAACAGCTCCTCAAGCTTCCTGGGGGAAGAGAGGTGAGAGGCAACAAGTTCTGACCTGCTTCAGCAACAAGGGCTGGAAGCAGTTCACAGGGAGACTGACAAGGCAAAGTGGAAAAGGGGAAAGGAACAAATAGGTGCATTTACAAATGCAGAGCAGCTTCTGCCAAAAGCAAATCTGTCAGCAAGATCCTTTGAAGAAAATGTGTAGGTAAGAACTATTAACCACTGCTGGGAGATAAAGAGTTGACATCACATTTTTACTCTACATAAAAATGTGTTCCTATATACCTGACTTTGTAAAGCATGCCTGGGACTCCAGGTATCTCATTATCCTCCACTATTATACCCCCTTTCTTATGTTCACCCACTTATGGAATAAAAATAAAAATAAAAAACAACACTCCATTAACGGAAAGCCTCTTCACTCCAGTGGAGCCAAGAAACACACACTGTCCCCAGATTCATCTCCAAGGGACTGGCGAATGCGGGTCATTCACAGATGTCTTACACCTGTGTAAGTCTCTCTTTCTATCTCATCCTGCAGGTCTTCATCCTTAGTCTAGGTGTCACAGTGGTCAGACGTCACTCTGGCACCAGTTCTGAGCCATCCTCTGTGAACTAACAGTGGTATTTGATACAGGATCAAGCTTTAACAACCTTGCTCAGAGTGAGCCTGTACCACCTAACTCTACCAGAAGTATGCCCAAAGTTAAGGGCTCTGACCACAGGCTGTTACTGGTGATCCTAGTTATTTTGAGTGCCAACTCAGTCCCTACCGTGTCTTCAGACTACAAGTCTGTAGACACATCTCTGGGCATGGCTGGAGTGTACCCCTCAAAGGATGCTGAGATTCAAATATCAAGTAGGTACCTGGTCCTAGCAGACTGTCCACAAGACAGCTATGGAGGTAGCAGGTAGGTAGGGTACAGCATAAGCCATGTTTCTGGCATCCCATATATATGTTTTTCACAGTCCTCTGAAACTGCCTAGTCCAAAGGAAGGCCATCAGCGTTCATCTCAAAGTGTTTAGGTAGCACTAAGTCTCAGTTTATTTTAGCTCTCCAGCTGCAAATCTGCTACAGCACACCACTTAAAACACCTTTTTGCCTTTGCAGTTTTTTTCCTAGGCTAACCTCGAGATGTGTAGATAGGGGACATGGTGGCAGAGGAACAACGCTGTGCTTATCCGCTTCCTGCTGCTGACAGGCCTGGCTGGGTTTACCTAAGACTTGACCCCTATCTCTCCAGCACAGCTGCCCGAGCAGATGCTGCACCCATCGTGGATATGTGCTACTCATCAAGATAAAAGGAATAAGAATCTATCTCAAAGCACTTAGGCATGATTAAATAAAGGAGGCCATTTCCTGTGCTGCTAATCCAGGGCCTTTCAAAATCACTAACTTCACTTTTTTTTTAAAGTTACCATCTTTTAATTCTCATGAGTCTCCTCTATAGTTCTCCTCCTCCTTCCTGTGAAGAGGTGATCCACTTCACGGTACAACAGTAGCTCACAGGGCTGATTAAACTGAACTCCATGCAACACAAACAGCAATTTTTCATGACCAAATGAAAGAATTGAACTGCTCTCTCTTTTGAGTTTTGTCTGGGTCAGGATACCCAATTAACCTGCAGGCTCCTCTACTGGCAGTTACCTGCTCTTCACTTTGAAATCAAGTCACTCTCCTGTTTTGGGAGCTCTACTGTTCTGAAAGTCTTCCTGTCCTTTAATATGATAGAACAAAGCAGAAGCAGCTACTGTGACAAAATGAAAAAACAGACTCATTCAATATGGCCTCTCACTATAGTTTTGAGTATTACAGTCTAAAGTTCAATAACGTCTTAACTGCTTGGCCACTACGAGACAAGGTATTTTAGGACTCTAATATTTGATGAGTATGTACGAAGTCAAGTAAGTCTCTAGGTTGTACTTTCCCACTCACAGGAAATTCAGGGTTTAGACTTTACAACCTCCACACATTTTTTCTTTTTTTTTGTGCCATTCTTATTTCCACAAACTCAGTCAGATTATAAACCTCGCTGGGCTTTCCACCTTAGGTACCAGACGCTACATACAGTTTCCCATCGAAAGCTCTAATGTTTGTTAGTCCTGCATTTTTCTTTCTTTTCTTTTTTTTTTTTTAAATAATAAATCAGTCAATTTGTATATTTGTCAACATGAGAGCACATGAAAGTGAAGCACCGAGTGTGACTAAACTGACTCTTCCCTGCAATAACCGTACAAAACGGCCGTTGAGCATGTGAGGAAGGACCGTGCATTGGCAGCCAAGCCCAATCTGTTCTAGGTGTAATACAACCCCAAAGCTACAGCCACGGTGCCTGACGCTTGAAGTGCAACAGACGTCTGACCGCGGTGAAGGCATCCCGTGCCTTGACTTTGGACTGCTGATCTGTGGAAGTGTCTCTTGAGCGAAGCCACAGGCAAAAAAGGGCTGGATGTGTCTGACGAAGTGTCAGAGGCAGGGGACGTGTGCTGCACGGAGCACAACCCATACCTCCATCTCAGTTAGCCCGGATGGGAATGTGACTGCCATAACTCGTCAGAGCCCATCTTTGCTGCACTTTACCTAGGACCATCAAAATCTACAGAAAGCCGTATGCAACTGATATTTCTCTGCTGCAAAGTATAGGACAGAACTAAGTTATTTACACACTAAGCCTGACTTTCCCATATTCCGTGAACAATCTTTTACATTTGTGCAAAAGGATGGTAAACCACCACCAAGTCAGCATGGTAATATAAGGTGTGAGGAAATGGAGAATTAGGTTTCTGGTTCACAGAGATCTATGTTTCTCTATATGTTTTTATTTTCTATAAATATAGACCTTTGGTCAGAGCTAATGTGTGATTTTAAGCTGGACATTTTGGAAGCTATGGAAATCAGTAAAACCGGTGTTCTTTACTCTTCCTCAGTCAGACTTTACTCAGTGAAATTTCAAAATACATGCACTGCTTTGGAGCTGACATTTTTGCTCCAACTTTAATTTCATGCACGCGCCACAGATTGTAAGGCTCTGCCATGCCGCAAAATGCAATTGTATATGTGAGGATGTCCTGCACTAGCTACACAGAGGCTGATTGCTAAATCTCCCAGAAACCTTAGCTTTTCTGCATCCCAAGACTCTTTCAGAGCTTCTCATCATTAGAATTCCCCAGGTTTCCACCTCCTTCCTCGACAGCCATCTGGCCTGTCCACACTCCAGCTGCAGTCAGACGTCCCTCACCACTTACACCTGATCTTTTGACTCTGCGCACCTGAAACAATTCTCGCTCAATCTATCAAGCAATATAAAATTAGACAATCAGGAAAGCGCTTCCAAAAGCTATGAACAAATTGCCCAGCTTTAAATCACCACTCCCTTTCCATGATATCCCAGCCAGTATTAAAAAGGAGGGGAAGACTTATTTGAGGAAGAAAATGCAAGTGCATTTCAATACCTCGGTGCATCCTGACTGAATATGTTTGAAAAAGTTTGTACTTCTTTGGCAGTTGTTCTTTTGATGCTTGCTGTTGGGATATTTTGATGGACAACTCCACCGTCACCTCCTGTTAGTTAGCAGATCAAAGTTTAACATGTAAAGGAAGGTAGTGTCCGCTCGGAAGGGCGTTGCGGACAGGGAGAGTAGGACGTGGAGCGCTCAGGTGGCAGGCGCTGAGTGTTTGCAGAATGTCACTGAGCAGTGGTGGGACGTGAGACAGGAAGGGAGAAGCTGCTATGCTTTGAGCCTGCCTTGTCTCAAAGCTTAAGGACATCCACTTTATAACACAGACCTTTATTTTCACTCCTGTTTTCTCCTTATTTTCCATATTGAAAGGCAATGCTGGATTATTTTCAGCATTTTGTCCACAAAACATTTGAGAAAAAACAACACCAAACCTCTTTTTTTTTTTTTTCCTACACAAGCCTTTTCAAACTCTCCCAAACAGCAGTCTTTTGTTAGTTTATAGCTTAGTTAGGTTAGAACGGGCTGTTCTGTATCAGCAAGAAATCTGTTACAGGACAGACGCTAGCATGATTACAAGAGATGGGTAAACCTCAAAAGGCCTAAGATCTGGTTTGGTTTCCATGAAGCTGAACCTCTGGGGATCATTGCTTCCTGTTGGGGGGGTCTGGTTTTGGAAACAACAAGAACAGGGAGTATTGTTTTTAATGTTATTTTCTGCTCCTGGTTTTAGGCCAAATTTGAGAGTGCAGAGGTGCTCAATTACTTTAATGAACAAATACAACAGTTTCACAGCCTGGAAATAGCTTTGCTTGTGGTTTGTTTCCCATACTCGATTTTTATTTGATCATGGAATACGGTAGCCTACCTCTAGACCTCTGTTGCATGGTAGACCTATCAGAACTTGCCAAATCAAGAAAATCTGACTCCTTGTATTACTTTTGTCACTACCCCAGCAACCACAGAAAACACACTTTCTGTTAATTTTTTTTTGTTTTTCTTGTTAAAGGCCAGCGTCTGTTCTTAATACCTGTTAGGCTCCCATTGGCTTCCATGGAGCAATTCCAGATTTACGTTTAGCATCATTAAGAGTTGTTTTACCACCAGGCTTATAGCACTAACTTAATTAAAATTAGCTTTGCTGATGTTACTCCTCGATTTTTTTCCAGTCAAGTAAAACAAACCTTAAAGGAGATTTCTTCGCTGGTCAGCCTGGAGAGCCTGCACGCTGCCTCTCAGATCCTTCCCCTCTCCACCTTCCTGTGCCCGGTCTCCCCTCACCAGTCCCCTCTCACACACACTGTTTTATGGTAACGGGGTCAGTAGAAAACATAGAGTTCAGCACTATAGAAGTGGAAACAGAAAGCAGCCATGGGCAATTAACCAAGGCTGTGACTGCTTATGTTTGGTTCCTGCTTCCATTTCTGTTTCCATGGAAATGGACATCAGATCATTGGAAATAAAGTAAATTTTCTACTTCTCTTCACCTTTATATCAGTCGGGCTATACAATCCGAATAAATCTAAACTTATCTAATTAAATGTGAATTTAGAAATCCTTTCATTTCATTGAAATAAAGTGACAAAAGCCACATCGCTTTTGAAGTACTCTGATGCTATTGGCTGTCCTTTGGGAAAGGAGTAGGTAAGTTTGCCCACCCCTTTTTGCTTTGTAAGGTATGGAAACACGCAAACATCCATCCTACCCCTTGGTCTGTGCTCCTGCCTGCCCATTAATATTGTTGTGCTGAACAGTACTCATCACTTGCCCATTAGGGGTCATTTAAGCATAAATGACCCCCCTTACAGAGACTGTGTGGGTTAAAGACCTCTTCTTTGTCTAGCTGCTAAAGCTTTGAGGTTCATTTGTATTGCAGAGCAGCTGCATAAAAAAAAGGTTCAAGCCCACCTTTAAAGGTCATATGGTCTCAGAGGAGGAGCTCTGACCTAGAAGGGTTTCCCAGGTGAAAAGCTCAGGGTTTGGGAACAAAGAGAAAAGAAAAGTGGGTTTTAAGCTTTCACATTCCTGTGAGAGACTGAGAAAGATAACAACTTATGTGTCTTTTGTAAACAAACATATCAGAGACTGAACACTTGATTTCTCCTCTAGATGTGAAGCTGATCTGCAAAACTGTCAGACCTAGAGATGGGTAACAATAATTTCCACTTTGGTTTATGACACAACAGAGCAGACACACAAAATCTCGATGGCCAGCTTCAACAGACAAGTTCCATGTCGTGAGTCAATGTTCTCCCAGTCACAGCAATTGCCGTTACTGGTCAGCAAACAAAGGCAAAACTTGAAACAACCTGCTACTCTACCAACGTGTGTTACCCATCAGAAGACACTTCATACTTTTCTCTCAAAGTGGCCCTTTAATTCTGTTAAACCAAATGAACTAAGAAAAACTTGCTGTCAAAATAGCACCAAGTAGTATCTCTGCTTGAATTGGCATCGCACTTTGCAATTTGCAGTTATTGAAAGCATAAATATTATTACTGTATTAATGCAAAATTAATGACAATAAATGGCTTATTTTCTAATGGAGTCCATTTTGCATCGGGAACTGGGGAAAGTGCAACCTGGCTTTTCCAGCGTCTACCAAAGTGTTAATTTCTGGAGTCCACTAACAAGAACAGTTAGAAAGAAAGCAATCAAAGTGGATCTATACAGGATGGTAGATTTAAACCATTTAATTACTGTAGCTGTAGCTGGTTACTGCTAATGCATGGATCACAAAAGCTTCACTCCTGTGGAAATCAGTCATGCGTGGGAGATCAGGAATTACAGATACTTCACCAATGTGAGGGATTTGCTCTCGTCCTTTAAAGAGATTTCCTCCAGTGACAAAAGCCTCGTGCCTGATACTAATGCACAGTACGTAACAAATTTACTTTAAAGAAAAGTAGCCTATAACCTAATCATAGTCAGTCCTAAAATATACTTCTTCAAATGACTTGTATCAAACCGTTCAGTCATGACATTGACCTCTTTTTTTTAAATTTAAATCCATCTCTGTCAAAGACGCTAGCATGTCTTGAGGAAGTGGAGAAAGCTAGATGATGGGTAACTACATGCTGTCAATGGTAAAAGGCCTGATTTTTTCTCTCTAACCAAAAGGCAAGTTTCAAACTCTCTTTTTCTGCTATAATCCCAATCATTATGGTCGCTATCACCAGCACGAACACAATCTCCAAGACCAATCCGTATCCGCTTTCCCTGAAAGCCATTACACACACGTTTAAAATTTAGAACAAAGGCATAGGCTATTAAAACTGGTGTGATCACCCACAAATAAACATGGATCGGGATCTAACTTCACAGCACTGGAGCCACTCAAAAAGCGCTGGGAAATTAGAGCACTGCAGAGTGAATGAAGAAGCCTGTTAAGTATTACTTGGGTTAGCACAGAAATATGTGGGAAGGACAGGGAACAAGGTGCAAAATATTCAAGGGGCACAGTAAAATAAATAAAAGAGCTGGAATTGTGAGTTGAGGTCTAGTCTACAGTAGTAGGGTTGCACTGACAAGACTTCCTAGGGGTGATGTAATATATGCTGATAAATAAGTAGGTAATTCAACAATTCTAATAAAGCTATGCAAGGCAAATCATACTTTTCTGAGAAAATTGCATCTATACTTTAGCTTTTATTTCAATAGTTTAAAGAAAGAATCAGACCCTTAATCGCCGTTATGATCAAGCCCCTAGTTTAGATCTTGTCTAATTGTCCTTTTGTAGAATAGATCCCCAGGGACCCTTCTGCTATGTGTATTGGTTTTGTTCATATCTTAGGAGACTTTTTTCAAGTAATAAGAAAGATTTAAAGTGGATGTCTCTTAAAGGATAATAAATACCTGGAGAAGAATGAGGAAATACATTAAAGCTGAATCACTGCTGTGTCACACCAATTTTCCCCTTTTACTCTCGAGATTCCACTGAAATCAATGAAGTTACAGTTACTTAAAGCTGTAGGATTATACAAGTGAAACAGGTACATCGCATTGCAATAAATGACTAGAACTTGCTGGCAGACTTGCTCAGAATCAAATATGTCCCCTTAAATCTCACACTATTTTCACAATCTTGTAGCAGCAAAGCAAAACAAAAAGTTCACTGTGCAGTCAGAACAAAATCTTTTTTCTCTGGTCTAAGTATTTAGCCAATACAGTATCACAGAAACATTGATTTCTGTTCCCGGCCTAAGAATCCTCCTGATAGTTTCCTACAGGACCAAAGATCCAACACAATCTCTTCTTTTATGGCTAAGAAAATGCTAGGAGAATCGTTATCCCTGGGAAAGATTTCTCTGATAGACGAGGAAGGACTGTTCATTAGTGTCATGAATGATGCTGCCTCTTTTTTATGCAACTTGCATTCACTGATGCTGGCACTGTCAGAGTCTCCAACTGTGTGCACAATTCAGTTCATCGAACAAGGCGGCATCCTTTCCAGATACACTCAACGTGCGGTATTATGGTTGGGAAATTCATTCCAGAGAAGAGAAACACGAATTATTTCAATTCTTAAAAAAAAGAAAAAGGCACAGTCTGTGCCTTCTTTTTCCATGCTATTAGAGAGATTATCAGGAAAAAATAAACACAGCAGTTGTTCAAGGTCCCACACAAACAAAACAAGGACTGCAGGCCACTCCATATACAGTGCTGAGCCATTGCTCTGTTTACTTGTGAGATGTAAAATAACACATTTTTCAATATTTTTTTTTTAAATAATTATTCAGTGCTGACAGAGCAATTTTGCAAAATTTTAAATGGGAAAAAAAGGCCCCACATGTTCACAGTTTTAGGTACCCTCTGTTCTCAGCTCCTCCAGCTCAGCCATTTCCTTTTGGTGTATTTAGTGACAGTCTGCCTGCGGGGAATGGCTGCCTCTCGCTGGTGCCTAATGTAGGTAGAGGCCAGTCCCATGCCCGTGAGTCACCTGCAGAGCTCAAGGTGCGTGAACAAATTACATCTGGTCCCTAAGCAGCAAGGACCAGATCCAAAAAAACAAGCTACGACACGTGTCTATGTATGTGCCTTGGTGCTTGCCATACGAGAGAGCCTGGAGCTAACGGCAGGGGAGCAGATACATCTACTCCGAGAAGCAGAAAGCCCTGCAGAGATAATAGCTCGTGTCCCAGGAGCTGGGTAGGTTCTTTGCATCAGAAAAGCTGACACAGGGCAAAAAGCCCGGTTTTCTCTCTAGGGCTGAGCTGGTACCAATCCCAGCACTGTGCTGGGGCCAGCCCAGCTACGGCTCGGCAGGGATCAGTGGAGCGGGCACAGCTGTGCAGGACCAGTGGGGCTCGGGGATGCGCTGATTCCTTCATCCCCTTCACCCTCGCCTCACCCAGCAGACAGGGGAAACGCACAGCTGGGGCACCGGCTTCTTAACATCACGGCATTTGACCCTGATCCACGTACCTCCAAGCCTGCGCTTTAAAAGCATGGGGCTGAGCAAGGAGCCATTGTAGCCATTCTTTAGGGAAAACCTGAGGACGGGGGATAGGGGTGCACTGAAAATCCCACTTCTCTCCAGAGCTTAGTTATTTTACACTGTGCATTTTCCCACTTCGGATGCCTCTTTCAGAGGGATGTCTCCTTCCCGCAGAACTGAGTGGGGTCACACTTTTGTTCCAAAGGGTGGCCAGAAAAAGGAGCCGTGTTGCTGAAATCCTCCATTTTTCATAACAGTTGAATAGTCCCACCCAAAGCGCTTTCTTTCCCCTTTTCTGACTGAGGAGATTTGCTTCTCCGTGCAGAGGGCTCCCAGTCACCCTGTTGATAAGGTATTTGAGGTGGAAAGACCACCCTTCCCTTCTTTTTACAAAGCAGTCATGCTTTATAGGAAATAGTTATATATTTGTTGGGTAAGAAAGAAGAAACATGATAAGAAGGAAGGAAACATTTGGCCTAATGGTCAAAGAAGGACCAGATCTGGCAGGGCGCAGCAGGAGGATTCGAAGTGTCCTTGTGAGACTGAGCCCTGTGACAAGATAAGTGGATGAACACCCTGTTCATGGTTTCTAATCCGACTTAAATGTCAGATAAGTACCCTGCTGCACAGCCTGGTCAAGGCAGAAGCACTGGTTAGACGTGGTCCAAAACAGCATTGGACGCATTGGGAAATTTAGCAAAGACTGAAGGACATGCACAGTTTAAGTGCCTGTAAGACCAGAGAGGAGCTGAACATGCGTTTCAGGGAGCTTTACACTCAGGTCCCTAATTTCCTTCTGGTTACATTTAACATGCCTAATTTCCCTCTCTTGTCTGGTGGGAGATGCAGCTACATTTGGGATGCAAAGCTTGCAAGGAGACACGTTCCCCAGCCTTTTCTCACAGGGAGTCCTACAGAAATGAGGAGGAATGTCCGATAAACCACTAGTGAACCACCTGATAAGGACTTCTTTGGGTCCTTTGAGATAACAGCCAGCTTTAAAAAACAAACAATCCAATGAAGATGCAAATAATCCATGCTACAAACAGAGTGGACTGGAATGTGGAGGATTCATTTTTCCATTATCAGCCATCAAGGTAAAGCGAAGGAAGTGGATAAATTATGTGCCCAAAATATTTGTATGGAAACCTTTTCAAGCTAGATATAAAAAGCAATTATTTATTACTTCAGGAAATACTCCAGCATCAAGCAATGACCCCAGGTTGGTGTCAATGCTTACCCAACAGGATTACTGTTCAGAAAGCTTTATGGTTACCACATAATGTTTAATCAGTGCATTAAAAATAAATTAAAGATTTGCTAATTGTAATGTAATTAGCTTAATTTAATTACATTGCTCAGTGACTGAGAATTTTATTGTTATTGTGAGATCTTTTCTCATTTGGGGCCTGAAGTTAAGTGGTGCAGTATTGACAACCGTTTCCTCCCTTAATATTCAGCTTCAGGAATGGGTTGAAATTTTTACCTGAATCTTGCAATTTATCACAATCAGTATCATCACAAATTACAGAAAGCATCCAGTAACATGATAACTTCTAAATGAAGTGTCTGTAACCAGGGCAGTAGCAGCCTCGGCTGTTAATTTGTCATATTTCATAGCCAGCCTGACACCCTGTCCAATTTGCTTGTAAGCTTTATCACAAAGACAGCTATGTGAGCTGCCTCTGACTATGAGCAGGATGGAGGAGATGGACGGAAATTCAGCGGGGGCAGTTTGGCTCTTCAGGTTCCCTGGCTTCGCATACCATCCAGCTGCAAAATAAATGGCCCCATGTCTTGGTGATGTTTGTTTTCTCCATTAAAATCCCTCCCTTCTTCTCTCCCCTCCCCACTTCCTCATTAAGACAACCAAATTTTTTTCTGTAAGACTCCCTGCTGACCACAATCTGATGGTCAACATAATTTATTAGCAGTTACGGGAGTTAAAAGAAAAGAGAGGGATAACAGTAGTCGGGGAGCATCGTTACCTATCTTACACAGGCTCTCAATTTCAATCCAAAGCATGTCATCCTCTCAAATGACCTGCAAGTTTTTCCTTTTGGGCAGAAGTTGTGCAGTACTGTAAAATTGGCCCTGAATATCCCTTCAGGAAATTGGTCTCTCTTCTCCTGTTATCTTCCAGATGCTCTGAGGCCCTCAATCAATTTGCATTGATTTAACCAACATCATTCAATACATATTATCAATCTGATCTAAGGGGAATTGTGTGAAGAGTAGGTCCTCCTTTCTGTTCCCAACATGCCAAGCACAACAGCACAAGACGCTACGAAACCCATAAAATGGTTTCTAAAAGACCAACAGGTGTTAAAAGATGCCTGAACTTACAAGATGCAGGAAACTGCCATTTTATTTTGCCTATCACATTAAAACCAGGTTGTCCAACTTGGAGTGCAGACAGAGCAAACGTCTGCTCGGATGGATTTTGTTGATAGTACGGGAACGTTTTTGAAATCCCCAGTCTGGGTGCACACTTCCTCACAATATTGGGGTAGAACCAACTAATGCCAGGCCAACACCCTTGGGTTTTTCTGGAAAAGAAAAATAAGCCTCTCCATGAGGCAGGAGGTGTTGCGCTTCCTTCTATTACCTGCTCCAGCGGGTGAGCCCAAATGCCTGCCCTTCTCTCCCTGTTGATGGCTGCCCAGCCGTGGCTGTCGGGCGGTGGATTCCACCAGAAGACCTAGCAGCCAGGTTCTGCAGTGCTCAACTCTGCAGCCTCTAAGTGGTTTTGCAGATCTGTCCCTTATTACACCAGCAACCAAGAGAGCAACCAGAGGGAAATTAGTGGAGAGCATTCCGGCCTTTACAGCTGAGCCTTCGGAGGGGCTATAAAACCTCAGATGCTGTTGGGGAGTCAAGAGAAAACAGAGAGCTTGTGGTGCCTGCTGTTAATAAAGAGGAATTTGAGAATTTGGACTGTCCAAGCACACCGAGACTAAAGGAGATGGAAGAATGAGAGGGCAGAGAAGAATGAAATAATATAGGAACTCGTCAAAAAAAGCCCCGACTGTAGAAATGGCAGAAAGGAGGAAGACAAAAATGTAGACAAATTTTCAGGTTTGAAGGAGCTTATCCAAGCCAAGTGACCATATGTCAGTCTCCTGAGGTTTTGCCTATCATGTTGAACCCCAGGCCCACTGATTCTGTAGGATGCAGTCTTCAGCACAGAGCTACCACTGTGAGTGAGTCATTTGGTACAGTTCCTGTGGCAAGAATCCCAAATGTGTCAGGCCTGGACTAAAAAGCAAGATGGAGAATGAATACACCTGAAGGCACATTTGGCACTTTAATTCTGAGCAGATACCACTTCTAATTATAGCCAGCCTTATGCCAGCTTACTACCGTTCAAGCACTTGTGGGTTCGTGCATTGAGTGCCAGATTTAATCCATTCAAGGTAAAGCGCAAGAGAACCAATTGCATTTTGCATGCCTTCTACCTGAATGATTTGCTTTGTTGTTCCCAATTTGCAGTTTGACTGGAAGATTTGCACCCCTCTGGTTAGTTCTGGTTGGCTTCTCTGCAGCCACGGGGGCATATTTTTCAGCTGAATGAAGCCCAGCTGGCAGGCTCAATTTGCCCCACCAATGAGTCATATCTTTCTCTCTCTAATTTCACCTGCATGAGAGAATTGCAGGTTCCTTTCCTAATTCCTCAAGTTGAAAATTGTTCCTGCAAAAAGAAGGCTCATGCCCACCCCAGCACATGGAGCTGTAATCCTGCTTGCCTGGAAGATAGCAGCAAAACTCAAGAGAAAGCCACTAGTGAATATGACTTAAATAGTAAGTCATAGTAACTTATTAAGTTAAGATAGTAAGATAGTAAACATAGTAAGTTAAGAGAAACCTTTCCCAGTCTGACCCTGTGTCAGATTTTGATCTTATATGGTGCCTGTGCTTCACAAGGACCAGTGCTCAGCACCCCACAAGGACATGTTGTTTTCCAGTATGATGTAGGGCTTGGAGCGGAGGGGAGGTTTAATACAATCATGCATCAGTTTTCTGTCCGAGCAGCGCTGTGAAACACAGAACAGAAGGAGCATTGCCTCTTCACCCCATAAATCCACTTAAGCTTGGATTATGAGCCATATTCACCCAATTTTTGTTGGGAGCTTAAGGCAGCACCATGCTGCTGTTGGTCTGTGGGATGCTGGGAAGCTGAGGCAGGATTCAGGAGCCTCCAATCTTCCACACATGAAACGGCTGCATTCTTCGATGTGTGGAGCTGGTGCAGCTTAGGTCTGTGTTCAGCCACCCTCTAGGACTATGTCTGGAAATAGATGAGGTGTACACAGCGTAGACGGAAAGGGTTTGTTTTAATAACTAGTCTCATGCTAGTAGCTTTCAGAGCATGTGTTTTTAAGCAGCTCCGCCACATTGAGTTGACAAAGAAATAAAAGGGAACACTTCCCCCCACACATATCTGTATTGATCCAAATATGGATCTTGTTTCAAGATAGAGAACAACTAGCACTGATGCTGTCAAACAGAGCCTTCTGGAGTTATTTCAGAAGCTCTGTTTTCCATCCTTATGCCTCTTTCCCTTCCTGCTACTACAAAGAGAGAAAGAGAGAATGGAGGGAGGAGAGAAAAAGAAAGGAAAAGAAGGAAGGGAAGGGAAGGGAAGGGAAGGGAAGGGAAGGGAAGGGAAGGGAAGGGAAGGGAAGGGAAGGGAAGGGAAGGGAAGGGAAGGGAAGGGAAGGGAAGGGAAGGGAAGGGAAGGGAAGGGAAGGGAAAGAAGAGAAGAGTTAAAAGAATAAAATGAATAAAAATAAGGAGAAGAAAAAGAAGAAAAAGGAAAAGAAGATGAAGAACAACAAAAAAGAAGAAAAAGAAGAAAGAGAAAAGAATAAAAAGGAAAAGGAAAAGAAGAAAAGGAAAAGGAAAAGGAAAAGGAAAAGGAAAAGGAAAAGGAAAAGGAAAAGGAAAAGGAAGGAAAAAGAAAAAAAAAAAGAAAAAGAGGAGAGCCAGCATGGCTGCTGGCAGGCTGTGTGAAACCTCTGCGCACGTCACCTGCTCCCAGCACTGTCCTTCCCGTGCCCATCCCTGGTGAGCTGGCTCAGTTGTGTAAGGTAGCTCCTAATTACCTCTCTCCTGGTTTCTCTCGTTCCCCCCTGAGGACGGCCTTTCCAAGAACTAACGCACACGCACACACCTGGCGCTGTGAGATAGGGAGCCTCACCATGGATACCGGCCCCCCATTCCCAGGCTGACCCGTGCTCCTGGGATTCGAGCAACTATCTCCAGGATGCTGTGAACTCCAGATGTGCCTTACCTAGTGCCTGGAGACACCGCGTGCGAACACCGCTTACAACAGTTATTCTGCACGTGCACACACACACATACACACACACGCACGCGCGCATACACACACACAGGTTCTGGCTGCACACCCCAAGGTTTGAGAAACGAAATAAAGCAAAATGGTAATCTTAATCTTCCCTTTAATATGCTACCCCATGCCAGATAACAGCAGCTGCACTCGCACAACGTCTCCAACTGGACATGATAAATAGCCTGGGAGAAAAGAAAAATATATACATACACACACACACACACAAATACGTACATAGGTGCTCTAAGGAATTTAAAACATGTTTGTTTTCAGAGGTGGTGGCCTCCAGTTCACAGCTTCCTTGATTAATAAAAAGGTTGCTTAGAAATAAATATGGCCTGCCGGGGTTGGGATTGTTCATAAAATCCTAGAGTAAATATCTGCAAGGGTAGCCCAAAGGGTTAACCTTACCAATGCACAAATACTGGCTCTCCTCCTGTTACAGTTTAAATGCTGATTGGAAGGAAGAGATCATTCTAGGTCAGTATGTCCTTTACATTGTGAATAGCTTGACAGAGGCTAATAAACTCCCCTGCCTATGGAACCGATAATTTATTATATATTCACAGGCATCACATGCAATTTTTTATTTATACACGTATTGTTTGTTGGTTTGTTTTTAAAAAGGGGAAGCGGGGCAAGCTGGGTCAAGAAATACGCTTAAACCCGAGGACGCAGAGAGCTCCGCTCTCCTGCTCTTAGCCTGATGGTGGAGAATAACAGCCTGGTTGCTGCTCCCCACGCTGCTGCAGGGATTTTGCGTGGCAGCCGGGCATCAGGAAGAGCAGGACCCTGGGCCAGCACAGGGATCCGACGGGTGCACCGACAAACACCCCCGCACGCTGCAAAGCGAACCCGGCCGATTTACGAGGGACCTCTTGAATTGAGATAATTGCAAAACTAACAGATTTCAAGTTTATTTCCGGAGAGGAGGGCTGCTCCTCCGCAGCCTGCTGCTGAGGGAGCCGTGCCCCCCCCACCCCCAGCTCCGAGAGCAGCCTGCCTCGCTCCTGCCTTGCGCTCGCTGCATTTCACACCGATGAGGTAATTCGCCTGCGGATGAGGTAACCCTGCGAGTTGCCCACGAGCTGGAAGAGGTTACCATATGATGGCTCGTGTAAACACGCAGCCCGGTCCCCCCGGACGGCGGCTGACAGCTGCGCTCTGCCGACGCGCCGCGACGCCGGGATGGTGGGCAGCAGCGGCCCCCGGGGCTTCGTCCCTCTCCAAAAGCAGCCAGGCACCCACCATGCATGTGCCACACACCATCACAAACAAGCCGGGCGATGCTCGGCTTTCGACCCATCTGATGGGGGACCCTGTTTTTCCGGCACCCTTGCAGCCAGGTTCACCATTCAGATGGCTCTCTCTCCCCCCGCACCACTGGGGTTTCTAAATGCATGTGCCTTCTCACGCCCGGGCGAGGTGGTTCATCTCTTCCGCAAGCACTGGGGAACGACTTCCTCCTGCGGTTGCAGGCGTTAGACCTGGGGGAAATCCCTCTTTCCCCTGCCTGGGGGGTGCAGGGGAGAGGAGGGGTGCAGGGGCCGCAGGGCGGCAGTGCGGGGAGCTGCCCAGGCAATCCCCACCGGTTCAGTTTGCGAGCGCTGACGTTTTGTGTGTGTGCACTTTGCGCAGGTGCCGTTCCTAGAAAGTCCCCTAATTTGCAAGCAGAGAGAAAAGTGACTTTTGTGGTTAGGTAGGGCTGATGACTGCGCCCCTCTCCTGCCTATAAGCGTATGCATCAGAGGATCTGCAAGCCTCAACTCGCCCAGCAGGCAAAGATCTCAAACCGAAGCCCCAGAAACCAAACACCTTGGCTTCAGGGTCTCGCATCATTGCCATTCACAGTACGGCACAGGCTAGGAGCCCTACTAGCTCTGCTGTGCTAAGTAATCCTGGTGCTGATCCCTGCCCAAGTGCTGGGCAAAGCAGTCCAGTGTGATGAATGTGTGAGAAGGAGCAGGAATTCACCACAAAGAGAGAGAACTGGACACAGGCTTGTCAACTCCCTGAGCCCAGAGCTCCTCTGCAGTGCCAGGATTTCTCAAAGTCTCCTTGTGACTAACAGGGTGGCCGCGATCAAGTCGCACCACAGCTCCCAGTAACTACCAGTGCCTCCATAGACCCTGCTTAACCTTGCAAAGCGTGTTTGAGAAGTTTGTTTGAACAAACTTCATCTCAGCAGTGGCAGCCACTGATCTGGAAATCTGGTCTGGGCAGACTTCAACCCGAACTACATGTGACAAGTGACCCAGGAGGACCCCAAGGGGCTAAAGTGTCATTAGATGCTGGGAGAGCAGCCAGGCTGAATGTCTTCTCCTCCGTTTCCAGGTTACAAAGCTCAGATCCCCTGGCCTGGCTGGTCTGGAGGTCTAACCAAACACCGGTGGTAAGTAAGGAAAGCCTGTGTCAAGCACCCGAAGGAAGCCGTTCCCCTCAGCCCTGGGGGTACAAGGACCAAAGAGCTCCTGGCAAGACAAAAAGGCTTTCCATCATTATTTGGACAAAAATGGGAACTACTATGAGCAAGCCCTAAAGGAAGTCTTTCCTTCCCCCTCATCCCAGAGCAGCTGCTTGTACACAGAACAGGTCAAAACAAATGACTGTTATAACTGGAGTATATGAAGGGACACAAATCCATTACTGCTGGAGTTGAGCTCACCTCACCATGCAAGGGATGAGGCCAGGACTCTTCCCCATGTTGTGAGCTCGCAAGACAGCCAGAGGGACAGACAGACTTCCTGAAGTCTGCCCAGAGGCGATTCACAGAAGCAAGGGGAGAAGTGGGGCCACATCAAGTTCCCCTCCCTCCCTACCAGCTTGGAGAGCCAGCAGGCTCCACACCAGAAACCCCACGGCAGGACCCCGGGGAGCCGTGCAGCGGGATGTGTGTTGGACTCCAGACATCGCAGCTAGATTTTTAAAAGATGTGGCTAATTTTATAAGCTCCAGTGGTTGCTGTCATGTGTAATGAGGTACAGTTAATCATATCCCCCCTGCCTCACGCTGTAGCTGGATCATCTGTGCAGCCTCCCTTGCAGGGAAAAGCAAGGTGCAGCGGGTTTGATGCTTCCCTCTCTCGGACCAGGTGCTGGTCACCGCTCGGTGGGACACCAAGCCTGGCAGAGCAAGGACCTCCCTCCTTGGGAGGGACCCTGAGACCCCCTCAAAGGGGTCTGCAAACAGCAGCTGGCAGAGGCCTGGGGCACACCTGCCACGGCAGACCCCAACCAGACATGTTCAGGGTAGAGGGTAACATGTCCACGTCCATGCAGCGCGGGTGGCCTGAGCCCTCCCAGAGCGGTGCGTGAGCAGCTTGGGTGGGATTCACCGCTCCAACCCCAGCCTGCAGCGTAAACGTTGCCATGCAAGCTCATCACAGCCCTTCATGGTCCAGGGGGACAAGAGGGCCTCCTGTGAGCACAGCCGCCTCTGGTTGAGATAGTTACAGCCTGGGACAAATCGCCCTCCAAAGGTGCCATTTCATCTCCAGTGGCCATAAAGGGCCTCTGAGATTATTAGGTCGAACACCTCCTCTGAAGAAGCCTGTGTTTGGTCAGGCCAGTGCCACCCTTTGAACCCACTCAGAGGCCGAGCTGGCAGCCACTGCACCGCCCTGATGGCAAGGGTCCTCGTCCCAGACCCCAAACCTCCACTGCCCTGCCTCAGGACACAGCATCCCCAAGTGCTGTAATGCAGGCAGGGCATTAATTGCGGCAGGAGCTGATGGAGAACCAGCAGGAAAAGAGTTAAGAGAGCCAGGGCTTGTTGCTATTCAGGAACCCAGGCTACCTCACCTCCCAGGATAACCATCAGCCAGCCCTTTCTCAAGCGCTTTTTTGGCAGGCTTCGTTGTCAGAAAACCACCTGTTACTTGGGAGAGATTCAAATGCATAATGAATTAAAAAAGCATATTGTGTGTTACTATCTAACCCCCAGACAGATGTGTTATTTAAGTGTGGTTATGATCTGTGCTGTTAATTTTAAACAACATATGATCAAAGATCATGTCTGGCTTTGTGCTTTGCTTCCTTTCAGGTTCTGGCTTGTGTGTCCATGCCAGACAGTTGTGGTTTCTGTCATATGGCAGGAAAAGCTTATTTTACGTGCTGCCTAAATTTGTATTTTATAGCACATTAAAACAGCCCATCAGAATTAAGTTATCGCATTGTTTATAATGGTAAGTGAATCGCAGCCGTGGAAAAGAGGGCACCACACGAAGGGATTTTGAGGCACACCTACTCCCCACGCGAAGGACTTTCAGCCATTTTAAAGACAGCAGCAGGCTGAAGCGCAGACTGAAATATATAAACCACATCACCGCTCCTGGGGGAAGGCTGGAAAACTGTTGGAAATGGCAGTCCTGCCAACCAATCAGTCCAAAAGCACCAGCCGGGTCCTCGGCAGACAGGGAGACACGCTTAACAGATCATGAGATTTTTTTGAAATAATACAGTTGGGGTTCTTTTTATTCGCTCCCTGGCCTGAGCCTTCAAGCTTTGCTGCCCAGCTAGAATAGCTAGACATCTGCCCTGAGCAAATAGGTAAGTAAATAAACAGACCAAAAAAAAGGAAGGGCAGCCCCTTGTGATCTCTCGGCTCTAAAAGGTGAGGCTTTAACTCAGAGGCAACGCATAGTTGAAGGCGCTGGGTAAAGTTGCAGGAGCTTTGGCACACTGACAATGGTAGAGGGGCAAATCTTCGCTTGATGCATGCCTTAACTATGCTGCTTTCAAAAAAACCCACACAATTTATAGCAGACCTAAAGCACAGCCAAAAAGTCACTCTTTTGTGCAGAGTATGTGTTTCACCCCTGTAGCATTTGAGGATACGGAGAGAATCTCAGTTCAGACTTTCCAGCTAAATCTATGAAGCCCTTGTGGAAGTGGCATTCATCATAAGAGAACTGAAAGGGCGAGAACTGGTTCAACATTTGCGGACACGGAGCCAGACTCGGCCCTCCTCCGCACGGAGGTAAAGGCAACGCCGCTGCCACGGCAAGAGCAGAGAGCGGCCGCTGCCGGTTGCCCACTTCCGAGACATGTTGGGGCTTCAGCCCTCCTTTGGCTAACAGCCTTCTGCAGGCAGTTGCCAGGCTGTGACCACCCTCCTGGGGAGGTAATAAGCCTCTGACTAATCAAACAAGTTACTCAGCCCCTTTACAGGAATCAGTCATCTCTTCCTCCCAGGTGTGCTGGGAGGGCTGCTCTGACTCAGGGCCAGGGGCGGCTTGCCCTGCTCTACCCAGCCCAGTGATTTCAACCCAGGTCCCCTTCCCAGCCTTTTCAGCCACTGAGAAACCGTCCTCTGCCTGTTGCAAGGTTTCAGCTTTGCCCACTCCCGACCCCGAGGAGGTTTCCTGCTCCCCCAGCACCGATTTGCTCCCAACCCCGCCTGGAGCAGGTCCATGAGCTGCGGTGGCCACTGGCTGACACTGTCACCAAAAGAGGCAGGCCAGCCCCAGATCACAGCCATCACAGACATAAATAAAGGGAAAAGACACAAACTCTCCCCCTCCGAGGCTGTATTGAGACATGCTGCAATGGCCTAGCCCAGCCAGCCTCCAGCTGCAGTTCTACTACTCTCTGGCCATTTGGCAGAGGTACCACCCCTCCTCCCTGCTGGGGAAAGAACATTGCCCTAAAATCTCTCCATGAAGGGGACCCAGATGGGAGATATCTGTGATACATCTATGAAAGGCTGTCCCCACCTCTGGGAGCCAGGCTGAAATGCTGTGTGAAGGCTCAGAGGTGAAGCAGCGAGCACAGGTTAAAGGGATTGCACTGCGCTGCTTTAACGTAAAATACATCCTTGCTTCAGCATCTTTGCTGCTACTGTTAGAAGACCTGAAAACACCCTCACCCACATATGCAATACTGAACAGGAGAGCATGAGGGGTAAGAGGGGATTGTCTGAGGGAAGAGACTAGAGCTGAGGAGAGGATTTTGAAGAGCACAAACTCATTTCATATGGCTGAGTGCCGGCAATACTAGGAGAAATTCAATGGATTATGTTGCACCAGAGGTCAGAATATAATTGTCCCTTCTGGCCTTTAAAACCTGTGAATCTATAGAGGAACCTTGAAATGACCAGATTCCTCAGGAATTTGATTCCTGGGGTTTATTTATTTATTTTCTTACCAGCTGCCAGACACAGCATGCTCCTAGACAAATAAGGAGGTAGTAGCCGTGGTGGTGAGTATATCAGTGGTGCTAATCTCTTGTGGGGCTTCCTGGCAGAATTTCTATCTCCCTCAGAGGAGACAAGGTTAAGGGATATAAGACAGTTTCTTCTTATAAAACTAAGAAACGCGGGGCTATTTTAGAGGTTCATAGATGCTAGGGAGAACAAGGGAGAACTAAGCAACTTAGTGTATGAGTATTCTCCTAGTAGATTTTTCTTAAACAGCACTTTCCCAACCCCCATATTAAATAGCTCTCTGTTGTCCTTGCAAAGGGCCAAAGAGCTAAAGATAGCTCCGCTAATTGCTACTTCCCTTTGTCCCTTAGCTCTAGAGATTCCCATCTTCTATATTATTACTTCATCATTTTAATTGTGCAAGAAGCTTTTATGCATCACAGTATTAATTAGAATAAAATAATAATAATGCAAAATATAAAAAGAAACAGTTATTAGTATCTAGGTAGCATCATTTTTAGAGCAGGTACTTTGCAAAAGAGAATTAGCTGGCACTTCTCTCTGCACGTGCCCGTGATGGGTGGCCTCATTCTGCAAGCCAGGGACCCGTCCTGTGACCTGCACTCGCACCAAGGGGCCATACCCACCAAGTGCATTGCTGTTTCCTGAGACGTGCACTAAAGACAAAAGTAAGTAACACGGGGCTGTTCCAGCCCTGAAACAGCCTAGAAAGTCTAGAAAGTTAAAGGTGGCTTACGGCCACTGTCGCCTTCTCCATGCCCCTGGAGGTACAGGACGCAATCTACTCGATAACTGATAGCCACATGGGGAAGCAACTTGGAAACATCTCACCCTCTGATACGAGGCACAGATATTCAAGCAGACCAAATTACCAGTGTCATTCATTTGCACCTTTCAACTTAATGATACCTTACAGGGAAGGAAAATTCAAATTAAAAATTGAAGCTATTAATATATCTTTGAAAATGGTAAGGGAACAAGGTTAAGACCAATAGGAGGCCACTAATCTTGGCATACTTCTGACTTGTACCCTTTAAATCATTGTAATACCTTGTTCAAATTCAAACATAAATAGGATTTTTTATGATGGCGCTAGTGCTCCTGCTGCATCAAAAGCCATATTACATATTACAATTCCTAGAGCTGAGAATACTCATTCCCAAAATAGAAGGCCGCCTCGCCGGATGATCGTAATGCAGATGACAAAATAAAGTTACGTTGAAAAATACATCTGTAGAAAGTGAAATACAAAGGCAGAAAAAGAACTTCTCTCCTACCCCTTTCGGTAGGGCTCAAGGGGCTCACAAGGTAAGTAGGATGTATTTTGCAACTTTCTAGCAGAGGTACAGTATATTCCAGAGTAACCACATCCTTTCCCTTCGGCTGCTTCTCCCTCCCTGGCGACTCGTTGCAACTCACATGTGTGTGACAAGTGATAGCTGAGGACAGGCAGCAGGAGGGAACTGGTCCCAACCAACTTATTGCATCTTTAATTTTCTTTTTCCCCCCTCTCCATTCTGCCTGTCTGTCTGCCTCTGTGAACGCCTGTCTCCCTGGAAGAGAGGAGGGGACCCAAACAAACCCTGAAGCAATCCCAAATTTCCCTGGTAGGGGAAAAAAATTCTGTTCTCCAGAGATCAAACCTTCAGTGAATCATTTTTCACTGCTCTGACATGTCAAATACTCCAGTGATTCACCAGTCATGGAGCTCTGATTCACCTGCAGTAAACAGGGCTGATTGCTTCCCAGAAGCGCCCTGGTTTGCATCGCTCTCTAAAGGCTCCACTTCCACCTCGCAGCCCTGCGCTCCTCACCTCCCCGCCACACACCACCGCCACTGCCCGCCGCCGCAGCAGCTATCTGGTTTAGTCCGAGGGGCCGAGAGCGAAGACAGTCTCAGGTAAATCAACAGTGAGAGGAGAAGTTAGGAGGGCTCGTGAATCTTCCCCTGTTCCCGTTTAAGCATGGAAATAGGAAGGACAGAAAAGAAGGGACGGGGAGGGGTTTGGTATTTATTTGTGGCTCACATTGAGTTCATCTCCCTGCCACCGCAGGACACGGTTTCTCCAAGAGGGAGCACCAGAAATAGAACTGACATTACATCTAATGAGCTTTTTGGTGGCATATTCATTAAGTTTGTAGAAAGGGTAAAGAAATGCAGGAAGCTTAGTCTTGGAAAGCCTCCAACTGGACCCCTTTGACTCATTAAAGGGGGGAATAAAATGAACCATGCCCCAGGGCAATCGTAAAAGGATAAGCAGGAAAGCAGGAAAGGGTCAATTCATTAAGGACTGGGGGACTCCGGCGGTCCCGGCTGGGCATGGGGCTGTGGGATGGCCGAGGCGTGCTGGAGCCCAGCAGCAGGGATGTCCCCTCACACTTGGCGTGCTGGTGGAGCCACCGGTGCTTTGTTCTGGCCGAGCCCCAAACAGGAGCAGGCACTTCCCCAGCTGCAGTGAGGGGACCTTGGAAAACCCTCGCTTTATCCTGGGAGGCGCTGCCTGCCTCCCGCAATTGCCATATGAGCTCCCCGTCCACCACCACCAGCGTTCCCGTCTCCATCTCTGGCTCGGACTGGCCTTCCTCTCCACCGAGGGGAGGGGGAAGGGGGGAAAAGTCACACAGACCCTCCCGAGCCTTGCAGGGGCAGGGGGAGGAGAGGGGGAGGCAAACTCAATTGAGCAGCTTCGCGGGGGGCCCCAGATTTGCTGAAACTAGTCACGCCAGCTGCAGCCCAGCCATGATGAGAAAGGAGGGGAGACAGTGCGGCAAACGGCTTCCACGACCCCGAGGGAGGAGGAGGAGGAGGAGGCCCAGGCTGCTAAACTGACACCAGGCAAAAGTTGGCCACGTTTTCCCCCAGCCACGGAGGAATAGCGCAGGCAAGTCAGATGTGACCATGCTACAGGAGCCAGGAGAAAATAAAAACAAGTGACAGCTGACTCTTGAGGACTTTTTCGAGGTGGGGGGAAGGTGGGGGAGAGGGTGAGGAGGGAGGGAGAGAGCTACAAATACTGGGGGAAGGGCAGAGCACAGCCCAGGAGCCTTCTGCAGCAGCAGATGGAGAGGGAAGCTACCGCTGATTCCTGCAGAGTCAGGGAAGGAGAGAGACAGCATCACACCGAGGTGATCACATGAATAGGGAATGAAGGCGCAGAACAAAGAAGGGGTTTTGGGGAGAGGGCGTGGGGGCCCCTGCGCGGGACCCCCAGAGCCGGGTTGTCCCGGCACGGAGCGCTGGGGTGCTGCGGTGATGGGCAAGGCTGCAGCAGAGGCTGCGGGAAGACAGGATCAGAGGAAGCAGAGGAGGGACAGAGGAGACATTTGTGCGGTTACTGAGGGGTGAAACTCAGTAAGACCCCACGCAAGACATAATTCCTCAGACCAGGACCTGAGCACGTGGTGGGAAGAAAAATATAAATTCCCTTGCTCTGGGCTTGGGGGCTTCCTCTAACCTGCTATGGGATGAAGCCGCGGAGGCTGTGGATGGTGCTGCCTGCCTTTCTGCTGGTCTTGAGGTCCCCAATGCGCCGGCGATGATTGTTATGACAGTCATTCTCACTGTGATTGGCACAGTTAACTCCCGGTTAGATCAAGGTCACTGTTAGAACACATCTTTTCATTAAAATGGCCGAGAGCCTGTCAATGACCACAGGCCACGGCTAATTAAGGGAGGACCCAATGCCCCCGCGCAGGTCGGTAATCAGGGCTGATGCCGAGCCACCCACCCCAAGGGGAGCCGGCAGAGCAATCCTGCCCCCAGCACCCTCGCGCGTGGGGAGGACATTCCCACTCCCGGCACGGCGGGTCACCCACCACCCGCGCTGTTGTCACACCAGAGCAACAGCATCACCTCCTCTCACACAGCTCGTGAGAGGCACAATAGCATCCCAGGCACCTGGGGACGGCCCTTGTGTCCAGCTAGGTCATGAAAGGGGAAGGACATATGACAAGAGGCTCCTTACAATGGAATCAGGTGCATATTTGAGGGACAATGACCCATAAGTGGGCTTTAGATTTGAAGAAAATCCTTTTATAAAATGTCTAAATGAGACCATGGTGTTATAATAACTAATTCCAGGAATAGTATGGGGTTCGTGCTATGTGGGACTTAGCAAACATGCCAAGGTCTTCTTAGGAAAGGACACCATGGGAATGGGTCCACGCTACTTGTATAAATTAGCAGCTAAACCCCGACACAGGTGGGATGCAATTACACTGGCCAAAGAAATTTTTTGTTGTCAAACACTGAGGTGAAGTCATACACTGCCAGGGACCCCTACAAATATTAGCGTATCTTATTTTACACATTTTGGATAGTACCTGCCCATGGTCCTTGTTTGGCTAAACAGTGTATCAATAAAAGTCAGTTTCTTCCTTAAATAAAAACAGAAATAAATCTTTCTTGAAAATCAAGGAAAACAGTGTTATTCCAAAGGCTACTGGTGTCTCTCAGTCCTGTGTTAAAGCACTTCTGTCCAGATCCTTTCTATGTCTCTCTCATTTAATTTCTCACCACTGAATGATAGAGCAAGAGTTCCTCGTCATGGAAAATGGGCCTCTGGGCTGCCTCCAGATGACCATGAATGTCTTCCATTTACTTTTGCCATCCAACTACCATCTCCTGGTCACGCTACCTTGTGCTCTCATGTGGCCAAACTCTTCGCAGTTCAACACCGTTTACACCTTACTGAGGGGTTGTGCTATTCCCAAGAGCGCTGTGTGAGCCTCCTGCAATACAGTTCAAAGCGAGCGAGCTCGCCGATGCCCTCTCCCCTGTTTGGGCAAAAGGTTTCCACTTTGTTCCAGCTCAGAATGAAAAGGCATTTGGAAATCTTGACTTCTCTTGCAGCATCCAGGTGTGTCTCCCTTGTTTTGTGTCCGTGTAGGCCCTGCTCAGCTTTCCGTCTAGAGATAAGAGAGAACCAGTTATCAGTGTCTGGTAACACAAATGCACGAGACATCACACGCTTCAGTGAATACAGGAAAGAATTTTGACTCCCTGAAGTGTCCTCCGATGTACCAGACACCTTCAACAACTTCCAAGCAGAGGAGAAGGAGGCTTGATCTCCTCACCCAATTTGTTCTCAGGCTAAACAAATGCTTTTCTGCCTTTCCATCAGTTTCTCCCAGTTACTGCGGTTTAGAAAATATTAAGCCCAATGCCTGAAAATCATTTTGTAGAATATCCAATGCAACTGGAGCCTGGCCTTAGCAGACATTCCTTGGCACAAGGTAATAAAATAATGACAATAATGACATTTAATTTTATCTGTGATTGTGGACAAAAAGCAAAAGACATAGTAGGGACTTACTGCCTCGCACATGAGACATACTTTCCATTGCAACTTTTTAAAGCGTGCTTGAAAGAATTTTTTTTTTTTTTCAAAATTGCTGTGAAAAAAGGCAAGCTATCTGTAATGTAGTCGGCATCTCACTCTGATCTGTAACTGCCTAATCCAGGCCAGGACTTCGAGAAACCCATTACAGTGACACTAGGCACCCACTGTGAGAGTCAGTCTGGGAGCTAGACAGCTAGGAAAAACCACAGCTTTGGTCTGTGTCCAGCAGCCTAAATAAAAAGTTTCCTTTGCATGCTTTGCATTCATCACGGAAGAGCACTAGCTAGCTCTTTTATACAGTAAATATCCACCGTCACAGAAACGTATCACGTTAAAGTCACACTGGTAAAAGCTCGAGCACAGGACGTTAAAAATGAGGTATTGTAATTATGTTATCTCAGATGAATTCCTGCTTTTTATGACTCACGGTGTTCACGCAGAAATGTCAATGCTAAGCATACAAAGAGCATGTGTTGCTTTGTCCCTACCCCAGTAAAACATCATCCAGTTGGCTTTAAAAATAATGATTTAGGTATAAATATACACATCTCTCTATATCGGTGTATGGATGGAATTGTGATTTTTTCTTTATTTTACATTTTCCATTTGCACTTTGATGATGCTCGACATGCTTTTCACAGACGTGAGGGTGCTAAAACTGGGATTTTCCTGTTATTCACAGGACTCCAGAGGCTCGGGCTTAAGTAAAGTATCAAATGTTATGAGTTCGCGATGAATTGCAAGAACTGCCAACACTATTAACATCTTACAAGATAAATGTTACATACTAAACCAGAAAAAAATGCAACCTAAAACCACAACTCACCTGAAATACCTCTGAGCTTATATCGCTAGGAATTTAACAGCTGTATCTCCTGACTTCGGTATTAACAGTGCTTTTCTAATAGCTTCCTATGCACTCAATCTTCGTGGCGCTGTTTAAAAACGAGAGAGAGAGAGAGAGAGAGAAAGAGAGAAAATTGAGCACTGAAGTTCAGCACTCTCAGAGGGGAATACAGTGGGGAGTAGCGAATTTCGAGCAGTGCTAATTCCCATGCTGCTAATTGGACAGAGGCCATTTCCTGCACGCTAAAGTCAAACAGGACAGGAGCATATGGGCTTTCACAGAGAGAGCTGGGCCTTTGCAATGGAAAAGAAAACACACGTTAAAAAAAAGCACCCTAGAATCCCCGCAGAATATCGGTGCTTGCAGAGAAATTACAGACAAATTACAAACTTAAAAGCTACATGCACAGATGCTGCTCCTATTGCGTCTGGGAGAACTGCACCTTTGAAAAAATGGTGCTTGTTCCTTGGGGATATGCCATTTTCAGCGCCCAGTATTCTCCCTTGGCCCTACTGTTAAAATAGGATAGGGTTTTATTTGTTTTCTTTATTAATTTTTAATTATTTTTCACTTTATCTGCAATTCATATGGGTTTCAACAGCAGGATGAGATCCTCCTTTGGATCTCTGAGATCCAAAGCAGCCGGTGTAGCTCTCAGTCCTGAAGGAGGGTTGCACGCTCCGTAACGTCACAGAGGGGACAGACCTGCCCTCCAAGGCAGAAAGTCTTAGCAGACCACACCAGCCAGCCACAAAGGTTTTTTTTCAGCTGCTTCATAGTCAACCAAGCAAAACATTTATCGTCAACGGGAACCATATTAGGATAAGTTTCAAACATCACCTGCTCTTTTTTAAACACGTTAAATTCAAGTACAAGAGACCCACATGCCTTGCAAAACGAGTTTAGGACAGGCATAAAGGAGGTCATGCTTCAGGGATGTGACAAAGCAGGGATGCTAGGGGTGAGAAGGATGCTCTTGGAGGGGATGCTGATTAACCCGGTCCTCTGTATCTTCCTGTGAAGAAACTGGTGTAGGACAGGGTCAAAACCAGGGCACTGACAGAGCGTCATTCTGATCCAATGTGGCAAGGACGATGATGGTCCAAAAAGAGTCGATTTTCTTCTATTAGCTGCTAATCAAAGGTGTCTATTTTACTTTGTTTGCCAGTTTATTCTCCCTACAGCAATCTCTCCCACACAACCCCCTGCCAAAAACAGACAGGCGGAAGGTGCTTGCGCAGGGACCGAGCCTGGAAAATTTCCATTGCCAGAGCGGGCGGTTTATAAAGCCAACAGCCACGTAAAGCCAGAGGGACACAATGGCTCTCGTGACGGAGCCGGTCACGACGGGCAGCAGCATCCCCCTGAGAGGAGCGGACCTGCTGCACCCAGCTTCTGCCTGCAGCCCCAGCTGATGACGCACCCACTGCCTGGCTTTGCCGCTGCTGGGGCTCCCTCCGTGGCTGTCACACCTGCTCTGCCCTCCCCTCGGAAAGCTGCCGGTGGAGAGAGCAGACAAAGGACGAGCAGCGCAGCTGGAGCCGCTGGAAGCCGCACGCTAGCCAGGACTGGATTTGCGCTAGCCCAACACCCCTCTTCCGTAGGAAGGGCCTTTCCTGCCGCCCTGCGAGTTCGGCTCCTCAAGCTCCCTTGAGTTTTATCGCTTGCCATCATTTTTAAGGCATTACTGCAGAATTCCTTTGGTTTTTTTAGTAGTATTATCACTGCTTCTGGCTGGTTTAGCCGCCGCAGACCGCATATCTCCGTTGCTGGCTATGCCCATGAAACGCAAACACTTAACATGGCCTGCCTTAATGCCCCGACTTGTTTGAATGTCCCAGGGAAGAAGAGCCCTCCGGGAGCACATGGACACCAGAGCAGCAAAGAAGGGGTTAATAAAGGATTTAATACCAAGAGGCCACACAGCAAAGCCCAAGTTAGGGCCAGCTGCACCCCTCCCCCGGCCTCCATCCTGCTGCAGGAGCCCTGGCAGTGCTGCATCACTCAAGTGCTTCTTTCCCCACTGAGCTCCTGCCCCACTTGTGTGATGTAAAGCAATCCTTTTGTTTCCTCTTTAAGACATTAGCCTCAGGGGCCATTACAGGGAAGAAAGGTAGCTGGGGCTCTTTTATCTGAAGGAATCCATTAGAGGGGGGGTGTCTTTTCCTTCCTCCATGCTTCAGGGAGCAGCTCCTGCCTCTGCAGTGCTCCAGGGACATCTCGCAGCTCCATGGCCACCTCCTTCCTGCTCCAAGGACATCTCCTCCCTGCTCCAGGGCCACCTCCTCACTCCTCCATGGCCACTATCCTGCTGCTCATGGCCATTTCCTCAACCCACTCCAAAAATGGGGCAAATGCAGGGTCACCATGCAGAAACTGTGAGTCCTCAGACTCCCCCAAGTGAAGTGAAAAGGAGGACATGCATTTTTAAATCCACCTCAGTGTAACAGACTAGCTTTCTCTTGGCTGACATTTTGGGTGACAGAGGCGTTTAGTGCTCTGGCATGTCTTTGTGGCCATAGAAAGCTGAAACTCATTCTTGCTTTGTTTATTCTTGCACTGAAAGCAGCGGTTCCTGTGCATTCACAAGACTCCAGGACCTGAGGCTTTAAATAATAACCCCAGATATTATAAGACTTTTAATAAACTTGAAACCACTGAAATAATAATAAAGAAATGAAAAATAATATGACAGGGAAACTAACTGGGCAGTGGGGGGGAGGGGCTCTTTTTCGAGCATACCCTTCGCGCTTTCCCAAATCACGAATCACAGAACAAACGTTTGCTCTGTACATTGCACGCCAACGACGGCCTATCTTAGGCTAATACAAATTGCCCGAGTTCCAGTAAGGCATTAACAGCAGATATGAGCCTGCCCTGCTTACGCTCCCACCTCACTGGAGACCAAGAAGTCATGGTCAGCCCGGAGCCAAACCAAGCAAGGCAGCCCAAACTCAGGGGCAGGGCCTATTTACCCAGGCTTGGTGTTAACTGCTAACACCACTCTGTGGCTTTACCGCAGATAGGAGCTGGCTGGCACATCAGTGATTCAGAAGGCAAGCAGGGTGAGGACACCAAAATAATCCCAGCTAAATGCAGCGTTCAGCACAAAAGATGCAGATCAGGGTAGAAAAAGTGCCAGCGTGCCTCGCTCCTCTTTAAGTTGTGAGGGATAAGACGCTTTTGAAAGCCCTACTCAGCACCCGCCTGCATCCCTGCGTGGGGAAGCACCTCTGTAAGCCTCCCCCACAGACACAGCCATGATGGGGACCACAGAGGAGCCTAAAACACAGGGAATAAATGAAGGCAGCTGCCAGGGACATGGTGGGATTGTGCGTGTGAGAGGAAATACATGTGAGAACACAGGCAGGGCTGGCGCAAGCGGGGAGCAGTACCATGTCTCCTTGTCAAAACCGTTGCCTCCCCCAGCCCTGCCTTGCCTGGTGTGGTGACTCTGGGGTGGGGAGGGAAACGGATGGGGAGGGAAGGAAGGAGCTGCAGGGTCCCCTCTCCACTACAGTTGCTTTACGAAACGTGGGGTCTTGAGGAAAGGTGTGGGGAGACACACACGCACGCCTCTCTTCAAAATGCAGCGGTCGTGCACACCCTGAAGCCACGTGCTGAAGCACCAAAATATTTCAAGTTCACGCAATCTGGCAGGGGGAGGGAAAAGAATAAATGGAGGAGGGCTGCTGCCAGGGAGCAAGCATGGGAAGGCCAGCATCCCCACCGCCTGCTCTGCCGGGTCGCCCTCTGCTCTCTCGTAAACCTCCTCCCCACTCGCCATATGTCACACACGCCTTCCCCGAGCCCAGTGACAAAATTACACCGGGCCTCGGCGCGGCCAGGGGACAACATCACTTTCCCGGCAGTCCTGCGCCATCGTGGGTGCCTGGGGAGGTAACTGACCCCCAGCTACTGCAGTCGCAGCCAACAGAGAACGGGAGTAGGGACGAGTCTGGTTGCTTGAGGCAGGGATGGACGGACAGATGGACACACAAAGGTAGTGGGAACGGCACCGGCGTGAAAAATATTTAAATGTGTATGATATTGCAGAAGTTACCTACTTTGCTGTGATGATCCTACGTAAGCGTAGGCTAGTGCCCTCAAAATGGGTGAAGATGTTTAGTAGGGTAGCACGCAAGCATTAACCTAAGCAGCCCCTCAGGTAGGGCTCAGGCCCCAAGATCCACATCTAGGGTCTGGTGTCCCACAGTATAAACTCATCAGCAAAGTGTCTACACCCCTCTAGGTGAATTGCCACAGGGACAGGACCCTACAGTGGGTGCACACTTTGTAATAGGGTCTTGTGATGAGGGAGAAGGTGCAGGAAGGAGGAGATGGGCTGCTGACCCATAGCTGGCATCTGCTGACACCTGCAAAGACACGTTAAAAGCAGCTTGGTTTCCAAGCCTGAACATACCCCTGTGGATTTTCTGCAAGGAAGGAAAGCAACTACTAGCAAGCCTGTAAGCTGCCCATGAGCGAGACCTCGGGGCTACACGCTTCTCACAGCTGTGCCACCTGTCCCTCTGCGCTTCAGGGGACCGTGACTGATCTCGACACCACCTTCGCAGTGCCATCAAGGGGGTGTCTGCACCCATGGCAAAGACACGCTGGCTGGCTCCCAGGGAGCTACATCTGGTGCTGGATGTAGCACAGGTGTCTTGCTTATCCCAGGCTGATGCTCCCAGCAGCGCTGGTGAGCAAGCAGGGGTTTATGGCCTCCAGTCAGCGAGGATGGCTGCTCAGGCTCTGCACAGCATCGTCCTCAGCCACGTAGCTATGTGCTCCCTGATCCGTGCAAGTCGGATTGATAGGAGCCAGGGAGAACTGCGAGGGATTACCTTTTGCATCCAGCTAATACAAATAAAGCAGGTCATCTTCAGGCATATCGCAAACAAGGCTCATCTTTCTCTACCCGGAGAGTTACTGCAAACACCAAAAAACTGTCCTAACAAAGAGCTCCTACGAGACGGTGGAGGGACGTGATGGAAACCCCACCATTTGAGATGTGATTGACTGGACAAAACATTGAAAATATGACGGCTCCGAAGCTGCCAGAAAAATACATCAGAGCCGATCTCATCTATGACAAATGTATTATGTACTTACAGATGGATCTATACAAAACCCCACATCTGACCCAGGGTCACAGGCATAAAACAGCGGGAGTCACTGTAAACATGCTTATAATTATTTGGAAATTTCTTTCCTTTCTTCCATTCATTAAAGAAAATTATTTTGTTTCTCTTTCCACTTCTTTACTCACGAAGAACTTGAACCACAGCCTGTCAAGGTTTGCAGGACTTTGTTGGATCAAGATTTGCACCACTTACTGGCAGGAACCAGCTCTGCCAAGACGTGGAGAAAAGGTAATCCTTATTCTTGGGAATTACTTCTATACCTCATTGGTGCGCAAGCAATAAACAACACTAACAGTGATGTGTCTGACAGTCCTTGTAGCCCCGTGGGCAGGACTTATGCCAGGTGCCTGTTACACGTTGCCATCCCAGTCATGTTGCTTCATGTGCAGATTACAAACACTCGGTCTTGGGCAGATGCACCAGGCATTTTTTCTGAGTGCTGCTCCGTACAGAGGCGGCACAACTTGAAGAGGACACTCTGCAAAGGAACAGAGGGGTTTTTCGACTGCACCCTGTCCCAGTCACAAGCAGGTCCTGGGGCAGGGGCCAGCCTTGCTGGGAAAAAGGGCTCATGCAGCCCGGTTAGCCTCGCTGGTGGCCTGGCACGTGTTGGCAACTAGAAAATAACTAACGCTCAGGATTTGTTTAACCCAGCGTGTTTTAACCTGCTTGGGTGTCAGTTCTGGGGTCTGCCCATGGATGCTCCAAACCCTTATGAGAACATCACTCTCTCCCTGCAGGAGAAGTTCCCCAGGCTAAGGGGACCTGCAAGAGGCAGGTGGACCCCCCCAGCCCCCTGTTGGCCCTTTCACCCTTGCGCTGGCAGAGGCAGGGAGGTTGTTGCTCAGCCCAATCTCGGGGCACTGCGGCGGCTGGGGCTGGGCTGCCTTCACCTAGACTTTATGTCATTCATTTCTCCTCCGCTGGGAAATGAGGCCCTGGACATCTGCTGCTGCTTACCCAGGCGGCGATGCTGGTGTCAGAGCTGGCACCGGTTCAAGAAGGGACTACAATATTTTATTGTGCTGGTGCTGTTCTGCTGAGCCCTGCCCGGAGGCCAGGAGGATGGGCGAGCAGGGAAGAGGTAGGTAAACCTGGTCCTCCACATCTCTGTGGTGCAGGGGGGCTCTCACCCCAGCGGGTTGTTGCAACCGAAGCCCCAGTCTCCAAGGAGAAGGGGACTTTGCTTGCACTTGACAAGTGGCTGCATAAAGGGAACACATTGCTATGGAGGAGGGAAAGGAAGTTTTCCTTGGCTTGGCTGCGGACAGTTGGAAGCAGGAGCAGGAAGAAACCCTACAACAGGCAGGGAGGTAGGCAGAGAAGGGAGAAGATAGGAAAAGCAGGAAAGTTCAAGCAGGAAGGTAACATCAGCAGGCAAGTAACGGAGCGGAGGGCACCTGTTGGAAGAGCTCCAGGAAAGTTCCCGGTTATTCAGGGAGTCAAGAATGTGTTGAGTCGAGGCGTATTAGCAAATATATCTGGTGGCAGAGAGGGAGGTGCCCGCATCTATCTTGTCTTCAGAAATACTTTGGATAGTGTCTCACAGCAATTGCCCTGAAAGGCCAAGAAACTCACTGCAAATTGCTGTACGAGCCCCAGGAAGGCAGTGCCCTCATCCAAGAGTGATTTATCAGCGTCCGGACAGTGAATGGCCGTAACAGGAGCCACGGACTCCCCCCTAATTAAAGAGGGGAGATTTTCCCCAGCAGGGGGTCAGTCCGCAGCCTCCCATCCCTCATTTGCTCTCCTTTGGGACAGAGTCCTCAGCTTCTGTGGGTGTTTCTTCAGCCCTGACCAGGTAAAACCCGAGGCACTCATGAGATGGAGCTGTGAAGCCCGTCGCTGGGAGCAAAGCGGCTGCATCCACGAGAAGTGGGAGGGCCGGGGCTGTAACAGCTTACCCCACGAACACCACAGCAAACACCACACCAAAGATCGGGGTCTCCATTAGGTGGTTTCCCAAGGATTTACAGCTCAGCCATAAAACTGTGCGGTGGGGCGAAAGACAGCAGCGTGGGATCAAAGCTGTGGCGTTATTTTTCACCTGCAGATTTGCTGTTTCTCAACCCACACCCTGCGAAAGAAGAGCACGGCATGCTCTCAGCTGGGGTGATTACGTTGGAGCACCACATGGCCAAAAAACCCACGCACGCAAGGAGAGATGGAGAAGAATCCGGTACAGGATCAGCGTTACCGAGCCATCGTGTGCCCTGGGGATTGCTCCGCACTGAAAGAAGACAATAAATAACAGTGACTGATGGCGGTAGCAGCGTGCCCTGCCGCTGAGGGCTCCGATGGAGGATGCCAGTGGGATTCACAGGGCACAGGCTCCTGCAGGCAGGATGGTGGCTGGGGTGCCCGGATGGTGCCCAGCTCAACACTGTGCAGGCGCCCTGCCATGGCGGAAAATTAATGCCTCGCCTCCCTCCCTGCATCCCACCCGCCCCTCGCACCACCTCGGTGGCCGCCAGGGAGGGGGCCCGAGGGGCACACCCGGTGGTGCAGGGGACGCAGGTGCCCGTCACCTGCTCCCAGCACCAGCTGGGGGATAGGAGGATGGATGGGGCGAGCGACCGCATCCCCATCATCCCCATCCCCTGCCTGCCTGTGGGAGGGCCTGGGCCCAGCCAAAGGGGAAACACATTACCAAAAACCACAGCCGCTTGCAAGGCGAACCAGGCGGAGTCCTTGAAATTGCTTGAAATCTCTTTTTTTAAAAAAAAAAAAAACAAAACAAAAAGAGAGCGAGCTGCACAGCAGTCCAGGTGGAAAACAGCAGGAGAGCAGCCTCGCGGTCAGTAAACCGTGGTGGCAGGAGATGGACCGACCTGCCAAGACTGCGGGGTAGACACCACCACAGCAGTTCATACCCTCTGCCACCCGCCCCAGCAGCCACAGGGCTCCCACCTCCCCGAAAACTGCATCACTTCAGCTGATGCCCAGAGTGGGGTCAAGCGGGGCTTCCTGGCACAGTGAGCCATGGCAGGTTTTGAAACCAAAACCTCGCTGGTGCTCCCCCTGGTCCCCCACCTCTCCTTTTCCAACTTCGGGCTCCTTTTTCTTCCCTGCTGAAATCGAGTTAAGGGAGGCCTGGGCTTGTCCTTTTAAACAGATGAAGTCGGGGGTGTTGCGGGGGGGGTGGGTGAGGGGGGGTGGGGTGGTGGGTTGCTATAATTGGATCACTTACTGTGTGACTAATCACAGCCGCCGGTAACCACAGTGACTGTGGTTTTAACCTTACTTGGTCATTTGCAAACCACCCGGATGACCCAGCCATCTGCAGCAGGGTGGGCGGCCACAGCGCAGGGCCGGGGGTGTGCAGCCCTATACCTCTCACTGACCAGCCCATGGATGGGGTGGGGGGTGATGGGACATCAGAGCAGGTCCTTTCCTTGCCTCTTGTGCGGGCGGCCTCCCGAACGGGTGCGGGGAGGTTGGAAGCATGGCCACAGAGCAGGCAGGACCAGTGGCTGGTGGCAGGGTCGGACTTCAGCCAAAAATGCAGCTCCTGATCTGAAATTGGGGGGTTCCCCAGATGCACGGTTCAGGCTTGGCCCATTGGACAAACCCACATAGCTCCACACCTCCGTGTCTGGATGTGACTGATGGCACCCACGCTCACTGCGGAGGTGGCATCTGGCCGCCTGCATCTTGCCCTGGTACATCTATTTCTGGTAAGGGAGTGATGGCTAGATTACGGACATCAGAGCAGATTAAGTTTTGATTCTTATTTATTTGAGTAAGAGCAATCCTTAAAAGCCATTATTAACCTCCTTACCTTTAATCAGCCAATTGCTGGGCGTCCTGGTAGCCCTGCTTTTACCGGGTGACCTGGTGAACCTGAAAGCAGTTCAGGGCAGCAGCGCGTGGGCTGCCACCGCCGCTCGTCAGGAAGCTGAGCTATGGCGAGAGCTGTGTGTCAGGGCATTCTCCTTTCTCTGTAATAAATTCAGGCCGGCCCAGTGAGGCCGGGGAACCCCCAGCCCGCCCCGTGCAAGCACAGCCACCGCAGGACAGCCGGGTGGCCATGGCCGCTCTCGCTCGTTTTGAGCCCGGCGTTCGATTTCTCGAAACGAGGACGGAAGGAAGCAACAAATGGGAAGGAAACGGGCCTGCTTGTGAAACTCAAAACCGGATCGGTAAGAAAAACATCATAAATTATGGATCCCCTGGAGCCGCCGGCAGCCTGTCATTGTGCATGATCTGTCTCCATTGTACTTTTTCTGTGTGGGTGAAACTGTTGTAAACTAACACAGGGCAAAGCTCTTTCTGCCGAGGATCACTGCTCGCTGCCGGGAGAGCCCTCTGCCTTCCAGCACAAACAGCCCATTGCGAACCAAATGTTTCGTGTAACCGATAGCGGCCCCAGTGGATAGGCAAGCCCTTGACGAGGGGTGAAGGGGAATGGGGGGGTGCATGGGGGTGGTGGGGGCGTGTTTCAGCCGATCCTGCTCACTGGAGCTTAGCACCGGCGGCCGCGCCAGCTGCAAGGACGGGGACGGGCAGCCTCGGCCAGCACAAGGCCGCCCATTGTTCCCCAATAGGGCTGCTGGAAAAGACAACCGGATTAGGGATGTTGAGCGGCAGCACAGGACACCCGGCAGCCGAGGGGGGCTGCTCCTGGCCACCGGCCCCCCACCCCAGGTCCCCCGGGGCTGCGCTGGGGGCGAAGGGGGAGCACCCCGGGGTACAGCCCGCCTGGAGGAGCAGGGGTTAAGGCTCTTTGGGAGGGGGATTTTCGTCCCCCCCAGCTGCACCAGGCTGCCTCGGATGCCAGATGCAGGCGGGCAGGGGGAGGAGGGGAGCGGGAGCAGGGAACGAACTCAAGGTCAAACGGCGAGGGGAGGGGGAGGAAGAGGAGGTGGCGGGGAGGGGAGGAAGGGTGTCCCCCACGCGGGCGGAGAATCGGCCTTTATCCACCCTCCTTCCCCCCTTCCCACACGCCGACACCACAGAGGCAGCCTCTCATCAGGATATTTATGAACACACGCGCAAATGGGAGGCTGAGGGGAGGCAAAAAAACACACAACAACAACAACAACAACAACAACCAACCACCCCACCACCAACCACCCAGCCCTCTTTTGCTCATTCTCTTTCTTCAAAGAGCAGATGTGCCGTGGCCTGCAAACCGAGAAGGACACTCCCTTGCTGTTAGCTAATTTAGGCTGACACGCTAGGTTTTTGCGGTTCAAAAACGAGAAGTTTAGCCATCAGCCGCGAACATTAACCAACAACACACCTCGCACACAACGGCCTGCACCGGGCTTGGGCACCCTTCGATGTTATGGGTCAGGAAAAAAGAAAAAAAAGACTTTGTTTTTTGGTGGTTTTTTTTCTGTTGCAGGAAAAAAGGGAAAAAAAACAATCAAGGCAAAAGGCTCGGCAGCACCGAGGAGCCAGATAATGCCGCGGTGGCCGGCTGCGGCAGCCGCAGGAGCCAAGCCGGCACGGGAGCCCAAAAAGTAAATGAACAGCAGCAGCGGCGAGGAAAAGGCTGTAGCATCACCCCGGTGCTCGCCAAACACACACCACCCCCACGGATTCAAAGGAATAAGTCTTTTTATCGGGTTTATTTGATTGTGAGGGGGTTCGTTTTTTCCTTTTAAGCCACTTTCCTGCTTATTTTCTCAGTTTCTGGCCACAGTTCAGCAGCTCGTCAGAAGGTGGGCTAGTCCCTCATTGCAGATTCAAACGCGCTTCTGTGCCAAATTGACCTGCTGTTATCCCCCCTTTCAGCTACTGTAACCAACACCGCACAAACAATGAATTATGAGATTAGAGTTACAGAAAAATGGCCTCATTCTGCAGATGTTGTGTCTGGAACCGGCTGCTGCTGCGGCCTCGTGTTTGTTGTGTCATCTTCCTCTCCTCTCCCCCCCCCCCCCCCACTCCTCCTCCTCCTCCTCCTCCTCCTCCTCCCAGCCCCACCTTCGCTGGGTGGTGATGCCTGCCAGGGACTCTGTTTTATGAAGGGTTAATTAGCAGCTTCCAACCCTGCCCCCCGCCCCCCCCCCAACAAAAAAAAAAAGGAAGGAAAAAGAGGGGGAATGGGTGAGAGAGAAAAACAACACTGATAAAGAGAATAGCCATTGTATAGACAGAAAAGCAAATAATTGATCTGGAATACAAAAGGCCATAGCAGAATTATTTTAAGATATATCGGAGTTTCACGTGGGAGTGATTCTGCGGAGGGGCCAGAGAGGGCACGGGGTTTCTTTGTTGTGTGTTTGCTGGGAGAGGCTGGGGGGGGATGTGTGTGTGAGGGGGTGTGTACGTGCCTGTGTGTGTGTGGACACACGTGTGTGCGTGTGCTGGAGCCGTCACGGCGCTGTCAGCTGCCCGGCACCGCAGCAGCTGGTACCTGTGGACTGGAAGTCCCCGCATGCACCGTGGCAGCAGGAGCCTCCAAAATACATTTGCTAACCGGGGAGCGTCAGGGTGTTGGTTTGGGTCTGTTTTCCACAGTGGGTCCACATTTTCAGGTTAAAAAGCGGTGCTTTAAAGCAGATTTGGGGACAAGGAAAAAAAAACTAAAATAAAACTCTTGCTGCTGAAAGTTTTGCTGTTGACTTCAGCTGGGTAAGGAATTTGCCCAGGAAGCCGGTGACTGATGTGGACCGAGCCCGGCGGATACACCTCATCATTCTTCTCTTTCCCACTATGCACAGTTTACACAGCTCAATAATTATATCTTATGTGCAATTTTTAATGCACATTAGGGAGCGATAAATGGAAATAAAGGCTTTCTGCATGCTGACGGGTCAAGGCTGTGCTCTTGGTTAGTGGTGGGACATTTTTTTTTCCAAGGGAGTAATTGATTTGGGAAAAAAACTGCAACTTAGGTCAGTTGAAACTCTTTGCCAAGTTCAGTATGCTTTTGGTGAACAGTTTTGACAGTTAATAACCCAACGTTTCATTAAGGGTTTTCAAATGAGAATATCTACAATATTCCAAAGGAAAATACTTAATTTTGTATTTTAAAATGATGTTCCACTTTGGAAATTATTTATGTTTAAGGACTTCAAAAGGTAAAACAAAATTAAATGGTCTTCTTTGGAGTGAAATTCATCTTTAATTATTTCTTGTGTTGCTGAGCATTTTTTTGCAGTTGATTGAAACCTTTCTGTTTGTTGTTGTTGTTGTTGTTGCATTTATGTAAAAGAGAGAGCTGGGTGTCCCCGGCCTGCCTGGCGCTCTCCCTTGGCGCAGAAGGAGGGGTAATTGCTGGGGAAGGTAGTTGCCCACGCAGTGACAATAAGTCTCTGTTCATCGGGATGCGGTCAGGGATCCCTGCAAAACCGCAGGTCAGGTGCCATGGAAGTGGGATGAGTGCGGTGCTGGCCGGGAGAGGGATGAGGGCCACCAAACCTCTCCCTCTTCCTCCGCTCCGTACCCCCCAGCCTGGGGGGCCCAGCCCGCGTGGGTCTCCCCCCTCTGTCTCTCCAGGAGGTTGTCTTGCACCAGAAAGCTGGGAGTTGCTGCATCCAAGAGCAGATGGCTCCTTGCTCCGAAGTGGGGCAGTCCCATGTCCTCCAAGGAAGACACAAGTGCCTCTCTCAATTGCCTCGGGTCGCATCCATCCTCCCTCTGCCCCCTGCGGGCACCTACCCCAGTGCCGCCGGGTGCCTTTTTAGTAACTGGGACTGCCGTGACACTCCAGAGGACGAGAAAGCACAAGGCAGGAACAGGAAGGCAGCTGCGAGAAGAAGCCCCATGGAGATGCTGCATCTGCTCCATCTTTTTCTTTTCACTAGTATTTTAATCTCTCGGCTAAAATGAACAGCAAGTTGCAGAATTTGGCTTGATCTTTTGTGTTTTCTGCAAATTCTCAACCTACCACCGCATCCGGTTGTGCTTCAGGCAATGTGTACTTTTTTCTAGGCTTTGCTGCGCAGGCAGGAGCTATAGGTAGGCTCCAATACATTAAAAATACTTGGTATTCCTTAAGGAGAAGAACGCTTTTCTGAGATGCTGCAGCCCTGTTAGGCAGCGGCTTCCAGCTCCTTTTCTCCCTGTGTCTCTGGTCTCAACTTCTCAACAGCATCGGTTCCCCTTCCACCCTATGTTTTTCCCCATTGGTTTTACTTGCTTTTTTTTAAGGCAATCTCACATTGACATTCTTACCCCAGCCCCATGCTGGTAAGGCAGGTTATAAGCAGTAGTATCCCTATCAGCAAATTCAACTAATAATACGACAAAGCAACATTTGATAAACACCAATTATTGAGACCCAACAGTGACAGAGAAGTTCCTAAGACTCCAGCAGCCTGCGCTCCTTATCCTCTCTTTAGTTTCTTTGGCTATATTCACAGCAAGTGTCTTCTACCGTGCTATTAAGAGTTTTGCATCTTCCAGTCCACTTGCCCTGGACATTTCAATGGAGTTTATGCTTATGTGTTTCGGTGGAGTTCGTCATGCTCAGAGACGCTCCAGGAGAAGACAATGGGGAAAAAAATATTAGAAAGGTCCTCAGGAGCTGAATATGTGCATAGGTGTATGCTAGCTACTCCCCAGCCTATCAATCTGGTCTTACCAGGTCTGTACAAAAAGAATTACTTCAGTTTCCTTAGAATTTGGATTGTTCCACTGAGATCTGTGAGGTTGTGCTCAATCTGTTTGGTTTTGTTTGGAATATGGCTTTGGGAATTTTGTTTTGTTGGATGGTTGCATTTGGTTAAAACGCTCCATAAGAATCAAAAACAAGACTGGATTTCTGGTTGCATTGCTGCCTTTCTCCCTCCCCCACCCTTCAAACAACAACAAGAAGTCACTCATGAGGGAAGCCTGAGCCAGGAAACCTAGAATTAAATTGAGAAAGTTACAGAGAACGAGAAAAAGGTCTGGTAATGGAAATTGCATTAACTTGAGTGCTCAAATCCACTATTATTGCAATCCCAGTGTTAAGAAGCCACCATTTGGTGCTACGGTGCTCTCAGCAATACCCACTGATGGGTCGGGGGGGTCGCTCCCAGCAAGGGGACAGTTGTGCTAGTGAGTGTTTGGGCTGGATGGTGCCAGGTCTGCCGTGCCATCGCCTCAACACCATCCGCTTTGCCCTGTAGCTGTCTCAGGAGGGTGTACGTTTTCCTTCATGCTGGTGATATACGAGCATCCAGGTACCTGACAGCATCCACCTCCTGATTTTAAACTCTTTTTTTTTATTATTATCTGCCTTTGGCTTTAACCTTTGCAGCAGCATCTTTTTTAACCCTTTTCAGAATCACCCCATGGCTCACACGCGACACCTCTGCTATTTGGTATTCGCTCTCGCTGTTGCTACCCATACTCGTTTTAATCTCTCACTGCTCATATTGCCCTTATATAGATGCCGTACCAAACTCCTCCCCATCAACTACAGCAGTGAACACCTGTTCTCACATCATTAACTTTACGTGCTTAAATTCCTCAAAAACATCACTGCTGGCCTATAGCACTGCTCTGTGTTGAACCCCAATGGATAATCTATGAAATCTGCAAAATAGCTTGTCGGATGTAATACTGAGGATTCTCCACCCAGATTTACTCGCTGGTTCCCAACTGTCCCATCTGAATTTGTAATGTACACGCTTGCCTGTTCGGGAATACATTTATTAAGCATCTGGGGGATAAAAAAAAGCCCAGTTTATCCATCCGTTATTCTTCCAGCTCAACTGGTGGTAAATCAACAACCCTAATAAAGCGTTGCATTTTCCAAATGAACAAAACCCACTTCAGGACTCCTGGAGGACAGCACAAGTGTCTTTCTACAGCTCTGTGCAGCCAGTGTCGACTCCAACCCTCCTGATTGCTTTTTTTCACTCGGGTGGCCGTTTGCCACAGGAACACCTTGATGCGCAGCCTTAGCGCTCGCCATCCCTCATCCGACATCTCTCCTTCCCGTCAGCAGCAGCATCGCAGCGGATCCCAGGGCCAGCCCCCTCCTCCCTCCCCTGTTCCCAGCCGTTCCCAGGAGGTGCGGTGTGGGCTCTCCCCACGTGACGGGGAGCAGCTGCACTCCTGCTCTGCCCCCCTCGCTCCCCCTGCCTTGCAGCTGCAGCCCATCCTGGCTACAAAGGATGAGGAGCTAACTTTTTTGTGGCATATGCTGTTACAGTCAGCTTTGCTGCATCTTTTGTCTGGATTTGTTGTCTTCAAAATAGCTGAAGCCCCTTTTGCTTTCTCAGCATTCACTGAGCCCGAGCATTCAGCCAGCCGACGCATTAGTATGTTGTCTTCGTAAGCTCTCGTGGCTGCTATGGATGTGGTCAAGAGTCATTAGGCCTGGGACATCACAGCACCCTCTTCCCTTCTCCCTCAGCGTGGACAAACTGCCACTTTGAGCTGCCCTCAGCCGGCCACCTACTTCCCCATGGGGGCATCCCATTCCATTCCATTCCATTCCATCCCACCCCATCCCATCCCCTCCCCTCACATCCCCTCCTATCCTATCCCATCCCTTCCCTACCCATGCCATCCCATCCCGTCCCATCCCATCCCATCCCATCCCTTCCCATCCCATCCCATCCCATCCCTAGCCCTTCCCATCCTAATCCATCCCATCCCTTCCCTTACCATCCTACCCCATCCCATCCCTTCCCTTCCCATCCTACCCCATCCCATTCCATCCAATCCCCAGGTGATCCCCTGGGGCTCACACCTTCACCTTTGCTGTGCCGGGGTCCCTGCTCATCCCTGCCGAACCACGTGCTAATGAGTGACCTGAGACCCTTCCCTTCCCAGTCTCTCCCTAAGCTTTGCCTTTGCGGTGTTGCAAAGACGCCCAGGTTAGCAACAGCAAACCCTTTTCTCTTTCTCCTGTCTGCGCTGCTCCCTGAAAGGCTTGGGAAGACTTATTCAAGAATTATTTAGGAATGCCAGGCACACTCTCTTCATGCCACAGTGCACAAAGAGGTTTCCCTGTGACAAAAAGGTCACCTTTAGGAACAGGGGTTATGCCGGCAGCCCTCTGGCGCGTTCACTGCTGTTTGTGCTCACGGTGGTTTTGGGCATTTGGGTGTCGCTGGCACTCGCACGGTGCCCTGGAAGCGGCACGCTGCCCGGGCTGGGCACACATGGGGTTTTGGAAAGCTTCCACAGCCATAAAGCTCACTGTGACTTCTGGTGAGAGTATCTGAAAAAATGATCTCAAACCTTTCTACCCTCTCAAGTATTTGTTAGCGTACACAGAAAAATATTCTCTTTTTCTAAACTTATTCAAAATGCAACTATTGCTTTTCTCAAACCTCTCTCTAAAGCCAAAGCAGGTGGGAGGGCTTCCTTACATCCACAGATAAATGTGGCTCGTATGTAGGAACAGAGAGACTTTACAAAATAACACCAAAACACCTCATGTGGTGTTGTCACATATGAGAATACAAACACAGCTTTGGTGCAAAACTATTTTATGCCAGGGAGTCTGGAAGTAGCTGGTGTAGATAAATGAGTTTCAGAGGCAGTTAAGTATGTGCATATTAGGTGAGAAGTCTTATGCTCAGGAGAGCGTTACAGCACTGCGTTACTGTGCATTTAAAAACAGGAATTGGAGGAAATGATGTTCTTTTCTTCAGCGCGTGATAGAGAAAACGAGACGGTTTTCACAGGAACTTTTCACGCTGCCTCTTTTATTCTGCATACTCTGTGCATGATACCGGTCTTATTAACCTCTGCCTCCTGCACTCACCCATCAAGTACAATAAAATGGCTCCTCTGATGTCCTTGGTCTGCAGGGAGTTTCCAGAAATGGCATCTGTGCTGACATTGAAATAATCTGCAGTCCGAGGCAACTATGCAAGTTATTGACGAGGCTGCCTGGCGGCGGCGGCAGGCGCTCTGAACTGCTCCATTCTTGTTTACTTAAAGCCCTTTTCCTTCCTCTCTTTATTTGAGAACATGGTATGCCATGCCACGATGCTATCGAATAGCGGTCCCACACACAAGGGCCGGCCGGGGACCACAGCCCAATATTGGCAGTGGCATGGAGGAGGTGTCCCTGCTCCACTGGCAGAAGCTGCAGGCTTTTGCCACCCCTGAAAATCGGGTTTCTGCTCTCCATCTCCTGGCATCGGTCCCACGGCAGGATCACAGCGAGAGCAGATTATACCCACCGTATGACAGGAGTCAATTCCTACTGACTCCAGGTAGCCGCCGCTGCCACCGTTTCAATCAGTGCGCTGGTAATTAAAAATTGGTCAAGGTCCAGCTGCTTCCACCTGATACGTTGGGCAAAAGTGTCTGGATGAGAGGGACAGAGGGGTCCCGAGGCGCAGCCGGCGGCTTGCAGACCCCGCACCCCCAGTGCCAGGAGCCAGAGCCCCATGGAGGCTGCGCACAGCTCAGACTTACCGGAGCCTGTCTCTTCCAGCAGCCTGCAGGGTGGGAATGAACCCCCCAAAAAATGCACATCGGGGTCTGTGCCACGGTGGGACACAGGAAAAAGTCTTGGGGATGATTTCCTTAACTTGATACAGCCCCTGGGAAGGCCAGCTCTGTCTTATAGTAACTCCCTGTACTTTTCAGTACAACAATAAATATGTATTTATACAGAGACATCAGCATGAGACCTTTCTCTGATAGGACTTGTAGTCTGCTATGGCTGAGAAATACGGAGTATCACATTTAACCCCCACAAACATCGCTGACAAACCCAGTACCTGACACACCGCTGGCTTCTCCGGAGTTATCCCTTACAGAAAGGGGTGCAAAACCAGGACGGGGAGGAACTGTTGCCCAGGTCTCCTACAGCCACTTCCAGGCTGTCAAAAACCACAGCTCAGGCACAATATACTGAGGTAAACCTGGTGCTCCGGCTTTGAGCCTTTGATCTTCAGATGGTTTGTGAAGAGAGAAAGAAGAACAAAGTTAATGACAAACAGCTGATGTAGAAGTTGTTGGTCTGAGACAAAAATGGGAGATCTCCCTGTAACCACCCACCTCCCGGAGCAGGAGCCTTCACCAGAAAGCAACTGCCTCCCTGCTGCAGGATCTGGCTGCACGACAGGTTATTTCCAGAAAGAAGAGTGTATTAAAGTAGTTTTCCATCTAACCTGGGCACGGGCTCGTTGGGGCTACCAAGGAAGGGGCCACAAAATGGGCTCGCAGGTCTAGCAGGTGTTTGTAACAGACGCTGCATGATTTTTCCAGCTAACCTGCCATTCGAGCTTCTACCCTGAGGGTTACACCCCGAGAAGTTAAATGGGATGCTGAAAAGTTTACAAATACTGAATATAAGCTTGTCTGCCCCTGCTCTCACCCCCTTTCTGGGTGGGCGCGTATAGCTCTGGGTGTTTCCTCCTGCTCTTGGCACGGCTCGGCTCAGCCAGCACTGTCCTTTTCAGCTTGAAACCTTTCACCACTGCAAACTGTTCCCCCAAGCCTGTGCCACGGCCTCTTCTCCATTATATCTTTCCGGAAAAAAGGTGGCCATCGGGGCAAGGAGAGTGAGGGTCGCCCCCAGCCCCAGCTCCGCTGCTCCCCAAAACCCCGGCCTCATCACACAAGACTTTTGCCAAGGAGATTTTGGTATCACCGCCCCATTTCCAACCAAACCGGAAGACATTTGAAAAAAAGGATTAAACCCTTATAATTTCTTGTGAAAAAACAAAAAAGTGGGGGACAAGCACTGCAGGAGTTAACGGGGGCCTGTGGGAGGCTCTTTGCTGGGTGCCTCTGGCAGCACCAGGGGCTGAGGATATCGTGGAGGAGAGGGGGACAAAGGCGGGCTCTGCTCAGTCTGACGCTCACAAAAAATCCGGCTGATGAGGAGAAGAGCTGGACTTTGCACCGTGCTCAGGCCTTTCCCAGCTCCATCTCTGTTTGCCACCGAGAGAGAGAGGCAGCACCGGGTGAAACAAAGAGGGAGGGAGGGCAGCTGTGGGAAGCTTTTCCAGAGAATAAATATTTCTATTATTTCCCAGCCTGACTGGAAGCATTCATGGGCTGCGAGGAGATGGTTACTCCCTCAACTGCTTTGCTTATCTCAGCCGCTCTAGGTGGTGGCTGTAGCAAATGGCACGCTCGCAAGATAACAGGGGCTTTAAAGGGCTGCTGTCTCGCAGAGAAAGGGAGATGCTGACTCAGCTGCTGGAGAAAATCAAGCAAAACATGGAAAAGGCACAAAAGTTTGTTCGCAGGCTGAAGAGGAGAAAATAAGGGAGGGATTCTGAGAATAGGAAGACGCCGAATGCAGGGCGCATCCGCTGGCGAGGGGAGGCGGGGGGGGGCGGGCAGGCCAACAATGGAGCAAAACCAAACACCACAAAGGCAGGAAATGCAGAAGTTCAGGTTCACACAGAAGTTCAGGTTCACACAGCGCGGCCGGGGCGGCTGCCCCACGCACGGCGCAGGTACGGCACCCCACGCCTGGCTGCGGGACCCGCGACATGGCTGCACCCCCCCCCCGGGGGTTTTGCAGCTCTAGCCCCGCTCCCCCAGCTGTTTGGTGGGGTTTTTTTTCTTTAAATCAGCCTGTAACACCTAGTAATGGGGCTGTGGAGCTGAGCTGGTGGTATGAATGGCACAGCATACAAAGTATCTACACAAAGATGGTTTTATGGTACGCTGGAGAAGTGGAGTATTTTTTCCAAAGCCAAAAATGATTAAAAATCAAAATAGCGGATGTCCCCTGTGACTTCTGCTTGCTGAGGATTTGTTAAGTCACTGGGCAAGTTTTACAGTCCAGCTACTTTAGCTTTTAGGTTTGATGAGCTAACCAGACCACTGTAAAACACAAAGTCTATATTACTGTGCATCTTCAGTGCTGATATTTCTATAAACATTTAGGCAGGTGATATTGAGCGCCAAAGCAGGAGCATATAAGCAGTCAATTATATGCTGCTTATATGTAATTGTGGGGGGTCATTTTTGCTGTAATGTTATTAGTGAACAATATTTACAGAGGGCTTTTAATATTCATTGACCGGAGGGTCTTCACGGGTTCTTTTTTATTGCAGAAACCAACGTCACTAGATACTGAGCAAGATGGTGGAGCAACGGCTGTGGGCATAAAGGACAAAACCACACGAAACTCCTCTTGGTTAGCAGGCGTATTTAGACTCAGAGATAAAAATGGTTTATGTAGACTTCAAAACAAAACATAGACGGGAACCCAATTCATCCTTATGACCCGGGGCCAAGTTTCAAACCCCTGCCCTCCGTCCTATGCCATGGTGGCAGTGGTTCCCAGGGCCACTGGTCCATGAAGCCTCCTCAGTCGGCAGAGGGGAAAGGACAGGATGATGTTCATCTGATGCCCTCAGCCCACCAGGAACCACGCTGGCAGGGCAGCATCACCTGTGCCACCACGGAGGTGGGGTACAGCTCTCGGAGGCTGAACGAGGAAGGGCTGGTTTCCATCGTGGAGCTTCTCCCTGCCCTTTTGGAGGTGCCGTTCCCAGTGTTTTTGGGGTCATGCACAGCCCACAGTTGACCCCCCCTGCCCGGCTTTGCTGCTGCTGCCAGAACAGCCGAGCCCATTAGCACATAAAGAAAACCAAACTACAGCTCCCGTCTGTTCTGGGTGCAAACCGTGAGACCATAGAGCCACGCAGAAGCCACGCAGATCCCCGTGTGTCTCAGGCCCTCGCGGAGAAGCAGGAGGCTGCAACGATTTTTGATGGGGTGGCCCCATTCGCCGACGACACCTCGGCAGGAGGGAGATGCTTCACTCCCGTTTGGTGTCTGCGCTGCTGCGGGAAGAGGGAGGGCAGAGGCTGCAGAGGACACCCTCTCTCACCGCAGCCAAGGAGCAGCCTCCAAACTCTTCTGGGCAGCCAGGGAGGTCTTATCTAGCCTCTGTAAATCTCCACGGAAATTTATAGCACTATATAAAAGTTTAAAAAGAAGGAAGAGGCCGGCGCTTTGTAGGGAAAGGAAGTGGTGGGGAAAGGAGTAGGAACAGGCTTAATTTGTGCAGTAGCCTGGAAAGAGTCCGCAGGGAGTTTAAAAAGCAATTGTATTTTGGATCCTGAAATTAAGTAGCGAGCCGCTCGCTGTTTGTCTAGGGTGAAGTGGTCAAATGTCACAACACGTGAGGGAAAACAGCAGCTTTCCATCCCCTGTGGGAGCCCAGGAGCAAGGGGTTTAGATGGGGAGGGAGGGTTACCGCACCGGAGGAATACAAAAAACAAACCAAACCAAACCGAACAAAAAAAAAATAACAAACCAGGACAGGAAAGCATGGACGGAAATTTCAGCAGAAGGCCCAAGACTGCCACAGCAATCAACACACAGAGGCTGTAGCGTGGCTGGAAAAAGGAAGAGGATGCACGGGGGGGTGGCTAGGGGGAAGGAGGGCTGGGGATTATAAGCCGCTGTCAGCTTAATTTTATTTCCCAGGAAAATAAAAAAATAACTATTTGTAGGCACACGGATGAGAACAAGGAGATGAGATTCAGTCAAGTCGGGTTTGTCAAGAACATATTGCATCAAATCAAATTAATTTCCTTGTGTGGTAAAGTAATAGGCTTCGTGGATATACTTGAGGCTAGCAAGGCTTTTGACACGGTCTTCCAAACATCCTCCTAAGTAAATTGGGGACGCACGCTCTAGCTCGAACTCCTGCAACGCAATTGAAAATCAAACTGGAAACAGTACGGAAGGATTGAGCTCATGGTTAAAAGCAGACTCTGCGAGGCCTCCCAGGACCCGGTGCAAGCAGTGTTTAGTAGGGAACAAAGATCACGCCTTCACGGAGAGTCTTGAAATATTTTGAATGGCAACACTCACGCTTAAAATAGGTCTTCATTCACCATGACAAAGTGGAGAATTGTTCGTACGGTCAGATGAGAAGCAGCGCAGTACTGCAGTTACGGAGAAATAACACACGGAGGGATGGCCAGCCAGGAGACCTCTGGGGGAACAGAGGATCACAAACGAAACATGAACTAACATCAAGCTGTGACAGAAGAGGGAAGCTGAGTACCAGGATGTGGGAAGGGGAAGAGCTGAAGGTGAAGCAAGCGGGTCGCATGGACTGTCCTGGCCCAAACAGGGCAGACAGTGCTGGGACCTGCTTTAAGACCAACCAAAGGGAGTGGTCTGGAAGGTACAACGTTCAGGGAAAGATGGGGCCAACCGTGGGTCAGTCTGAAGACAAAAAGATTGAGGGGGACACAATAACTGATTTACAAGGTAGAAAACACTGCTGCCAAGGAAAAGGGATCCTTTAGTTCCCCTTGTTCGCGGAGAATGGGAGTGACAGTCACAGGCAAAAACTATGGCAAGGAAAGTAAGTCAAAATGTGAGCGAAGCACAACATGGTTTGTGGGATCTCCATTTCTCAAGGCCTTTAAGAACAGGTTAAGCCAGTATGACCGGAAGAGCCTGAAGGGTGGTTAACCCTCTTTTAAGGCAATAGATTTGTTAGACCTCCTAAGGCCCCTGCCAGGCCAATGAGAGGCAAATGCGCACTGACATACTAGTGAAATAAAATGCTTCAACACTAGCCCTTCAGCAGTAACTCAGGGTATACAACCTAATACCTTAATAAGACAATTTAGGTTATTTTGTTTAGGACTGGATGCCGTAAGACCAGAATCCAGATTTGGGATGAGTTTTGCTCCTACTTTCATACGGCCAACTTTTCACTCTGGGATTCCAGCTCCATCCGCCATGAACCACAACTCTCAGTAATAAGGTTTACATCATCTATTTTTATTTCTCCACTGGCCCGATCACTTGTTCTGTGAAATGCCTAAGACAGCCTGGCCTTTTAAAATTGCACACAAACATGTAAGGGCTCCAACAGCTTTTCCCGTACCCGTAGGCACCACTGCCTGCACCCAGGTCAATGTGTCCTATTATCTTCGTGTTTTGCTTTGATGACATTTATGAATGCCACTGCTCAGTTAAAGAAAATTTTATTGGTCTAAGAAAGCAGGATACGGTGATGTTCATTATTGGTATAACTTCTCCTTTCATTCATCATAGCCATAATTAATTTTCTAGCATGGGTATAGGCTGAGATTTAAAGCCATCCTCGTGAAATGAATTAGTCACTTTTCTCATCTTATTTGGAGTTCTCTATTGTGAATACACTCCAAGTGTAATAGAGAGGCAATTTATGAGAATGAAATCTCATCTGTGTCCTATTCCTTGCCCTCTCTCTGGTGATTTTATTATGCCAGGGTGCCTCTTCCCATTTGTTTAGAGGGCAGGCTGCATTCGTTATCCTAAGTTCAACAGGTTGCTTAGCATACATCAACACACAGCAGGAACGGGAGATAGGCCTGGAATTCATGACGTCCAACAGTCAAAGCTTGCAGTTGGGGTCTGTGGGTGAGGGATGTTGCTGCACGTAGCATCTCAACACCAAGGAAATCCTTAACCAGGGCTCATGGTGGTCCAAGACTCGAATCCCACTAAGGCACAGATCATTCCAGGGGGGAGAAGCTGGACGTAAAAATGTGTTGATACCCCAGCACCAGCACACCTCCCATTACTCCAGTCTGGTGGGCAACGCAGCTGAAAACACAAAGACGGGATGATTCAAGCATTTTTATCCAAAGAAGAGTGTGCTATTGCTGAGTCTGCTGAGACTTAAAGCCATCCTTCAGAAATGAATTAGCCCCTTTCCTCATCTTATTTGGAGTTCCCTGTTGTGAATATAATCACAGCAGTGTGTGGAGAAAGCTGCCGACTTCTGGGAACAAGCATTCAGCTTTGAGGGAGCTCAGGAAAGCTGATCGGAAGAAGCAAAGGTTTTTGCAAAGAATGCAATGCGATGACAATGCTCCGAGGCCCTGCTCGGGGACCCTGGCGTTTACAAGCAGCTAAAGCTCCCCAGGCCTTAGCAGAAAAGTTTGCGCCTTTTGGTTCTGTCAGAAAACTCCAGTGCTGAAAATTTCCCTATTGAGGTGGAAGCAAAGGCTTTTTCCACGTTGCTGGGCTCTAGGCTTGTCAGTTTGCAGGTGGTTCTCTAGTCAAACCAAGGGGTAACTATTCCAAAACTTAAAAAAGGCCTGTGGCATCAACTGTTGACTCCTAGCCTTTCTCTTTTGCTGTTTAAAGCAAACGTCATGCACAGAAGAGCAGATCCTGGCAACCACGCAGTTACAACGGTCCTCTTGCAGGAGGACATGGGGATGTAGCTGGAACCAGGAACAACCATGGCCACGAGGAATGTTCATACCAGCGGCTGGGGCGGCTGCGTGGGCCGATGCACCATGGCCACCATCTCCACTGCTGCTTCGAGGCTGGTACGCTGACAGACTGTAATGGTTTGCCTTAATGGGCTGGGCTGCAAAGCCCTGCAGCTCACAAAGCATGGAGAGCAACTGCATTTGTAGTTTAGACTATCCTGCTCTCTGTCCTGGGAAAATCTCCAGCCACCCTAGCACTGAATTTTTATTATGAAGTGACCGCTTAGGCAGTTCGCATGCAGATTTCAGATGAGATGAAAAGGATATTTTGCTGGTTTAATTCCAACGGAGTCGAAAATAAAAATTAGCACTGGTAACTTTTCACAGATTTTACCTTTGGAAAGCGATTGCATTTGATTTTCCAGAAAGCTGGGATGTAGCTAATTAAAAGCGCACATATCATCTTAACATCATATCCTCACTACTGAACTTCTAACCTGACATAAATACATTGCATAGTGTAACCTGTTTCTCCTGATTATTAACCTTGAACATGGCAACCTATAAATCATCAGTGAAACAGCTGGTGCTCAGCATTGCCCCAAAGGTGTATGATTACGATCATTTTATATATATCTTGGTATGCAGACATGAAAAATTCATTGAAGAGCTTGGTATTGTAAGACTTATTGTAATGAATTTTCTTAAAAACATAGATCATGCTTAAAAGAGGTGTCTGCTCATTATAATGTAGTCATTTATATCTTCCTGAATTACTTGTGCGTAGCTTGGCCGATTCTTAGAGTCAAATGTGATTCCTAAACAAATTCGGAGTGGTCAGTTTGCTTGTACCTCAGGGTGAATTTTTCATTTTTAGCTTTATGCCTTCATTTCTGTGGGGTCCAGGACTCAAACTTGCAAAAAATACCGAAAGGATTATGGATTTTTCCCAGTTGGAGATCTCCTCTGCAACACTTGGTGTTACGTCCATCGCTACTGGGATTTCCGTAGCTGCCATTAGCATTTTAGCTGTGGGGATGATAGCTGTAGATTCACATGAGGTTCGGTGCCAGCAAACACAAGAATTGTGCAACTGTAAACCAGCAATAAAAGCAAAGGGAATAAACATACCATAAAACAGAACATAAAACCAGAACTTGAAAATGAGCTTGTAAAAACCACTAGTGTAAACTCTGCTGGACAGGACCTCGAGGAACGTGGAGCGTTAGTCCAGAGGGAGCAGGTCGCCTGGTGGCATTTTGGTCTTCAGGACGGCGTCCTTGTCTTTTCCGTCCTCCCAACAGCCAAGTACATCTATACAGCCTGCGCCAGCTAAAATCGTGCTCTATGATTTAAAGCTACCCAGCACCAATCTAGTGAGCACTGAGAAGCCCGTGCCACATGTTCCCATCCCACAGACATTTTGCAGGGAGGCTCTAACTGCTCATCTCCAAGGTTGAGTGGTTGTTGGCAGGTGAAGGGAATAATGAGGGAAAGGCCCTGCATTTTGCTACTGATTCATACCAGCAATTTATCATCTTGCAGATGAAACCATTCTTTTCTGAAAGGCGTTTGTCACCTCCGGCTCCCCTCCCTCCTGAGGCTCCTCTGTCAGACACTCTGCCTAGGATGGGATGTGAGAGAGCCTTCTTGTGCCAGCCCTGTCCATGCATTTTCCCTAGGATAACTGAGTCAATGAGGGAAGCTCTCCCTGCCCTTGCTGTACTCTCCATTAACAAAACGCACCAATACAAGGAGGACTTCATCAAGGACTCCTTTACTGCATCAGCCATGTACACCTTCAGTCACCTTGCACTGGAGGGGCATCACTGCTACCTTGAACCAGGAAAGCAAATCACAGTATTCCCACAGAAAACATGTAATGGTTAGAGTTGGAAGGGACCTGAAAGATCACCTAGTTCCAACCCCCCTGCCATGGGCAGGGACACCTCCCACTAGACCAGGTTGCTCAAAGCCCCATCCAGCCTGGCCTTGAAACCTTCCAGGGATGGGGCACCCACAACTTCTCTGGGCAAACTGTTCCAGTGTCTCACCACCCTCACAGTAAAGAATTTATTCCTAATATCTAATCTAAATCTCCCCACTTTCAGTTTAAAACCATTACCCTTCGTCCTATCACTACACTCCCTGATGAAGAGTCCCTCCCCATCTTTCCTGTAGGCCCCCATGAGGTACTGGAAGGCTGCTATAACGTCTCCCCGAAGACTTCTCCAGGCTGAACAACCCCAACTCTCTCAGCCTGTCCTCATAGCAGAGGTGCTCCAGCCCTCTGAACGTTTTTTGAGGCTCTCATCTGGACTTGCTCCAACAGGTCCATGTCCTTTCTTATGTTGGGGACCCCAGAGCTGGACACAGTACTCCAGGTGGGGTCTCACCAGAGCAGAGTAGAGGGGCAGAATCACCCTCCCTCGTCCTGATGGCCACGCTGCTTTTGCTGCAGCCCAGGATGCAGTTGGCTTTCTGGGCTGCGAGTGCACGTTGCCGGGTCATGTTGAGCTTCTCATCAATGAACACCTCGAAGTCCATCTCCTCAGGGCTGCTCTCAATCCATTCTTTGCCCAGCCTGTATTTGCACTCCACATTCCTCCCAGAACTCCTTGTTCTGTTTTTACCCATGACAATTTCTGTTTGCTGCAAGCAGCAGACACACAGACACTTGCGTGCAACCCTATTGCACATTGGTCATCAGAGAGATCAGTGCAGATTTAATTTGCTTTTGCCTGCTCACGTCATATTCTCCCTTACCTATCAGAAAGAGTGAAGACAAACATAAAAACCAGCTCCACAATCGCTTGCAGATTATTTCTGTAGTGCAAACAGTAAACTCTCAGCAAGAAAAGCTGCACTGCACGCAAACGTTGCTTGGGTCACCACAGGCATGAGGTCAAAGAGGAGATCTAAAAAGCTCCCTCTCCATGAGTAATAAATGAAGCGCATGGCAGAGAAGCGTAATTTTTTCCAATTTAGTTAAGATCCTCTTGGCATACCAACTTGCAACTGCTTTAGGAAGACTTCATTAAATAGTGTGCAAGAAAGCTCACTCATCCTTTGGCTTGTACGCAGTGATATCTACTGATGAAAAGAGTTTTGCAAATCCCATTCCAAATCCAGGTGAAAAAACATCCACCTCTGAAACCGTTGTAGTCAAACGCTACGCATATTCAAGCGCTGTCACTGCATGGCGTGATCCCCACTAGCCATCAGCAGAGAAGCTGATCCAAATTCATTAGGGGCTGTTACACGGAAAGGGTGCCAAGAAGAGCTGACAAACATGAGGTATTTAGCAGCACGTACTGAAAACAGGCTGAAAGATCTTTTGGAGCTTGCCTCTTGTGGCTTCTAGAAAATTGCTTTTTTTCCTTTGGATTAAATATAAATATACAGTAGGTAAGAAATGACGGCAGCTCTTCATGTGGCAAGGGAAACTAATAGGGCAATGAGAAAGCTTGCTCAAGTGAAACACTGAGTGTTTAAAGCCAGCAGATGCCTTTTTCTTTTCCTGAATGCTCCTTTTTAGTGCAGTTGTGCAGCGCCAATGACAGAAGGTGCTCCTTGGTAGGAACTGGTACTTGGAAAGCTGGACTTAAGGCCTTTTTAAAACTACCAGTTGCTGCTAAAAGACCAGCGGACACTGGAAACACCAGCTAACGACTTCTCGCTATCTGACAGAAAGCAGACAATGCTGGAAAAAACCAGGAATATTCTCTTCTCTCTGCCCATCCCCAATGTAGCCACAAGCTCCCTTGTTGAGGCAGCTGTAAATAAAGCCAAGGAAGAACTAAGAGAGGGCTTGGAGTATACTAAAGTTTCATCAATCCACCATCCTAATTTCAGATTTGCCCCATCAGCAGAGCAATGTGTACAGCAGAAGCCTTTTTAGGAAAACATGAAGCTGTAATGATGCGAATCCTGCCACTTAAAACCAGTGTCTGAACATGCAATTTTGGTAACTGCATTAGTCAGGTTTTCCTGGTTTGAGGTAAAACAGAACATACTTTCTGTTCAGTAATTTTACTTCTTAGCTAGGCCTCTTCTAACTTTCTGAAATTAACAGCTTGTTGTGTCTAACTCTTCATTCAGAGTGATAAAACAGTTTGTGCCAAGGAATGGTATGCAGAGAGGCTCTTGCTTCTACTTATTGCTGTAACAACCAAGGTTGGCTGATTTCGTTATTTGCCCTGTTGGAGAGTCAGAAGCGAAGCGGAGAAGCATAGAGGGGTCCCACCTGCAGGGAGGAGTGGACAGGACAGGTGACCCAAAATTGACAAACAGGGTATTGTATAGAATCATAGAATCTTCATGGTTGGAAAGGACCTTTGAGATCATCAAGTCCAACCATACACACACAAAAAAAACCCCCACAATCTCTGCCACTAGAGCATGCCCTGAAGTGCCACATCTAGATGTTTCTTAAACACCTCTAGGGATGGTGACTCAACCACCTCCCTGGCCAGGCTGTTCCAGTGCCTGACCACTCTTTCAGTAAAGTCATTCTTCCTAATATCTAATCCAAACCTCCCCTGCCACAACTTCAGACCATTTCCTCTGGTCCTGTCATTATTCACCTGGGAGAAGAGGCCAACACCCACCTCTCTCCAACCTCCTTTCAGGTAGTTGTAGAGGGCAATGAGGTCTCCCCTCAGCCTCCTCTTCTCCAAGCTAAACATGCCCAGCTCCCTCAGCCTCTCCTCATATGACCTGGTCTCCAGACCCCTCACCAGCCTGGTAGCTCTCCTCTGGACACGCTCCAGCACTTCAATGTCCCTCTTGTACAGAGGGGCCCAGAACTGAACACAGTACTCGAGGTGAGGCCTCACCAGTGCCGAGTACAGAGGCACCATCGCTTCCCTGCTCCTGCTGGCCACACTATTCCTGATACAAGCCAGAATGCTGTTGGCCTTCTTGGCCACCTGGGCACACTGCTGGCTCATGTTAAGCTGGCCGTCCACCAGCACCCCCAGGTCCTTTTCTGCTGGGCAGCTTTCCAGCCACTCTGCCCCAAGCCTGTAGCGCTGCTTGGGGTTGTTGTGACCGAAATGCAGGACCTGGCACTTGGCCTTATTAAACCTCATACAATTGGCCTTGGCCCATCGATTCCATCCCGTCTGCTCCATGCTCAGTATAAAAGCTGAGGGATCAAAGGGTCAGCGCTCTTCCTTCAATGGCTGACGTCCAAGGAGGACCCTGTCTGTTCATCTGCCTTTGATCCCGACCCGTGTGTTCCTGACTCCAACTCTGGAACCCGGTTCCCACCCATTGCTGAGTCCAACCTGGGACTTCCCCAGTGCCTGCCGGTGACATCATCCTGGGAGCTTAATACTGTTTTGTATATACTGTATCTATTTCATTATTTTCCTTTTTATCTTATTAATATTTCATTAAAGTAGTTTAGTTTCTTCTAAACTCGTAAATCTCTTTATCTCTCCTCCTCTCCATGCACGAGAGGCTGGGGAGGAGCATCTGTTGCTGGCCATTGGCCAATTTGGCCAAAACCACGATACAGGTGAAGCGGCTCCACCATCAGATCCAGGTACAGCCAAAGGCGTATTAAAGAAACACGAACGACAGGAAACCCTCCTCCTAAAGAAGTCTGTGTCCTGATTTATGTTCTCATTTTTATGATGTACTAACGCAGTCAAAACAGAAAGCGGCCCCAAGGTCGAACGGTAGCAAGTTGCACGTTGGAAGCAGCAGCCGTAGCCCTGCCCTCAAAATGGGACTCAACGGGACAAGAAGTGAGACCCAAAGCTTGGCATGTGGTTTTCCGTGGAAGCAGGAGACAGGAGAGAGAAGCTGCCAGATTTGGGATGTCACAGCAGGGTAGCGGGTTCACCATGGTACGGTGGCAGCGATTGATCGAGGGGGGGCTGCATTACGCCAGCCCGAGATGTAATGAAGATTGTCATGTTTGAGGATGAGCTGAAGCCTCTCACCCAGGCCATCCTAATCAGGATGGTTTGAGTACCGCATGATTGTTGCTAACATTAGCCTCACAACATCTCTGTGAAGGAGGCAAGTCTCATTCTCCATTCCAAGGACTGGAAACCGCAATTAAAGCAACCGCCTCGGGGAAGCGTCCAGAATGAGAAATTGAATCTGGAGTCCCGCTCTGCTGATTCGCCCACGGGCTCACCCTTCAAACTTGTGAGTGGGCAACTTAAACCAGCCAAAGGGCACCTTTTACCTGCTGCCCCAAGGGACGTGCTCCCCAAGACTCCAGCGAGAGCTCCAGCCTCATCAAAACAGGCACAAAAGAGCAAGCGCTGCTTGCAAAACAAAGCGTGTACCCCACTGGTCACTAGAGTGCTACAAGCTGGAATCAATGCGATGATTGTGACAGCTGAGAACAAATTCGTCTATGTTTGACAACTTCCAGAAAATATTGGCAGAGGACGGGGAGTCTGCACTGCCCAGCAGCACCTTTGTGAATTGATTAGCCATATAGCAGATGGCAAGCCTGCTGCAGACTGAGACAGCAGAAGATGGCCAGTCTGGTTGAGAAGAACTTGAAGACGACAGGGAAGAAGAAAAAAAAAAAAAGCACGTCCTTACAGTGACAGCCCAAAATGATATTTTGGAAATGTCAGATGCACAGCAGATGAGGAACAGGGCTGATTTTTAACATTTTCTTCCGCTATTTATTACGAGCACCTGTCTGGCTCATAAAGTAAAATTATACAGCTTAGTTTAAACCTTTCACTTTCACCTCTTTCCTTCACCAAAATCCTTAAGGAAAACATTTCTTCTTTTAAAATATTCTTCTAAACAGGACTTACGTAAGTCATTAAGGAATCGACTGATGCATTTGAGAGAACTTACACACTTTCCCTGAAAGCGGGCATGCCTTGAAAGTTGGATTTTAGGAAAACATATTCTGGACAAAGAGCAATGGCTATGCTTCCCTCCTCCTGCCACATATTTTTGGGAGGGGTTTGGCACATGTTTGGGGAAAATTCATATTTTTAATGGTTTTAGGAAATGCCTTAGGCTATTCAGAGCCTGCACAGCTGCTCATCAGTAGCCAGCCATGGCTGAAGGAGCAGAAACTATGGATCGGAGAAATATGCCATCTTTGTCTGGTGCAGAACAATGCCGCCGCAGTGAGATACAATGGCCGTCTCTTATTTTCTACTAGCCCTTAGAAAGGGAAAAAAAAAAAAAAAAAAAAAAAAAAAAAAAAAAAAAAAAAAAAAGGGAAGGATCATGGAGTTTCCTTGCAGGGCCTCTGAGCGGAGGGAGCAAACATTAGCTCTGCGCTCACAGATATGCAAATCCTTCCCGGGGCCCAACAATGGCAGAAGCCCCTGTGGGAGGAGACCCATAGCATGGACCTGGCGGCTGCTGCTCCCAACTCCTCCGCCAGCAAAGCCCATCGGTTCCTGGGACTTCCCAAAAACTGGAAGGTCAAAGCTTCCTCCGAGAAGAGGGGAGCTGCAAAAGCTCCAGTATCAGAGCTGAGCCCTCGTCGCCCGCAGAGCTCATCGTTACTACTGATAATAGACATTTTAAAGCTTGCAGTTTGCCTGCCGTTCAGTTTACGGATGCAACTGCCCAAACCATTGATGAATCCATGGTGCAGCATCTCTATATTGCCCTTTAGGTTAATTAAGCTGAAGTATAAAAAGTTGGAACTAAAAGAAGATAGGAGCTTCGGCGGCGAGACCCCAATTAACAACGCTTGCATCTATCTACAGACTCCGAGCAAACTTTCTAAATGGGTGGGTTGGGTTCTTAACGTAGGCTACAATTACCAGGATTTAATGAAGTCTCTGACTTTCAGCTATCACCAATAGCTAAATTTTTTAAGCAAAGCTGTGGGAGTACAAGTATCAGGCTGGAAACTACCGGCACTGAGCTACTGCAGCACGAATAGCTCAAATCATGAAGATTTGATGGTTTTACCAGTGCTGACAGCAATCTACAAAAACTGGAAAAACAAAACCATTCAGTGACACAGATCTACCTCCCCTTTAGAAAATATATTTTTGCACTGCAGTTCACATTATCCTAAATAATTGCTATTTTCTATCAAATCTATTACCTAAAGCTGCCTGCAGGCTGAGCTGGCACATTCACCTTACACTCAGAAAGATGTTTTCCATTGCTTCCAAAACTCCCATCAAACTTTGACCACAGCAACTGTCAATCCTTAAAAATTAGTTGCCCTCACGTATTTTCCTCTGCCTGCTCAAGCTAACGGTTAGAATGGATGCCTGAAACACCACCCATGCAAGAAGCCAACTCAAGGTCTTTCCAAGGCATCATCGCCTGAAGCCAAAGAGGGGTACAACAGGTTATTTACGCTGCCTGTGCAGCAAACCCTGCCACCAGCGCTGTCCCCCATCGAGCGGAATCAGAAAACGTTCACGGGACGGCACCTTTCAGGTCTCCAGGGGAGAGTCTGGAGGCAGCAGGACTGAACCCTCGGATGCCCTGACACTTCCGGACCTCCAGACCCGACATTAAGGATTCAGAGGCAGCAGGAACACATGGTGCAGAACAACAGGAGTCCCAAACATCCCAAACAGCTTTGTATGCAATAACAAATTCAATGGGAAGCCTAATACTCCAAATGCAATTACCATCCCCCTCTCCAAATCTTAAGCCTCCCTCAAATGAAAAAGCGCTTATTTTGCTGCACTAAATGGCAAAGGTCCTCAACGGAAGAGGCGCGCGTTATTCCAATGAGCAGCACGCTTTGACATTTGACATTGGTATGAAACAAGAGATGGAAGCTGACAGAAGATACTTGGGCCTGGTTTAGGGTTTTGTCCGCTATTCCATCGGTGACAGTTTTCAACTGGAACCAGCTCTCCTTTACAGTCCAGCTTTGCAAAGCAAGTCTGTAAGACTCCTTTTGCAAGTTCTTAAAAAAATAGCTCTTTTAATAGCCTGAGCAGGTTTGTTGTCGTTCTGTTGTTTCCCTTGGCAGGACTGCACGCCCCGCACACAGAAAAGGCTGTGTTGGACCCTCGGTGTATCTTGACACAGATACTCTCTTCTTAAAAGCAACAACAAAGTCACTTTTACTTCTCAATACCCCCAGTAACATTTCTGCGACCATTAGGAGGCCCAACAAAAAAATGGTTGGTGGCAAAAGGCGGCTTCTCACAGAGACAGACAAAAAGGGTGCTCCAGATGTGAATCAAGTGCAGAGTAGTATCTCATCTAAGCATCTTACTCGCGTAAGCTTTTATTCATTTAGACACACTTTAAAACTCCATAAGAATCTTTGCAATAATTAACACGTAAGGAAACTCTGCGTCAAATCCAAGAAAAACCTTCATATTTTCATGTAATACATTTCTTGGACATTAGATGGCAATCCCCCCACTTCATTTTTCATACCAGGGGCCCATATCCCTTCCAAAAATCAAATGTCACCTTCTTTCGACAGGTGAGCACTCCGTTTGGCCTGTAGGAAGCGAGGCTGCTTGGAAAGCACATTCCAAGTACAGAGGCTCCCCCATTACCACGGCATTCGTTCTGTTGCAACCATTCTCCAGTTTCATTTTTTCTTTCATTAGAAAAGAGAGATGAGCAATACCATTACGGAGGAAGGCTTGCAATAGGGGTAAGAGTCACTTATTTGTCCCTTGGACACCCTATGCCACCACTTGGATGTTTCCACGCCAAAAACCTATAGGCAGAAATAGGCAGTTACCAGAATTTCCCCCTCATTTCAACAGAGGAAGGGGGTGAGGAGAAGAAAGAGGGTTATTGTGGCATTTAACAATATAATTTCTAGTCTTGCCAATTAAAAAGAGCCCTCCCAAGAGATATCATTAGTCTGTGTAAATCTTTGCTGGGAATTATAAAGCTGAATCTAAAAAAAAATTAAAGAGCTATTTGGTACCAGTATGTGGAATACACACAACGGGAAGCACCTCCCAACTTTTACAGCAGGAATTCTATAGGTAGGAGAAAAAAACAAGACATGAGGCGTTTAAACAGCTTAAATAACAGCTCAAACAAATAGAACAGAGTATGTAACACACCTGATCAAATTAATGTACCTTGGCTTTCAGCCTCTTTTTGTCATGGTCTAAGTGTGATGTTTTAGAAAAAGGCAGGAATAACACACCTCATCAACCGCTCAGTGATGTACATGGTGGGGGGAATCCTTGCTGACCTTCGTTAACTCTGTATGATCTATTTAAGTGGCACTACAAGACATCCTGACACCCATTCATTTCAACAGTGCGTGCCTGTGATTCATTCACACAAAATTCACTTCCTAAGCCTTAATTTCTCTACTTTCATCGTTCATGAAATGTTCTTTTCAGGCCAAATTCACGCCTTTTCATATATCCCCCTCAAGACTGCATTTTGGCCTTGCAGTACTTGTCCATTTGAGCTCTCATATAAATTTGCAGTGGACAGGAGAGCGAGGTTTGCAGCTCTCCAGCATTCCAAAAGCACAGACAATATTAGTCCTAAGACGAGGGTCCACCCACAGCTGGCTCTCAAATAGCTAATTTTTCATGTACTCCACTGAAAATCTAACCTTTTATCCTCACTCTCGAGATGATTGTGTACGTGTGTGTCAAGGTGACAACACTGTGGAAACAGAAGTTCTCAAATGGTACATTATCTCGAATATCAAAAGGTCACAAAAGGGTACAAATCGGTAGCTCTCCAGAAGAGACCCCGGTTTTTATGAAAAGTGGGTCAGTTTTAGTTTCATGTAGGTTGTTTGACACAGTGGTTTCTGGCATCACAAGCTCTGGTCTACAGGATACCACAGAGCCTTTGTATCCCTTGCTGTCACTACAGCATTGTGTTTTTCTACCCATTAACCAAGGATAAATGACCTAGATATTGTGCCTATTAAAGCCTCATTTTTCTTTTGCCCTTTTGTTCTTTAGTGTACCACATTATCACATGCTGAACACATTTTAAAGTATTCTCAGTCTCTCATGACCCTTTGAAGGAGTAAAGTGGGGTTTTTAGTGTGCGTTTCTGTAGAGTTACTTAAGAGTGGAAAATATGAAGGTAATTCAAGGTTTCTCTTCCTGCCTAGTCCCTTGAAGACAATCAGTTCAGCATTTACAGCCACTAATCTACAAAGAATATAGCAGAAAAATGCTGTAAGAAAGCCACAATGCAAATACGAAAGCGAACACCAGTTGTGATGTCCCTAAACACTACATTCTATAATTACATCTCTGCATATCATGGGTCACTTTTATTAAAAGCATCATTACTACAGTTGGCAGCAATTTACATCTTATCTTACATGATAGCAGTTTCCAAAGAAAAAAAATAAAAAGACATCACAACAAAGAAAAACAATACATTTACAAAGTCATGTCTGTAAACTTCAAGGCTAGTTTAGAGTTGAGGTAATGCTGTTTAGCTTTGTGGCTAAAGTAACAAAGTCCTTTAATTTAAAAAAGGTACCTGATTTTTTTCTTTTTGTTTATACCAGTGCATTACAAGATCACGAGACGATTAAACTGTAGCTTTATCCTGTAAGAACCTTCTCCGTGGGTTAATTTCCAAAAGGTACTCTTCACATTCAACAGCTGCCTTATTATTGCTGCGTCTCAAGACAGAGACATTCACACTATCATGAAGATTGTCAGAGAGAGAGTGTGTGTGTGGGTGTGTGCGCGCATGTGAGCGGGTGAACTCCCATACAGTCAAAATGAAGCGCGAGTACGATATGTATGGTAAATTTCATCTTGACCTTCACAGCAAAAAAAAAATTAAAATAAAAAAATTAAATATATAACTTCATCCTTCCTTTAAGCAGCACTTCCTTCTATTAGTGCCACTTGATTACAAATTGCTGCTTAATTCATAATACCAATGGTACCAAAAGAAAAAAAAAAAAAGCAGAGCATTATGTCAATTTCCTTAAAAAGACATGATCACCTCTCAAATTTCATCTCTCCTAGGGATAATAAATAATGCACTGCACAATACTTAATGACCAAGATACCTTTTGACACATCTGTATAACATGACTTGAACTTTTTTTTGCTACACTATGTTACAGAACAGCTTATAAAAACTAAGTATGGACATTAACTGTGAGTGTAAACAGTAGGACTACCACTTGTCAAAAGTTTAAAACACTTTAACTGTAACTGGTACTGGTTATTCATCATTTTCATTGTTTTCTATTTCTTCCCCCCCATCAAGTGAGTCTAATTCTTCACCCTGTGCTATTTCATCTTCTAAAACGGAGGAATCTGCAGTTTTATCAAGGCTCTCCTCTGCATCACTGCCTTCGAGATTTTCTTCATCTTTAAAGGCAGTTCCTTCAGTTTTGTCAGCAGCCTTCTCTTCGTTGGAGCCCACTGCGTTCTGAAGTCCTGCTAGTGCTGGGAAACCGGGCAGAGTCAATCCTCCCAGTCCTGGAGGTAGAAACATAGATGGATAGAAGAGGCCAGGAGCCATGGTAGACAGCAGGAAAGGATTGAAGGCCAGAGGGTTTGTGGGCAATCCAGTGTTGGTGGTGGTGGTGGTAGTGGTGGCAGTGGCGGTAGTCGCCGCAGTAGCAGCACTGACAGATCCATTCGCAGAGTCAGTAGCAGAAACAGTGTCTGTGCTTTTCTCAGAGTCTTTGTTCTCCTCTTCGTTCTCATTTTTCTTCTCTTCAGCTTTTGAAGCGCCATCCTCAGTCTCTCCTTGACCGGAAGCAGTAGTGGCATTTCCAGTAGTAGCCGTTATTGGGTTATTCAACAATCCGCTTAGTCCAAACATATTGGGCAATCCTGCCATCCCTGGCAACATCAGAGGCAACATGGCAGCTGGATTTTTAGCATCCCCCCCAGCAGCAGCAGCTGTTGCTAGTCCTGGCGGGAAGCCCATGAGGCCTGCGAGCTGGAGAGACTGCAGGTTCTGTAGGTTCTGGAGGCTTGTGAGGTCCATTCCAGCAAACAGACTGTTCATTAGTAGTGGGTTGATTCCCGAAGTTGATGCTACAGCAGCAGCTGCTGCAGCTGCTTTGGCAATTTCACTTTTTGGCCTTCTTCCTCTTCTGCTTGCTCCTTCCTCCCTCACAACAGGTCCAGTGAGAAGACGGTCAAACATGGACTCTGGAACAAAACCCTGAAACGAAGATACAGAAAAACAAGCTTTACTCTCGATTAGCTTTTATAGCTTTCGCCAGTTAACTGATGACGATGGAAGAAACAGAAGGGATTCCAGCATACTCCAAAAGTGGTTTTCAACCCTGGCAAATCGCGATGAGCTAGCTACTAAACTGAATTGCAGTAGAACATGTAAGAAAAACTGAAGAAAGCAAAGTCAGAGATTTTGTACATTTAAACACAGCAGTAAAACAAAACATTCATTAAAAAAATCCAAACCCTGATACACTGCAGTTACGAGTCTATACCTTTGTACTTCACACTGAACTTCAGTATAGCAATATTTTATTAAAATTAGTATTTGCAGAATTGTACCCTTTATTTTCAAATAACTGTTGTAAAATAAAAGGCAGAAAAACCTAATCTTTTGATGCTGCCTATTGCCAAGATGATGAATTCTATTTCTGTTATGAATATGACAAATATTTTCTTAATAGTTCCTAATGTATGAATATGTGTATTTGTTAAGGTTTGTTGCTTACAAGAAAAAAAATAATGCAAAAAAAATGCTGAAGGCTGCCTTAACGCAGCTGATTTTTCAAGTGTACTTCAATCCCATTCTGCAGCAGCCTCCTATCACCATCCCCCCCGAACTTGGCAACTCCCACCCAGAGACTACAATTTTCCTCAGCTCAAAACTAGCTATGAGATAAAGACTTAATAATCAATTTACACAGCCTTCAACTTTTCCGTGCTATAATCTACAGTGAAGCATGGAACGAGAGTTTCACTTACAGACTGTTTAACGATGTCAGTCCAATCTGGAGCAACAGCAAATTCAGGATTTTCTTCCAGCCATCTTGGCAAGTCCTTCATTGGAGGGGCCATAGCTCCACCCATCTAATGCAAAAGATGAGGTTAATACTTAAAACAAAAACTATTTATATGGGTATTTTCTATCTGTGCTCTTTCATCTCTGAAGGATGGCAGTAAAGACTTTCAGGACAGACTGTGGAAAACTACATGGAAACCAGCTAATGATACTAGAATTGAGAAGATCATGTTTTTTAAAAAAATACAGTAAAATGCTGCATCTTAGGCAGGGCTAGTAATGAAATTTGCATATGAAAAAATGTGCTATATCGTTTCAAAAAGTAACAGTTATTTACTCAAATGATTAATATTAACATATCAGAAGAACAAAAAAGGAATTAAAGGAACTAGGTAGTACATTCTAGTAAGAATAACTGCTGGTGACACATTATTAAACTTTTTAAAAGAAAGCTTGGAGTAGAAAACTGACTTTCCACGTGCAAAGACACTATTAAAGACTGCCACTGAACTAACTTATTTTTACCTTCTTTCCATTTCGCTTATTTACAACAGGTACCCTTTCTTCTCCTGTCAAGGTGTTTATATCCAGTTTATTAGGGTTTCGACATCTGTGTCGTTTTTGTTTCGGCTTCTGAAATGGGGAAAACAGCACATCTGCACTCTTCTGGAAAGAAGAGATGTATTGCTTTTTAGTTTTTCATTTTCTTGACAAAAATTGCCAATCATGGAACGCCTTCTCACAACGATTTTAAGAAGGGGCCAACTACGTTAGCCTCAGATTATCCCAGAAAAATCTTTTTTCTTATCAGATGAAGAAATTCTACAGAACTTGAAACAAACACTGCTTTAACATTGTTATATACAAATATTAAGAAAGGAAAAGCAACCCATATATCCTCCCTACCAGCCTATAAGTGTGGCTGAAGAGAGGACCTCTACTGCAAACCAAGTTACAAAATCCAATGACTACGCCCAACGTGAGGAAATTAATTTTAACATCTGTAAAACTAACTTCTCTATTAATATAATACAACAACACTCTTAGAATCACATACTTACTGGTACATAACTTGGCATATCTACAGTGTAAGTAGGATGTAATTTAAGCCATTCCACTAAATCCTTGTTTTTAGGAGCATCCTCTCCCACCAGCCTGGTCCCATCCTCTAGATTGATTACAGGGATGCGAGTGTCTGGGTCCAGTTGACCAGGAGATGGAATGTTCCTTGCTGGTAGGGCTTCCATATCTTCTTCAAAAGCTTTGGTCACTTCTGCATCCTCCTGAAAACATTTAACATCTGTATTAATTCTCACTTCAAGGGAACAGTTACCTGGGAGAAATAATTTCAGGGACTGAAGCTAAATGCTCAGTGAGATTTTGCATACACAAGAGTTAACGGGGTTTAAATATTCATACTATGTAAAGCAATACCATTACATTAGGGAATTTTGTAAATTTAGCATCCTTGAACATTAAAGAATATACAACTAAAGACCGAGCAAGTTTTTGTGCATTTACAGTTAATGGCCCACAAGACCTTCCTTTTTCTACACGGTAAGAAAGACATACTTAAGCCTCAAAACATATGTTGTTATAAATGTATGTTTTGTTAAAAAAAAAAAAGTATTTTTGAAAGTACAAGACACTTAAAACTCAGCCTACAATTTGCTAGAGTAAAAACTTGATGTAAACAACATTCTGTTTGGTTCAAAAAGAAATAGCAGCTCTAAACACAAAGAAAAAGCTGGTTGGGTAAAAACTGTACATTACTATTACAGAGAGTACAACACTACTTTAAACTCACATTCAGAAAGTACTAAACACAGAAGAACAAATATGAGACAAAAAGGTTGCTGTCTTACTACAGTCAATGATGTCCGTTTGTTGCTCATAAATAACAGATCAAGCCCTTCTACATTTTTCCTCCTTCCTCTCCTCCTCTTCATGGGTGGTTCTCCATCTATTAAAGAGCCATTTAGTAGATGCCTTGTGGGTGTGCGTGAAAGACCTGCTTGCAGCAGCTCCATTTGAGTTTTAAAGGCATCAGACACGGGTGTGGAGACATTAGGCAAGATAAACTTTGAAGTAACAGGTGAAAAATTTGAGGTAGAACTTGTTGCCTCTCGTGAGGCCTTTGATAAATCTACAACCTTTTCTTGTCCATTTTCTGAGACCACCTGAGACTCACGTAACTGGGCAACCATTTCCATAAGATTTCTCCTCTTGGCAGCTCTTTCAGCCTCAATTTCAATCTTTCTTCGTCTCCTCCTCCTCTGACGTGGAACCGATAAATTGAGTGCATCTTCCTAATGAAAAATGAGCATTTCCAAATATTAGCAAAGCTCTATTTGCTATTCTGAATTTAAAATAAAAGCCTGAACATGTAATTCTGAAAACAAAGCCTTCATTTTATTCAAAGAAGCACTTTTTTATTTTTCCTATTTTATTTTAAGAAATGGTATTTTTTATTTTTTCTCTTGTGCAAAGAAGCGCATGCAGGATAAAATGTTTTACATAAGAAAGAGAAAGATGCAGCCTTGCCTTTGATAACTGAGGAGAAGCAGTGATATCTTCACTGCCACTGACGCTGGCTTGACCAACCATGGAGAGCTCTGCAAAGCTCCTTTTTTGTAGAGGGCTGTCCACAGCTGTTGGAGTATACCCAGGTATGAGCCCCTGGAAATCAAACATCTGGCGCCTATTTACTGGCCACTTCCCTTTCAGCACTGCTTCACAGATGTTGTCTAATCGGTTGATCATTACTCGGTCCTGCATAAAGGAAAAGTACGTAATGAACCTTCAGTGTGAAGGTTGCCATATAAACTCAAATGAGTATAATGACACAGTCCAGCTTCCAAAGCTTAAGAAATACATTCAAAAACAACTATTCTTGCATGTGAGGATAAACTGATTGCCTTACAAGAAGCTAATATACAGAGAATTTTGAAGAATAGAACATTACTAGAATTTAAAAGCTGCATTTATAACTGGGGGGAAGGAGGAAGACAGAGTTTTCTGTACGACAATGTACTAACTGACAAATTTAACAGAAAGTTACTATTGTTTTACACTGCAAAACTTCAGTAGTTAGCAAAATCAACAGTTAGGAAAGGAAAATCAAAACATCTGCAATCAGCATCTTAAAGCTACAGTTCTGAAGAACCAAGAGGCTGGATCTGTAATTCAGTCCTAGGAAGTGGATCCTCATTAACGTCACTATTAATAAAGTTCAACATTATGAAACGGGCACCAACCTAGGGACATCTAATGAATGTCAATTTTCATTCCACGCCCATTATCACTTCAAATTTCACTGAAGCGTGTACACTAAAAAATCTCTAATTATGTTTATTAGTCTACTTATGCTGAACCTATACAGATGAAGGATTTTTTGTTTTACTTTTACACTACAACTGGAATAAGATTTTAGTCCATGTTTCCAAAATATATGCTAAAGCAAAGAAGACAGTATAATTTAATTTCTTCCATTTCAGTATTCAAGCACATTCTATGCTAGCCTGCCTCAAGTAGCAGAAACTTCAGAACAATGAGAAATACTGCTGGTTAGGGAATACGAGCATCAGTTAGCTTCCTGAACAGCAAAACAGTGCAAAAGCCACTAGCAAATCTCAGCAGCTGCAACAGACTGCTTGCTTTCCCCAGGAATAAGCCTATTAAGAACAAGGTCCCGCTGCCCTGCCCCCCCCCCCCGCTCCACCCCGTCCCAAACCAGATGGCCCTGTTATGGTGATTAGTAAGCTTAAGACTATTACTACTTTATTTCTCTCTCTCCCCCCTTACTGCAAAGGGGAGTACTAAATTATGTATGGATTTATTACAAGGTCATGGTTTCATATTTTTAAAAACATTTTATATTAGATAATTTTCTGCCTGGTTACTAAAACAAGATATAGCTTTATCCTATCTAAAACTGCTGCTTACGTTTGCAGGATACCTTAATACAATTACATCTGTCAACATTACATAATGGCTTAGATCATGTAGGTCACCAATACTCTTCTCTACAATCTCCTCACCCCAAAATAAAAAGGTGATCTTACAAAATCTCTGCTCTTAACACCGCAGACTGCTCTGCAGATGAAATCCATAATTCAAAATCGTAAGTCTGCTTCCATCAACAGAGGTGCAAGAGGTGTGACTCTGCTGACATACAGTCACGGAGCCTACGAGAATCCACGTCTGTCAGTAGTTTGTTGTTTTACTGAATGACACTATTTACAGTAAAGCAATTCCTTTCATTTCCTCTGCTAATTTGTATGAAAATGAAGAATAAAATGCTATTCCACAAATCATTCACAGAAAAAAGTCCCTTCGCCACTGGAAATGCAGAATCACACAGAGCTCACCGTTATTTTGCAAACACGTTTCCCGTATTTTATCTATACTGAAAAAGACACATGCCATTCTACCCCTAACCAACCTTAGGCCAGAAAGAGAAGGCAAATGTTCTCTCATGAAGCAGCTGCACCACAGAGGGATCCCCATCTTCCATGTAGAATCCGTCACGTGTTTCATCCCTTGCGGTACTCATAGAAGCATTGCTTTCTTCATCAAAATTCTTACCCTGAGAAACTGTTCCTGCTGAATAACAACCACAACCAGACATTAACTACAAAAGTTTCCAACCACCAAATGTCAACCCAACTCAACCACCCACTGTCAACCCAACTAGACAGGTTAAGACAACCAGGCTTGACACAACTTTTCTAACATAGGCTTTTATTCAGTAATGACTACACCAGAGCCTTAGTCTTCTACATTTGGCACAGAGACCGTGCTTATTGGCTCAGTAAGCTATCTTGGAAAGCCTTGTGGGGGAATACCCCGCTGATGCTGCACGGTTTTTATGAAAGCTTATCTCACCACCTGATGTGCGGAAGGGCAGAGGAACTGCTACATGTAGCCCATCCCAAGCTCCATAATGGCTCCATGTGTGCCACTTACCAGCTGGCACAAGCTGCAACAGCTGTGGGGCTCATGCTAAGCACACAGAATTGATCTGACCAACGTGTTACCTTCAGGTTGGGAGGATTCTTCTGATTTATCATCATCATCCAGTTTCTCCTCTTCATCTTCTTCCGAACCTTTCTCAGAAATAGATTTTGGGTCTACGTCTGTACTCATTTCTATGTCTTTCAATTCACATTTAACAGAGCCAGGCTCAGCCTCAGCATCACAGTCTGGTTTAGTGTCTTTATCTGCAGTATCTGTCTCCTCTTTGATATCAGGCTTTTCTTTGGCTGCTGGATTTTCAGACCCTTCAACTTTAGACTCTGTTTGTTCTGTAGTCTTTTCTTCTTGTACTGGTGTGGATGGGACAACAGGTGGTGTTTGACTGCAGCCAGCACCCAGAGGGTTTACAGAAGAGACAGTATTTACATTACCCGTCCCTCTGTTTTGAGCAAAGTTTTTGTGAGCCTCAAGAAAAGAGAGTTCAGGATCATTCAGAATGTGATAATCTGTCCTACTGACTCCATGTTTAGCAGCACCAATCAGTAAGTCTTTGTCATGTTTACCACACTCCCACCACTCCGGCAGGTCCAAGCTTGGCTGGCAAAGTTTTAGCCTCTCTCCCAACTGTGGGTGATGGAGAACCTGCTCACGGATTTTCCGCAACAGTTCTATACGATATAAAGTTCTAGAAGCACGCTCTTCTGTGATCGGCTCAATCATAGTGGAAAGATCAGGTGGTTCTGAAATGACAGTGATTTGTATTGTTTAACATCGATTGAATGTACACCCATTTTGAAATCCTGTACCCTTACACCTGCACGTGAAGTTTCAACAGTACCACTGTCTCATAACAGTCACATTGATTCCTACAGTCAGTTAAAACTTACCATCATCCGGTTTGACTGGCATTCGGCACACTCGTCTACACATATTCACAAAGCCATTAAAATACTTTTCCAAGCTTTCATCGGACTTTTTATCAAGCCTGGCAAATGCTCTGAATTGATTCCAGTCGAATTGATGTTTTACAGGATCGAAAATAATTCCAAAAGTAGACACCACACGATAAAAATCAGCTTCTTCTCTTCTTGTCCACCTAGTTAAGGAAGAAGCAAGAGAAGTGAGGCCACTGAATAAACCAGAGTCCAAAGACAGTGTGGATGACACCAAACCCCCTTAGTTTATTCTTTCAAAGCAGAACGGCAGTACTGGTGACACACAAGCTCAAATGAGATTTAAAGACAGATATCACTGAGAAACTCACTTTTGTCGTTTTTCTGTTATTATAGCTTCCCTTTCTGCTTCTAGTGCCCTCACTTCTTCCCGAGGCCGACGTCTCCTGCGGTCAGTCTTCATTAGTGCCTCTTGCCTCATTTGTTGCCTTTTATAGCTGCGCTGATAGGCAGTAATGAGGCGACGCAGACGGGTAGTCAGGGTTGAAGTGTTGGGCCAGTAGAGTTGGCCTAACTCAGCATTGCTTTCACTGTGCTTGTCTAGAGAATAGAGAAGTATTTGTGCACTGCAAAACCACCACTAAAGATTTCAAAGTTTCTACGGCTAGAACTGGATTCCTGTTTTATCTGATAAGAACATATGCCTCATTAATATTGGTGCATAACAAATTAAAAACAGGATAACTACATTGGTAGGAAATAAAAAATAGAAACCAAACCACCCAACTCTAAGAACTCAGAAATGTTTGTGAAACATTTAGAGATAAGCATCAAGCATTATTATTCAATGTTATGAATACAAACATATTATGAATACTGTAAGTATTTAAATTAATGCAATGTATCTTTAAATATATTACTAAGATCATCATTCTGCCTCTGAGGAAACACCTATGCTTACGATTTCCCACTTTACTATTCTCACTTAAGCTTGGCAATTTTCCCCCATACTGAGGAAACAATGTATCTGTAACTTCCAAGATTATCTCGGCAAAAACATCAACGGCTGCATTATGAAACATCCGGTCTTTATCATCACAATTTCTACTATGTAATTAGAAACCCAGAAAGCCACAATGTGGATTATTCAAAGACAGTAAATAATTGTTTTGTAAGATGTGAAGCATGAAGAGAATTGGCAGTAGAAGTTTACAGTGATGTCCTCCCAAAACACAACCTATCCCCTCACGTGGCAAATAAACAGTCCACCTTTCACTAAATGGTCCATTTTTGCCTTTTTAATTTCTTTGCTATAGTCTTACTTGGGTGTATTTCTATGGATTCCTCTTTGTCTTCTGGAGGTGAGTTTGCAAATTCCTTGGGGAGAAGACAGAAGTTATTTTAGTTTTCAGTTTTGACCATATGTTATCATTTCAGGAGAAAAATATGTCATCTCTCAAACACAGCAGCAAACAATCTTCGTAAGGTGTGTTTATCTGGTAGCTCTCAAACTTAAGAACTGCACATTAAGATAAACACAGAGAATCAGTTATAGTTATATATATTTGTAATTACATAAAGTTGAAGTTCTTACATCAATTTCATCCTTGAAAGGAGTTCTGGTTGGCTTGTATTCTGGATCTTCATCCTCTCTGTCAAACTCACCGCTATAAAATATTTAAGAGAAATATTGGTTTTGGGAGGGGGCTGATTTTCTGGACAAAAGCAAAAAAGCTACAAAAGCCATCAGTATTGTGTACCAAGTTACCCATTTATATTTCATGCTCAACTGTGTGAACAATTCTATGTACTTTTTACATCATATGATCACTTCAGATCCTCAGGCGAGATGTAAGCAAAATATGACATATGAACTCATGCCAACATATACAATGCTGATAAAGTTTATTAATTTTTTCATGTCCTCCTTACCCATCACCACCATCTGCTAACATGTCTGTCCCTCTCTGTTCGGCAGCTATGGCCTTCGCATCAGGCATGCCAACCCGTTCCAGAAAGCACAGTGCTGGATCAGCTCTCATAGAATTGTACTTCTCATAACCTGCATGCAGAGCAGGAGACAATTTTTTTTTAAAAGCTATGACCAACTGTGAATAGAACAGGTTTAGGCAATAGAAGCACAATTTTCCGAATTCATCTATTTATTTTTAAATAAAACAAAGGAGCTGTCACCATGCTGGAAACAACCATTTCATTCATTTTTCATACTGGTAAATTCCATCAGCACAGAAACATTTTCACATCAATAACATGAACAAATAGTTGATACTGAAGAAAGTATTCAATTTAATGTCTTTATAAGGTACAGTAAAAATCTTTCACAAAGTGAAAAACTTAAAGAAGTTTCCTATATGACTTTGTCAGTGGTTCTCCACATTCAATACTCCATACTGGAAACATGCAGATGCAAACGGAAACACACACACACATGCATTTTCTATAGCTCCAGCCCTGCTGGAACCCTCAATGTAGGCTGCAAAAATGCTGTATGCATGGGTTATACGTAAGGCCAACGAACCTGTCTTATTAGGTTTAGGATGATGCATGTCAGTAAGATGACACTGTTCCCTCTATGGTTTTCAAACTGCTGTTTGCTTTTTTACTGCCCAAGTTGACTAGATGGAAAATGGCAGATCCCAACAGTGCACTGCAGGAAAATGATTTTTAGACTAGACTTGCCTCAGCTGAGCCCACAAAACAGAGCTGCTGTACATAGGCAGAACAGCACAATTCAATTAGGATTTGTACTACAACACACTGCTCCTAACTGCTGTAGAGCCTCAAGCCAAACTGTAATCATGAAAGGTTTTATAAGCCATCATTCTCCCCTTTAGTCAGGCTGGGCTGCTGAGAATACCTCTGCGACCTCCAGAGAATTGGGATTATAATCAGGAATCGCTCACTGTATATATCATGCCAGCTCTGCATCCCCAGCCTTTCAAAGTTAACAAGGCTGCATCCCACTCAAGGGAGCCGGGAGTTCTCAACACTGACATTTGTGAAATATTGCTTGGAACAAAGCCCAGGAGGCACTTGTACAGATTAATAGCAGAGGTTAAGCCCACCGTCCACTTTGACACTGGTTGGCAGAGTTAGCAAGTGAAGCAGTGCTGGAAGCAAAGTTTATGGAGATCTATCTTACTATTTGGCTATTATTTAAACAAATATGGTTTTGTTTTATTTACAGCCAAGAAAGTAATGTTTTCTTCTCAAATGTTCTGCAAACATTTAAAAACAGCATCTGATATTTACAGCTCCTATTAGGTTTTTAATGCAGGCAAGAAAAAAAGGGAGATACAAGCCAACAGTTCTTTGGAACAATACTTGTTAATATTATGACTGAACAGTCCTACACACAGAAAGCTTTACAACTGAGTTTTGTTCAGAGTGAGACATCACTTACCGTGTTTGAATACTCCAATTAAAAGGGATTTATCCGCCTCCTTATCCCACCAGTCTGCAGGAACTTCTGCATGGAATGGCTCAGGTATCCATACATCTACTTCACTGTGAAGACAGCATTATATACATTCTCAAAGTTATTACTGGGCAAAATTGGGGGTTTTTTTGGGTTTTTTTAAACAAATGCTTAAAAAAAATGCTTTTTTTAAGCAAAACACTGTTAAATTGAATAAAGAATTTGGGGGAAGGGGGAGGTTGGGCGCCGGCAGGGGGAACCCCAAAACCCAGCACAGAAATTGAAATACATTGAAAAATAACTAGGATGGTTAAAAAAGCACCCAAACAAACACCAACAAAAAACCAAAAATCATCAGGCTCTTTTGGGAGTGGCACGACAATGATTATCCAAATATGATTCTTTTAAGGTCTTAGTATATTTTTTTCATTTTTTTAAAGTTGAGATAGAATAGTCCTTCATTATTAGCAGAAGTGAAAATCCGCCTCTCATTTCCCACATCATTTCCTCCCCCAAGAAAATTACCCACTGCACTTGGTAAAATAATAAGGCTGCTTGAGAACAGACATTTAAGAGATAAAGTGTGACAACCTTTAAATGCTGCATTATTACAGTACATGTACTTAATAAAAGCCAGCGTCATAAAGCAAAAAATAAGCCTGCACTTGCACTAACCTTGAGTCAGCACCCTCTAAGATCTTGTCTGCTTGGTCCCCTATAACTTCTTGTCGTAGATAGTAGAGCATGCGGACACGCAGCAGGACCCTGGAGAGGAAGGCAGAGGGGGGAAAAAGTTCTTAACTTCAGGACTGTTTGCCAACAGTGGCTTTTGGCAGCTGCTGCTGTTCATCCATCATCCTGCCAAGGCTGATTAGCCATGCTGTATGGTAGGCTTGAAGCGTGACAGATGGTGGCACATAATCACCTCTGTGTGGTGCTTTCTGCTGGCTTCCAACAGGCCTGCCTGGCAACCGCTTACACTGCACAGAGAGGGACCCAGCTCAGCCCAGCCCCGGCGCATTTCATTTAGTTCTACCTAGTGCAGCTTGTGAAGTTTAGACACGTACTCTACCACTGCCTCTGAAGTATTGAAGCAAGTTTGTAAACAACTGAGCAGATGGCTTTCAGTAACTGTTCTGCTTCATTATCTCATAAAATTTCCTCAGCTGCTGCCTTAATACCATTTTTGGAAGCACATCAGAAGTTGTAGGAATAAACGAGATATAAAATCTGGTTTTACTACCTTACAATAAACCCTCAATATGGAATGTCAGGTTTTTCAGATTATACAACTTTTGGCTTCCGAGAATTGGGGGGGGGGGAGGGAATAATCCCTCATTTCCCTTGGGAGATATTAACTATTTTTACTCTTTATAGTTAAAACTGCTATTTAATTTTACCTGTGCACAACCTAAGTGTTACAAGAAGTGAAAAATCTTCGTTGCCCATGTTTATTTTTCCCTATCTCTGTCATACTACAGTGGTTTTTGGAAGGGCTGTCAGGTGTTGTGGTCATACTTGAAGCTGGCAGGAGAGAGAATGGCAGACACTGGCTTTTCAAGGAGACTAGAAAAGAGGTCATCTCTGTAGAAAAAGTATCTACCTGAAAATAATCCTACTCTCCTATGTTTACCCAATTCAGGGCACCCCCTGCTGCCTAGTTCATGAAGTAAAATCAGTACCAGCTAAAACAGAGATTATTCAGCCTGCCCTCTCACTGTACCCAAATCCATCACGGAAACTGTTGAATTGCTGCTGCTTCTGAACAGCTAGGGTGACCTGGGAGGCAGTAATCTGATCACCCACTTGCATGAAAAATTTAGACCACCACCAGTTTTGAGAGCTCCTCATTAGAGATCTGATGCAACCAGAGCAATACCCGGTTTTACACGTGTTATTCCAGCAAACCTTGGAGGAGCAGGGATTTGAATGAAGGTCATGTCTGCAATTCAAAACATGTCAGACATGCTTCTTTTTGTATGCATGATAACTGGGACCAGTAAGGTGTCCCTGCTCCCTCTGTGGCTATGTAAATAAGCTGTTGAGTGTTTCTATCATCTTAGTATTAAGCAATAACAGCTGTTACATCAAGCCAAAGAAGAGGAGCAGGAAAAAAAAAAACCCAACACCAACTGAACACGAGAGGATCTTTGCACCAGAGTCCTATCTGTTAAAACAGCATATATGTTACGTAAGGAGAGGACATCAGTTCTTACAAAGCTTTGCTACTGCTGCCTTCTGATGGAAATTACTCAGACTATTAATTGGCTTCCACCTCTGTTCGATTTTACCTGGGCTAAACACGTTGCTTCTATGATTCACTTAGTCCTGGTGGAAGCGAAGGAAAAAGATAGCAACTGAAAACATTCTTGCACAGTGATTTATCAATCTTGCCTATCCTTGTAATTGTTCTACTGCTTTATTACAGGAGCAATATTTTAAAAATGAGTTTAAGTCTGATCTGCAAACTGATATAACAAGTAATGAGGACATGTTACCTGAGAGATTAAAATAGTGGTACAGGAAAGAATTTAATTACTTTAAGAGCAAGTGAAATGTAATAACAGATCAGAGTAACAGCTCAGAAAAAATCAGAACGTAGTTTATTTGGATGTGCACTTGCTAACATAATTCTGTAAGTATGTGTTTTCATCAGCTGAGAATTAAGTTTGGTTAGCATCTAGAAATGAGCTAATAAACCCCTTATATGCCTTTCCTCCTTCACATCACACCCCCTATTGACAGGCCACAGGTACTTTTCAAATCAATAATTTCTTTCCAATAAACAGTATTAGTGAAACACAATATATATTCAAAACGCAAAGTACTGACGACCTTTCAGTAACACCACATTACATCTGTATGGCGTATTTATACAATGAAGAGTATAAATTTAAAAACAGAAAAAAAACAAAACCCCAAAGCCCAAAAAGCACACAACCTCCCCCACAAACCCAAACTAAGACATTTCTGGGACAAGAGTTAGGTTCAGTGTCTGTAAACAGAGACTATAGCAAGCAAAACTGAGATAGAGAACCAGGACACTGTGGACAGAAGCTGACACAAAAATAACTAAAATATTACAAAACAAAAGCTAAAAGCATGTAAGAGAGGCTCTTAAGAGACATTCACACAACGATATCCCAAATCGAAATAAAACGATCTTTGTCCCCAAAGGCTTTCAGTTCAGTAATGTGTTTAAAATTGCAAAAATCAAATCAAGGCACTGATTCAGGTAAGAAAACCTGGTGAGGAATTTTATCTCAAACAAAAGAGGAAAGAAGAAATATTCTGTATAATGTGGAGAGCAAAAAAGGAAGGGAGAAAAAGAACGAAGAGAAGAGATACACACACGTATAGGTGAACTACTACATGAAACTGAAAATGAATAACTGGACATTTGAGTTTAATGCCTAAGGAACAGAACTCTTAAGGACATCAGCTTGAGAGACCCCACAAGAAGGGTAAGAAACAAACAGCTTTTGTGTAAAGACAGCCAATTGTCAAGAAAAATAGACAGTGTAGGGATACAGTCTTTCCTTTATATGGTAAAAAAAATAACCTCATCTGATTCCATTCTTATTTAGTAAGTAGAAAACAGTTTTCTTCAGAACTGTGTTTTAAGCGCTGATCAGTCATAAAGAGCTTACAGAACTATCCATATATCTCTTAAAATTATTATTCCCAAATTAAAAAGTAATAATGGCCTTTACATCCTATTAAATGGCCCTGTGTTCTATTAAAAATATCCAAAAGAAGTTGTGGACTTTTCAAAAGCATGTCGTAAAAAAACCTCTAAATGAACTATTTATTAATACTTACTTATTACAGTGATGTTTGAGATGTTTCCTATAGCTGTCTTCTTGAAATAATACATCTGGATTACAGGTTGTGAGCCAATCCGCATCTTGCAGCATTGGCTGTGAACTCTGGGCTTTTACTTTCTTGCCTTTCCTCCCTCTGGGCACTGGTGCAGACAGACCTATGTAAAACCCCAATACTTCTTACACAATCTGAATAGAAAAGCTCTCAACCCAAACTACATTACAAACATACATTTAAAGCTATATTAATTCCTTTGTGGGCAACACAACCACCAAAAACTGAACAGCAACATAATTCAGTACAGAGAATTGCAAATAACAAAATCAACCAAAACTTTCATGCAAATTTAAGTGTGAACATTTCAAAAATGCAGAGCGCTAGCCAGAAAATGGTGTTATATAAATATTTCTTGTAAAAATTCTCATGAATCTGAGCAGCCATAAGGAAACAAGCTTTCTGGTTTATGGCAATTTGAAACAGATTAACTCCGGCAGTAGGTGCCACTTAAAAATTATGCTAGAATATTTGTTCAAAAATGATTTAAGGGAAAGAACACTGTATCCTACAGAGTGTCTAAGGGAGACTTTCCCTTTAAGTATGGACCAAGTCAAAGCCCACCTTACTCATAAAATCTGACAAGATCCTACGACATGTCAGAATGGCTATAGTTTAAACTAAATACATAGCATGACTGAAGCAATTCTTTCCTGTTTACTAGCATCATTATTTGATTGTGGTAGACATACCGGAATGATTAACCAAAGCTCGAGTTTGCCCATCTGCAGTTGGAGTGATCAGATCCCAGATGAAACTTTTGATATTTTCATCCCCTTTGTAATGATTAAGACAATATACCAGGATAGTCCGGCAGATGGTTTCCACATCTTGTTCTGTTAGCTGACGTTTATAGCGCCCATGTGAGAGGATGTCAGTCCACCGACCCCAGCTATAAGAAAAATACATTCAATACAACAGCCAGGGCACTGGTACTTTAATTTGTGACTTGCAATTTAAGTCCTGGTACCAAGCAAGTTGGGACCTCCTGTGTCACTGCTAATGCATTTTGCATTTGCAGGTTATGTCAGGGAATCCAACCTCCAGCACCAAAGAGTTAAGAATGTTTATTTTACGGAACAGGCAATAAGTTCACTGCTCGTAAAGCTGCAATTGAACTACACTCAAAATAATAAAGTACATATGTTTAACTAACGGTCCCAGTAAGCTACGAATAGGAAACTCAACCAACTCCTACAATCATGGGGTTTGGGGAATCATTCTTATTTTGATCCTGAAATCCATCATTAGCAATTGTTGTACACAACTTCCTAAAATACAGACAGTCATTCCAAAGCCCACTGTGTTAGCAGCCAAACATAGATAGCTACTGGCTTGCTAAGAGATAAAATTCAAATTGGTAAATCCAATGGGGAAAAATATAAAGTATCAAATAGCTGAATTCAACTGGTGCTAAAATACCAGAATCTATGTTGAAAACCTCTAGACCGACTGTTGATTTCACAGCCGCATTGTCCTTTACAAATACACTTTGTTATTCTCCACAACATTTATAAAAGAGATTAAGCCTCGGTAACTCAGGAATTCTTTACACGAAGAGAAACCAGAAACAAGTATTCGGCCATCACAAAACTACATATCTTACCAGTGAGCTCATAGCCATCTGTAAGACACTCAGATACTTTAACCTAAGTAACACTTATACAAGCAACTTTATATATATAGCGACTTAAAATCTCACTGGCGTGTATACAGCATAATGAGATAACGGTTACACAGGAAGAGATTATGTGAACGTGTCCAAGAAAAGGATGAATTATTTATTATACATCATTTCCATATTTTCAGTTCTTTAGCCACAATCAGTATATTTAATCTTCTTAATATCCTTACCCATAAACCAGTAAGTTCTTCTCCACCCTGAAACATTCACTTCTTGCATATCCCTGTGATTTGTCCTGAGGCCTACGGGGCTTTGTGCTAGGCTTTTCTTCAGAATCACTTTCCAGGTCTGAAAACTCCATCAGTTCATCCTCTTTGACTGCACTGTAGAGTCTGGTTTGCTTTCTTACTCTTGGTGTATCAATAACTAGGTTATTCTAAAATGAAAATGAAAATGTAGAAATTTAGGAGGGGGGAATATCTTCCATTTAATTGTACTAGGAACTATCATAAAGCTCTTACCCTTCCATTTAAAGCATCAATATCCAGCTCAGCTTTCTTTGCCCACTTCTGCCAAAAATTAGGGTCATCCAAGGAAATGTCTGTCCTGTTCCCAGATGCAACAAAACTAGCCTAGTAAATGTGAAAACATATGCATTGGTTTCTTAACTGCATGCTACAAAGAATATCTATTTTCACTGGTAAATACATTATAAAGTGGTAGTTTCAAGAAAGAAAAAAGGTAAGCCTGGAAACTATCATGACTGGAAATACAGATATCCCAACATTTGTGAGGAAAATATCTTGAGACAAGTACATTGAAAAACTACACTGACACAGAAGGCAATTTACTACTACTACCATCTATCCTGTTCACATTTTATTAATTTTCCTCTGAATGTCAATGCACACCTTTGCAAATGTTGAGCCTTTTCCTTCAGATTCAATAGTAATTGTGTGTGTTCGCCTTAAAAGAATCTGATCAATATCCTCTTCACAAAACTTAGACCCTTCATCTTCCTCATCCATCAGAGCACCATATGCACCCTTTCGAAGAAGATCTTCTATTTCTTTCTTAGAAAGCTGTTGCACCTGTAACATGTAAGAGAGGGTTTTGAGGTGTTTTTTTGACATCAGCCAATGTGTACATCTAACAGCATAATCATACTATTTGTCCTCTTACTTAGCATTTTAAGAACTGAAACTAAGACAATGTGGTGTCGGTCAATTAAATATTCATGCTGAAGTCACCTTTAAAAGAAAAACATGAACAACAAAATTCTTAAAATGAAGTTATATGAGTGGTTTAAACTATTTAATAATTCATTGTCACTGAATCCCTTTACTTTGGCTCTGATGACTGCTAAACTCCTCCTGGGTGCAGATTTAACTTACTAGCCTGACAAAAACCTAAAGCAAAAAAAAGTCCAAAGCAAAAAGGCTACACCAGAAAAAGCTGACTAGAAGAACTCCAAAAAGTACCAGGATCAACATAATGTAAAGGGTGGAATTATGAGAATGGATGAAGATTGAGGGAACATGACTGCACCTGCCCCCTTTTGGCAATAAGTGAGCCATTAGATAGGCTGAGCCAGTTCATGTAGCCTTGCCCTTAATTAACCCTACTTTAAAATACATGCCGTACTCCATCTGAAAACCACTGTTCTCCAGCTAAAACGCAAACAAGCAGGGAAAGTGCTACACATTCATAGCATTTGTTGATCATGCACCTTAGTATATTAATTCTCACCCCATTCGTAGCGTTTTCTCTTCCGCTCATAGATTGTAGCACAGCCTTATCAAGGCCAAGCTTCAAGCTAGCTTTGTCAAACATTTCCCTTTCATAAGAATTCCTTGTTATCAACCTGTAAATTTTCACTGATTTGCTCTGTCCTATTCTGTGACATCGTGCTTGAGCCTGATGAAACAAAGACAGATACTCAGTTACAGGTCACAAAAGGAAGAAAAAAAATTTAAAATAATCAATACAGACAACTTCAAGTTATTGCTTTCAATATAAATAATAATCTTTATGCTTTTAAGAGGGACAACAGATAATTTGTCTTGTAGGTGAAGAAACTTTCACAGCAAAAAGGCAAAGAAAAAACGTCAGTAAAATCATCTCTTGTAATGTTACCTGGAGGTCATTTTGGGGGTTCCAGTCTGAATCAAAAATGATGCAGGTATCAGCAGCAGTAAGATTAATGCCCAAACCTCCTGCCCTTGTACACAGCAGGAAAACAAACCTATCAGAATCAGGTCTTGAAAACCTGTCAATAGCTGCCTGACGTAAGTTGCCTCTTACTCGGCCATCAATTCGTTCATACGGGTACCTGAAATAAAGACAAATTATAAGGAGAACTTTACTATAATGGTATTGTTTCTTTGTAAGAATATGCAATTAAAAAAATAAAAAAAAGGAAAATATGCTACTATAGGGTCAAAGTAATTACAACAAACTGAGCAACTGTTCCTGTATCCACTAACTTCAATCAGTGGAAGACACACTACTTTGTCTCCTGCTTTACACCTTTTGGTAAAGAACAGAGTTTCACTCTAAGGAATGAAATGAACATTCAGGCTTAAGCTAAAAGACTCTAGAGCCACCAAAACATTTAACTACATAGTAAACTAAGAGGTTTAAAGCTCTCCATATGAGATCATTTTGTACTCACCCAAAAGAAAAATCTCATTACTTGCAACTTACAGGTATACTTTTCCCTTTAGTCAGATCACTACAGAAAATACTGTAAAGTGTTTGCATTTCATCCCTTTTCAATATGGATTACTCACAGGTTAAATACTGTGGCCACTGACGAAAGCACAGTTTATTTAGAATTGTATTATATTGTTGCTCTCACCGTCTTTGAATGAGGTAGTCTTCCAGTATGTCCAAGCAGCGCACCATCTGGGAAAAGATAAGCACCCTGTGGCCACCAGCCTTCAGTTTTGGCAGCAGCTTGTCAATCAGTACTAGCTTGCCAGCAGCCTGGATCATTGCCTGGAGCTGAAAATCTGGAGAGTCGGCATTGTGTGTTTCTTTAAACTCTTCCAAAATTTTCTCTTCAGCACCTGCAAAGATTGGACAGCAATACATGAATGCTGCAAAGGGGTTTATTAATAAACAATGAGCTTGCCTCCAATACCCTATAGAAACTGCAGGAATGTTTTAAGCATTATGTGAATAAACATTTATAAAAAATATTAACCTTAAATTTAAAGCAAACATATACACAAATACAGCATAAATAAAAAGTAACTTTGAACATTCTTTTTTTTTTTTTCCTCTTTTAAATGGAAGTAAACCCTTTCCTAAATAAATTCATACAACTATTTAATGCACACAAATAAATGAAAAATTAAAAAAAAAGATGAAAAAGTAAACCATTTCCAACTAATAGAATGGTTTTTCTGTCCTTTCTTAAATGCAACATATAAGAAAAAGTATGTAATTTCCACAGGAAAATACATGGAATACAAGTCACATTTGACGTCTGTGCCTCAAAAACCAAAACCAGGCTTAAACACACGCATGACCTTGACCTGCTCCTTCCATTATTAATTATAGAATCAAAATCCAAACAATGAAAAAGCTAATTTCAGGGGGTAGGAGGAATAAGCAGCTGTGAAATGATTATTTTACCTTCTATTCAGCTTTCTTTTCTCACTGAATGCATTTTTTTTTTGTTCAGTTTAGTGAAGCTATCCACCATGTATATTCTTTCCAGAATTGGTCAAAAGTTCTTTCTTGCCACCCCTTCGCCTATGAATGATATGCAGAGCAGCAAATATTTTCTTCTACTGCTGATTATCTGAAAACTATAGGCCAAGATCAAGTTGTCTCTTCAACCTCTTCTATGCTTTTGTTCCATTTTTTATGTCACAGAGTGGGCTATTTCAAGAATTATCAGATTACTATTCTTGGCTATGTAAGAGGTTAGAAATCTCCATCCTAAACCTATTTCACATCCAAATAAACTCTTATTTGGAGCTTTTTCAGTCTCTGTTTGCTTGGGGGTTTTTTGTTTGGGTTTTTTTTGTTTGGTTTGGTTTTTGTAGTTTTCTTCTGTTGTTTTTGCTGTTGTTTTTTTTAAACAAAATGTAGTTTACAAAGTATTTCTGGTTTGTATAATACTCAGCTTCAATACTGCTTTTGAATAACAGGAGGAAAGATGGAAGGGTTGGGGGAGGGGGGAAGAAGAGCTTATTGCCAGGCTTCTGCTGAGCATCTCTCTCATATCCCAGTTCTAAGTAGATGCCTGTAAACAAACAGGCAAACGCACCCTCCCTGTGTGATCGCTGGTTCAGTGCCTACTGTAATGTGGTGTCTTAACTAGATACTACCCTAAGCAGGCTGTCTGACAGCTTTGTGTTACTCAATACACTTGCACTTCTAGTTTTTACAGAACTTAATGGACTCAAGATGGGACCACACTTAAAGGTAGTTTTACCTCCCTGAATTTTCATTATCTGGATTCCCTACTCCAAGCATTACTGATCCTAATGGTTTGCACATAAAAAAAATAAAGCCATGTGAAAATAATAAAATCAGACACTTCCTCAATTTCCCTTCAATCATATCACTTCCCATCTTGTAAAATGGGCAGAATTTTGGGTAGTAAATCTCAGCTGAGCTTAGGCAGTTTCAGTATATAGTAGGCTGTCAAGTAGTTCACATGCAGTAACTTCAGTGATCTTTCCTGGTTATATCATTTATTTCTTACTCAACTGTGATATACAAATTTAAGTTTCACTACTATGAAGCAAACCAATATGCAAACTCAGCATCTGCAAAAGCTAACCACCCAAGTCAAGCACACCACAACAAGCCCACAAACGGGTGAATTTTCAGTATCAGAGTTTGGCCTCAGCAAGACCCACTTCCATTACAGATCATGACCTCCAAAAATATGCTCTTCCAATAAACCTATCCTAGATAAACCCTGTGAAAGACTCACCTGTCTTTTTAATTTCTACTTCAACTGCAATTAAGTGATGTAGACTGAGTAGCCTGTTACCCTAAGGCTACTTGATGTAGTACCTGCAGGTCTGTAACACCAGTTCCTACCCTAGCTGATTTTTAGAAGGGGATAAAAGGAAAGGATGTGAATGTGTACTCGGTCCATCAGGGAAACCCCCACTTCCGCTCATAATTGAGAGAGGCTTTCAGGGGTCAAGAGGGTAAATGAAACAGAGTAAGAAACCTTTCTAATGGTCAACACTGTAGGATGTGTAAGTACAGAGGCACTCCTCGCTGCTGGCTCTCGGACAGAGAAAGAGGAATGATGTATAAGCACTTGAGAATGGTTGCTAGGGGGAAAACAAGGAGGCCAGCTCCAAGAAAAATGACAGACAATGCTTTCCCCAACTTTGTTGGAGAATACCCAAAAGGCAGTCACTCCCTCTATAACTCTACTCAAAGACAGCCTCAGCAGACCACCATTTTCTCCTCCTCAGAACAGATCTACCAATCAAGAAACAAATTAAAAAAACACTCCATATTCAACTCTTACCATACCACTTCCATCATATAACCTTCTACGGCTCTTAACTGAAGATTATCTAGAAGACTTGCTTGCAGCTTTTATGCAGAACAAAACATACAGTGTTCTACTTGCATATTCAAATACACATGCAGTAGTGCTTGCTCCCAAAACCCGTAAACTTGGAAGAAAATGAGAAGGATTCAGAGACACCTTTATAAAAACAGTTAAGTCTCAAGAACTTGCTCTGCAAGAAATCATTCATCAAGAGAACACTATGCAACATTATGTACTAGCACTGCAAGACCTTTTGGTAAAATGACAATAAACTTGTGCCATCACTCTAAGTACAAAGATGTTAATTACTGACCAACAAAATAAAACCCCAGGCTCAGACAACTACAGAATGTAAGAGTATTTTCAGTCCTAGAACTACAAAGAAGATATTTGTTTAGTTCCATCCGCCACACTAATAATAGTCAGGATTTATTTATTTTTCCCTCAAATCTGAAGGCTTGACCCATCTGCCATGTTGCTGCATGACACTAAGCAAGTCCAAATATTCAAAAGTCACAAAAAATGTTATAAAGGCAAAAGCACTCAAGAGACAACCCCATCTCCCTTTATTAGGGTTAAGATAGAGTCATCAAAAAAACACTCAAAATTCTCTATATAGCCACCTGGACTTCAACAGTCTCTAACAGACACCAAATGACACAACACTTGTGAGGAAAAAAAAAAAAAAAAAAAAAAAAATCACTGCTGTAGGCAACACTGCAGGTACTACTCATGAACTCTATTTGACAAAACAAAGTAGCAGCAAAACAATCACTTATTTCTTCTAGCAAACACGAAATAAGGAAATACAATGGCAAGGTTAAAACTAGCTGAAAAGCAAAAAATATAAAAAGCATCGAGTTCTGAAGCTCATAACCTGAACAGCCTGAACTATTTTCTGTGAAACTCATTTATAAAATAGGTTAACTTAAAACAAAGAACCAACCAACAAACAAAAAAATCCTACCAGAACCACAAAACTACTTTACTGTATGCTTATCCAAGTTTAGAAACTGAGCAGTTCACCAGCATGGTTGGGCTGAAGTACTTTGGAGTAATCCTATATCAAGTCTTTGGAATAATTACTTGTACATGAAATATAATTAAATGTCATTTTGTGAATCAGTTTAAGCATTTTTCCCCCCAGTTAAACAAAAAATGTCAAGAAAAAAACATAAGCCACTGCAATATGGAAGTCATACAGTAAAAAACTGAAGTCACATATGGCTCTTGAACTAAACTGTCTTTCACCATGAAGCTTATAAACAGCATTAAGCCAACTACAGCATAAATCATATACAGTATATATATACACATAAGAGTTGGGAAACAAGAAATTAGTAGAATACAGCCCTTTATAGAGGCTTCTGTTACCGACCAAGCCATACAGTTTAGCATACTTCAGGCAGCTACAGGTAGCTGGCTGATCATATAGTACCTGCCATAGATAATCCTGATCTAAAACCAACAGCATCACACTGAAAGAGAGTATTCATCGTTAAGTCTAATATGACATCTAAACAAATCTGACTAGTTAAATGAAAAAAATGAACTGACAACATGTGGCCACAAAAGCATTCTTGATAATCATTTCTTACCCACAACTTTTACTCAGAAATTTTAGGTTACTATCTCGTAGCTGCTACTTATTTTCTTTCCATAGAGCATTAACTGTAACTCTGAAGAAAAGATTGCCATATTCATGACAGCATTCAACAACCTGCATGATAACCACTGTCTTATTTGTCAGAAATAACAGAAAGGAAACCTTGATAATCCAAACACTAACTCTGTCTGGCTAGGAAGCCTTCGAAAAAAGCAGCACAGATGTCTTCAAAAGCAATGCTGTCCTGACTAGCATACACCCATATCTAAGAGAACCCAAAAAGTTATCTCACTTTCCTACATAAAATAAATGAATAAACAGAAAGACATACTAGAATACAATTTCTAATTTACTGAACTTCCTTACAATAATTTTTTGAATGAGAAAAATAGGAGGCCTACCATTAATAAGGTACGGATGATTGCAGCATTTTCTTAGTTCCATCATAGTGTTTAAAAGATTAGGTACATTTGCCTGACCTCCACCCTTGGAAAGAAATGTGAAATTCTTTTCAAGAATAGCACGATAGTATTTCTTCTGAATATTTGTCAGCTCAACTTCAATGATGGTTTCCTCTTTGGGGGCCAGGTTCTTTTCTACATCCTCCTTGAGACGTCTCAGCATCATCGGTTTCAGAATAGCTTGGAGTTTTTGCACCTAAGAAACACAGGTTGAATAAATAACTAAATTAAAAACTGTACGGATTCAAATATTTATTTTTCCATTTCTTTAATTCTAAACCCCTTGTTTCCTACCTCAGATCGCAAGTAGAGAGCATTTGTAAAAAAAAAAAAAAATTAAAAAAAAAATCTTTCCTCAGTGACCTCGAGACTGAGTTCTCCTTGTTAAAACAGCGAGATATACATTTCTAAAGTAAATTTTTAGTGTGCAACACTTCTGTTTAGTGAATGTTGTTAAACAGACTTCAACTTAGAACTATTCTTGTAGACAAGGACAGTACTGCACAGCAGTCATGCAAAGCTAATGCTAAGTAAGCACAGCTATATAAGCAAATATGACTTTTAAGATCAAGCTTTGCAGTTAACTTCTAACCACTAAACAGAGTGTTTAACGCTGTTTTTTCCCTTCATAGATCTGCTTCTAATTATTTTCTTATTTCCTTAGTTTTGACATGCACTGAAGTAGAAAACCATTTAGGCCTGGTCTCAAAATGAAAACATTTTATTTCTGTAAATTTTTAACACACTGATCATTTTTAGTGTCTCCAGGTTTTGTAGCATACACTTTAAGACACATCCTAGATAGTGGGGAAGGAAGTCTATTTTCCTCAAAAAAATTAGCTAAATTTTGTTAAGTTTCTCTAAACTCCCCTTACACAAGAAGCTCAAGAATATTCCATATAGAAAAAGACGGGCATTTAGGTTGCCTCTCAAAGTACAAATCAGCTCAGTGTTGAAGAGCTGATAAATTTACCCTGCAGTCAGTCATCATCTCCTGATGCAGAGCTGCATAGGAGAAATATGAAAAAAAGATACTTTCTCCTGAACTCACATCATTCCCTTAGTAACAAAGCAACTTTACGAGAAAGAAGATAAATTAGTATGGAGGGATGAACAAAATAAATACACTGAATAGGATTGCAGGGAATGGAGGAGAAAACCTAATTCACTAACATGTAATCTCTCCCATCACTTCAAAGATAAATCAAATTCCAAAACATCTAATGGTGTGTTGGCAGAGAAGGCACTTCTTCCAAAACTTGTTGGCCCAATCAATCCAGGTTCCAATTCTGCTCATGGATGATGGCATTTTTTTAATAATATTTCCATGTATGGGCTTCAAAAATTTCCAGTTCTACCCTGCTGACATTTTGAGCTGGCCTGACAAAAGCTATGTTGAGAGTTAGGATATGTCAGCTCAAACACTATATTAACAGGACTACATGGCTCCTGGATCAGAGCTGGCTCACTTCCAATCAGGTCAGAGTCCAGCCTAACTGGCATACAACTGCCTGCACAATCTGTGGAAATATATCCTAGGATTTCCCCAGAATACGCTATGATTTTTCTACGAGGTAAGGGGCTGGTGGGAGAGCTGCTTTGTAAGTTAGGCTATTACCTATGAGAGAGTCGCTCTCAAAGAAAGTTAACAAATTCAAGCACTCAAAAGTGAGAAATATAAGAAATTGAATTTTCAGACAAAATCAACAAAGTTGCACACAAAAACGCATGCAATCGAGACATTAGATTATCATAGGGCCAAATTAAAATGCATAAATTAAGATGCCATGCTTCAGTTAACTCCTAATGTAACAGTGATTGGACTGTTACCTATTGACTTTTTAAAACATCTTCATACATACAAGCAGAAATTGTGATTTTATATATCATCAGCAGCTTTCACATTTTAGATCTAAAACATGCCGCACAGAGTCTTTCATTTTACATTGATTTATCATTTCTTCTATTGGACAGCTGGAGAAATCTGTTCCTGAGTCAGTCAAAAAAACCTCCCTCCATTTGCTTGCCTCTTGCTAAACTAGGTTTCAAACATGTTCCTGTTTGCACAGAAGTCACTGATAAAACTCCCAGATGTTAACTCCACAGAAGTTATGAGGACAGTCCCCTCACTGATACTGACACTTAAGGAAGAATGTCAACTGACGAGCTAATTCTCTTTGAGCAAACAAGCAATTCTAGAAGTATTTTCATCCAACAACTATCACAAGACACCCCACCCCCATTTTTAAACACCACATTTTAATGAGCGGAAACTTTTGCCATTTCTGTTTGACCACTGGACAACGGATAAAAAAAAACAATGATAAGGCAAAATGACTTCTGGTCAGAGGCAAAAAAACTTCAACAAAATGAAAACAAACAAAAACACAGAGATACAACTACTGTGGTCTTTCAAAAAGTAAACAGGTACTACTTGTAAAAGCAAGTAATGAAGTTCAGATATAATACAATAGATAAATTCACAATATCTAAATAGAAAAGTGAGTGTGCAGGAGAAGTTTACCTGTTCTTCAGTCTTCAGATCACCAAATTCTTGCATGAATGTGGTTTCTGATGGGAAGCGACCTGGTTCCAAGAAGTGAAGCAAGCTAAATAGCTCTTCTACTGTATTTTGCAAAGGCGTTCCAGTAAGCAGCACTTTATGTTCCTGAAAGGTTAAGAAATAATTGCCTAGGAATCCATCTAAATTCATTTTCAATGGAGAAATCAACAACATTCTCTCTTCTTTCCCCCGTATGTATCTCTCATCTTTGCTTCTTCTCCCCTCCCCCAACATATCGGTCTTATCAAAACATTTCTAAGTAGTATTCTGACCTTCCTTCAGCGATAGCCCAGAAAAATACATCAGTAATTAAGCACCTTCAAAAGTCCTCCAGACACAAGAAGAGATTTTACTGACCCACAACGTTCCAGCTCTTTCACAAATACAATGAACAATGGCACAAATACAATACAATGGCAAAATAACAGCTGAACTTATCCCATCACTTCCAGTATAAATCCATCGATTTACTACAGCTCCAATAGATCTGAGTACTTGAATCTCTTCCGGGTAGGTGTAAGCTTCTAACATAGGAAACCTGAAGCAGAGTCCTGCTTTCCATCTACACACAACAGAGCACATGAGACTGGCAGAGACAAGAGGAAAAGTTGCATACTGCTTTAGAGGAGGAGCCCAGAGCGGTTAAGCACTAGTCCAAGGTCAAAGAAGAATTTTGTAGTAGAACAAGAACTGAAGTGAGAAGGCCCATATCTCCATCTATAGCCATGCCTATAAGCCTGTCTTTTCTCTGATATCAGCCATAATAAGGAAAATAAGTTGTATAGAGCATTTTTACAAAATTTCATTCGTTAAGCCTCAAGAGTCCTTCAAGACAAGTACTGTTTAACAAACAGGTGAAAAAGAAACTACAAGTGACCTACAGGTCACCAGTGCTTGTGTAAGCTAATGTTTATGTCTCTTCATTCTTATCAGAAATAAGAGGTTTTGAGTTCCAGGTATTAACTTAGCATGACTGCATTCCTCTCACATTTTTAAAGAATCTTCAGGCCAAAAGAAAAAGCCAAAATTTTGCCTTTTAAATGGTAAATATCTTTAAAAACCATCATCTTATTTTTCTCTGTGTGCTTATGTGTGTATTAGTGTAATAGATATTTATGTAAGGATCAGAAATCAACTCACTTTTCCTTTCGTTAGCCAGTCTGAAAGAAGCTCCTTATGGCCAAACAACAAATTAACATTAGAACTGACGTTAGTGCAGAGCAGTTTAACTCTCACACCCATATCTGGCCACCTAATCATAATATACCTTTAAATAAAGGTCTATGTGAAGAAGTGACTATAGAGTAAGTCACATGAAAGGAGAGAAAGCGAACAACATCTTGGTTCTTTTAATAGAATCCACATAATTCTTGGTCTAAATTCATGAAGAGACTTATGAAACATCAGCACTCCAAAATTCAAGGTACGCATATGCTTCCAGGTATTTTAAAAACCTTCTTAGCTGCATTCCCTCATTCTTCTGAGCACTTGATGCTTTTACTTGAGAAAAAAACCTTTCATTTTACTTTTTGATGAAACCATAATAGAAATACAGAAGACATAAATGTGAAAGATGCACACACTGACCAGGTCCATCATCTTGAGTCCTTCCAAAAGCTTACAGTTCCTGTTTTTCAGCCTGTGGGCCTCATCAATGACCACGCAACGCCATGGAATGTTACGCAGCTCCGGGCAGTCAGTCAAGATCATTTCAAATGTTGTGATAATGGCGTGGAACTTGTAGGACCCCTTTATCACACGACCCTAGAAAGAACAACAAAAGTTAAAAGTAAACTCCCTAGCAAAGAAAGGAAGTATATTTGTTTCATCTTCAAAATCCATCCTTTATAAATACAGAACAGTACAATAGGCAAGATATTTTAAGTAAATGAAGTCATTATTGCTGACTCAATGAGGGAATACAAACATGCAAGTTTACTACTGGCTTCATGCTAGGTATGTTTTTAATCCTGTGAAAAGGCCCACAGAATCACTGCATATTCATTACGAAGCTGTTATACAAGTATTTCAGTCAGAATTCATATGGATTATACTAATGCCTTGAAGCATTAATGTATTGCTGCAATATTCAAATAAGGTTTTCAGACTTTATCAAGAGAATTTTCTTTTTCCTTTTAAATCAAAGTTATGTGATGGTCCTCCCAAATCCAAATAAGCCAGAAATACATTAAGGCTTCATTTTTATGACTATTAGAATATTTTGCTCCCAATAAACTGTAAATTTTTCCTGGTGGACATCAAGTATCCCAAAACACCTACAATTCTAGTACACAGCTTTGAAAGGAAGCAAATTTCTGAACTCTTAAACGGAGAATGTATATCCCCACATACATATGCATATAAATATATATTTTTGTAAATTTGCGTCAAGGAAAGTTCAACATGTCTGGCACCATATTCACTACTTATTTGGTTAGTTGACGGTCTTATTTTCAGAGCTGATACTAAGACTCTGTTTCAAACTTTACTCAAGATCATGAAATTAACATCTTTCTAACATTATGCTATATTTCTTCCCAATGCTGTTCAAAGAAAAATTTAACTTGTTATCTCCAGTGGCACTGGGTCTGCACAGGAAACACTGTGTCTGTAAGGATGGGCCTCACACAAATTTAAGACCACTCTACGTTCTCAAAGCAGGGCTATGTCATAGGTTGCATATTGAATACATTTCAAGAGAAACATATATTTTACATTAAGGTGATGATTTCTTCCTTCAAACATGTGCAAGTCTGAATCCTTTCATAAGCGACCTGTATATAATCCTCTCCAAACTGTGGAAATCAGAAATGGCTACTGACTCAATAAAACGAGTGGAAACCTGATATCCTGAACTTAGCATTAAATCTGCCTATGCACATCAGGAGTATTTCAGAGGAAGTAATGACCTGCTCAACAGTGCTTTCTCACAGCATAGTCCAGAAACATTTATCTTCTTAGGGAGGAAAAGAGTTGTTACCTAACAAACAGCAGATGAAAATACACCAAGTGGGCAACTTAGCCAGCAAATTGAAATGCTGTAACTTTTTAATGAGCCAGATATAACTGTGAAAATACGAGAATGCAGTCCAGGAGATTCTTTCAAAGTGGTGGAAAACACTTTCACAAGCAACCTCACAACTATATGGCAAGCAGTGCTCTTCAAAAATTATCACTAAATAAAGCAGCACATCCAGGTGAAGCAAAAATCATAAGACCGATCCTTGATTACATATTTACAACTGTCTAAATCTCACATTAAAATATGCATAGCGGTCTTGCCACAAGAGCTCACATTATTTGAAAGACAGTCAAATGCTGTACTGAAGAACACCGGAGTAAATCAAACAGAAAGTTCCAAGAGCTCTCCAAGAGTTTTAAAGGTGAATGATGTTGTTGTTCAACAGTTTCAGGCCTCCAACGCTTGGGGAAGTATGGGAAAAAATCCTAAGTAATCCTATTAATGTCACATTTGAGAAATTTAAATGTAAAAAATATCAGAAAAGTGACCTATAGCATTGTCACAGGTGAATTCTTAGGCAACAAGGAATCAATTTATCCTGTTGCAGCGTGGCATCCAAATGAAATTCTCTGATGTTGGAACCACAGGAATTTCATATCCGTTTACTCAGACAAGTTCTTCGATTTGATGCTCCATCAATCTTCCTAACAGGTAGCAGTTTCCTGTTCTGTTTGGGAAATTCTTCTGGAAGTAGCTCAAGCAACAGAGGTTGAGTACAACAATTAGATATGAATATAAAAGTTTGGTTATGTTTTGGGGTATTACCTCTTAGCAGATACAAACTGAGAAGATCAATTAGATGTGTACAAGAAGCAGACTTCTAAAAAGATACACATTCCACCAATGGGAACCACGAAAGATTATTATGATCTCTTCCCACCAACCTCAGACTCCACTTAGAGCAACAAGAGAACAGATGCAAGAAACGTGCATGTTAACTAATTATAGCCAGAAGGCATCTGGAAAACTAAGTCGCAGCCGCTTTATAAAATGGAATTTGATGTCATCTTCAGTGAAAGAGTCCCTATTGGTGAAATACTGCCTTAAAATGCTGCACGCTAAACATTCTTTGCAGAAATCTGAGGTAATGCTACGCTGATGACATGTTTGTAGCTCAGTAGCTTCTCAGCAGGGAAGAAAACCACGCAGACAAGAAAACACTCTCAAGCCAACACCCACTGAGCCCCAAAGGAATGAACCAGATAAGCCAGAAAACGTACTAAATATCAACAGCATTATTTTGAGTTAAAAATCAACCAAGAACAAGGCATTCTGTTCTGCAGGTGAGCCAGGTAGCTTCTCTTTTTAGTCCTCATTACACTGCAAAGTAAATTTCCATCACAAACAAGTCAACTCTTCTGCAGGGCTCTGTCATGAATTTTATTTGGCATATACAGTTTACCTGATCTTACAACAAAACTCAAAGGTAGAGTACTACAGAAAATAAACTGCTTTATTTGATATTCCAAGCAGGGAAGACCTCCAGAAGGACCTTTCAGTTATATTGCTCAAGAACTTCGTAACAGGCTTCCCTATGTGACCCTCACAAGCACTAAAGCAGGAAGGGATTTTAGGGGAAAGTCTCTGGTAGCATGGTGTCCTTAGTGTTGAAGTCACACTACTGCAGAAATGTAGTTTTTTATTTACTACTCTCTAGGTTTTTTCACAACAACTTGACTCCGGTTACTGCTGTTGACTCTGAAAATCACGCTACTATACATGGGGTAGGTGCTTCTTATGCATGTTTTCCCCTATTATTGCCCTTCAAAGCTGCTCAGACCTTCTCAACGTTCAATTGTCTTTTTGAGAAACAGCTCAGCTTGAGAGGCCTCTTTTCATGTTAAGACCTAAAAAGCCAAAGATGCCAATGTCTGGGTTGATGTGTTTGGTAAGGCGACTAGAAATGACACTGCCAAAGCCTGCCTTCTTTCTTTCCCTTCTCACCCCCCATCGTGTGCCCACCGATGGTACTTTAGAGGATGCCAGACTGAATACTATATGGAGATCCTTTTTGTCAGAACATGAACAGATTTTTTTCCTGTAATTCACTTTCTACCATGCATTTCACAGCTGACACAATCTTACACAGAATGGAACACAGAAGGTGATTTCATGACACATCTAACTAGCTGCCACCGAAAGGACAAGTTCACTCCATTTCTCTTTTATCCCCAACCATGGCAATTGTATGATGCTGCTCTTAAGCCAGTTCAGGGAGCAAAGCTAGCAGAAAATAATTCATTTTTCTGTGCCATGAGTGTTTTGTCATTACTCACTATGGGGTCAAATGACTCCCATGGTCATTACAAGAAGCAAGTTAAAGAATATGGCAACAGAGGGAACAAAACTTTCTGCACCTGCATCCTTTTAGTTTAGTTTAGATCCTTTTACTTGCTTTTAGATCAGTAAAACGATATTGCCAAAATAATGCTAAGAATCTGTACAGTAAGTGGGGATTTTTCTGATGACATTCCTTCAGGTTTCATGCAACATAATTGCTGCATCCTAAGGGGAAAAACATGCTGAGAACAAGCACCACTTAAATAACAAACAAACATACATGATTTTTAACACAGGAAATACTTCAGTAGAGACAGTATTTGTATAAACCCACATTTTAAAATTTGATACAAAATATCTATCTCTGATAAGAAATAATTTTAAAACCAGAAAAAGTACAAATCAATTCCAGTTCATTTGCATCTAGCTAAGCAGCTAAATGTAATTATTATTGTAGGGATTATACACCATTAGACCTCAGTATAGCAACCACTGTTCAAATCAATATTCTTTAACAACAGCATATATGATTTTGATTTGAAAGTTTCTTTGATAAATTGCTGAGAAAATGGTTATTTCCTAGGCCAAACAGATGCAACTTCTAACTACTATAAATTAGTATGTGCTTTTCTACTATATTTATGTACATGGTCCTATTTCTGTTTGCCCTTATGGCATGTCAAGTTGAGCCACAGTCATCACCTCCAAAACAGTTTTTACTCAGTTCTTTCCCTGTAAAACCATATTTTCTATCTCACAACCACCCTCATAGCTTTGCTCTAAGGACTATGGTTTTTCAACAGTCTTTGAGGACAGAAAGCGAGAACTAGGCAGAACTGGACTACCCCTAAACTACTGACAAAGAGGAGAATGCTGTAACTTTTCTGCTCTTTAATAAAGATTTCTTTCCTCCTACACACTTGAACTACACTAGTCCTTTTAACCACAGTCTCACAGTATGAACTCATGTTTAACTCGTTGTGTGTAATGACAAAAAAGGGATCTGCGTTTGTCTTACAGCCTTCCCAGAACCAAACTCTCCCTACCGTAAGAATCATCTCCCTTCCTTGTCCACAGATAGCCCTATATTTAACTATTTCGAGTATTGTTATCTTGGATCCAATTTATTAAGTAACACAGCTTACTCTGTATCCATGAACTGTCTTAATTATTTACCACTCTCCCCATCGTTGTGTCATTTGAAAACTTCCTCAGTAATGATTTTATGTTTTCTTTCAGGTCATTGATAAAAGTGTTATATAGCTCGTGTAAACGAACCAATCCCTGAAGAACTACGCTGGAAATGCAAATCATTTCTCATTTACAATTACATCGAGAAATATCAGTTAGCTGGTTTTAAATCCACTTAATGTGTGCCATATTGATTTTATATCATTCTAGTTTATTAATCAAAATATCCAGTGGCATAAAATCAAATGCTTTACAGAAAATCTAAATATATGAATTCACCACTATCACTTATTTAAGCTCGGCTGGAAATAATACTCCACAATACATCAAATCAGGTTGAACTTCTGCTCTTTTTTTCCTCTTAAGTGAGGAAGATTATGCTGTTTTGCAATAACATCCAATGTATGCACATTATTTTTCCCCAATCCTGTTTACTTACTCTGACCAAAGCCATGCATTTAAGTGTAGAGATCTGTTGCTCTTTATAGCTTCAGCTTTCCAAATAATTTTCTGGTTTTGCCCCCAATCTTTTCCGTACCTGATCTCATTCTCTTGTAAGAACTATTCAACGTGAGTGCAGTAACAGGGATTCAAAACATATCTGACTTATAAAATTTGATAAAGAAGCACCGACAAGTTTAATTCCTGCAAGCTGGTCTTTTCCTGGAATGGTAGGCAAAGATTGATTTTTTAAGCTTAGTTCCAATTAAAGTAGCTTCTTCTCCATTAAGAATCTTTTCTGCCAGCTCTCCTCAGGAACACAAAATAATGAAAACCTTGTAGGAAACAACTGGAAAGAAATTCTTTACTCTGAGGGTGGTGAGGTACTGGAACAGGTTGCCCAGAGAAGTTATGGATGCCCCATCCCTGGAAGTGTTCAAGGCCAGGCTGGATGGGGCTTTGAGCAACCTGGTCTAGTGGGAGGTGTCCCTGCTCATGGCAGGGGCGTTGGAACTAGATGGTCTTTCATGTCCCTTCCAACTCTAACCATTCTATGGTAAGAGTTGCTGAGAGTTGCACCATCTAAGTAACTCTTGGTCCCTCTCTATTTCCAGCTGATCTCTTGGCTACTACTGAAAAGCTCTCTCTTTATTAATACATATGCCTTCACTATTAGCTAAAACCTACTATATCAGTACTAAAAACCCAATCAATGCTCAGATTAATCAACAACAGTAAAGCATATACAAAAAAAGAGGAAAACAAGTCATGAATAGCTTTTACCTGTGGATCTTTGAAATACATTTCATACAACTGAATGGTCCGCCGGCTTGCTTGACTCCCATGATACACAACCACATTCAACTCTGTCCAGGTGCGGAACTCCCTTTCCCAGTTGGGAATTGTAGACAACGGTGCAATAACCAAGAAAGGACCATGGATTCCTTTCAAATATATCTCATAGAGAAACGTAATGGACTGGATAGTCTTTCCCAACCCCATTTCATCTGCTAAAATGCAGTTTCGCCTGAAAACAATAATAAAAACAGTCTGAATGGTTTGTTCCTAATTTAAAATGCAGAAAATCAGTAAGGAACTGAACTGAACAAAACAGAAATTTCTAGAATGGCAAGTTTATACTGAAAAGACATCATAATCTTTTTGCATTTTAAATAATGTTATGATTTGTGATGCAATAAGCATGGATATAGCCATTTTATGTACCTCTCAAGTTTACATGGAGGAGGAAGGGGTAGCAGGGGTGTGCATGAACACACATACAATACAAAAGCATTTGCCACAAGAGTCTAGCTGAAATATGCATGTTTTAGGTACCATCACGTTATCCACTCAAAATTAGTTTGTATATGACTCCTGCAGCAAAAAATGAGACACGTAAATAATTCCAAAACCTTGCTTTAGAAGGTTACTTTAAAAGGTTATTGTTTCAAATAAACTATAAAAGCCTTTCCAAAGTAGGATGTAGCAGTAAGCAATATTTTACGTACGTGTTGTACCAATTGAAAAGAAGCCAGTTTACTCCCTCCAACTGGTATTCCCTGAGTTTGTTATTGTTTTTATACTCCCTGGAACTCTCCGATTTCTTCCAGTCATCGGCAGGAGGTCGCTCCTGTTTCAAATACAGCAAATCCCATTAGTGGTTTCTGAAAGACCACATTACTTTACTATTTTCAAATAAAATCCTCTATATGGAGCCAATTCTTACCACACGCTCCATTTCTGGCTCCCTAGACATCAGTTTCTCAAATTCTTCGATCTTAGCTTGGTCGATGTCTTGCTTGAGCTCCCAAGTGCTGTCTTCATAAGGAAGCGAACACCATTTCACCAGATAATGCGTTACAGGCTTTGTTAAGACAAAAATAGGGTTACATCACAATTTAAAGAGAATAAAAGTGTAACCTTTTCTAAGAGGAGATCTGCAGGCTAGACAGATACAATTCAAAAAGCTTTACCAAACCTGAATGTCTGAATCAGCCAAAAGGATAAGCAGTCTGACACCTTGACAACCTAACCAAGTAAGATTAGAAGGCGGGGAATGCAGGCTTACTACCAAAATGAGCACAACACTACATCCGAAATCTAAATTTTAATTTAACATTAGTGAGGTAAAACTGTATTTGTTTTTCAACTGTTGTAATTTCTATGCTTTACCACATATTTAAACAGTCAACTGTTTTTTCTTGCCAGTGTCATCAAAAACTTCCCAGAAGGCAACCCAAACACCACCATTCACTGACAGAACTTTATGGAAACACTGACACTGTCAGTGCAGTTCTCAGTTCTCCCAGGACCAAAAGGAGTCTCCTGGAAGACAAAGTGATCTCGTTCTGCAGAACAAGTCATTAAAGAGTAAGAGACAGTGAATTCAGGACCTCTTCTGCAGCAGATAGTCTAAATAATGTCTAAACCATTATGACATTTAGCCAAGATTCTTTCAATTTTCATTTAAATTCCATATTACCTGCATGGGCATCATATTTCTACAATATTATTAATACACCAGTAGCTTCTGAAGTGTTTAATACATTCACATTTCAAATAATGTCTATATGACTACAAATGCACTAAAAGTTTTGTTTACCTCTCCATTATCATCTGTGCTACGTGAAAAATCCATGATTCGATCAACTTCCACATAATCTGGATTAAAAAGCTCATCATCAATCTGTTCAAGGAGAGAGGCAAAAATATAAAAGACATCTCTATTAGCCCCTCCTGAGAGGAAAAATTATTATATATTTCACCATTGAATAATATTTTGGGTCACGGTGACACAGAATTTATATTTGGCAAACTTCACCATGTTAATTGAAATGCTACAATTCAGCAAGATCATTCCCCGTGAGGGAATCAGACTTCTCAGACTTTGTTAACTGGGCCTCTTAATTACTGTGTGAAACCTTTTACTGTGAGAGAATGTTTAAGAATATTTTAAATGAAGTGTGAAATTACAATTCACTAATGAGCAATCGAAAAGGCTTATGGCATGCAATGCATTTAGCATTCTTGAAAACTACAGCTTGCAATAAAGAAATTAGAACCTTGTACACTAAGTGCCTTTGGATTATTTTAACGACAGGAATTGTCTACCTGCTTTATAAGCAAGATTCAAAGATTATTATTTCAAAAACAGAGAAAAAACACTGCATGCATACACAGTTTCACCAAAAATCACAATCTATTGTGTTCTTTTTTATGCCTTCAACAGCTTACAGGAGTCTCTTGCGTACTTAAGTGTTGTGTTTCATTTTATACTTTTAAGATCCTCTCCAATAGAAAAGGCAGACAAAAGCACTACAGACTATGTACATTTTGATAGCTTTTTCTAAAACAAGAACAAATTCCAAGTGTTTACAATAACTTGTGACCCACTTGGAAACAGATTTTTAAAAAAATAATTTAAAAAAGCAGCAATTGCAGCCATCTTCACTTAGAACAGATGTTAAATTTTACAATGCTGCTCCTTAATGACACGATACGCTGTACTGACTGTTATTCCAAATTATGTATTTATTAGCTTCTTTAAAAAAATCAAATATCATGAGTCTTGAAAGTTAATTTAATCTAGTTCTTTAGGTGTTAGTATTATATGATGCAGCTAATTCTTTATAGGTGCCACTCTATTTTATAAACATCTCAAAGCATTTTGGATGTTCTGACACCATGCTCATAGATGTTCTACACGCTCCTAGAAGCACAATACATCGAGTCCTCCTCCCCCCCCAGTTCCTGTAAATTTTAACAAAATATGTCAATCAGATACACTTAATGAGAAACCCATACTGACTTTATGGAAGTTCTTAATTTGCAACAGGTTTTGTTTAACTTGAACTATATAGTAAAAATAAATAAAAATAAATAAATAGAGCAGCACACGAATCCGTTTGTTTGGGTTTTTTTCCTCAAAAGACAGCACTTCACTGAAAGGTAAGCTTTCAGAGACACAAATCAGCAGATCTGGTCTTTTATTGACAGGACCCCTGCCACACTACTGCGTATGGCTCTAAGTGAAATTAAATTGATGATAAAAAGCTTAGAATCCCTAGTGAGCAGCAGTCCATAACACAGAAAAATGTGATGCATTTTTCTGGCATAATCAGCTCCTGAGAAAAGAAACCTAGTACCGATTCACTAAGAGTCATGCTTACAATGCAAAAACTAACTTTAAGAAAAAAAAAAACAAAACTACAGTAAGAAGTGTAAAGTCAAGATAGATGACTTGGGTTTCATAAACTTGCAAGACTTGGATCAAGCATGGTTATACTTTTATAATACAATACATGCTACTGATATATCACACAGTTGTTCAGAATCTTCTGCTTGTATACAGAACAAGAATTCCTAAGAATATTCCTCAAATACCTAAGAGAAAGAAACAAATAGACCGTACTTCTGAAAGGAATTTGTTCTGGCCCTGTTTTGCCTTAAACCGCTTAATCTTCTGCTGAATTCTCTTGTCTTTGTCCAGCTCTTCCACAGATGCCCACTGACAATGAAGGTAAGAACTAGAAGATGAAACAGAAAATTTCACCCAAAAATATGCTTCCATTACATACTCCTATGTATCCCACTAGTATAGCTAGATCCTTTCAGCACATTGTAGTGACATGCTTGTAAAAGTGGACACGATCTTCTTCATCATACAAGTTATTAACAAATCATCTTTATTAGAAGTAATTTCACTTACTACTGGAAACACTTGTCAGTAAATAAAAAGAACTCTCACTCAAAATTTAAATACATACCCCATAAATTTAGTGTTTGGCATGAAGCTAAGATGATTTTTATTGGGCAGACTTAAAACATAATTACTATACAAGACATCTAGCATAGATGTCACTATCTAACACCACATTCTAGCAAACAGTATGGTTTTTAGAAGTTAATAAAACATGCAAACATTTCAAATACTAACATGCTACATGCTGTTTTTTGCAAGAACAGCATTCTAATTAAAAGTCGCATAAATCAACTGAAGTTTTAACACTGATAGAAAGAAAATAAAAACCCTTGTAAATGCAGTTCCACAGTAATAATTCATCTTTAAGAAAACACAAACTAAGGAACAGCATCTCTGCCAAAATGACTAGTCCCACTTTATAAATTTAGAGTCTATTGAAAGTTAAGATTACTAAGAAGTCTAAGACATGAATGGTTAATACAAAAACTACATGCCAATGTAATAAAACTAAACAAAGCATAATTAAGCTATTACACATCATGCAATAATCAATACAGTGCAAAAGCTACAAAGGTAGCAGCAGACTGAGTGAAGTCAACTACCTGCAGTTAGCTGCCAAGAAACTCACTCTAAGTGAATTTCTCTCTCAGATGGGAAATTTGCTAAAATTAAATAAGATATGCTATTTTTCTAAAAGAAACATGAGCTTATCCAGCTGTGAGGTATCTTTTTTTAAATACTGATTGCACTGCAGTTTCAGAGCCAGAAGTGAAACAACATGCTGCTCTCACCACTATTAGATCTCTCATAGAGAGAGAGCTATCTACTGGAATATTGGAAGCCATCTTGTTTGTTATCTTAAACATGTTTTTGAACACAAATCTTGTTTCTGAAACAAGGTTATTTTTTAGTAGTTTGCAGGCATGTTACTCTGCGGTTGCAGTTAGATCTACACAGCTACATAGGTATGTGCTCATGAATCTGCATGCATAATGAGCCTTAAAGTTTTTAATAGCAGAGCAATTTAACCTACAAATTTCATTTTGGAGAGAACACAAATTAAGATGACACTATCAAACCCACAACCATCAATGCAAGGTACTTCCCCATTTATTTGCCATTGTTTTGGATTGAACATTAGAAATGTTTAAGGTTGTATAGTAACAGTTATATCATTCACAAAACCAGCTTTTAAAAACTATTTGGAAATTACATGAACTTAAAGGTAGTAATCAAACCTCTAATTTTACTTACAAGTTTTTGTACTTTACATAGAATTCCTCTATTTCTACTTCCTCTCCATTCTCCATCTATAAGAAAAGAATTGTTGAAATGTGAATTAAACCACTAACAGCCCAATTTAGTTAATGATTAAAACTAACTGAAATACAGAATACGGTCCCCACGTAGGACAGACAAGTGAAGGTGTAGGAAAGCGTTAGTGGGGGGAGGACATGGGTGAGGAGTTTCCTCCAGCAGATTACCCAAGTACATACTCCACTGCTTACTACAATTTCCAAGACATGAATCATTTGAACTCCTCCCTAACCACATGCAGCTTCATTCACAACCTCACCCCAAATCTGGCTTTCTGCCAAACCCACAGTGTTAAGTAGAAGCCAAGTGTACCATTTTCTCAGGCAGCAGCCAATTAGCAACTGCACTCCTGAATGCCATATGTATTATTTTTGGCTGGCTCATGGCAACTTTACATTGTGGGTTTTGTAATGTTTTAAAAAAGAGTTTTAAAGGGGGTTTATTCCTCCATATAGTTAATAACTCCAAACAAGGAGCCATATAAAACTAAACCTTATACCTCTGCTAGAATTTTAGTGCATCAGTGTTCATGGCTTTAGTTTTACTCAATGGTGCAATTAAATTCACTCAGGCAAGATGTCTCACATACAGAGCAGCCAAATTAAATTAACACCCAAAAACTACATTTAAAGCAAGGTTAAAGTAGTGATATAAACGAGCAAAACCAAGGGCATTCAGTGCTAAAGGTTGAGACTACCCTTAACTCATCCCTAGTGCCAAAGTATTGCATAACATATGGCATGTAATACTTTGTTGAATTACTCCTGAACCCAACCATAGGACAAACTAAGGACAGTGCACCAGGCACACGCTTAGAATTCAGTTTATGTCACAACATTAACAGTTTGTGTTTACTAATGAACTTTGGAACAATTTTGAATAGAAGAGGATTTTCTGTTCTACATACTTCATCAGGGACAGCAACATTTGTAATAAATATTGTATGTAGCACTAAACAGACAAAACTGTTGACTCCTGTATAAATCAACATCCTCCATCATTTTTACATACACACACAAACACACACACACACACATATATATATATATAAATAAAAAGAGAGGAAAAAATATAAAGGAGAGACTACTCTAAAGTTAGAGGGTGAATGGTCATCTTCCAAATTCTCTCTCAAAAGAAAAGTTGCTGGCTCGACATTGCTTCCATAGCAGTGCAATTAAAGAATAACAGTATCAGCTGCATTAAACACTGTTCTACCACAGTAAAGAAAATATCAATGCATTCCTAATCCCTGATTTCCATATTATTCCTTCTTTTCCAGACTAGCAAGGGATTTTATCATTTTAGCATTCGTATCACTCCAGTACAGTCTGCTTGTGTTCCTGCAACACCAGCAAGCTGCAACACGCAGCAACACCAGCTTCCACTTAGTTCTCCCTAAAGAAATGGAAGAAGATAAAGTATTCCTGGTGCTACTTCGTGATCTTCTTGAATCCTCTGTTGAAGATAAACTATCCCCTAACACTAAACTCGGGGAAGAAGCTTCTCCATCACTTACAAAGACATTGTCAAAGGAAGGAATTTTAACACCATCAAGATCTTCTATTTTAAACAAAAAGTTTAAAAGGGAGTATTTCTCAAGAAGATATTCATATTTAGAGGTCAATACTGTATTAAAAAAAGTATTGAAAAATTTAGATCCCATTATCTGAATCTGTTCGCTACCCTGAGGCAAAAATAGGTCTTTAAGAAGTCATCCCTAATTTTAAAACTTTTTTTTTATTTTCTGAAACGTGCTACAGCCAAGTCTTTTTTATTAGTTCCAAATCCTGAGAGACACATCAATCTTACAACGACAATATGGTTAAACACCTTTATATAAAGGTTTCATATTAGCCAATTTAACATCCCTCAACAGCATTTCAGGCAAGTATATTTTCTGTCAACTGCCAACTTAATAACAATAATTTACAATGTAAAACTTGATAAATCCTGTAACTCTCTTGAGTAAAATGTCCTTTTGTATTGTCTAATACGTACTAACTGGTCTATGTTACTATATGTCTTATGAGCATGCATCAGAGATTCACCTAAATAAATAAACTTTTTTTTTGGGGGGGGGGGGGGGGGGGGGGGGGGGGGGCAGGCAATCTTTTAAAAGTCTTACTCTCCAGCATTCATGCTTATAGCCAAAAAAAATATTTCTCATCAAGTTACAATCACCAGCACTCAAGTAGGGTTTAACACCACATTAGTTTAGGATATATGAGACAGAAGCTTATGCCTTTGACGTCACTGATCCCCCACTACATGTACATTTTCATTAACCAGGTAAAAAGGTGAGATAGAACATTTATGCAAAATTCTCCCAAAAATGATTATGCAGACATCTTAAAATAGCACATGGCAGACTTGGGCAACGCAGGACACTTCAAATTATCATTGCCCAGGTGCACCCATAATTGACAATCTGATCCACAGTCTCTGCAGATAATTGAAGAAATAAATGATCCCTTCCTTCAAGCAAATACTTAAGAGAACACAATCTTGCACTGCCATTGCCACAGAAGTGATACAGTAATACCTGCTAATGCAAAAGTTATTTGAGCAAGCTACTCGGGTGTAGAGACAAGAGCTTAAAAAACAAACAAAAAACCCCTGAAACCGTAACAAAAACCATAAACTGCTAGAGAAAGAGCAGAGCACATTAATAACAGATGCAAAGCAACACATAAAAAACAATCACCTCAACTGATAGCACCAGATTGTAAACTAATCAGTTTGTGGAACAGGTATAGACATTCGTACACAGTTCAATCAGATCTAATTCTCACTATGTACTAGTAGGCAGAAAAAGAAATTCATACGTATAACATGCAGGTATAATGTTTTACAGACTACACATCTTTCCATATTATCCGCTATTTGTGCTGAATAGCATATTTAGTTCTAGTCATTCCTTTTCAAAGTTAAGGAGCAGGAATTCAAAGGGACTGAAGCTGGCCAAGAAAATAATTAGAAAAATTTAAGTTTTCCATGTGCAAACTGAAGACGTCAGGACTGTGATGGTTTGAAAAGAGACTGATACATGTACTTAACACTTTCTGTAAGACGGAAGAGTATTCAACAGAATTTAAAATTACGTGTTAAGAACAACAGGGAAAAACAGTGTCTTTTATACTTCAAGCATGAACTAAAGTAATTTCTACCTTTTATTCTGTACATTTCAAAAATGCTTACAAGTACAGTGCTGCACCATATCTGGTAGCTCCAAAACTAGACTAAGGTTATTTTTGAGAAAACCAGCATAACTTTATAAGAACACTGTTCCAAAAGCGTATTCATTATCTAATGTCCTTTACTTGAACGCAACACCTCTGTTACAACCTAATCCACTGAAAGGTTTCCTAGTGAAGCCTTTCCTCATGTTTATTTTATGCAGTGGTCCTGATCGCAGCGATTTTACTTTGATTAGTAATCTAACAACCAGGGTTTTGATGACGTTAGTGAGAGTGTAAAAGACCTTTAATAAAAGCACAGTTGGATACTTTAGATGTTAAATATTAACATCCTGAAATCCATTTTTTTTTTTGGATTTTGGAGAGGACGGTTGGGGAGAAGAGCAGGGAAAGAAGAGACACCCCTCAAACCTGCAAATACAATCCATAAAAAACATTAAAGAAAGAGCTCAAAATAGAGCTTGCCTCCAGCAGAGCTCGCAATCAAAGACATGTAGGCAGCAGACCAACCACTTCCCACAAACTGCAGCAAAATACACACTCCCCATGAGTAATCACACCTTTGTTTGCAGGGGGGAGGAAGAAGAGAAGAATAATTGGTGAAAAACAGCTTCCAATGTAAAGACATTTATGAAAAGCCCACATGCTCCTCTCCTGCCTAGCAGACCATCAGGACAACTAATTACTGAGTTTATATTACATGAAGTTTATTTGAAAAATAAACCTATGGTTTAAAATACATAATATAGCTTTAGACTTCAAAAAAAGCCTTAGAGGTTTGCTGCTATGAAAGCTGCAGAAACAGGTCAAATTCAGTCACAGCTAGTCACTACCTTGCATGAATTTAGGTTTACAAAGCTGTTAATGATGTTACGGCAGTAGTAATAAAATTAAAAAATAAAAATGAAAATATCCTCCTACCCCCAAACAAAAGCCACAACATAAAAAATAAATCCATGAATAAAGGCAACTTTCCCTCCTCCAATTTGAAAATTAACACTTTGAGGAAAAGTAGTATTTCTGGTTAACTACGATCAATGTGACTCCCATATCTATATTAATCAGTCAGTTTTCTGCCCAACCGCAGTACAAGTCAGAGAATTACCTACGCAAAAGAGCTTATAAAATATAATAATCCCCTTTCTGGAACAAGTTCTTTTCTACTTCCTACTCAGAGTTTAATAGTTTGGAAGTGCAGAGGCCAATCAAGTTGTGAAGTAGATTAGAAGAATCTGTAAACAAAGTAAGAACGTAACTAGCAGCCAGGGCAGCATTAAGAGAACCACACTTAACTAAAGAGAGTGTTTTTTCACCATCTTAGTGACAAGGAAGATAATAGCCACCTGCGTATGTAACATTCTTGATGGCATGTAAAGTTGTTTAGCTGCTAAGCACAACCACTATCAAAAGATGCAAAAATTACGGGCAAGGATTTTTCTTTACTAGAAAAGGCAAAAACTTAAGATACAGGAGAGTTCTCTCATTCCTCTAGCTCCCAAGAAACACCCTCTGAAGAAGCGCATCACAGATTTCACCCAGGTATATATATTTGCAAAAATCAAAATTCTCATCTGAAAAAATGCAAGAGAAGAGTAGAAGACTAAACAACTTATCTGTTTTGTGTATGTATATCCAAAAGCATGTTAAATACCATCTAAAGACACTTCCAGGGAACATCCTCTATTCAATAGAACAGTTTTTGAAATTAGAATATCTGAGGTATTTTAAGAACTTAATACGGGCGTCAGCAGAAATATGCTTAGCCTGTTTAAAATTAGCGGGGGGAAGGGGTTTTGTTTCATTTTACCTTTTTCTTGACTGAACGGCTACTCATGATTTTCTCCACAACAGGACCTTCAGCATCAGCAGATTCCTACATCATAAATACCATACAAGAGTTACGGGAGTGCACCTTTGTTTCTTAAAGACTTCCTTCATTAGAAAAACTTCAAATAATTTTTTTTGCAACAGGAGTTTAATACATAGGAGGACTTTTTCCCCCTAGCATGAGAACTGAGAGGATTTAGACAGATTTAATACCACAATAAAGGACTGAAGGATACTTGTTTAAAAACATTTTTAAGAGCTAATGCAACTCTAGCTCTCTCAGTAAGGCTGACATGCACAGATACACAGATATAACCACACAGGAAGTTCACCTCTCCTAAAACAACACATGCTTTCAGGATCGTACAGTCTAAATATCAGAAGATGTTCAAAAACTCTAGTTGGCTGTGTAAATGTCCACATGCTAGCTATCAAAATTGCCTGCGATTCTCTATTACATTAATTCACTGTTACAACTGCAGGCAAACCTACCAAATTCTCCTTCTGATAAGACACAATTAACAATGGAGATCACATACAATATTTCACAGGGCTTAACAAATTGCCAAATGAAATACCAAAGAACATGTATATATTCTCCAGTAGGTCATCAGTTAGTTAAGTGAAGTAGTTCTTTGAAAAAGCACTACAAAACAATGAGATTGTTACAACAGTCATTCCTACATTATTACCCCTCATCTTATTCAAACTATTTTATCCATCATTTACATTGCGCAGAGAATAAAGCGTACCCTGCTGGGTACTACAAGGCAGTAATTTCATAAAGGGGTTCTTATGGTGCCTAGCAGCAGGGGACAAGCTTGAGTGGTTTATTAAAGTCACAGAAGCCAGACCACTGAATTCACAGAAGTAAATTCAAGACTCCTAGCAGTCCAGTTGAGGTTTCCTTTCAGGTAGAGACCATTAATTTCAAAGAACTGTGTCAAATTGCATACCATCAGCTTGTAAACAAACTCATGAATTAATATTTTTTTTTATATGTGTATATACATATATAAAAGAAGGTAAAAAGCTAATGCCTTGTGCCAACCATGGATGAATATAATTCAGAAAAAGGGCCCATATTTGAACTTTGAATGTTGCAGTTACAGCCACTTTTCCAGTCTGTTCACATCTGACCTGTTGCTCTGACTGAGAAGTATTTGAAGGAGAGTCTCTTCCAGCAGCATCAGCATCATCAGCCTCCTCATCTGAAATCTTGAACTCCAGGTCTTCTGTATAACGCTTCCTCTTCACCTGCCTGCTGGAGCGTCGCTTCTAAATAGAAAGAATTGATATTTTTCATAAGAAACAAAACCGGTAAGCAGCAGAATAACTGAGAAAACTTCTTTGTGTTTCTCAAATACACTAGTGTGTAGTGAATGCTGTTATTTTTACAGCACCCTGGCATAAATAGTGGAATCAAGACACTACTAATCTAAATTCTTGCCTGTTAGCTGCTCGTGGATTTTGTAACAAAAATAAGGAAATAAATAAATAAAATTTAAAAAAAAATTAAAAATATTCATTCCATGCTTGTTCTGAGTTGGAAAGTGGTGTTTTATTTTTTAATTTTTTAGCATTACTAAAACCTCGTTAGAAAATTAGAAAGCGTCTCTCAGAAAGCAATTAAAAACCAAAAAGTTGCACCTCTCAATTCACTTTGACAAACTTTGACAGATGGCCAACGCAGGAACCAAACACCACCTTTCCACAGCATGGCCTACAGTGTTGCTAAGCAGTGACAACACACTTTCTTGCGCTCCCCATCCGCCCAGTCGTACCCAGATTATCTTGTAGGGAAAATACAGTGAAATACGATTTCCTCACTCCACTGACCCAGCACTGTTCAGAAGGACATCCTGCAGCACAGCATGGGGAAAGACTCCAAACTAATAGAGGAGTATGAAAAACTTGAACCACCCCAAATTGAAAACATGGTTTCTGCATCCCCATACCCTCATCTCCAGGATGAGAGAGAGCTTCAGAGAAGCTGCAGAAAGCAATCTGTAAAATACACAAGCATGCATTTGACAGAATTTGAAACCTGATGCTCAGAGCCAGACACCATTTTCTGCACCAACAAAATTCAAATTCCCAGATAATCTGCATCAGGTTATATATTTTGAAAAGCTGAAAGCACATGCTGTTGAAGGAAACTGTCAACTGAGCATTAAGTATCTCACTGGACTGATGTATACATGAAGGAAAGAAAAGGTTGTTGAATATCAACTGTTAAAAAAAAAAACATATTTATGAATTGATATACTTATTTTTACATCTTCCTCAGTTTAATACACGTCTTCATCAGTACATGCAAATACTTTTGTAGCTTGTTTAACAGATCTATGCACCCAGGTCTCTCAATGTACATAGAGAAGTCAAATATTTACATTTAGATAGTTAATCATACTTTTGAAAGCACAAATATCTGACACACTTCACAAAATTACAAATTCTTTAACTGAAAATTAAATTTTTGAGCAAAGGTTAAGTTTACATCACCCTTATAAACAATGGTGATGTAGCATCTACCTTTAACATAGTAACTTATGGGAGTCCCCACAAAACTGTAATATTTTTATATTTGAAAATAGGTATCACTTGGCAAATTTGCACCCTCATTTCCATAATCACTGATGGGAGAGTATAAATTTTCTTTTGCCTCAATAGTTAAGTCTTACCATTATTTTTGGTGCCAAAAACCTCTTCTTTGATTTCCCTAATAGAAAAGACGCCTAAAATGTAATGGTAATCCTCTATTTGATTTTTATTGACTTGGTTAGCTTCCTGTTTCCTCTAACGGCCACACGAAGCTTTGCAATTGTTATGCATTGTTGTCAGAAACTGCGTATACGTTTACCTGCATCAGATTATCTTTTACTCATTAACTGACTAGGCTTGATAATGGAATATAAAAAATCTGTATGATAACACACAGAAATAAGCATTTCTCCTCTTTAAAGACAACAATGCGTCACTTTGTGCGTTACTAGATAATATTGTTACAGAAGACTCAGTATTTAACACAAAGAATGCAACAGTGGTTTAGACAACTGCATAATATCAATCTCAGTTGGGAAATGCATAACAAGTTTATTAAATTCTATCTGTCCTAGAGTATACGGTTGTAACCCTTCCCTAAGTTTACGCAAAGAAGTGCAGGTACAGTATAACACGCACAGTGCGAGAAAGTATTAAGAAAACAAAAATTACCTGAAATACTATATTACATTTAATTAAGAAGTGATGCAAATACCCTAACACTTGTGTTTACAAAAAGTATTTCAAATGTAAAGTTTATCACCCAATTGAGTTTCACAGAGAAAGTTTTGTCCCACTACACTGAAAAAAGCAAAACACGCACATATATTGAATTGTAAACAGTATATAATCATCTGCAAGTTAACTCCAAAAAAACCTATCAGCTCCATAAGCTTCTGCTACATCTTTTGTCAGCGCCATTGATCAGGTGGAGAAAGACTTGTGGCACAGGACAGAAAACTTGTTCTTCAAACATTTTAACATTTGCATGGTGTATCTAAACTTTTCTAATTCAGAATACATGGCTTGCACAGATCAGAAATAACACTCTTTTTTGTTGATGCTTTTGTTTTTAACTAGAATATACTAGATTGCTCACATTGCCTTATACTTTACATCTTTCTGGAAAATAGTAAGACAAAAGGCATAATCCAGTTTGTGTTAGGACACTGCTGTTGGCCAAACTTCTCACCAGGCCAATCTGACCATTCTCAAGTGATCACTACTCCCAACATCTCTCATAACTAGAAGCAACACATCCACAACCGGATACACAACAGACCAATGCAATGGATTTCAGTAATACCAGCATGACTATTTAGGAGTTTCACACTTTCTCCATTGAAATTTGCCTCTACCTCTTCAGGAGGGAATTCTTATTTTTAATGCCCACTCTGACCACTGCCAGCAGAAGCAAGCCAGGAGCTGACCTCTTCTTAACATGACTAATGACAGAGCACACAAAAGTTGTCATGCACACTATTTCTATTTTCAGATTTTTTTTACATGAAATAAAGTTTGGACAGAAAGAGATAGGTGCACAGTGGTCAAGAGAAATTACTAATGTTAGTCGATGACTGGCAGCCCTACAAAAAGGCCCTTCATCCATTAAAGCAGCGTGGTTACAAGTCCCTGCCATGCACATTTCTGACATCCTGCTTTGTCACGTCTTATTCTTGATTTCAGAAGGTTTGAAAGCCAATGCAAGTAGAAACACAAGGCTTGTAAGCAAGACCTCATAATAGTACATTAAGTACACAGAGCAGAAAATTCAGCACCATAACTGCAACAGTGATGGAAAAGAACAGGTGAAAACTCAGCAGCACCGTACACGTCTGCAGGTAACAAGACTGTAAAACAAAATTATGATGAGGAATACTTGCTTTAGTAAAGTGTTCACCATGGCGATTTCCAGTTCTTACCTTCTTGGTATGTCATTCTAAACAACACAGAAAATACTCAAATACCTGTGTGTCTATAAGAAAGACTGTGAGAACTACTGTGTTACGCATCTAAATTGCCAAAGGCTACACTGAACTTGAAAGATAGCATTACCTGAACCCCTGGGTCATCTTCATCTTCAGGATGAGGTGATGGTGGCGGAGTTTTTTCCAAATCGGAATTTTCAGAACCTTCCTTTCCCTTGTTAACCTTTTTCTTCGCAGCACTATTTTCTGAATCTGTTTTCTTGTTACTGAAACAGAGGTATTTTTAATCAATATTTGTACAAAAATGTAAGCAAAAAGTGCTTGACAAAATAGTTAATCTGTGAGATGTTTATTTTCAGTGATTTCATTATTTTCAACTGCCTTCCTTATCAAAGTATTTAAACTTAACTGTAAAATCAATGATGCACGGGCCACCGCTACACATTTCCCTTTCCTTAACAACAAACACCTTGCTTCTTTCCTTCAAAATCTTAGACAGTGACACTGAACGTGCATTCTACAGGGAACTAAAAATGAGATTGGAAAGGAAGAGCTGCTTTCTTCAAAATCTGCACTTTCTGAAAGCTGTGTTTGGGCAATCTGACACATGTGAAGAGAAACAGGATTACACGTACACTTGTCTTGATATTAACTGTGTGGACCAGGTAAGCAGAACCAGAGGAAGCGTTACCAAAACAAAGGACCGAATGAGAAATTTAATTTTCTTCTACCAGCCCTGCTATTTCCAAGCAGGAAAGGCACTTTTGTGTCAGCTCTGAGGGCAGCCATACAGCCTCAACGCCTGCAACCGCAGCTTGTATGGGGGGAAAACCTACTCAGCTGGTATCTCAGCATTTAGACAATAGAAAGCTATATCCAGTGATGGTAGAGAAAGGTTTTGGGGATTGTTTCCTCTCGCATGAAAACGCTCACCACCTGAGGAGCTGGGATCACATCTCCCCAACAGCACTCAGAGGCCTGGAAATGGGTGAGGACACACATATCAAAATCCAGCTTTAAATGCATCGGCACCAAATCACGCACTGAGACCATCTTTAGCATCATGTGGGTGAAATATTTAAATGGCAACAAAGAAGAATTGGTGGTAAAAGTTAGTAACTTTAAGCTTATTTAGCCTTTGAGTGGTAACTTTAAGCACATTTAGCCTTTGAGTATCGCATGGGTTTTTGCTAGTGTTTTTCCCCCCCTCTGTGGCCAACTTCCCCCCAGGCCTGTTACCGATTTGACAGGCTGGCTGTGGACAGTTGCTGAGACATCGAAGAGCAGCACAGAGTTACATGCTGGTACCCGACAAACGGCGAGTACAGGTCACCAAATGTGACGCCCACCACTTTTACACGGCTTTTGCACCCTCGATGTTTTAATTTCGTTCTGGGGGTGCTGCTTGGGGTTTGTTTTCCCCTCACAACCCTTGCAGCGCCTCAAACGAACCCCAGCTTTGAAGCGCCATCAGCTTTTAAGCGCCACCGGCGCATCGGGCCCGCCGAGGGAGCGTTGTAAGAATCCCCCCCGACGGGGTGGAGGAGGCGTCGGGGAGCGGGGACGGGCCGCTTTCGCCACCGCCGGACATGATGAGCCCGAGCCCTGAGGAGAGGCGGCGGGCGGGGGCGGCGGCTCCCCCGCCCGCCCGTTTGTTTCCGCTCTAGCTGCCACCAATGGGACAAAAGCCGCCGCCGAGGCGGGGGCCCCCTCATCGCCTTTCATCCGCGCGCCGAGAGCGCTGGCGTCGCCCGGGCAACCCGCGGCCCACGTGACCCGCACCTGCTCGGCTGGCGGGCGGCCACCGACTGCAGCCATCTGCTTCCCTCAATCAGCGCCCGGCCGCTCCCGCCACCTGCGCGGCCGCGGCCTGCGCGCACCCCCCACCCCCCCCGGCTCCCCACACACCGCCTTTTATCAAATCACCGCCAAACCGCTTCCAAAAAGAAAAAAAAAAAAAAAAAACCAAAACACACAACAACAAAAAACACCCCCGAAAAACAGCCCACGCTTTCCATATTGCTCGAATTTGTTTAAATCGAAAGGTAAGCCCGCTCAGGGGAGCGGGAGCGGCTGCCAGGTGAAGCAGCCTGGCAAGGCCGGACGGCGCTTTCAGCCCCTGACCCCCTGTAAATCAGAGCGAGGAGCGCAATTAAGTTTCACCATCGTTACTGGGCGCACCGCCGCCTATGAATAACAGGCTTAAAGTCGAGAAAAATAGCACGGCCCTAGGTTCGATAAAATATCAATTTGCTGAAAGGCCAGGAAGTGCTAACGAGGGCCTGGCCTGCCCCGGGCAGAGGCCCAGACAAAGACCCCAGCGGCCGCTCTGCCCCGACAAAGGTTCCTTTCCAGCCTCCGTCAGGCCCTTCCCCGCTCACAGCGGCAGGGACTCCGAGCTAAGAGTATTTCATGACCTATATACACCCCCCCGAGCCATGCCTCAGCGTACGCAGTCACTCTGGGCAAGGGAGACAAGGCCGAAGCAATTCGGACACAGTTTCACCATCTCCCCCTTTGCCAGGCCAGTTAAGAACTGCCACGTGAAAGAGCCACCAACCTGGGGAGAACAAAGCCCGTGTGCAGCTTCACCGGGAGTTCTAAGTTCTAAATTCAGCAGAATTGCTCTTTTTAAATGCGCAGCTACAGTTTCTTTCAAGAAAATAAGGTGAAGTACAACTAAACCAGAGAAGGACTGCACTGTCCCCTTGAGTGAGGCGAGGAACTGCTTCCCAGCGCATCCCACATCCAGGAGCTTCACCTGGCCGGTGGGAGCATCAGCGTCCCTGAACTGTCAGCAGCTGTTGTTCCTCTCCATCTTCCCACAGAGCCAGTGTGATCTGTTCCTGACAATTTAATGTACCCACGTTTGACTCAGGCTTTCCACTTTCCAGCAGATCATACTCATGCCATTCAGGAATGGTGTTAGGCTGGACCAGAATCACCTTTCCACATGTAAGTACAGGCAGGTAAAATCCTGTTCTTAGACACTTTGCCATTACCACTAGGGTCTGTGCGTCAATGCTTAACTCTGGATGCACATCTGATAGTGCTTTACGGATCTGGCAACAAGGAACACAAACTGTAATATACACATTTAGACAGTTATCTCTCATATTTGTTTTTACACATGCATGAATACCAAATTTATCCAAAGCCCACTGGAGACAAGATAGCATCCAGTCCCAAAACAAGAACTAGAAATCTGGGAGACACTAAAGCAGTATTTGCCACACACAAAACACAAAAATATTTTTAAACTGTCAGTTAAAAGCAGTCCTTGTATTCAAGGGATACAAACACAGACATTTCAGATTAGATGTCTTACAATCTCGCTGTCCAATAACACTTTCTGGTTTCATCCTCTTATCCCCAAGGACTGCATAGCATAGTGACTAAAGGGGATCAGTAAGAAGACAACCTGCAGAAGGTCAGACAAGCAAACAACACGAAGGAAAACAGGGGCTGAAGAGGAAAGCAGCACATAGGACAACTGAAAAGAAAGCTTGAATTACAATTTGAGAACAAGTATCCAAACTTTGTCAAAAGTGTTTTGTGTCAGTTAGTCAAGCAGCCACCTACAGAGCTGGGTCAAACTCCAGGAATTTACCAGGGCCAAACCATCTGACTCAAAAATACCCCCAAAAAGCATGGCATGCTTAGCAGGATTAAGAGAGGAAGTAATTAGCCCCTATGTTTACACTGTGCAACTACTGCATCTGATCTGGGTAAATGACAGATTCATTTATGATGGCAATCAGGATTTGGATGATGCTTTTCTTTGTAATTTAAACATTTAAAATAAGTCAGATAGTCTATTGATCCCTATTTTACTATTGGGGAACACTGTCCTGTGACAAATTCGTGATTGGAACCTGGCTTAAAAAAAACAGTGTTACACATCCACTGTGGAGCATCAAAATCATAAAAGGAATAATCCCACCCTCTCAAAATGTTAGAGCTCTCAGACTTTCTGTACAGCCTTACCTGAAAAAAACAATTATTTTTAAAGCTCCTAGTGTAATTAAAACTTTTTTTTTTATCAATTTTTATATGTCAAAAAATTAGGAAAAACAATAGGACAACAAGGTTTTTTTCCAGACTGAAACCTCAGCCAAATTACTAAAAAGTACACTTTGGTAAGAGCAAAGCCCACAAAGCCTGCCTGCAGCAAAGGCAAAGGTAAATATCTGGCAGCTGGGCTGGTTCAAAAGCGAGATGAGGACAGGTGTGAACAGGAACAGCCTCGGTGGACGCGTGCATGGAAATCTCGCACGATTTCCTGTTCTCTCCCACAGGCACCCCCCTTCCTGCCTTGCTCAGGATGATCCGAGCTTGGGAGTGGAAACTACCACCACCACCTCGGGACCTCTCTTCCTGCCCCTCAGCTCCCCAGGGTGCTGCGTCCTGAAGTCTGCACTGCTCCCCTGTGCAGCAGCCTCTTCCCACTTCCGCAGCCAGGAGCCATCCCCTTTCCGATACAACAAATAGTGAATCTGCGCCAAAAAAGCCTGTCTCCACCTCCCTCGACAAGAGGTAATTACACTCAGGCTTAGCACTCCGCTTGCGAGCAGCAACCCACTTGCCCAACCCTGCATCCCAGCCTGCTGCCGTATGCATGGGCAGGACGAAGAGTTTCCCCTGCCACAGGGAGGGCAGGAAGCAGGTAAGAGCAGCCCTACAAGGCACAGCATGCTGCTTTGAGGAGACAGGAGGAGGGACAAGCTCCTAAAAAGAGCTGCCATTTGGCCCTCACAAATAGTTACTGCTTCTCCCACCATAATCAGTGGCCACTCTCTAGGGTTTCATAGGAAGCAGCGGGAGAGATATCAGCTGCGCTGCAGCGTGATCTTCTCAAACAGGTGGTCCTCATCTCCTCCAGGGACGGGCACAGGAGGAACAGACATCTGAGCCATGACTTTGCAATTCAGTAGGACTACTTGCCTTTCCCTGTCCATCTACTTTTGGAAAAAACTGCCTGCTTTGCTTGTGCTTGAAGCTGGCTCTGCAACATTAAGAGCCCACAAAATACTCAGCACCTGCACACATATTTAATGAAAACCCTTCCTTTGTGATCCTAGGTATACCTTCATTTTGCTTTCAGACCCCACTAGTTTGATCCACAACAGATTTGTTTTGCAAACGTTTTTTTCCAGCCACCATTATATTTGTCTTTCTGTATTGGCAGGATTGGGCTAATATCCATTACAAGTGTAATAGTACAATATTAATGTGTGGTCTTTCTTTCAAAATCACCAAGTATGCTGTGTAACATACTAGCAGCCCATTTGTGTGTTTTCTTTCTTATTAAGATGCCACTGGACATACAATTCAAACAAGCATGAAATCAATCAGTTTCTTCCATTCTCCTATATGACTGTTGTCCCTCACATGAAGGTGCATTTTGGTGAGGCAGGCTGTTCATTTTTGTCAAAACTTACACCAAATATAGAAGAGATGTGAAGGATAAAGTTTCTGGGTTTTTTTGTTTTTGTTTGTTTAATAAAAGGATTATACTGTTAGTCAAAATTGGAACTGTAATAACAGGGTTAAATCACCAGCTATATTAAATTACAAAATGGTTAAGACATTAAAAAATCTGGTATTTAAATATGCATATACTCTAATACAGCCTGTGTCAAAATTAACTATCAAGGACTTATTATGCTGTATCCAAAAAACCTGTTCTTCAATAAATACATTTCCTATGTCTCATTACTTTATTTCCCTGAATTTTACATGAGTGCAAAACTCTACTATTAAAAATGATCAGCTTATTCAGGAATGAAAACTGTTAGTTTTTAGAAAGTTTTAGAAATCTAAAAATCACACTAATCCTTTCAATGCTTAGAGGGAAAATATTGAGCAATATAAGCAGTAGTAGTTCAAGACATGCCAGATACTAACTTTATCAAAATATTTTACTTCTACATAATCATCCATAATCTATATTAACTTGCATTAATCTCTAATCATCTCAGCTACTGTAATATTTCCTTTCCGGAGTTAGTGCTGCTGAAATACTGTGGCTCAGATGATTAAACGTTTGGACTGTTGATTTATTTAAAACCTTGATTCAGTGATCTGTCACTGGACAGGTTCCCCAGTCTGTGATATTGCCAAAGCAAGCAAATTTCTTTCACCGATTTAAAATTCCTTGGCGGCACAGCATCCCAACACAGTCTCACAGTTCTTCAAAGAAGTTTGATACTGAAGCTGACAAGACCACAAAATGGGAACAACCTTGTTTTCAAGAAAGCATTTGCTAAGAGAGACACAAGGCCATTATGGGAAAAGTAGAATTTTCTACACATCCCTGAGTAAGCATAAGGAACAGCAAATGCTCTTAATGCTGCTCCAAACACGTTTCTCTCACAGGTAAAACATCAGGGCTTAGTACTTACTAGAATATTGTAAGTCACCTAGCAGGGACAAGAGTCCCATGAGAAAGAAGATAAAGACTCTCCTACAAATACAACTAAGAAAGCTGTGATTTGTTCCTTCAAAGGAAACACTACTCCTTTAATCAGCATGGCACGTCCCAAGCTTGAGAGAAGACGTGCAAAGAGATACTTGGATTGAGTGGACAGGACAGACCAGCTCTGAGGTCTGATGTCCAGCACAGCCACAGGAACCCATGCATGTTTTTGAGGCAGACTCCTTCTAACCATTGCTTATAACACAAAGCTTCACTGTAGTCAAAACCTTGTAAAACCGCAGCAATTGAGAAGTCCTGCAGTAAAAACTTTCTTACTTCTTGGCGGCAAAAACTGCTCAATACCAGACAATATGGCCTGGTCAGCCTTTAAACCTATGACTATAGGGAAATGGAACAAAAAGGTTATTTTAGCTGATAGAGTATTTTGGTTTCAAAAACAGATACTGAGAGATATACAACTTGAAGAGTTTTTCTCAGCTGCAAATGGCTGTGTATGTAAACCCCATCCTTAGGACAGTCTGGAACACAGCCAAAGTAACTTCTGCAATAGGGATAGGCTGATCAACAGTAATTTACTGAACAGTAAAAATAACCTGTTCAGGACAATATTTGATTTTACAAGCCAGTGTTTATAAATTCTTCAGGAAACATCATCTTTGCTAATATAGACACTTCTTTTCCTTGCTAAAGGAACAAGTAACATCTTACTGTCTGTGCCTCATTTAGCCATACAGCTGTATCAAACCTAACCAATAGTCAGTCTTGTAGAATGTATGCAAAGCTGATTCATTAACTGTAATTTTTAAACCCTAATACAAATGGATTTTGCAAACTGATTTGGATTAACCAAGTCTGGCTGTGCTTCCATCTGGAAGTTATATTTTATAACACTAGCCACATCTCGAAAAACAGATTCAGATGTTTGGAACAAATTCAGAACAGTTGTAAGAAATTCTAGGTACAAATGAAAAAAAAATTGAGCTTTAATGTCTTTTTCCTCTCAGTTTTCTTTCAAGTAGGCATTTATAATCATGGTGTTTAGGGAGTTGAGGGGTAAGGAAAGAGTCTCTGTTATTATCTATGACGTATTTACTCATGTGTAACGGCAGTTTGTTCTTTCTCATACTACTCCGTAGCATTTTAAGCCTGTCCTGATAAAGGGACACGATGCTGAGTGAAAACAGTTAAGGAACAGGATTGAAGCATCTGGTCTATCCACAAAGATTTTCTGCTAGGAAAATTATCTTTACATGAAACATCAAAATGAATATAATCCCTACAGTGAAGACACATCAATACTCATATAAAAATGCCTTTTTAACAGCAGAGCTTATAGCCCTTTGGTTGTGTCAGTATAAAATAGTGTCTGTAAGGGCTGTACTACTTGTAACAATGGTACAGTACCTAACTTCTCTAAATAGAGAAAAATGTCATCAAATCTTTTTACTCTAAGCCTTCACCTCTGGATTTGATCAAACCTACACTAATACTGAAGCAATTTAATTTCTTAATACACAAACCACACAGCAGGACAGGTGAGCAGTAGAAGAGAAAGAGTTAGTTTTGAAATGTAACACATCCAGAAATTTTTATGCCTTGAAAAGAAAAGTTAAAACTTCTGCCTTTCCAGCTTGTTTAAAATAACTATAGCCCCATAAACAGGAAAGCCAAACAAGAGAAATGTGCCCAAGTTCCTCAAAAACACGTTGTAGATGGTAGAAGGCAAACGACAAAACAAGATTTCCTCTCCACCCACGCCATTTAGCACAGATGCTCTAGAAATCCCACAAACACACTGTTTTTCTCTGATCACATATAGAAGTTTCCTGACTTACCTAGCCTTTTTGCTGGTCTTGGGTTTTGGCGTGGTATTTTTTGCTTTCTTTTCCTTTGGCTCTTTAGGGGTCTTAGGGACTTTGGGGGTCTTGGGTTCCTTCTTTTCCTTGGGTTCTTTAGGATCCTTCGGTTCTTTTTTTGCCTTGGGCTTTTTCTTTTTCTTCTTCTCTTCTTGGGAGCAATCCACCGAGTTTCTGCTTAGATTCTGGCTGTCAAGTCCCCCAGGAAAATCTTCCTTACCAAAACCTTTACTGGGACCTTCTGCAGCAATGTGATTGTTTTTCTTTTTCTTTTTCTTTTGCTGTGGCTGCGGCTCAATTGATGGCAGATAATCATCGCTTTTCACTAGCTGGGTATTCGGTCCACTAACCTGAGTCATATCCGGCACTGGTTTCTCTAAATAGGGTTCCGACGGAGAATGCTGAGAGAGACAAATAGAAATAAAATTGTAGATTTGCAACTTTGATTTCGAAAACTTTGCTTTTTTGGAGCAACACGTTACAGAGGCAGAAAACACTACGCAGAAGGTTAACCTAGTAGCATATCTGAAACATTGTACAATAAAACAGTAAAAAACAAGACTTTCTGCAGTTAAACAGTAGCAAAGCGACCAGCAATTTTTCATACAGCAAGGGTAAAATTATTCTAAAGCTTGTATATAAAATATTTACAGTCTTCAATGTTTAGATGCAGAAGAAAAGCAACTGTTATTTCAGATATTTCAAAATAGTTGTTAGTAGAATGAGTAACTTGTTACAAATTATTCAGTTGCACTGGAATTTTGTCCTCCGGGAAAAAAAACTGTTAGAGTTTATTTCTAGACATGCAAAGGAAAATAAAGTATATTCACAGGCTGTATTTATAAAAAAATTAATCAAGGCAATTTACATTAGTTCAGCTGTGACAAGAGGTATTTTGATCAGCACGTGAAGGATTAAGCCACTTTAAAAGGTAATATAATGTTACATTTTATGTCAAACATCCACAGCTCCCTACTTGTAATTGAAACAGATTTGTTCTTGCTACAGATTGGACAGAGAACTACTTTAAGTGTTTGTAAACCTGCAAAAACATCCCATTTCAAAGTCTGTATAGCATATAAGGTTTACACTAGACTCATGAAGTACATGAAAACCTATGTATAATTACAGACACGTCAAGTGCCTGAACTAAACATGTTGGATATATTTGCAACTCTTTTCTTCTGAATGGTTCTGTTCCACACAAAGATCTGTGAGTCTGCAATGAAAAAAATGTCTAAACTCTACCATGACTTTGCAGCATATCAAAGTTCTAACCTGCTTCTCCTCACTACCTGCCTGTGGTTATAAACGCAGGACGACAGTGCTTTTCAAAAAGAAAAGTAGTACCATGATACCGTACTGATGCCTTCCTTGCAACTGCATATAGAGTCAGATCATTTTCCCATCCTCTCTCTCTCTCTCTCGCTGTTTCTCCTCCTTTTCTCTTCCCTAAAAATTAAATCGGGATGATTCTAGGTGGAAGAGTTAGCCATGGTCATGAAGTTTAGCCATATGAGATGTTTGATTCATTGAACTGGGGAGAAGGAAGGTTTACAGCAAATCATAATTTTACTTCCCGGAACGGCAGTGCCTGTGTAACTGCCTGTAATGTTATTCACGTTTCCTTTTCTTCGCTATTTATTCAAACTGCACTTTCTTAAGAGTGGCAAGCGTGCAATGGAACGACTACAAACCCAGCCCCTGAGCATAAAGAGAACTGATGGGCATACACAGACGTAGACTTTAGCTTCTTGGATCTAAGAAAACAATGCATTTAAGATTGAGGAAATAAAATTCTTAATATCATTACATGAGCAAGTGAATGCACATGTATTTTTCCAAATATATTAATATAGTCTTCTGAATGTAAAAAAACTGAACCAGTGCAATCCTAACTATTTTCAGCATTTCTTCACAGTAGCAAAATAACCCACAGCGCCCTGAAAACACTCACACACTCAGAAGCTACCCAAGCATCAGAAGGAGCAAGGCTGTCAAGAATTGACGACAGCTCTTTATTGCTGTTTGGGAGTGGTTTGAATGGTACAAGCTAGACACTGCAGTTCTTCATGGAAGATACTCCAGGACAAGAGGGAAGGCCTGAATGCCAGACCGAAGATCTGGGTCTACACAAGTTCTTAAACCAAGACCTTCCAGGATGACTTCTGCCTATTTCTGTCCTTCACCTGTTTATTAAGATACTTTTTAGTGCAACGGAGTCTTAGTTGCAGTGGAAACTCATCTCTAATGCAAACCTGATGCGCACACTGCACTAGTACCACATCAATCAGCCCCACCTCAAGGCAATCTCATGTTAGGCCATCCTGAAGTATGAACCAATACCTCTTCTAGAAATCTGTAATCACCATAACACTTACATATCTTTTTGCTGGGAAGTTCACAAAGACTGAATACGTGTATAGAAAATGCTGATCCCAGAAAGTTAGTGGTGCCAATGAGTTTTGCAATCCAATTATGCATTACATAAAATAGAGATTTTTTAAAATCTTCTAATTGGTTTTGAATTTGGTTGACTGAATTGAATGTCTCCTCAGATTTGTTCTGTGACACAGAACAAAAATATCTTCTGTATACCTCAGACTATTACTTGTACTTGTACTGTCTAACATTTATTTTTAGGTAGGAAAAGACAAGGATATTACATGGATCACCTGGAAGTACTTCTTATCCGTAGGTTTTCAGAGCAGTACTTTTAACCCACATTTTCCCAAGGCAGTCAATATATTTCTATATTATCTGCCATTTCTTATCTCATGCATACTAAGTTTTTCAGAGACCTCAAGTGCAAACTTCATCAACATCTTCACCGAGCCGTCCACCACAATACTCAGTCCTCTTTTTAAATACTGTTCACTTACTGTTCGCTAACGTACAAGAAATCCAAGTTTTTCTTTCCATTATTTGTAAAATTTGTATTGACCAACTACCTTGTGTTTAGCACTTCACTATGTTTGCCATATTGAGAGAGACTTTTACAGCTATCTAAAGGCTCGTGCATAAAGCAGAACTTTCTAGAACAAAGCAGAATTGGTGGTTTAATTTCTTTTTCTTCCTCTTAAGCACATGAAACAGCCAAGCCAACAAATATTAAAAACCACAAGAAATCCAGTAATGCCATGTAAATTTAAGGCTATAAAATTTTCAAGATTGCACCTTCATTAGTGATATGACCATGTCATTGAAATCAATGTGAAGTTTTATACATGCTTGAGTATTCTTACTACCTTTTTAATCAACTTAAAAAAAATTAATCCTTGTCTCCTTTCTAAGACTTGCAGATTCTTTTTTTTGTTTGTTTGCTTGCTTGTTTTAGAAGTCTGAACAACAACTTTCAGCACAGCAAATGCGAACATAAGGCAGACAGCTTTCCAAGTCTCCACAACAGCGATGTCAGCCATTCATGATTTGACATTCGTAGCTTTAATGTAAGGTCTGGCCAGAAGGTAAAGCACTGAGAATGGCAGTGATTCCACACTGTAATACTCCGGAACTCGCTCTGGAAGATGGCATCCTATGAAAATTCAGATTCTTACTACCTCAAAAAGCTTAACCATAAGACTCAATCTCACCCTCTAAAACAACTGAGACTATACATTAAGTGTTATGCATGAAACAAATTTTTTAAAAAACCCACAACCTTAGTGCCTTTTATTTACAGTACCAAGTTATGTGCATTACCTAGCGCGCAAATTAAAATACTGTGGTTTTGTCTCACATCATTCACGATCCCCAAAACATTAAGATACAAAAAGCCAACTCTGCCTTAATCAGGCTTTGGTTTTATTTCCTATTACTTGAAAATACATTACTTTTGCCACATGCCACTCCCTTTGCAGTTTGGCACATTTTGTAATTCACTTATACATGATCTTTTAAATTGTAGTACTCTTTCAAAGAAATGGGTGCGATTAACTTTGTTTTTCTAGGAAGTCTGTGCCTACACTTTTGCAATATGCTAAAACAGTTTATCCCTAACTGACAACCCCACATTGCTCCCTAGTGTGAAGCTGTGTAGAAGCAGCACAAATCTAGCAAGAAGAGATTGGAAGCAGCTTGAAAGATACATTTTCTTACCCCAAACCAGTTGTCTGCTCTTTCTTAAGAGGGAAAAAAAGAAAGAAGAACAGGCTTTCACTAGCAAATATTACTTTAAGCCTACCACAGGGAATTATTTCAAATAGTTCTACTTGTTTAAATCTACAAAGGATTAATTCGAGTTACAGGGTCACAATTTCTAATGAAAGAACCCCATTTTCCATTTACAAAATTAAGAAAATGTGTATTACAAGTTTTTACCAAAAGATACACTTAGAATCATAGAATAGTTTGGGTTGGAAGGGACCTTTAAAGGTCATCTAGTCCAACCCCCCTGAAATGAGCAGGGACATCTTCAACTAGATCAGGTTGCCATTTATTAAAAAAATATGTATATTACAATTTTTTACCAAAAGATCGAAAAATGTATCTGCATACTTCAGAGAAATCACTTCTCCTGCTGCTCTTAGTAATAACAAAGCCATAATTTAGTATGTTGGTACAGAATTTAATCTTCCACAGGAAGGAAACCAGTGAAGATTAAACACAAATAGGTATTAATCCTATTTGATATTGCAGCAGAATTATTTTTGCTATTATTTGAAATAAGGTGAAAAAGGTGCTCAAGAATATTGGTGTGTTTACTAGATGCACATCTCTTTAAATCTTTTAGAGAAAAGCTGTTTTAGTAAACATTTAACAAAGAACAGATGGCCTGTTTTAATCATGCGAAAAAACCTGGAGCTCACATTAATACTCCTACCACTGACTACTGGGGCTAGTCACCTCCCTAACCAGCAGCATGGTACAGTCTTCAGTAATACCATTTAATTTTACAATGGACAATTCCTCTTCAATTCCCACTGCTTGACAGTTAATCAATGCTATTAACATGCAATATCGTAACGCAGGACACTCCTAAAGATCGCAGCTTAATAGAGCAAACTAGAAAATCTTCAGGAACTCTGAGGAGTTAAAATAATTTGCAGCTCAACAGGTTACCCAGGACGGTAAAATGATTTTGCATTATCAGTAAAAGCCAACAATATACGAGTAAATAATGAATGAAAACACTATTTGAGAAATTGCTTCTGGAATGCCAAAATCTCACTTTTTCTGGAATTCAAACTTATTTTTAAACTTCCAAACGTGTATCACCAAGATCTGTAAAATTAAAACTGAAGCTTGCCTGCCTTTCACAGCTGCTTACACATTTAGAGCTAAGCTCATTCTCCACAGCCCAAAGCACAGATAGATGTCTCAAACCCGGCCTGTTACGTAAAGTAGCAAGATGGACAGGATGTAGGATTAATCCAGTGAGGGTTAGTGGCAGGGAGGGAGGTTAAGGAGGAGAATCTCTCTGTGGCTTGAACAAGGATTGAACCACAATCAACTGTACTTAAGCACTGAAAGTAGCTGAGTGTCGCTTCCCTAGCAGAGCAGCAACTTGAGCCGATATTGAGCTTTAACAAGTATGAAGCAAGAGCAGCAAAGTATGTGCCATGACTCAGCTAACTTTGTGAAATTTAAACATCAGCACCAACCAAAAAAAGCGACTTTTTAGCAGGACTACTTTCATTTCCCTCGCTGGTATTTCCAGACTCCCTGGTCTTTTCCATATTTTGAAAAAGATCTACTGTAACCGCACTTTATTTAAATTCTCTTGAACTTCAGTTTATTAACTAGGTTGTGCAACAGTAGAGCAAGTGCTCTGCCAGTTCCCACTGGCTCCAAAATACAAACTTCTCCGATATGATATCTATACAATGGATAATTTCACATTAGGTAAATCATTACTGAATATTCTCATTTGCAACAATTGCAGTTCTGTTAAATTATCACCTTCACTTTGGAAAAGTTAAAACAGCAACCTGCGATGAAAGAAAGTTCTTTTAAAACAGAAGATGGACTACAGCATCGCTTCTGGAAGCAGCTCTACCTAGTGCCACAGAAATCACCCCTTTTGAATTTGTATCCTTCCCGATAGCACATTCCCCAAGGTGTTAAAAGCCATCACATGTAGAAATTGCTCCATGATTCTTCCTTTCAAAGGTTAATGAAAGGATTCATCATCCCTCTGTATTATTTTGAACGAACTACTCATCTTGACTCTCCTCCAAACGAATCATTTGGACAGTTTCCGCGTCATGTCTCTATACATTGCTCTGTCCCTGCAATTCTCAACTTGTCTCACCAACACTTTCAGAATTAGGCCTGCCTTGGCGCTCCCTTCATCTGAAGGACACTTCAGTTTTTCTAGACTAACATAAATACCTCTCAGACATTGTCCATCTGCAAATCTCACATATCAGTAAAAACTCCAGAGTAAATAGCAATCAAAATCATGACTAAAATCGCAACCAAATACCAGTACCTACATGCACCAACAGTACAGCTGCAGAGTATTTCTTCCTATAGTAGCTTAAGTCCAGAAACTTCTCAAAGACTACACTCACACCCATAATTCTTTTCAAAATCTGTTTTACCAGTCAGTTTCTTCTCCTTTATTGTGAATGATGATCCCTTCCCTCTTCTGTGAAACTACTGCCTTGAATTGAAGATGTGTGTGTCTTTTTACTTTCCTATATGAAAATACTTAGTATTACCTTAAAATATTTTGGCCAATATGATGCTGTTTAGAAATAACTGGTATCTCAGTATTTCAGAAACTCCTCTAAAAAAATTCTAGTTCCAAAGTGACAACTTGCTTATAAACCAACAACCGTCGTCAGTGATTTTCTCTGCAATAAAGGGAAAGGTATCACACCAGATGAGAATGAAAGAAGTCTATTTTGCAAATAGGCTTGACAGGAATCTTGTATTTTACTGAATCTCTTGCCATACTTCTAAAAACTACAGATGAAAATGTATGGAAAACAGAAGTTCTATTAATACCTTCTTAGCAAGACATAACTTGACAATTAAAAATCACTTTGAATGAAAAAAGTTCATGTTTTAGTAAAGTGCTGCTGCAATACCATTTTATATTTTAAGCAAGCCAATAGAATAGAACAGAACATTCTAAGACTATCCTAAGTCTTTTGCTCTGTTACTACTAATGGAGACCATATTTAAAAAACAGGCACAACTATTAAAAAGTTAAAACTTGCTGATCCAAAGTTTTCGGAAAAACTCTGAATCAAAACAACTAGAATTTTGATGCAAGCAGCATCCTAACAGTGGAGTGGAAGTGATTAAAACCAATCTTAATGTCCTCAGCCACCACTGCAAAAGTACACTCACTGCTGATCTGGTGGAGCTGAAAGTATCACCCAATTACTGTATGTGGAAGAATAAAAACATGCTATACAAAATACAGAGTTTCTTAATTGAGTCTCAGCACAGCTAGAGTATTAGAATTTTATTTTTTTTTCTGGTCACGTACTCTGTGGAGTAACACAGACTACAAAACATGAATGATACCAATGCGGCCATCCAAAAACCAAACACCCCTTTATATTTTACAGTAATCATTTGTAGCAACACTGTTTCATGCTCACATTAAGTGAGAGATATTACTAACCCTACAGAGTATCAGCCAGCCCAAGGAGCACTGATGGTTTGTTCACAGCTCAAAAACAACTAACTTGTGCTGTAAGAGAGCTCTATGTTATTGCCCATCGATCAGAATCAACATCAGTGTTGATCAGACAATCTCAGACAACTGCCACCCCTACGATAATGAAGTGTGTATATTCCAAATTAGCCTTCCACGTAAGAAACTGCAATAGCTATTACATGGATTGTATATATCTGCTGATGCGGTGATCCACAAGACAAATATTTTATTAATACTTTTTTTGCTTCAGATTACTTTGTAACATATACTGGCTTAGATAGCAGTATAAGATTTTTCCTAATGCAAGCAGAGCAGGTCCTAAATATTACACAATAGTAGGCAAACTCTCCTCTCCTCATCACCACCATGTAAACCGGTCAAGAACTCACGATTTTGGTGATTTTTTACTAGCTCTAGCTGTAGAGACACACAGAAAGGGTAGGACAATTAGGTAACAAATTCTGCCAACAAAAGCCATATTACTCATGTTGAGAGCTTGTCTACCTCAAGCCCACCTTCCCCGCACAGCCACGGTCAATGGAGTGTACACAGAAGTGAGGTTTCCTTTATCAAGCAGTAGACATGCCAGAAACACACCAACATGAGTTTTATCACAACAGTTTTGCAGAGTTTATGCTATGCAGTCTATACCACAGATTGGAAAAAGACAGGCAGACCAGCAAGAGTCCTACTGTAAAATGGCCCACAAGCATCATCTTCTTAACACCTCACTTCTGCCACGTAGGACCTGTATTTAAAAATGTGGATGTTTTCTTTGTGAAGTTATGTCTGTGAAGTTACACCTAAACACAGATATCAAGATACCTAGTGCTTGCTAGAGAACTCCTTGGATTAGAGGATATCCAGGAGGTCTACCACCAGTCCTTTACAATCCCTCTAAAACAAGGTGGTGGCTGCACATGTCCAGGCAAGACAGGGAAGTCACGCAGTGGAATAAGAACATTTCAGGATGAAACAGTTTCCAGAGGACCTAGTACAACACTTCAACTTCTCCAGCAAAGCGGGTATAGGAGAGGAAACACCTTCACACAGTCAGCCAAAACAGTAATACTGAAACTGCTATTATTAAATACATAACCCTTATAAAGAGTAACCTAACTTTAGCATATATACAGGCTGAATTGTTGCTCTTGGGCTTGCCTCCACGTTTCCCACCACCTTCAGCTGCACTGTGAAAGCAAAGCAGTTCCTCTGAAATAGTAAAATGCAAACATCCTTCCACTCTGGGGACCATTTCACAGCCATGCTTTGAAATCCAAGGCAAGGTTCTGAGTGAAGAGGGGAAGTGTACTGCCCTGCACTCACAGCCGCCTCTCTCCGCCAGCAGAATTCCCTCCACTCAGTTACTAAATGTCAAATACGTAGATAACCATCCTCTCTGAAGGGTAACCCATTCCTGCATCACACTGTACTGCCATCACCATAGGCTATGACTCTCCGGTATCAACCACAATTTCCACTTAACACCCTGTCCCCTACCCAGAAAAAGAAAACCCAACCAAACAGTCCTGGCTGACTTGGTGTCAGCCTCCCCATAGTAATTAAAGTGATAAATTTCCCCTAAAATTTTGTTTTTCTACAGAAGACTTAAAGTCGCTCAGAGAACCATTTTCAGGGGAATCTTAATTAGCTCATATCTACTTCTTTCAATATGTTTCTCTACTGTTACCAAACCTAAACTACAGTAACGCAGAGCAAACAGCATCAGGTTTATGACCAAGGAAAAAAATCAGACCAGCACACTTGGTGCAAATGCTGCTTCTGCCATAGACAATCAAAAAAGTTCTGCCCATGCTTTCACTGCTGCAAGCAGCAGTAAAGCAAAAGCATTACATGCCACAACAGCAAAAGCATTTCTGTTCTGGTACTTTTTTCCCCCCACCACCCCCTCTAACCCCCAAAAGAGTTAACAGGAAAAACTTATTTAACAGGCTATAAATGTAAATACATAAGGTGTGAGGTAATAAGGCATATATGTATGTTATATGTTTACATAACAGATACATACTATTAAAAAACAAAAATGTAAGTTTATGTGTAAATTCATAAGTGATACTTCCTTTTTAATTTACAAAATTTCTAATAAAGTATGCTTTATTTTAATTCAGATAAAGTACACTGTATCTTATATTTCACATCAAATAAAGTGTACTTTAATCTGAGGAAGGGAGACCAACAGTACAAAGAAAAGCAGCATGTTTTGTTGGGGTTTTTTTACCAGATGAAGCCAAAGGCTATCAGGCCAGGTTATTTTTATTTCTTCTGCCTGCTCTGCAGCACCTAAGGATCAAATAAATACAAGCTTCAGAAATACCACCTGTTTGATGGACATCCTGCGAGCCCTAGTCCATTGCTTGTAAGGGCAGTACGAAATGCCTTACGACTTCAGCAATGAATCAAACGGACCACACTGCAATAAAGACTGCAAGGAAGTACACCAGGAACAGAGATGAGCGCAGACGGGAGCAGCACGGATGTAAGCGTGCATTGCCCCAGTCTATTTACCTGGCACCACTGTGTGCATATGTTGGGTTTTCTTACAGCATACCTGTGCCAGAAAGTCCTCCAACTCAGCTTTATACACCTTATGTCCACGACTATGTGCCACACTTGTGTACACACACCAGCACATTCTTTCTTCTGCATTTGGATATCTTCCAGTCGCTCCATACCAGCCTCAGGAAGCCTTCAAAAGACTTCAGTCATGGCCAGTTCTTTTGGCTTTCTTGTGGTAAGCCACACTCTGCTTTGCCCTGTCCTGGGGCAGCCTCTCACCCCTCTTCTGAGGTCATTCCAATGGAAGGGTCTGCAACGGGTTCAGCCCACCTCCGGGGAAAGACAGTTCTTGGGAGGCACGCTGGGGACCTCAGCTGCCCACCAAGACCTCTCTCATAGAAACGAATGAAGGCAGCAACTGAAGGGCTTTACTTCATACATTCTTAAAAATATAAAATATAGCAATCACCAGAAAAATGGTTTCAAAAGTATTTCTAGACAATTACAGTTTGTTAGCATACAGTGTTTCTTCCAATACATTAGTTAACCCTCTCCCTATATACCTAGGAAAACAGAAGCCCAGCATTTTTGTTTTCAAAGTTCTCCCCCATCAGATTCTAGACTTGCTAAACATGCATGTTTAAGAAGCCTGTACATATCAAAAATGTATCAATCAACAGTTTAATGACAAACATGTATCAGATTACGAGGCTGATGAAGAGGATGCAATTCACAGGGAGCTTTACCAAGAACTTTATCACTTCTCCTATCCACAAGTCCTCATGAAAAAGGAGGAAGTTTTCCCCAAAGGTATAAATATATATCACGTTCTAATAGCTCAAGAAAAGGGCAATGGCCTTAGATGTTTAAGAGTTCAACAGCTGCAACACAGGACTCGAACTCCTGGGTTTTTACTCCCATACCTAGGAAGGAAGTCCCACTGAACTCCCGCGATACTTTGACAATACCATCCATAAGTATTTTAATTAAATAATAACACAGTCTAAATTCTTCCACAGTTTGTAGCAAGATTTTTTCAATTTCACCAGCATATCCTGCAGATAGAGTGTACTAGCATAAAAAAAATGAGTTTAAAGCATTAGAAGAAACAGTACCAGCACAGATACTACACTTCGGTTTCAGTTTGGAGCTGACAAACTTTTAGTTCATCAATGTTTTTATTTGGATGACTTGTAACAGACCCCACTAGACAAATAATACAATACTCTCTCTCTTACCTTGCCATCTCCCCCCTCTTCAAGGTGAAGTTGCACTGTATCCACAGTCAAAAAATGCAATCTTTTTGATTTGTTACTTGAGCTAGTGCCTTTTTTTTTTTAGCTACAACTTGTACTCAGGACTTTTCTACTATAGATTTATAAAACCACACATAATTCCCCAATCCCATGGACTTCTACCACTGTAAAAAAATGTAAGGCACCACGCAAGGCAATGAAAGTTAAACCTGGTGTAAATCAACTTTTAGAATTATTTTTATGTCTTTCAATCTTAAAGTTTGCTGACTTACTCTGATGAAAAGGGTCTAATTTCAGAACTTCCCACAAAAAGCCATATTTGGTAAATGCTTTCCAGCATCATAAGATGATATCCATAGTAGCTCAATCATCCTGTCTCTACTGTTTATGTCTACTCCAAATCCCAAAGCGTTTTATGTGCTGCTGTCCTCACAGGCCAGGTGAGCATATTTAGTACTAGAAGATTCACAATTTAAAATTATCTTGAAGTTAAGATTTTGTTTTGACATTCTAAATGCCATAACCTTAGTTACAAAGAAGTTCCACATCAGAAGAGAAAAAGAAACTCCAAAACCCCACTACCACTTTTATTTATATTAGCTGTCCCTAATAAGTCCCTAATCCATTTTTATCCACTGTTAAACTGTTCTTGTCCAACAGAAATTCAAAAGCTTTCTCCAGACATTGACCAAATGAGTCACCTTTCAACTGAAATAGTAAACACACACTGTTGTCTTGGGAAAAGAGTATTTAAAGTTCCCTGTAACCCTAAGAAAAACTATTAGAAGTTATACACATATTTTTCTTTTTTAAATGGCAGTCTAAATTATTTAGTATTTCAAATACTTGAAAACAAAGAATAAGTGTCATTAGTGTCACTTATGAAACAAATTCTACTTCTTAGTACTTAACTTTTTACATTAATATCTCTAACATACAGGCTGACTCCTCCCTAGTTACCTCCAGCATTGCTACCTCATTCAACATACCGGATGAACAAGACTCCTAGATTAAACCAGATCTGAATGACTAAGATATTACCCTGAAGTCATGTTACCTTGAAATGTTAAGTACAGAAAAGGGAAAGACTGCAAGGAGATGGTCCGTGATGGAAGCAGTGAACGTCAAGCAAGGTAATTTACTGTCCTCTTTTCCACCAGCTTCCACTCTCCGTGAATCTTTTCTATTTTTTTCCAAAAAGTATGTTTGTTCTTTTTTCTTTTAAATTACATCATCATTTCTTTCTAACATGGATCTCCAGCAAAGGCCTTGCCATGGACCCTCTTCTTGAGAAGTGCCCAGCCATGACTGCAAGAGAGTACCTACTTGGATAACTACTGGCTTCAAAATTAGGGAGACACAGCCCAGCATAATGCACACTAAGAAGCCTTAAATCCCATGTCTGTCACTCTGGCCTCAGGCAACTCCCTGTCCCTCTTCCCTTGGTTTCCTCGTGCATAAAATGGAGGATACACATGGCTGGAGACTTTAGAAGATGAACGAATTAGGGGTGGTTGAGGTTTTTCTATGTTATGATTAAAATTACCATTTAAAAAAAGCTCATTTAGCTATTAATTCTTTACCAAGATATGAAGAGAGGCAGTGTTTGTAGGGGTCTGTTTCATGAGATTCAGTGATATTCAAGATCGGGTTTACTGGATAATACACAATAAATAATCACGCCATACCTCAAGTAATAAAAATAAAAAAAAATAAAAAAAGTAAAAAAAAAATAATTAAACAGCTACTTATATCACAGAGTATCTTCTGTGGGTAGAAGAAAGGGAGCAAAGAAAACATGGTTGCATACACGGATCACATCCTATTTCATAGGCACAAGCAACCTGTAGCAACAGTCCTACTTCAGGTCTTTCTTAAGTTCCAGCTTTGCATCTTGCTATCATTCTGTAAACATGACCAACTTAAAATAAGTATATTAAATTACTTAGCATAACATTTTCTATAACTTACTTCCTTGTGTCTTGATACTTAGTTTTAACAGACAAAGTATACACAAACATAACAACCTGCCAACTGTACATACAAACAAGGCAGACTGCAGATGGTAACGAAAAATTAAAGTGTTCTGGATGTCCTCATCACACTCCTCTTTCAGAGGCACTGATGCTTACAGCAATGTAAATACTCAAAAGCTCTTTGGTGTCACATATTAAGTGTGATGGGGACAACAAAAGAAGAGTTAAAAGCTACCTTTTTTTTCTTACATATATATATATTTACAAATATATACGTATATATTCAAACATTTAACTTCCATAGTGTTCTTTAAATTTCCTCTGCTGATATGACCCCCTTCCCAAACTACAGCTGTTTCCATGTTCACTTTCCAATATATATTTAAAAAAAACAAAACAAAACAAAACAAACAAACAACAAACCACAACCCAACCCCAAAACCCTGCAAGGGGGGGGGGGGCAGAATCAGCTAAATCATGTGGTTTCTTCCCTGATACTCAGGAATTAACATTTTCCATACCGTCACGTAGAAGATACACAGTTCTTAGGTTAAATAAGCGCTATGAAGATAAACCAAAACATGATGGAAGGGCAGGTTTTTCCTTTTCTCTCTCCTGCTCGAAATAGAAAAGGAAAATGACCTGAAAACATAACAACTTGTGAGATGGTTTTCTTGCATTTTGTTTTAGATACAGTCCTGAACACTCCTGAACAGTTAAGGAAAAGCAATAATTCTAGAAAAGTCTCTCTGACTAACCAGCCTTTAAACACCTATAGTTGATCAACTCATGCAAATCAGAGGGCAAAAGCTACAATATATCATCACAGTGATGCACTTTACACCAACGATACCTACTTTATGAACGAAAAACTACTAAAGATTTAATGGTGCCAATTAAAGAAGCCAAGAGTTTGCATGGCTCAATCACTGAGTCATAGACCTTTTGCCTATAATAGGTTCCATTATAGCCCTGAGCTCAAGCTGTGGGAAGAGGACTGCAGATGAGTAAGAGGAATTAGTATTTTTAAATGTTATTGCAAAGGAAGGTGTCCTTTAAGCATTATGCAGTTGAGACTCTATCAGCAGTAGAGCAGCTTGCGCTTACTCAGAATCCTAGTTTTAAATGAGATGCTCAGAAATTTGTGGACACCTCACACCTTCAACACGCTATCAAAAAAAAGTGTAAAGCTATCAGTGTAAAGCCCTCACAAATTTAACTAGCATTTCACATGCATTTCCAAACTTGAAATACTTCAGTACTTGTAATTTTTGCGCTGTTATTACCCCCAATTTTTGGTATTCATTTATGTTTACATAAAACAAGGTACGACTGTGTAGTTGAAGACTAAAGTAGTTTGTACTTAACCACAGGATGGCTATAAACAACTGGTGTGATGTACAATGAGGAAAAGAAAATTAAAATGTTAAAGTGCCTCTCAAGATGGCTCCCAGTAAACCCAGTGAAGCATTTGTGCCATAGTACAATATTGTAACACAATCTGATTGTCCACACCAACAACAATTAGGCCTCAGGCACAGGTACAGATTATCTTGAAGGAGAATCATAGAATGGTTAGAGTTGGAAGGGACCTGAAAGATCATCTAGTTCCAACCCCCCTGCCATGGGCAGGGACACCTCCCACTAGATCAGGTTGCTCAAAGCCCCATCCAGCCTGGCCTTGAACACTTCCAGGGATGGGGCATCCACAACTTCCCTGGGCAACTTGTTGCAGTGCCTCACCACCCTCACAGTAAAGAGCTTCTTCCTAATACCTAATCTAAATCTCCCCTCTTTCAGTTTAAAACCGCTACCCCTCATCCTGTCACTACACTCTCTGATGAAGAGTCCCTCCCCATCTCTCCAGTAGGCTCCCTTCAGGTACTGGAAGGCCGCTATAAGGTCTCACCGGAGCCTTCTCTTCTCCAGGCTGAACAATCCCAACTCTCTCAGCCTGTCCTCATAGGAGAGGTGCTCCAGTCCTCTGATCATCTTCGTGGCCCCCCTCTGGACTCACTCCGACGGGTCCATGCCCTTCTTATGTTGTGGGCCCCAGAGAAGGCTAAAGGGAATTTTACTTATTTAGACAGATTGCTATTTATGTGCTTTACTCCTAACAACTGGTGACAATAAAGAGCTACAGCAAAATCTTATTTAGATTAAAAAATAAATGCATTTTCACAAATGTAATTTGGAATATGACAATCACTGAATGTATTAGTTCAAAAATGAGTTAAATACGCTTAGAACAACCATTTATGTTTCATTTTCTACGGGAAGGAAATCTCTATTAAGCAGACTAACAGGGCTGGTAAGACAAGCTTCTGGTCATAGAAGCTTTACCTTCAAATCTGAAAAAAGGGTTTGGTTACCCAAAAAGCTTTTATACTTACACTGGCCAATACAGAAAAAAATCCTTAAGTATTACGTCTTTTGTCAGCCTTACTTTGCTCACATCCTCAAATTATCACAGCTACGCACGTGACTACTCAGATACCCTACCGAAAGCCTCTGTGATTTCAAACGTTTGCATTTATAACACCTTTCTTTGACTAGAAATTGTCTTCGTTACTACCATGATTGTCATACAAAATGTAACAATGCTGTTTAAAACAGAAACGGTTACTTTTTAAATAAAGACGCCACAGTTTCAGTGCTCTTTTGCAATAGCTTTTCTATTCCCTGGTTTGGACAATTTTCCGGAAACAATGCAAAAGTAATTTTTATTTTTAGGTACTCTAGATGATAGAGATCTGAGAAAAGTAGAAGTAAGCCGTTTATGAAATTATTGGTCATCAGTTGTTCATTTACACAGTTACATTATTTAAATATGAGTGATATACTTGTAAGGAGTGGGTTAAGGCAGGAGATGTTGGTATCCAATTGCTGGGCATGTGTCTTAACTTGCAACAGGAATACTGCAACTAGAAAGGCTCCTGAGAAAATTTTACTTCTTTCTAACATTGTGTTGGAAAACTTGTTCTTCCTCAGGAGCTTCCCACACACAACATCCCTAACACCAGAGATCTGAACCAGTGAGGATAAATGAAGACAGAATAAGTTCTTCCCTCAAAAAAAAAAAGAATCTTTTTCCATATAAATTACCCCAGAGCTCACAGACCAGAAGGCCCCGACCTGCTTTGAAGGCTCTCCAGACCAGTTAGTTAACAATGTAAACCCCTTCTCCCATCCCTACCAACTGAGGCAATTAGGTGGTTTACAGGAGTGCTTTGTTTTGGAGTAAGTTTGTACAAGTTAGCGTAGAGACACTTAGAAGAGACAGAGAAGAGCACGAGTTTTTATCTTGTATACCTACTGGTAAGTATATCAGACTTAAGCAATTAATCACTGAAAGAGCAAGACAACTTGCAGATCACACTTCAACTACTTCCAGACCAGGTTTTCTTGTATAACATATTCATGTTCCGCCTCCCACCATCAATGTTTTCTTTGCTTTACTTATGAATACAAGCATCTACCTCTTCAGCATCTACAACTCACAAAATGTGTTCCTGAGTTAAAAGGTAAATATGGTGATCAAGATTTCAGTAAATCTGTGTTTATAACTTGCAAGAAATAAATTGGTAGTTTTCTAGGATTAAAGTAAGGTAGATATTGCCATGTGCGCTGCTAATGTTCCTTTTATGTATTAGTTCCCACAGTTCTGCACGAGAACTTCTGATTATCCAATTAGACACAGTTAGTAAAAGCCTTTTAAATGTAGAAAGTTACTTTCTGAAGCTGCAGTGGTTATATTTTGGATGTACTAGAAGACAAAGCAGAACAGAAGACTACACCCAAAGGCTTTTTGCCTTTTTGAGGATATACAAATGCACAGGAGAAGTCAAGCTGGCATTCGAGAAAGCATGCAGGAGTTGAGGAACAAAGGGTGTTAACCCTTCTCAAGGGAGGGCTCCTGAGGCGGGCACCCCTCAGAGCACCAGGCAGCCAAGCAGGAGCCTGCCTAGGGCGGCGGGGCGGAAGGGGGAGGAGGTTTGTGGCTGCCTGCGTAAGCCCCAGCGCATTACCCGGCTGCACGTTTCCACCCTCTGAAATGGAAAACAGTGATCACGTTTGCCTTCCGTACCAGCGTATTCCCACTGACTCACATTACTCAAAGGTTCTCTGGTGGAAGAAGTTAACAGACATGGAAGGTACGTACCACAGGCTAAAGCCATCTTTTTCTAGCTGGCTTACTAATACTAACCTGTCAAACAACTCAGGTAACTGTGGTTTCATGCTGTCACTTTCCACTACCAGATTTGCAGCTCCACAGAAAGGCTCAGTTATGCCTACTTCATTTCAAATCCAAAGGCAAATGTAACATTTTTAGCGTACATTCTCTTCAGTCTTTCCATGTCTTTTCCAACAAAGGAAGCTAACAACTTCCAGCTGAGTGAGGATACACCATCTTGATCAGCCAACACAGAATTCACTGCTGGGACTCCCCCCTGAAGAGATCATAGAATGGTTTGGGTCAGAAGGGACATTAAAGGTCATCTCATCCAACCCCTCTGCAATGAGCAGGGACATCTTCAACTACATCAGCTTCCTCAGAGCCCCATCCGACCTGACCTCGAATGTTTCCAGGCACAGGGCATCTACCACCTCTCTAGGCAACCTGTGACAGTGCTTCACCACCCTCATCACAAACAATTTCTTCCTTATATCTAGTCTAAATCTACCCTCTTTTAGTTTAAAGCCATTTACCCCGTGTCCTACTGCAACAAGCCCTACTAAAAAGTTTGTCTCCATCTTTCTTATAAGCTTCCTTTAATTACTGAAAGGCTGCAATAACGTCTCCTTGGAGCCTTCTCTTCTCCAGGCTGAACAACCACAACTCTCTCAGCCTGTCTTCATAGGAGAGGTGCTCCAGCCCTTGGATCATCTTTGTGGCCCTCCTCTGGACTCACTCCAACAGGTCCATGTCTTTCCTGTGCTGAGGGCTCCAGAGCTGGACACAGTACTCCAGGTGGGGTCTCACCAGAGCAGAGTAGAGGGGCAGAATTGCCTCCCTCGACCTGCTGGGCACCCTGCTTTTGATGCAGCCCAGGACGCGGTTGGCTTTCTGGGTGCCAGCTCATGTTGAGCTTCTCATCAACGAACACCCCAAAGTCCTTCTCCTCAAGGCTGCTCTCAATCCCTTCATCCCCCAGCCTATATTGATACCCAGGGTTTCCCTGACCCAGGTGCAGGACCTCACACTTGGCCTTGTTGAACCTCATGAGGTTCACAAGGGCCCACTTCTTTAGCTTGTCCAGGTCCCTATGAGATGGCAACCTGTCCCTTAGGCGTGTCAACTGCATCACTTGGCTTGGTGTAATCCACAAACTTGCTGAGGGTGCACTCAATCCTACCATCGTTGATGAAGATTAATTAAACAGTACTGGTCCCAATACACTTTGCTGGGACAGGAGGTCCCTGCACTGTGCTTTACACATTTCAGACACCAGCCTGAGCAGATCCCGCCTGAAGCAAGATTTACGTTGTAACACAGAACTCCGTTCTGTCAATTTTTTTCCCATCTTTTAATCTGTAAGCCTCTAATAGTGGAGATGTAATTCTCTTTAAAAACTTCCCATCTGCATATTGTTGCTTAACATATAAACCTGCTCTCCTTAATCACCTTTCCCAGGCCACTTAAAAGCAGTCCGCAGGGACTTCAGAGTTATACAGACCACAGGTTGAAACCACCCACCCCAAGAAATCTTAATGGATACACGCGACACAGAAAACCAAAAGATATCATCAGTATCAAGTCTATTTTTCTCTTGGGGTGGAAAGACAGCAGTTCTCCAAATGGCCTTTCCATTGCAGTATTTTATTAACTTCAGCATGACAAAGTGGGCTTGAAATCACGGAGTTGTTAAAAATCCTTTGATGTTATATATGCTGCCAAAGATCCATTTATGTCAACGAGCCCAAGATACTTCTTAAGCTGTAGTTCTTTAGTCACAGCAACAAACGAATAGAGCCTCTGAATGTTATATAATATGTATTTGTGACAGGTAACAGGTAGGCCTTTTCCCAGCTCCTCTAGTAACTGAACTAAACTAAGAATTAAATCAGAACAGGTCATAAAACTGGAGGGGAGGAAGAAAAAAAAAAGAAAAAAAAAAAGGGGAGGGGAACCAGCCCCAAACCCCACACTTCCTTTTCTATGACCCAGCACCTCATTTAGCAGTACCAATTGAGATAACTCTTAATTATAATGTTTAAATCATACTTCAGTTCTCCAACCAGTTTGATTAACATTGTTCTATGAAACATTGAATACCTTTAGTGCAGAAACCTTTAGTATCCTAGCTCCAGCTGTTCTTCGCACAATTCATAGTAAAACGTTAAAATCCCTACACACAGGTTTTAAATCAGACATGCCTACTGCAATATCAGGTCTAAATTTTGCATAATATTGTAATAGTATATTATAACCAGAAAGCTGTGTCTAAAGCAACCCTTTGTAAGTAACTAACCCCTCACCACCAGTAACAGTTTCTGAGTTACATTTCCAGGTGTTGTACAGCGCAGCAGGGACCTTCAGGAACTGCTCTGCCATCCCCTGCTCACCATTGCTGTAGAGCACCTCTCAAGAACACCTGGCAGCAACACAAACACGAAACAAATGGTTAACAACCTGAATCCCTGTCCAATGCCTTAGTTACAGAATCATATGGTTTTCAACAAGCTTTCCTGAAATATTTCAAAGGAGTCTAGCGGAGAGAAAGAGTTATGAACCAAGTAGTTTTCCAATATTGTAGGCATGTATCCCTATTTCCACAACTGACGATGCTTGCCCCAGTAAACATCTGCAATATCCCATTAACAAACTGAGATACGAATAACAACTGTAAAGCCCAAAATTTTAGACTAGTTTTAATGACTATATATTTCATATACACTTGTACAAATAAACTGTGAGGTCAACTTTTTATGGTAAGGTGTCACTTTAAATTCAAACGTACACTGTATATTATAAGCCTCCCACTATATTTAGCAACAATTGGCTGGTACAGAAAGATTTCTTCCAAAAATAAAATAAAGCACTTCATATCATTCAGTGCTCACGTGTAAGGAAAATTACGGTATTATCACAGTTATCACAGTCTTGCAGGGCCAAAAAAGATAGGAAGTACCAGAATGCAAGTGGATGGAGGGCCATCTGGAAAGAAAGGAGATGTAAAATGAGAGCGGAAAAAACAAGAGTTCATGTTGACTACTAGATATTAGGAAGTCTGTTATGAAGCTCGTTATGAGTCCTCTCTCTCTTTTCTTACAGGAACACTAAATCCAAAAAATCTATAGAAGTATTAACATCTTAGTTACTGTGGTTATTATGTTCTTTTTGGTTGTGGGAGTTATATAGACATAATAAAACACAATTTAATCAGCACAGTTAAAACTGACTAATGTTTTTTGATTCAACTGATTAAGTCATTCAGTCTGTTTCAAGAAATAAGTCTATTGTAGGTGGTTATATATTCCTTTTGGAAACTCTTGTATTACAAATGAAAACTTCCTCTCTGATCAAAATAACAAGAGTTTACATTCAACAAAATATAAGAAAGTGAAAGATGAAACTTCAGCACTCTCCTACAACATGTTATATCAATATAGCAAAGATATATTTGGCACTGTATACTGAAAAATAAGTGTTGCGCTCTTGAAGACAAATACTTGCAACTTTCCAAAATTAAAAGGTTAATAATATTCTCCAGAAGTTAAGATTTCTTGACATTTCATTTCTACAGCAGCAACCCATGCAGTATAAACTCCCTCCCAGAAGTTCTTAATTTCAGCATAACATACACAAACTGCTGTCTTCTAAGCTTGACTAACACAATAAAACCATTGAGCAAAGGGCTGCATCCAGATGCTCGGTAGCAATTCACAGATGAACAGGTGATGGAAAAACAGAAGCAAAGGAACAAAGATTCCTCCCAGCCCAACAGGGGAAGATGAGAGAGAAATCCACTTGTTTTCTTCCACATATTGTATAACTGCACAACTCTCAGGTGAATCTCTACAATTCACAAACTCCTATGCAAGAAGTGGGCTTTCCTGCAAGAAGTGGGATTTCGTGCTCTGAACTGTTAGACTGGTTGTCTCCGTCTTCTTGAGCTGCACTCTTAAGCAAAGGCAATACTGGAACGAGTGACAAGGAGAGAGTGGGGAGATGGCATGTTTTAGAGTAACCGATATCCGAGTAAGAGTTGTGATAAGGGGGTTTATGAATCTGGGTTTTGAATAAATAACAGTCTTTATGCCCATCATATATATGTTCCTCTTCATAAACAGGGGCAACACTATTACCAACCTTGGCCAGTAACTGAGAAAATTCTAACTAAATAGGTGATATATCAAGGTCAGTAAAATCATAACGAATGATGATTACAGGCTTCATAAATCAAACCCACACTCAGATCACTAAGCCATCGTATTTCTCAGTTGTTTCCTCATAAAGAATACTAACAAATTAATTTGAGTTTTATTTCTAACTTTTCATGCTCTTAAACAATTCTCTATGTTGAAGAAAAAAAATCCCATTCAGTGCCCAAAGAAAACAATTTATTGACAGACACTGGAGGTATCTTCCCTCATTTCAATGCACATGATTCACATCTAATGAAATTGTGCCAAGCTCTCTTTGCTAGAAAGGGGATGTTCTTTCATCTCTTCAATAACAAAACAGCTGCAAATACTTCACAGTTGGAAGAGGAAAAAAGTCCTTCTTTTCTAAAAAAGAATACACACCTCTGAAATCAAATCAGTCATTTATATTTGTGTGAAAAAAAAGGAACAAAACGTGAGAGTTAAAAAAAAATTGTGAGAAGCTGAAGCATGACCTGTTTGCCACTAATTCAATAAAACAAGACAAAGCTTTGACTTCTAATCTAAGTTTTAATTTATCAAAATTTGAGGGAGGACTCAAGGGCTGGTTACTGAGGGCAAGTGCTATAGAAACTTGAGCTGTGTAAGGGTATTATTAAAGGGCCTGAAAGCTCACTGCCAGAGGAAGAGGCAGTCCCCATCTTCCCTCACCAAGCATTCCCACTCCCACACCACCAGCTTGTGTGATCTTGTGGTCACACAGCAAAGTGACGCTGGAAACGTGACCTGGCCAGAAGCGAGCTGGCCAGATAAGCCAGTTCACCAAATGATCACGTGTGCTGATGCAAGGAAGGAGTTAAGGTTTGGTATCCCAGACCTCAGCCACCTTTATTTGCAGGGATTATTTTTTTTTAAGCATATTAGATATTGAGTTACTGAGTTCACACAACTATGCTGGGAAGCTGTCAGTGGACTCTCCGCCCAGGGAAGGGCAAGAGACAGCATGGTGTGACAAAGGTGCACCCTGAAGCAGCCTGTGGAGCAGTAACGGGCACCACAGTGCCAAATGGCTGCCTCTGGCAAGGGCCCATTAGATGACTCAAGCAGCTGGTGCAGGAAAGGTGGGGGGTCTTCCTGGAGTCTCTGTCTCCATTTTAACACAGACATTGGCCATTTCCCTCTCCGTTCCCACTGCTCAGCACTGCTCCACCAGCTCAGCTCAGCCTTTGGCTGCCCCTTCCCAGATCACCGCTTCCTGCCCACGCTCCCTACTCTGCTCCCACCAGCTCCTGAGACACTGCTTCACCATCTTTAAGCCAAACCTGCAAACTTGGGAATTTTTCAAAAGAGAGATCTGTACAAACAGACATTTTAATCACCATGAAAAATTCAAGGGTGTTAATATCTCCTTAGCTACCAAACTTTACAACTCTGTTGACAAAAAGAAGGTACCAAGTATTTAAGTGACATCTCTAAAGAAAACACCAAGCGATTTGTTCCCAAAACCCAGACCACATTGCCACATATATCCCTGTATAATATATATCCATACAAGTAAAAGAACACTGATCCTAGAACAGAAAGGTCTCAAAGAGAATAAAAAAAGGAATGGGAAGGGTACATTCTGATACATTGTTCAGGTGAGACTGTCCCTTTTTAGAAATACCATTCCAGTGGTAGCTTCATAATTGTTTGGCTATCAGTTCTCTCATTGTAACTCAAATGTGAAAATTCAAAACCACTAGCTCACTGAACTGAGGGAAAAAACAACCTCTACAGACCAAAGGTAAAAACTGAACTTCAATGCAATGGTGTCCCATTCCCTTCAGTGGGAACTGAAGATATTTATTCTCCCCAGTGGAAAAAAGGGAGGACGCTTACGCAAAGTTTGTGACACTTGCATTTGAGATACAAGCAAAGGCAGATTAGTTTAAAACAAATGGATGCCTCAAATTCCACATGAAAGAGCAGGATGGGAAACCAGAATAATAATTTCCTGCCTTTTTATTATGGATTATTACTTCGCCTGCAACTTATTCCTTATTAAGATTGTTTAAAGAAATAAAAAAATAAATGTAAAACAAATAATCAAGCATTTCTCCTTTCATTTGCCCCAATTTTCCATCCTTGTTAGTTATGCAGGCTGATGATGACACAGACATGAGAGTTGGTATTAGACTATCAGCTTTCAGTCATGAAAAAAAAAGCTTCTCTGGAACAACAGACTTAAATCTGTTCAAATAAATATAAAATAGGAGAATGTGTTCAGTCATGGAAAAATAAGATGATTGCCAAATCCCACTGGAAGTGACCATCAGCAGATAAGGATACTGCATGAAGTACTGAACAACAACATAAATTTAAAAATATTTCTAGTTAGGTGATTCCTCAGATAATGCTAATGGTTTCAAGAAAAAACACATTCAGGTCACCAACGTAACATAGGAACTTTCAACATGTTCATGCTGAAGAACAAGTCTTGCAACTCTGCAGTCTACAAAATCAATATACTGATACAGACTTGTGTTTTTACGCTAGTGCTGCAAGCTGGCTTTACCTAGAACTCCAGAACAGATAATTTAATGGCACAAATTATCTTCATCACAGTCAAATCATGGCACCTGAGGGAAGAAGTATGCTTGAAGTTGCCTGTACCTCCTGAACAGTAAAAAAGACCAAAAAACCCATAGCAAAACCACCTCAAAACTACAAATCTTTGGCCCAAAGGCCAATTCACTGCAGAATCACTGCACACCCTTATTTACAAAAGTACATATAGCCTTCTCGAGGGTAAGGAAGAAATAAGCCTCTGGATACGTTAAATGTTAATTGTTAGACTAGAATATATCTGAGGAGTTTTAGAATATGATTTTTTGTTGGACAAAATATTTCATATTAATCATTATATCCTTTGAGAGGCCTGCATATGAATTAGCTTGCAGATGGATCAGGTTATCAGCATAACGGACTATTCTACTCCACAGAAGTGAAATGACTTCAATACTTTTAACCAAAGGTAGCTTTAACAGTCTACTTTTCTTTTATTTGGAAAAAATATAGTTAATTACATTGCAGACATTGCTCAAACCCAAGAGTTCTCCAGAGCCTCAACAAAATACAGCAGAAGCCTGTAAACTTTTAAGAAAAAAGTTTACTTACAGCTTCAACTTTCAGATGAATACTATAGAGTCTCTTCTCATCTTTTCTTTCATCATTCTGCACAATTTCTGATACAGCCTAGGTTTTTTACATATATTTTACATAAATACATGCACACATAGGCAAATCTATAAAATTAATATAACATTGTAATCAAGATTCAGCATTAGTGGTTTTTTTAATTCCATTTAGTCTAGCACCTTCAACAATCTTGCCAACATTCACTAGTTTTCTGGTCTGTGAACACTCGAAGAGGGAAATTACAATTTCCAGGGGCAGCCATGATATTTTGCTGAACATGCAATACATACAGTACCCCAAAAGACCAGCTAGCAGTCACGTGAAATAGCATCTGTAACAAAGAATACCCAATGGTGTTTATAACTTTTAAAAAATTTGGAGTTGTTCTACTTATTGACAGGAAGAGAAACAAAAAGCTAAATACTCAAGGGATGAAAAAGCTAGCCATTCTCTCTGGAGCTGTGGGACATATTGCTTATGAATATTAGTTTATGGGGAAAATCCTAACCATCTGAAATTATGTAATTTCTTACCAGATAAAGTTGTAGGACACACATTGAAAGATAACTGGTTACGCGATGACAGAATGGAGATAAGTAAGAAGTCAGTCTCTTCTTACTACTCTTGGGCATTAAAACCATTAAATACCCAGGAGAAAGTCAACTCCATTTTAGTGGTCCAGCAGTAACTGACTTAACATGCACTCTCTGCTGGGCTAGAATATGGTGTCAAACCACTCCAGCTGACAGCAGTTTTCATTAATGTGTCTCTCCATTCAGGTATATCCAAGTATAAATTAAACTGAGGCAGCAACACAGGGTTTGAAAATGCAGGAAGGGCCTGTGACAGGGGTGACCCAGCTGCTGACTCAGCAGGACTTTCCCTGCCTCTTTCCCTGCAAGGGGCGGGGGGGGGGGGCAGGAAACGTCAAAAGAATGTGTTCATACCAAACACAGCTATGAGTTATGATTTAAAGACAAGTCACATGCCCAGAGATAGTAAGGGTAGCAGAGTAAACCTGGCAGTGAACCAATATCACATGTAAAATGAATTCCTTCCCCACAAGAAGCCGGACACCACAACCCAGCATCCTTTGACACTGTCAGTGCCCACCATTGAGCTCTACCACTTTAGTGAAGCATGGAGGTTACACTATAACCTTTTGCCATTTAAATATTCCGATGTTTGACTATAAATAATGCAGATCACATTCGTGGAACATGATTAATCAACAGGACTCAAAACTTCAGCCCACACAGTAGCTGTGGGTAAATAAGAAGTTTTGTGTAACAACACACCCAGGATAGCCTATTCTTGGCAGAGAAAACTCCTACACTTGCCCTATCACTAAGCAAATTCTCTGAAAATAACAATACGTAAGAGCAACTGCATAGCATCAGACCCCCAGAGGCCTGTCTAACCCGACATCCTGTCTCTTGTAAAGTCTATGGAAGAGCAAAAGAACTGGACACACAGTAGATGCACCTCAATAACAAACACCCAGCCACTTCTTATTTATGGCACAGATCTGCTGAGCTAAATGTGGTGCCTCCATGTTTATCAAATGATGATGCATTTTTCTGCATAATATCTCAGAGATCAGCATCTTCATGTGCAGTTCTGAGCTCACCACCTGATAATTTGCTGAATACTCTAAAATAATTCAAGGAGACAAAACCAAGGGACAAACAACCCTTATTTCACATTCACATTCTTCATGAGCCCGTTATCACTCAGAATTTTAGAGGCTTTCACCATCTCTCACTTTCCCTTCCCTCCTAAATCACTCACCTTTGTGCTTTTTTCAAGTGTTACTGTTTTCTGAGGCCTGAGGAAAGGACCCAGAGCTGCACAGCACTTGCTACATCGGCATACCATGCATACATGTAGCAACATGATAACAATCTTTGTTTTGCTCTCTACGACTTCCATAACAATTCCTACCGTTTCATTTCTTTGAATGTCATAGCGCATTTTCAGATAGCCATCTAACACTAAGACAGTGGTCTTAAGGAGAGGGTTTTTGCCTGCCATTTCATTGCCATGACTTGACTCACAGAGCCTACAGCCAAGCGACTGACGTTCCTGTTGTATTTCTAATTATTTAGTTTTCATTATTGTTAGTCTCTTCACCATGTCTGCACTTGGCTCTCAGCTTTGAGTACGTCCACAGCAGCAACAAACTTTGCCACCTGACTTTTCACTCTTTTCCAGATCCTTTTGAGTATTTTGAAGAGCACAAGCCCACAAACCCAACACAGATGCCTCCACTGTGAAAACAAGCAAGCTGCTCCTACCCTCTGCTTTGCACCTTGGCCAATTACCCAGCCACAGCAGAGCCCACCTCCCCACCACACAGCCACGAAGCTCTTCCAAAAGCCTTTGGTGAAGAACATGTCAAAAGAGGGCTTGAAAAACTAAGCACACGGACGGAATGTCCCAACACTATGGTGTTTCTCATGAGTCCATCAAACTCTGTTGAAGCCAGCAACTCACTGATAACAAGGTCCTAATAACCATGTCTAGTTTTCAGCTATTAATTTAAACCAGCTGAATTGTCAATCACCGGCTCTCTCTCCCAGCCAAAATAATTTGCAGTTTTGCACACAAAAATGAAATAACAAGCCCCAGAATTGACATGGCGATTTCTTTCAAGTTAAAAGCAAAAGAACTTCACTTTCCTTCCAACATATCTAGAAACAAAACAGTAATTTGGTTAACCACAAGTATTACAGCCTTCCCATGATAAGGCTAGCTTCAAATCACTGAAAAATAATTACTAAGATGGCTTCTGTTGATTTAAAAGTACATAGTGATTTCCATTTCACTGACTATATTCATTTTGTTGATTCATTTTATACAAATAAAAACAAACCAGTCATTTAAATAACCGTTCTTCAGTCAAGAGTTTTCTGCCAACTGACATGAAGGGAAAACCACGACACAGACAGGAGAGCTACAAGTTCTGTAGTCATCTTAAGAGCAGGGGTTTCGCACATCTGCATGTTTCCCCAGGGGGTGAGGAGGAGCTGAGTTTTCATTGACTTGAAGAATATTTATTTCAGCCAAACAGTTTTCAAGGGGGAAATGCCTGCCTGTCAAGAGTTTCATTACTACAGTCAGGTCTCAAACTAATTACTTAATGGGAAGGTATGTTAACAATAACTTTTACCAAATAAAAATTTAACAGAAGTAGACTAACAGAGAAGTTACTTGGCTAGCTACAACTGTTTGAATTACTGATTTTAATCAAATAACTTGAGTTATCATGTGGTTTTCCTCTATTTAGTTTCAAGCACTTACCTTTGTTCATGCTATTCATCTGCAGTTCAGAACGTTGTAACAGGTTGTATAACTTATTTAAGGATTGAACTGCCTGTGTTTTACCTTCTCACTGATTAGAGGAAATGAACGTCCCAAGAACATTTAACACACCTATCCCTTCTACAAGTAAACCTTTTACTCCAGAACCATCTCTTGTTGCCAAAAAAAGTTTACTGGATAAAAACAGGGAATTAATGCCAGCAAAGAACACCACAGCTTTAGGGCACAGTTGATCTCAAGTCTTCCCTTCCCACACCCCCACCATCACTAGTTGTGAAAGATCCCAGTGGTGCTGGTTTTTGTTCCTTTACCATCTTAGAATCTTACGTTACCATTCCTGTGATTTTCTTTCAGGTTTTTTACGCTAGATGTATCAGCCCTTATCTTCAAGTTAAAAACCACACCTTCTACTTCTTTTTCTGATCTCCCCTGATTTCTGTACTGATTTCTCCGTGCTGTCGTTACCCCCTTTCCAAATACCTGCTCATTTGCTTGGGGTTTTTCACAAAGTCTTGAGTTCTCTGCTTTTTCATTCTGCTTACCCACACAGTCGGTAACACAAAAGGTACGGTCAAGAGCTGCTCTCTCGAGAAGGAACACACAACTCCGCGTGTGTGCAGAAACTGTAATTTAGGTTCCCCAAACAAAGCCTGTGCATGGAGGTGGGGGGACAGGAAAGGCCAACACGGGTATAAAATTTCACAGCAATTTTGAGGAGGACAGGGGAGAGAAAGACAGTCTTGAAGATATTTTTTTGCCTCTTCAGGACGAGAGATTCCTCCTCCCCCCCAGAAAGACAATCTCCTTCCCCTTGCCCAGCTTAGTCCCCAACCTCCCTCCCAGGGCTTCCCCACCCTATGGCACCTCCAGCGCTCCCCCCTCCTCTCTTCCACAGGGAATGTGGAAGCCTCTCCCAGCTGCTGAGCTGTTCCATCTACCACTCCTTGTCAGCTGCCTCTCTGTAGCCCATACATCTGATTCCCAGACCCACCTCACGCTGTGCAGAGCGGCTAACAGAAGCAGCCGGCAGGCAGCAGCGGAGGGGACTGCTGAGCAGCTGCTTTCCGCAAAGGCCTGGGACACGGGCTAGGACAGCTGTTTTTATGATTTATTAAGCTTATTGTAGCATCGTATCATTATGACTGCATTCCAACAATTGTCTCCAAATATTTATGGGCAGAGCTACTTGCTTGGCATTAGTTACCAACTGGTTTTAAAAAAAATAATTAAATCTCTGATATCTTGACCACCTATTCATTCAGTACCAAAACCTCTTGAATGATGACTGATAGAGCCAGAGGCAAGCAATGGCAAACACAAAGACCCCAAAAGGCACTTTTTCAGCTGAAACTTAACATACTAGCCTGGATGTAAACCTGCCAAGCTACAGAGGATCAAGATGTTTTACCGTTTTTAGCTTTTAATTGAAAAATAATGTGGAAGCAATACATTTTCATCAAAACCCAGCAGATCAGAGACTCAATAAAATAAACCTTCTATCCTATTTGAGATTTCATTTAAGCCTCAGAAAATTTGATTCCAGACTATGAGTCACAACTGCTGTCTTCTCCTTGCATAAACTGTTGCCCCACCACTTCTCAGTTGCATTACTTAGTGTTGAAGAAGTTCATCCTGGATATTTGTTCACATGTAAAAATTTCAGCTTTAACTTTAAACCGCAAAACATTCCCTTAGGATTTAAAGAAAACCCTCAGTTTGCCCAAAACAAACACAGTACAACACACACTTCTTTCTCCAAGTTGCAAATACAAAAGTTCATAGTTTAAATGACAACTCTCACACATGCTTTCCATTTTCCCCACAAAGGAATCAACACCAAAAAAGTGCAGGTATTCAGCTTGTCCTGTTGCTGCTTCACATTTCAGTCTATCCATAATGTTATCCTGTAAAAATTACTGTAAGGACATTAGCAAGCTAGCCGAACCTCATTTTACCTTCAGCCTCTGTGCACGAAGAAAGCCACACAACCAGTAACAAACACCAGAATCAAACAGGAGCAACTATTTTCAAACCATAGTTCTTATGTATCCTGAAATGCATTTACAGTAAATTAAAACAGTTTCTACTCGTTGGAAGTAGCTTACCTGAAGGACAGGCACTTTTTGTGGTGTGTTTTGTGGTGACTGGTGAAGCTGTGCCCAAGACTGATGATGAGGATGTGGGGGTGGTGAAGACTGATGATGTATCCCTGGATGAGGCTGCATGGGAGGACAGGTTGGCATTTGCTGTTGAAAAGACTGCTGTTGACTAGGAAGCTGCTGGCCAGATATTAGTCGCTCTTGTATTGCTTGTGGATCTGCAAGGCCAACACCTGGACAACCATTTGGTCTCATGTGCCCACCCATCTCCCGTGGTGTTGAAGACATACCCATAAATGGACGATTCTGTTGCATGTTTCGGGGGCCCATATTCCTTTGTCCAATTCCCATGGCACCAGGGGGCTGGTGTGACGGCTGAGGATGGGGTATATTTGGATAACTGCCAACTTCCATTGGTATTCCAGCACTACCAGGTCTAACCTGTGGAGGAGGTGTACCTGCTGGATTACTCATTGCTTTCATAGGTGACATGGGAGGTGGAGAGGCATAAGTTCCCTGAGGCTGTGAAGGGTGCATAGTTTGTGTGTTCATTTGGTTAAGTGAGCCACTAGGGTGGATGGGCTGCTGGTGCATTAGTCCTTGACCACTGTTTGATGGAAATCCGACAGCATTTGGGTATCTTGGTACAGATTGATTCATTGGAGTGTTATTTGTAAGGCCTAAATTCTGATTCATCCCTGTATTATTAACTAATCCCTGATTAAGGTTACTGTAAGGATATCGAGAATACTGCCCTGAGTTGTTTATAGTAGGTGAGGGTACCGTCTGGCTCCGAGAACTAAAATTAAGTGTTTGCGGCCTAACAGCACCCTGCTGGGGAGGATTAGGGGAGAATCTGGGACTGTGGGCTACTGATTCTCCATGGAGAGCAGTGGGGGGATGGTGGTGAAATTGCTGGACTGAGTGTCGCAAAGAAGGTGCCATACTGGGATTCTGCTGGGGCACATGAGACAAGTGGCCAGGTCCTGAGGTGGCAATGAAAGGGTTTCCCTGATTGAGGCCTTCTTGGCCTTGAGAAAACTGGTTCATCCTCTGCTGTTGCGGCTGACCATGCTGCTGCATTGAAAAATCACCACGAGCCATGTAGTTTCCCATCTGCTGCATGTGCTGAGGATGGCCCTGCCCAGGGGGTCCGGAGGGTGCCTGTGGCGGCTGTGTCGGTTGCGGTTGCTGCTGCTGTTGCTGCTGGTACGGTGCTCTTATCTGGTCTGGCACTTGAACTGCCCGTGGTCCCCACATGGAGCCACTGTCTACAAAGGGCTGCCCGTGCCTTTCGTTCTGCATGCTGGGATAGACTCCCATCTGACCACCAGCACCACTGCCGTGAGGAACCTGAGGAACTGGAGGGTTGTGATACTGTGAATGAGGAGACGCTATACCATTCCCAGGGGCATTGCTTATCATCCTGTTCGGCTGATCCATCAGGTGCATTTTCTGCTGTTCGTATTGATTATAGTGATCAAAATGGGTCAACTTGGCTTGATTTTGATTTGCAGGGGGATGATGAAGAGATGACTGTAAAGAGGGAAATCCTTGATCCATGGGCATTTGCTGCCCCATAGGATTTACTGTATTTTCAGGATATCCACATTCTCCAAGACCTTCCAACCCTTCACTGAAAATATTCCCATCTTCTCCAAACAGACTCATCATTCCTGGATCTGCCATCTTTTTTCAGCACACAGCTCCTCGGAGCTACAACTAGAACGCTAGTCTGTGCTTCACCTCGGCGAGGTGTTTTGTCCTCAAAGCCTTTAATCCTCAACTAATCTCCTTCATGTCATTCCATATTTCCTTAATTCTTTTGGACCACGCAGTGTCAGGCAAAGTCTGGTTACTGCTCCTAGAAAAAGCAGAAGAAGCGGGGGAGAGAGAGAGGAAGATATTGAAATCAAGTCAGGCAATATAAAAGAAAACATACTTGACTGGTTTTTTTAGACAATGCTAGCTAGTTTCAGCCCTTGAAATACATCTTAAAAATCTATTTCAATTTATGAAGGATTCATTAGCTTTATCAGAAGCTTTATTACGATAGAGAGTTAGGAAGCAAGCAAAATACTAGCCTTAACCTTAAATTAATCCATTCACTACACTTCCTAGTGCTCCTTTCTTGGGTGGAATAGAACAAAAGAACACAACATGCAGCAGCAGCAGCTGCCACAGCAGGTAGGCAGATGTATGAATATAGCCAAGCAGCCCATCTGCTGAACTAAAGCCCTGAAAACGCTCTAGTTACCAACAGCGTGTCCTTAACCTTATTCCCCTGAGCTGCGTAATCAGATGAGCAAGCAGAAGCACCAAGTCCTACGATGGACTAAAGTTAGTTACACGGACAACAGATTTTTCAAACGTGCACAGGGATGACCCTCTAAAACACACCCAATGCCAAGACTTAGCATTTAGGAAGGAAAAAAAATATATATATATTTTTAAGCACACAATTTATCTTAATTTAATGAAGCTGTAAACTGAAAGACACAGCACTTCTTCCCATTTAAGCAAAACTACATGCTCAATATGTGTAAGAAAATCAAATTCAAAAGCTTCATTCTATGATAGGCTAGATTTCTCAATCCATACCCTAATTTCTCTCATGATGATAGCAGGGAACACTATCATTGTAGTTCATTATTCATCTTCAGGCAATCATGGTACTAACTGCAACTACAGCACTTTAGAAGACCACACTGAAGTTTTATTCTCTCTAGAATTATAATCTTGAAAACTCACTCAGGAACATTAGTAATGGTAAAAGAATTTAAATAACAAAATGCTAACCTAACAGGGTACACACTTGTACTTTGGAAAAAAGAAAAAAGCAACACACAGTAACAAAGCATATTCAGAAAGTTTCCCATTTAGGTGTTTCACAGGGAAGACTGGCATGTTCTGAAATGCGTCCCCTGTCCTCTTTCTGGAACAACTCAAAAGATTTTGATTGGATCTCCTAATTATGAACAAAACTAGCCTAATGCTATCTTTCTTTCTTAAGATCAGAATTTTAAATGCTATGTCTTATATGTCAAAATAAACTTTAAGACAATAGTCAAGGAAGCCCACCCACATAGCAAATAAAAACAACTATTTTTGCATCTTCGCCATAATTTAGTATCAACTGTACTTGCAGATAACAACTTGTCCTTAATCAGTGATCAAAGAAAAGAAGATTTACAAGTTTGTATTTTCACATCTTGCATTTTGTTGCAGAGGAGGGATGCCTCCAGTCACTTTGGATGCAAAATGCCAGGCCAGACTATTTTAACTGAAGGCAATTTGTCCCAGACAAGTTTTAGGGAGAAAGTATCAGCACATTTATTACACTTCTTGTGCCCATTGTCAAGAGGACCTTCTACAGCATAAAGCAGAGGGCAAGAGGAAAAGCACAAGCATTTATCACTCCTCTTAAAATAGCATTTGAATGTCACCTTTAAAACCACACTCTTAAATCTCTTTAGTGCTCAGCTGGGATATTAACACTTATATTTCTAAATCACTTGGGGGAAAATTCCTATGAGCCATCTTCATATCTCTACTATCTATTTCTTCTGATTTTATTTTCTTTATTAAGCAGAAACCATCTGTAATATTTATGACCTCGACCAGTTTATTAAAGCACAACATAAGGAAGTTCCAAAACCAAGGTGAGAATGAGCCTCCTTCACCAAAACGAGCTTTTGGTATTAAGACTGCTCTGTCATGGTGTCATAGTTTCATCTGGGATAGAGTTCACTTTCTTACTAGCAGCTGGTATAGTGCTATGTTTTGGATTTGGGATGAGAATGGTGTTGACAGCATACTGGTGGTTTTGGTTGTTGCTAAGCAGTCAAGGCCTTTTCTGCTCCTTCCACCACCCCACCAGCAAGTAGGCTGGGAGTGCACAAAAAATCGGGAGGAGACATGGCTGGGACAGCTGACCCCAACTGACTAAAGGGATGTTCCATACCATGTGACATTGTGCTCAGTATATAAAGCTGGGGGAAGAAGGAGGAAGGGGGGGGACATTCGGAGTGATGGTGTTTGTCTTCCTAAGTAACCGTTACGTGTGATGGAGCCCTGCTTTCCTGGAGATGGCTGAACACCTGCCTGCCAATGGAAAGCAGTGAATGAAGTTCTTGTTTTGCTTTGCTTGCGTTACCTTACTTATTAAATTGTCTTTACCTCAACCCACGAGTTTTCTCACTTTTACTCCTCTGATTCTCTCCCCCATCCCACAGTGAGGGGAGTGAGGGAGCAGCTGCATGGTACTAAGTTGCCAACTGGGGTTCAACCACAACACGGGATAAAGAACCCTCCAGTGATTTAAAATTGCTCGAGGAGTTCTGACACTGCTACCTCTGCTGATGCTCACGGCCATCAGGAGCTGGCAAAGCTGGATATCAGTGTGTACTGAGAGTCTCCATCTAACGGAACAGTCTCTTTGCTTGGAAATGCTAAAAAGCATGGAGCACAGATACTGTTACCTCCCAGTCACGGATGTAATCTGGGCAATATCAAACTTGAACTAAGTAGAGTGTCTCACCATCAGCTAACCCATTCACAACCACAGAACTACGAACAGGTAAGAATTTTCACTCCTTCTGTCATGCCTACTGAAAGAACAATTTTTGAAGATAAGCATGCTCTACTCTCCTGAAGCACTAATGAAACTTTGCAATAAAAATAACTGAAATCTACATAGAAGAACTCTCTTTGCTATCAGTTATAGACAAGCTAACAGAGCACTCCCAGAAACAAGGTTATAAGCAGCAAGCGTGCATTTGAATCGTACCGCTTTGTTTACTGCTTTTCAACTGATAGGCTTCTATTAAAATTCAGGCCAGAATCAGCCACTGATAATGTCAGCTAACAGTAGTTATGACCTGCTACTATACCCTATTTTAACTTGGTTTTCTGGGTAAGGGTTTTGTTTAATTAAACACACTTTATTTCTGCCCAGATGACTACATCCCAATTTGCAGGTTCGGGCTAAGGATTGTACTTTACAATGAAGGAGACATGCTATGGAACCTAGCACTCACCCAGCTTCCTGAGCACGTGGTCTTTCAAAAGAAAAGTACCCACTAAGTTTATGATGCAGTTTGTATGCAAACAAATCCATCACCTAAATTAAGAGCAAAACCACCGTGTGCCACTATTTGTTATTTTAGTTCTGCATTTTTATCTGAAGTATGAATTGATTTAATGTTTGAGCTGTTGATGCTAAAGCTATATTAGTTTGAAACACAGCATGAGAATGTGTTTAAGAAGATGTCTCAAAATTGTAGTAATATTTCTTCAGATTTAAGTTTGGCCTTAAATTTAACGACCACAGCCCTTTACAGTCAGTTGTGCTCTTGCCAAACCTTCTTCTACTTCCCCAAATAAAAGTCACACCTCTGATGTGATACCTGGCTAACAGCACATGTTGAAGAATGAAAGACAGCAGCAGCTACAGCCTGATCAAAATAAATTAACCAACGTTTTGATAAGAAAACAGTCAATACTGGAATTACCTCATAAGCTTTCAACCTTCTACACTAACAGGATAGGTGTCTTCTAGACAGTTAAGCAATTCATGAGAGTCACAGCTTTATTTTAAGTTGCAATCATTTCTTTGCTTCTTTCACTACAAGCAATGCATTTTTTCCTCTGCTTAAATCCTCAAGGCTGGTCCAAAAAAAGTAAAAACAAAAAAAAGTCCACACACAAAGGTAGGACCTGCATCAAGCAACAATTCTAGCTAAAATATTCACTAAGTGCCACTGTTCACTTCCCCATGAAAGAAGACACACTAACAGCAAGACTGACCATGATAAACTGTGGTTACAGTCTTTTTTTGGACTAAATAGTTTAAAAGCATTGTACATCATCTTCTCTACCATCCCCTAAGTCAAAACTAACAGACATCCATGAAGCAGTGACTATTTTCCGGGCACAAAGGACAGAGTACCTGAACCCTTAGAAAGGTGGATTGCTGAATAAGTGTGAACGTATGAAGAGACAGTGAACTTTAAAAAAAAAAAAAAAACTTAAACAAACTATACAGATTCTACTATAAAATTCTATAGCTTTTGTGTTCCTGAACATGAAAGACTGCACCAAGACTGAACTAAAGAATCAATGAATATATTTCCTTAAGACTGCCTAGACAACCTATCTCTGTTCAAAGCAATGGTATGATCCCAACTACCAGGACACAGTCAATTGCTTAACAACCCTGTTGTCTCAACAGACAAAGCTTACATTTACTCCAGTCTGCCACATTCCAATCCTGAACAGCTAGATCTCAAATTTAAGCAGTAGTTAACCATTGCTCAACTTAATATTTCAGAGCCACATGGACTCAGTAGCCTTGGGCAGCTTCCCACTTTTATGAGTGCAACAAAACTGGCTGCTGCATACGCATAACCCAATCTAGGGCTGCAAACACTAAAACCTGAACTTCATTAGTCTTGGTCCCAGAGCAGCAGATCCAGGCAGTCAAGACCACGAAGCAGCAAGGTCAGCACACAGATGCACATGCCCTTCGCAAAGCCATCCTCACATTCTGCCATTCAGAAGAACTTTTTGTAAATAAACAGGTTCCTCAATTCAGCTATCAAACCCTCTATACAAGAAATTTAGCAGCATTTCTTGAACCTGAGAAGGCAGCTAATACTGACTGCTTCAAGCTTTGAAGTGAGATGTGTCATGCAGAGTTGATATTTTTACAGCTATCGGTTGATATATCAGACAAAACTCTTCAGTATTTGACAGACAAAACAGTTATTCATATAATGGAACTATGCACCTACAACACAAAACAATAAACACTGCAAATACCATGCTATTTTGAAGAACTAGGCTAAAAAGACCTCTCATGATAAAAACCAAAGCCATGCCAAAGGTCATTTTGAGACTGGAGCCTCAAAATGTAGGATTAAACATTAGGCTACTAAATCTGTATTTAAACATTGCATATTTAAACTGCTTTTCAAAACTGCTAAGCTCCTGCTGGCTGTTAGGGGTAGTAATTTAAGCGTTTGCTGTATGGAAGTAGATGACACAAATGACAGCAATTAAAGTCACATTCTTATTTTATGAACAAAGTTGGGGGAAAACATTCACCAAAAACTTCATAAACACATGTAACACCCTGACAACATAGCAAAAGCCATGCCAAGACATTCAAACTGGGGAAAACGGCTAATGAGACTTCCACCTTTCAGCTCATTTACCTACTGAGCTAATAGCGCTGCTGATGCCAGGACAGTTATGCAAGTGCCTGACCGTGTCCGTGGGAAGCACGCCTGGACTCCTGCGTGTTTAACACTTAGTTCTCATGGCTGTCACAGACAACTCTTCATGCCTGGTACATTCCTCCTGCATACAGATTAGTCAAAACAGAAGAGCAGATCTGTAAAGCGATTGCAACATGATTCCTGACTGTAACTTCCAAAAGAAACTTGGTTATCTGAATGCCTAAAGACATATTTTCCCCCCCCTTCATACAGAATGGTTTCCTAGTATGCACTTCACACAGTACAGACAGCTGTGTTAAAAATTAAGTCCGTATAGTTTGTATCAGATCAAAGGATGGCAGGAATCTCGTTCCCCCCCGCCCCAGGAAAGGGAGATGGGACGTGCAAGGATGAAAAGAATGACCTCATGTATTTCTGCCTTCAGTAGGAAGAGTCAGCAAATATGGTACAAGCATTTCTGAAAAGTTTAATTTCACATCTATCATAGTAAAATTCAGTTAGTTCTTTAGAGAAACACTTTCTCTAAAGTCAGTTTTTGCTTGTGTGCAGTCAGCTAAACACCATGAATGCTAGTCAGTAACAACTTTGGGGCAAGAATTTAATGAAATTGTGAGTTTCCCATACAATACTTAAGTAGAAACCAGATTGCATTTGATTTCCTTAATGCATCGTATACTTTGGCAAAGAACAGGCATTTACAGAGGCAGCTGAGGGCACAAGAGCCTTCGAATATTTGGCAGCTTGCTGCTGTCAAGCAGCTGATGCAGGAATGACCAGCTAGAGTTCAGCCTGTGCCACACATTTGGAAACAATATCCTACGTCACTCAAGTTCACAGGAGCTCCGACAGGAGACCACAACAGCACCACGTAGGAGTACTCTGATGCAAACCCACCCAGACTCATTGTTACATCATACAGTCCTCGTTGCAAATGACTCCAGCATTTGCAGCACCACCTGGGCTGCAAACTCTTCTCCTAACGTGGGGCACTGCTAATTTTAAGTCAGCACCTACAACACTAAGTAAGAAGCTTCAGTATGTCTTTCCTTTCCAGTCCAGAAGGAAAAGAGGAAAGTTTATAGCCGTTCATTAGGAGTACATACTCAGACGTTTTTAATGAGGTAACCAGAGGAATAAAGAAATGTTTTTTACATTTAAATACATTACAAACATAAGGTGGGAGGAGAGGAGACAAGCCTAAGCCAGAAACACTTCAGTTTTAGTGTTACATAGCCTGGAATTTTAAGAGGCCTTTTTTGGTCATACGACCACCCTCCTCTCCCAACATCAGTTCAAAATACAGATGTGAGGAGAAGGCGGTTTATCTAAAAATAGCCCTAGATAAGCAAGAGAAACAACTGCAGCCACAAAAATATTTCAGGAATACCTTTTTAAAATATTTGATAGTGGTGTTATCTTGCAAACGGCTCTAGAAAGGGTAACACATTCAACACAAGCCTAAACGAGGTTTGAAGGTGACAAGCGCGGCCCATGTCGCCGGTCCCACTGCTGGCCCGGCGAACAAAACGCCCCCGGGTAGGGCCAAGGGGAGAGGGGAATGTGGTGGCAGGGAGAAGACTTATATTGTTGCCATCAGTCCCGAAGAAATCTCGCAGCAATTACATTCTCTTATAAAGCTGACACTAAACCGGCCTGGGGATTCAAGAGGTGGGGCCAGCGGCGACCCGCTGAGGCACTGAAAAAACACCCCGCGCAAGTGATTACTCTTGTTAAGGGCCGTGCTTTTTGTGCACCTACTGCAGTTGTCACTGATTAACCAACTGATCTGGCAATTTCCTACATTCTTTTGCATTTAAAAAGGATCTGAGAGGCCGAGAGTCATCCCCTTTTCATATTCCGGGGTCGGGGGGGGGGGAGGCTGCGCCCCGTCCGGAGGGGCCCCCGCTCCTGCTGCCCTCCTCCCCCAGCCCTGGGCCTGCCAGGCCTGCAGCTGAAAATAATTTATCTCTTCACTCTGCCGGGCTCCCGGCACATGCGATTGGGAGGGAAACGTATCCATCATGAATAAACTTGAGCACAAAGACAGGCCGAGTGTCACAGGATACAGAAGGGCAGAGGTCGCCACGGCGAGCGGGAGGGTCGGGCCTGGCCGGGCCCGCATGGCCGCCTCAGGCCGCAGCCCTTCCAGTTTGTCACATCCCCCGGAGTAAACAAAGCCCTCACCCTGGCCCAACTCTGAAAAAAAAAAAAAAAAACCACAAAAAAAAACCCACCGCAAACCACCAACCAAAACCCAACAAAACCGTTGTAAACAACAAAATAATCGGAGAGGCGAAGAAGCTCGAAGTGAAATGCGGCCTTTTCCTCTTCCTTTCGCTGGAAGTAGCTCGCAGTGTTTACACCCAGAAAGCTGGGAACTGTAAAAATTCATGAGGTGGATACTCAAATGGTTCCCAGGGTTTCCGAACATGTGATTTTTCACTGAAATGTATTTTTTTAATCACGGGCAGGTTTTAAGACTTAATCGTATCCCAAAAGGCTATTTCCAGCTCTAGAATTATGAGCGCTTTAAAGTAGCCAGACCCTATATTTTACTTTACCTGCTATAAGGCCAATACAATCATGTTTCATTCATAGTTTATGAAGTCTGAAAAACCACTTGATGAAATTACAGTCTACCGATACCACACATGGTATATTTGTCCACGTATATTCTATAATCATTTCAATTTATGACTTGTACTTAAGAGTCATTTTCCTGTACATGTGTTCTTCATAAATACTGGTAGATCACAGTCTGCGCTTGTACAGGAACCACATATCCACACTCATTTCTGTGAAGATAAATACACCTTATACATCCAAAGTGAAAAGCCAGAGTTTTCACAGAACTAAAGAGAACATATTTCAGGATTGGGGAACAAAATGGTAGTTCTCCCTTACGCTCTTTACATGTGGCAAGATGAATCATCCTACATCTGAGCTTAAGCCCTCACTCAACTTCCAGTATTGATAATTTTTGCCCAGTACACTTAAGCATACTTTCAGCAATGAAAAAAATATTACATATTACATTGGAAAAGGATTACAAATTATCTTTTTTAGAAAAAAAATAAAAATCAATGTTTTATAAAGTATTTTAAATGAAATCACACATGATCCCACTGGATTTTACAAATGTTAACTTTCTGTAAGAAAAAAAAAGGCGTGTAATACCAGGCTGATGATGTGTTTTATCATATGCAATAGATTATTTAAAAAAAAAAATGTTAAATTGTTTCGCTAACAAAGTCCACTGTAAAAAAAAAAAAAAAAGGGGTTGGGGAGGGATGGGTGTGGAGAAAGACAGCACACTGCAGGACACAATGCAGCAAATGGAGTGAATAGATCTCAGGAACCTTCATTTACTGCCTGGACTAAGTAACTCAAATAATGTCCCACAGAATATGGGGGAGAGCCGAGATGCAGGGCCAAAAAGACCTTCCACAACTATTGTTTGTTGGACTACTTATTTGAGTTTTTTGTTTGTTTGTTTTAACAAAATTAAGATACACATCTTGAACATCCTTTTTTTTTTTGAAGAAGAAGGATATGCCATAAAAGGTGGTTTATTCTTGGCCTGTGGAATGGAAGCAGGCTCTTGCATGTACAACTGAAGTTTGAGTGTTTTTGTTTGTTGGTTTTTTTTAACATGATGCCTGTCTCACAGCGAGCATGAGTGCTTATTCAGACCACAACATAAATGACTATACAAAGCTGTTCTATGCAATGGAGAATGCCAAAGGAAGGAGAGTTTGGAGCTCTCAACAGCTCCTAGTGTATAAGACTAAGACATTTAAGAGTAAACAAACTGCTGTGTTCAAGTTCACTTAGATGTGGAAAAAGGGGGCCTATACAATTAAGCAGCAGTGCCAGAAATTATAAGTCACAATGGGGACTGTCAGATGAGTGCCACCCTCATCAGGCATCGTGTGCAGTGTGGCTTTTCTTTCCAGGCAGGATTGACCTAGAACGCTTTTCCTCTGTAAACACAGGGAAGATTCAAAAGGAAGAGAACCAAATTTTCTCATGGAAAACTTTAATGGGTCCCCAGTTTCTTCTTCACAAAGAAGAAAACTAACTAGGGTATTTTTAAGCGTGTTGCTTAATTGATACACACTTCTAAAATGACTCCAATGTAGTTATGTTCAAACAAACAAACAAAAAAAAGCCTTCCAGGGAAAAGTTTGTCATCTAAAGTTTTAGAACTATGCAGTCTCACTCCCCTCTTCATCAAGATTGTGAAGAACTTGGAAGCAGTCTGCAAGTCAAAGATAATCACTGACCCAGCGCCCAGAGCCATAGTCATTCAAGCTATGCAAGTAGTAGAAGCAGCTGACATTCACCCACCACAAAATCTTCTACGCCCAACGGGAAAGTTCTTGAGCTACCTTCAATTCTCCACAAACTTTACAGAGATTGATGATGAACATACAAGAACACTGCTGCATTCATGGATAAGATGTGAAAGGAAGTTTTTACTCATCTGAAAACAAACTTGGAAACTGGTTCCATTTCACAGTAGGTAGCTCCACTTTCTCTCAAAAAGCAGAGAGAATTAATTAAAGCAGAATCTCTTGATTTTTGTAACAGAAAGCACTATGTTCCTAATGATTCACATTCCATTTAAATTTACCTTTCAAGCTTATCAATCTTGCTTCACCATCTACAGTGGACTAGAAGTTTCCAAGTCCTTTTAAACAAACGAACAAAACCAAAACCAACCAAAAAAATACATTCTCATATTGCCCTCCCCTCAAAAAAACTAAAAATGTATTTCTACTCACTAGAAGACTTCTGTGAGGTTAAAATTTAGTGTAGAGGTTTTTGATACTTTGGGGTTTTTTGTTTGGTTGTTTTTTTAAGTATGAAAAACAAGCAAATTAAAGGAGGGGGACAGACGGACTAAAAGATTAGAATACTATTTTACGAGTGTGAGAAATAGGAAGATTTATTTTAATAACTCTTCCAGAGTTTAGACTGCAGACTTTGCTGGACTAGCAATTTCTTTGTGTTTGTAAATACCTGGAAAAGTAGAAGTCTGACCAGTAAAATGGCTCAGCCAACAACACAAACAAAAAACAAATAAGCAAAAACACTTAAGCAGCAAAGACCCCAGAACAAAAGACTTCAGGTCTCTTCGTCAAGTACTGTATGAAGACTACTACCATACAGATTTGTGTAACCAGCCAAGTTTAGAGCTATTTTATTTCCTATTCACGGTCTGATTGTCAGAACAAGACCTACAACAGTAGTGTACTAGCTATGCTAAAGGACATTGCAGAAACGCTACTAGGAAAATCTTCACTCTATCAAGGGTCAAAAACCTGCTACTCAAAAGGTGAAAAAACTCAAACAGCTAAAATCGTATTCTTTTGCTTATGATCTATGTAGAGAAAGAAATCAGAATAGGTACAAAGAACTTTGAAGTTCCAGTGCTAAACATTTCTAAAATTATTTTATCTCTACAAAAAACTTCATTCAGAATACAATAGCCAACAAAAGACTAAAAGCATGAACGCCTACACCGTGTTTTACTTAAGCAAACAGTAAACGGCATTATTACAGCATCCTTAGTACATCAAGAACTGTCCTGATGGCCTGTCTTTCTAAGTTAGCATGCAAATACTTACATCACCTGAACCAGATAATACAGTGCACAGCTGAGGAAAAAGCACAGATGAGGTTCTGCTACAGATCAATTGATTTAGGAGTCACAGAAATTAGTGGCAGATGAAATGCTTATGCTCTATAATAAAATATTATTTGGACCTACAGCTGAGACTAGGGTAACTGTTTCATTAGTGATGCTTGAAAAGCAATAAAATGTAGCTCCTTGTGTCCCCCCCACTTAGAAGTATTTGAAAGTGATGAGGAACTGCCTGCTGCCACTAATGAAACCTCCACAATGAGCTTTCCTGAACAACTTTTTACAGCACCTTTTAAATTACTATATCCAATCACAAAGCATCATCCAGAAATATGAAACAGGTAAGATTGTGATTCTTCCTTTCCTACCCTGCTCAGCACCTGAAATCCACTTACCCCTGTGTTTTCAGACAATGGTGACCTCTGAACCTAGTTTTGAAATAAAAGCAAGAGAGATCACCTCAAGAAAGTATATGTTATGTCTTCAACAGAGACTCCAGCTTCAAAGCAAAGCATGTAGTGGAACTTCTCATGTCAGTAACAGCCAGTCATCAGAATCAGATCCCGTCAGACACTGTGTATCAGTGTGCCAAGCTTGGACAAAAACAAGTTGTTGAGGGAAAAAATTCTATTTGAGAAACTTCAGTGTCTTACCACTCTAAAACACACAAAGACTTGACTTGATAGACTGATCTTCTACCACCTGGTCTTTATAAAAAACCGTTAAGGAGGCTCTTTTGTTCAGATTTTCCTCAAACCCAGGTCTCACTTCTCAGTGTAAATGGATGCTTAAAAGAAGGACCTAACACCAACTGCACCTATCGTATCTCCATAGCACCCAACACATTCTGTACAGCTCTGCAAATTAGAAGGAGACGAATTAAGCAAGAGATATTGGAACCAACTTAATCAAGAGATGTCTGCAACGCAGTAGCAATAGCAACAGCTGTCAACCGGATTTGTTCACTGGGATTGTCAGGAGTCCTAGCCTGCTTCTGAGCATCCAGGTAAGCCAGCTGCCACCTTCCCTTTCAAAGGCACTCCTCGCTAGTCAGCCATGCCTCTCGCAGCAAGCTTGAGTTACAGCACAGGCTGCATTCTCAACATATTCAAAAGCTGTTACTACCAAAAACTAGAAGTATTTATCTAAAATTAAGACCTTTTTGTGTGTGTCTTTTTTCCTCTGGGGAAGATTGCATTCATGTTTGATTTGTGGCTACTTATAAAGAAGCTTTCTAGGGGCAGGCTAAGTAAAGGTTTCATTGAACAAATTCTAAGCCTCAGACTTGACAATACCGACAGTCTCTTATCAAAAAAGAGAATATCTATACTTATCCAAAACCATAAGTGACAGACTTATTTTTCTGATTATTCAATACCTTTGGTTTTAAGTACCTGCATTTACAGAAGCAGTGGTTAGGTGCTACTAATGCTAAATGGTGTATGTACTTTAGTAACTCTTCCTGACACCTCCATATAAAATGGATTTTCTTTAGAAAGGATGGAAGATGCTATGAAACAATTTCTATGTATCTATTTTTTTTTTAGTAAACAGTAATTGAAGCATTAGGTAAAAAAAAAAACCAAAAAAACAACAAACCAAAATGAAAGCACCAAGAAACCCCCCCAAAAAGCACTACATCATTTGTCTGCTTAAAAGGAAAAATTCCCCTATTCTTTAGGGATCTCAGGATCCCTAGCAGCATCACATACAAGAGGGATTATTACATTTTTCCACAACATCAAGATGCTCTACTACGAAACAGGCTAAATCACTTTTTCTGTCTACAATAAACATGCAATTCAATTCAGTTCATTTAAACCAGGAGAGTCAGCTCCAATGCTATCAGCCTGGACCGCAAATAGCCTTTGTTGATAATCTCAGAATTTGAGATTATTGATATGGCCATGACAGATTACTTTACCTGAGGATGAACAGTTAATTTTTCATGTCTCACACCCATTCCGTATGGCTTCTTCACAGCAAGGACGAAACTGAGCTTCCTCTCACACCTTCTAACACACTGAATGAAGTAACAGCATTAAAGCTGGGGTGAATTTACAGGTAAGGTCCAGAGCAGTACCATAAAAGCCTTTCTTTCCAGAGCTGAAGCCAACTAAAACAAGTTTAAAGACAAGAGTTTCATTTGAGAAGCAAGGAGGAAGTATACATCAAAGCAGTGATGCAAGGAACATCTACAAGATAGAAATCTGTGTAGCGCCTCTATTTCAAGCCTATGACGGCAATATAGTCCAATCATTTATACTTTGTTAGAAAAGCAGCGTCCATCTGTTATTTCACAAAAGACATACCACCTTTTATGTAACTGATACAAATGAAACAAGGCTACAGAACACACTCTGAAATCTTCTTACAGTTTTGAGAACTAGACAAAATTTCAGTGTTTACCACAAACTTCACATTTCACTGGAGCCAGGAGACTGTCCAGCCAGTTTCCCCTACTACTTTTTGACCTAGGCATCTGCAACTTTGGCTGAATTCAAACCCAGATAACCACTAATTTGGTCAATTTAAATTGTTTTCCTATTTCTGCTGCACCATACAGTAGCTACTTAACCTGAGAGTCTTGTAGCTAGACAGACTACCGTACCAAATAACTGCTTAAACCATCAGTAGACACTCACTCCACTGTTGTTTATCCCTGAACTTCAGAAATCACCGAGTTGGCTTCCCCCCTTGATCCTGATTTTGTATCTTCCCTAGTAATTTTCCAAGTGCAGAGGACGGGGTGGGGAAGCTTCTTTCTAAAACCTTGCAGACCCCCTTACCTGACATCTCTGTACCCATTCTCATTGCTCAGTTAAACTGCTAAACTATTTACCACACGGTAGTTGCTCACAACTGAGCACACAATTGAGATGCTGCGTCACACAAGTGTTATCCATCAATACAAACATTCCTGTTTCAGAGTCCTCTCCTTCTCAGTCAGTTTCATTCACTGTTTATTTTTCAAGAAGGCAACACATCTCACAGGCATAGAGCTTCTCTTCTTTGCACAGAACATGTGGCAGCTGCACTGACAGTCGTGCATTTGCATAGAAAACCATCCAGAAGTATATTACACCTCTGATAATGCAATACATCTATCCTCCCAAAAGGCAAACAATTCCTCTTAGCAGCAACTCCATAATGTTTTATTTCTCCATTATCAATTTCTGCCAACATCAAGCTACTAAATGCATGATCCCCAGTTAGAAATCAGTGGTTAAGTTACATATACCATATTAGGTGGTATCTGGGGGCAGAGGGGGGCTAATTTGAGAAATACATAGAAACCTTGCTTTCAGGAGAATGAGCATTAGCACTTTTAATGTGCTCTGGGATTTCAAGTTGAACGTATGAACCACTTAAAAAAAAAAAATCACTTTACAGTAATTTTCAACTGGTTGCCTAACACCCATCTCCTAAGTGACTATCATCAAAACACAACCATAACACTAGTGATGAATTAATATTAAAACCCTTCAGTGAGATCACAGAAGTCCTCAAAAAACAGCCCAAGCTGTCAGAGCACGCTTCTCCCACACGCTGAGTAGCAGTCAGGTTCTGGAAATAAAAGCTTTGTTCTATTACAAAAGTGGGTGCTAGGTACATTTCTCATTTACACATATAATTTTGAAATCCAAACCAATTTGACAGTGTCTAAACAGATTTTAAAAGCCAAGAACAACTACTTCCAAAAGGAAGAACACGCAATAGTCAGAAAAAGGGAAGCTACTCACTTACTAGGACAACTTGACTAGCAAGGGACTGCACTCTCACAATTTTATATATGTTGTCAGGGATAATTAACAAAGTTTTGCAGGGCTTCTGCATACCAGCAAGTCAGAAGCGGTTACAATTCTCCACATATAAAAATAGGCGTGTTATTGTTCACCTATTTTGCTTTACAGGAGTATTCCTCGGTTGCACGCCTGCATTGCCACCATCTCTGCTGCTGTGGGTAACTGACCAGTGTCACTCAAGGGAGAGCAACAGCCCAGCGTCTGTGAAAGGGATAATCTAAGCAACTGCAGGATGGAAGAAGTGCTAAAGACAAGAGCAGCCTAAAATAGCAGTCTGAAGATGGGCAGCAGGCGTCTGCCTGCCAAAAGAGAAGACACCTCACAGGGTACAGTTCTCCAGCTCCGTGGGCCAAGAGAGTAACAGCCGCTCCAGGGTTTCCTAACGCCTCCCTGAGCTCTTTGCTACTTCTCACCAGTTGCATATTTTTATTTTCACAAATAAGACTTCAGCTGTTTCTCTGACTGTCTGCTGCAAATTAACGTTTAGCATCACCATACATTTCTGCGCCCATCACAGACTGAAGCACAGTGCTCCTCCCAGGGCGGGGGGCAGCTGCCATGTAGAATAGGCCTACACCATCGCATACACAACTGAGTTAACATGTTTGCTACAAAGAAGTGAAAGCACACCTAACGAAGTTTCTCAAGATATTAGATGTGCATGTGTTGCATGCCAAGTCTCCAAGAGGAAAGGAAAATAATCATGCAAGCCGTTTTCTCCAAAACCACAACCCCCTAATTCCAGGGTCAGCGCAGTGTCTGGTCCTTCAACATTTTCCTCGGCTCAGCAGATGAGGAAACAGTCGCACCAGAAGGCCCTGTAACAGATGGAAACCAGAGCAGCTGGAGAGCAGGGAAATGTCTGTGCGGGCGTGGGGCGAGGGGGTGGGGTGGGGGCAGAAAGCAAAGCCCATCCCCGCTCCCGAGCTTTAAAGCTGCACGCAGCCATCACGCCAAACTGCACACTCAGCCCACGGGTCTGCTGGGGAAAAAGTTGAAGGAAGTGGTACGTGGCCAGATGATTTAGTGCTTCCCAGACTTCCCATCAGGAGAGCAACACTGAGCCACACAGCATGGACCTGCAAGCACTGGGTGCGAGCTCCTCAGGGGAGCAGGAGGCAGCGGAAAAGTGCAAGCTGGGCATTTGCCTTCTTCATGAAAAGCACGGCAAGATGAAGAACTGCTGGCTCGAGAAAGCCTAGAACTGGAAGGGTGAGGAAGGAGACAAAAACTACACATGCATACTGGAGAAATGAGTGAGGAAACAGTGGATGAATCAAGATCAAAACCAATACAGGTTTGAGGGATGCCTTTCTTTCCCCTCCCCCTTCTTTTTTTAAATAAAAGGTACTACAGAACCAAAGCAGCACAGAAATATATTTTAAAGAGGAAAAAAAACCAAACATGGTAAATGAGGAAGAACAAAAATTGAAGGAAAAAATGGCATATGGTACAATTATTCCACTACAGTTTAGATTCACAGCTTTACAACACCTGCGCTGTTAATATGTATTAAGTCATACATGATGTCACCAGTATTTCCTTTCTCAACTTAGTTAACTATTCGGGAAATACATCTAACAGGGGTTTCCACACTTCTGGAAAGACAAGTGACTCTCCCTGATTAAGATGCCCACCCCGGCACAGTTTGGATGGCAGCCTACCCCCAGTCCCCAGATGAGGGAAATAGAGCAATTAAGCAGAAATAGTTTTATAAACAAGAAGAGGCAGGTAGGGTTTTTTTTCTTGTTTGTTTCTTTTAATCCTGGTTGTAACTACCTTCTGCAATCCTTTTGGCTCCTCAGTCAGGAGGACAAGAAACTAAACTGATCAATGTGTAAGACGGAAGTCCTGATATGAGAGCAGCAGATTACAGTGTTAACCCAGATAATGCAAACAAGGTCATTCAATGCTTGAAAAAGGCACACAGAAATACTCCATTATATATAACTGTTCTTTACCTGGCCTGCCATGTAGAATTAGACTTTGAACATTGATTTTCAGCAGCTGTGAGCAAGCGCAAAATTTGACAGGGCAACAGAAAGTTTTCATGACAATTTTTCCTTCTAAGTTATTCCTGTTCCTAACCACAAACAAGATGCTTTCGTTCTAGTGCTTACCCCAAACATCTCAAGAAAATGTTCGGGTGCAGTCTGACACTAGAGATAAGCTGATCTAACCATTAGTTGCCATCAGAAGATCGTCACCACAGGGGCAGCTGAACAGCAGTGACAGCACAAGGGAAGAAGCAAGAGTGGTACGGCTGATTTCCAGCAGCACAACCCACTGGATCGGCTTATTACTGTACCACTCATTCAAATTGCCTTCAGGCCACGGCCAGGTGGTTCAACAACTTAACCTGAAAAGCACAGCATTAAAACAAGCCAGGCCTTTGCCGTATAGAAAGAACATAAGAAACCAGTATCTGCTGGTATCACTTCCAGAGAGGAAAAAAAAAAAAAAAGGAATTTGATCAAATATGTGAAAAAAGTATTTTGCATCAAACTGATCAAACACGCAATCAAATCAACACCAAAGACTACACAAAGCATGGCAAATCTTGCCATTACCATCAGCTATTCCTGCTGGCTGGAAGGGAAGATTGCTGACTTGGACTTACTCCATACCAGTGCACAACTTGAGTGAAGGATGTGCAAATATCTGGCATTAGAATTTGTATTAGACAAGATATGCTATATCTCAGTGTGATTTAGGAAAATAAAGGCCATTTGTGAATACTAAGGATATTTGTCAAGAGAGTCAAAGAACAGGTTTTAGTTAAGACATTCCAAAAGCAATCAATCCATGGTGCTCAGAGGACTGCCTTCAGCAGTTCAAGCCAAGCAGGCACACAGTCCCTCAATGAAGGGCTGTGACAGACAAACAACACGCTACTTAAAGGGAGAATATTTCATCTACGTCCGTTCAATACCTAGGAAGCCTTCTGGACACAGAGAGGTAAAACTTTCTTAGATTTCTCGTAACACTTCCCCTGCTCACATTGTAGTTGTCGGCAGTCCTCCCTAAATCCCCATCCTAAAAGTCTATTAGCATAAGATTGGGTTTTACATATTCTTTTTTTAAAAAACATATTCACCACAAGAATTTTTAAATATATCCCGCTATTTGAAACACTTTTGTTCCAAGAGCTGACCATTACAGACTATTTTCTAGATATGGCAGGACAAATTCCTTCCTGTCTGAGAGTTTCCATGGTAATAAAAGTCCCCTTTAAACACATTCACGGTGGTTTGGGCAGGCCAAACAGGCAGCCTTTGTACTGAAAAGCTCCCTCTTTGTACTCCTCTGTGCTGATCCTGCACAAACTACCGTAAAAGTGTATTTTAGTGGAGGCAGAGTAAAACTAAGGCTCACATCAGTTTCACACGACAACTGTTTATTCCGCAGCACAGATACAACCCTCTGGAAGATTCCCTTCCCAAAGAATTTCAAGTGGTTGGAGAAAGGAAGCTACGGGACAGTCTACGACACATTTCAAGCAGCCCTAACCTGAGCAACTTTGACACTTATACTGTTAAAAAAGATGAACTGAAATGACCATCCTCCCTTCCCCTTTCCCCCTCCCCACCACGAAGTCTCATTGCTATTTGGAGATGGCGTATTTACACCAGTGCATGCGTCTCTAGTTAAACAGAAGTAGTCCTAGCTCATACCTTTGTATCAATATGCGGACCAGTAACAAAAAGAGAGAGAACTATGGGAGAACTATGGGTCAATTTGCCATTTGGAGGAATAAATGGAAACAAAAAATGGTTTTAGGATGTTCAACAAGGCACCTCCCTTTAAATTTATATCTGGTCACATTTGTACTGTGACACCTTTGAGTACTAGCACAAGTTTTGGCACATTTAGGTCTTGCTACAACTGGAGCATTTTTGTATTAGGATTGTACGTTTTAGTAAATCTCACCATTTCAGATTGAGAAAGATTTATTTTTTTTACCAACTACCACTACAGCAGACCTACTACAGAAGCTGGATCAACTCTACAGGCAATGGATTCTCTTAAAGAACTAAATTATTAGGAATAAACATGCAACCTTAAGTCACTAAGAAAAAAATATTTCAGCCGTCCTTTACATTTTTCTTTTGTTAGCTTTTCAAAATTTGTATGCAGATTTAATTTTAGATAAAAAGTCTCTACTTCCTGATCAGGCTTCTTCACTAGGCTTTTGAAACCCCGCAGCTTCAGACATCTCTGTAAGACTAAGTGCAGCTCAGTTCCCAAGCCGGTATTTCTTTGCTTACAATAAAATAAGGGAGAGAAAATTTAAGCATCTAATTTGCACAGTGAGCTTCTTCCCAGTGCTACCATTAAAATTTGTGCTTTTTTTTTTTTTTCCATCTCACCTAGTGGAAATTTCAGCATAGCACAGACTCTCTCATCCAGGCTATTGAAAAAATGTATGAAGAACGAAGCAAGAACAGCAGAAATAGCTCTGAGAAATCAACATAACGCTTCATCTCTCTCATCTCAACAGCTTTAAAACACCCCTCAAACAGACACAGCCCCATTCTCAGCTTGCTCCCATGTAACTCATGTCCCATTACGTGCTCTGACCCCCAAGAGGTCTGAGCTCAGCTGCAGACTCTCTTTGCTTCCCAAGAATTGAAGCACTTTGCATGGAAAGCATTATCCAGATCGGGGTGGGGGGGGCGGCGAGGAGGGGCGGAATCAGTCCTGTGATCACTTTCACAAGCATAAGAATGAAAATACCTGATCTTTGTCAGATCTAATTTAGAGGCACTGAAGTTTCCTTTTTGTCAATAGAGGAAATGGCCTTAAAATTACAGCAACTTTAAAATTGTGGGAGGCAGTCCACTAACATTTAAGACAAGCAAATTGAATAGAAAGGAGAGGTTTGAGAAAGGCATGTTATGCAAACTATTTGGACCCACAAAACCAAGCTATAGCTGTAACTTTCTGGAGAAGCTTTTCAGTAGGCTGATTTTAAGAACACAATCAGAGCAGACCCAGAAAAACCAGAAGACAGCAAAGCATTCATGAAAAGCCTCTCGAAAGAACAGGTCTAACAGCTCACTGACTACTTGCAACTGAAAAAATACGGTTTTAGCTTAAGCAAAAGCTAACAGCATTTATTTTTTTTCCAATAGAAAATTTCAACTCGGGAAAAGAAACTGAACAGAATTTGTTTTGGTTGCCAGCAAAACCTGGTCTATCGCTTTCGTTGAAACTAGTCCAATTTAAACAAACATCAATGTAACATCCCACATTTCTCATGCTAGCAAATCTTATTAAGAATACTTTCCACAAACACATGGTATTGCTCAGTTATTAACAACCAAAAAAAAAAAAATTCTTACGCAGTCCTTGAGGATCATTTGTAGTAAATCCATCTACTTCAGCAATTTAGCCATGAATATGTCTTCTTAAACAGACGCAACATGTTAGATATTTTCACTGTAGGTTGTAATATTTCTGAGTATGTTTAAATTGCCCTCAAATTATGCTTTATCAAGCTACCATGCTGATTGTAAGATAACTGAATATAATCAGAAAAGGTAAACTGTAGCCTCTATTTCTTATGCACCCACTTCTTAAAAATCAGAGTCTTCGTACGACAAAGATTTCATTACCACCCTGTTCTGACAGAAACCGATATTAATTATTATTTGAATTAACCTTTGAGCCACAGTTTTCATCAGTACTCAGTAAAGACATGGACAATTTCTAATTACATTCTACTCTCATTATAAGTCACTAGGCTGTAAAGCTGTATCTGACAAGACTGCTGTACTTGGCCTTGAAATGCTTTGGATTTCACTATAAATCTTTCAGGAACATCTAAGAACTCACTGAATACAAGACCTATCACACAGGATGCTTCTCCAACAATTTAGAAGTGTTTTTAAAGGCATAGCAACTGTAATCTCACAGAATTGCAATACTATTGCTGAAAGAAACTAAGTTATTAGTGGCTTCATCATTCGGCATCATTATATAGATGATCTTTTACCTAAAGTTACATACAGTGGATCCACTCAGTCTATCAAGTGCAACCATGCAGTGACCAGCAACTGCATCGTAATTATATTCAACAAATAGTATAAGAAGAAAATGAAAATTTGCACACTGACAAAGATCTGAACCTAAAACTTACAGCAAATACCTACATCATAGGCTATATTTATTACAGACCAGAGAGAAATTTTATCTGCTAGAGTTATTAGTTCTCTAGCAGAAAACGTGGATTTTCAGGGTCATAAATGAAGAATAACATGTGATTAATACACAAAAATCAGTGCAAGAGGACAATTTTTCTTTTGTAATTTTTCTGCTGTCTCTCGCATAATCACTTCGCTGCGGTCAGTTAGCTAGCCAACAAAAAATGAAATATATACATGGATATAGGGAAAGCAAATGCCATTCTGGAGAACAGGTTTCTACCCTTCACTATGCCAAATCTCTTGAATGAACAAATTAAACTTCTAAAAGAGTGATTTCTGGCTCTATAACCTGAGCCTCATTTTCGCAACTTCACAAAGCTCACATCTATGACTAACTCCAAATGTTCCATCTCCGAGCAAAAGACAGTTTTATTTGAAGGAATACCAGAGGCTGGAATCTATCAAGTTTCAAAACCAGAACTTGACTTAGCTGCTGACTCAAGACATATTTCAAGATAACAGGAACATATTTCATGATACCATTTTTAACCTTCCACTGTTGAAAATACCTGTATCTTAAAACAGAAGCCGCAGTATGAAATCAGTTCAATTCCAGTGAATGACATTTCATGTTCTAGAAACCTTGACTTGGACTAAGATGCACAATACAATACATGTGACTTTAAATTTTGTTCATCTCCAAAAAAAGAAAAAAACAAACAGCCCCGCAATGATCTTTCCTTCACAGATCACTTTTATGGATGCTGTTAATTAAACAGACGATACAAGCTACTAATTTCATAAAAATTTTAAAGAGAAATTACAAGATGTAAGGAAACCTAATATAAAGTCTGGAGTTAACACAGGAAATGCCAGTTGTGCATGTATTTAAATGTATTACAGATCCACCAGTTAACGCACAACAGCTTTGTAATCACGTAGGATAAACGGTGGCCCATGACCAGAAGAATAGCGAGATACAATCAGGCTTATCGCAAGACAAAATATGCTAACAGAATTCAGATCTCTTGATTTTTGGGAAAGGACAGGGATGATGGATGGGATTTCAGTCTACGAAAATGCAAAGTGTAACATTGGTGTCGGCAGTGTTACCAATTCTAAATATGCATCCATTTAAACATAGAAGTTGTCTTTTTCCTTCCAAGCCAGGTGACTAACACCACTGTCTTCAATTGCATCCCCATATTCTGAAACTATCCTGACCCTTCACCTTAAGGCCCCAACTTGCTTGCCCTCTCAAAAAAGCAAGAATTTGCCATACTGATTTGGGTTTTTTTTCCTTGCAGTTGCACGCTTTTCAGAAGTTACTCCAAATGTACATCATCTTTGTATTACAGTAGTATCTACCTGAATATTCAGATGAGCATGTTCCTTTTATACCTAATACATTAGATGGCTGGGTTATTCTTCCACTCCTCCGGCTAAAAACAGTTAGTTTAACTGTTTCTTTTGTCTACAAGAAAGGTATAAGGGGAAGAAGAGAGGAAAGAAAAAGAATCATTCTTAACCATGCAAAAATTGTGCTTAAACAGAAACAATAATTTATTTCCTTCGACTTACCCTTATCTATCTTATTAATAAGAAAATATGGTTGAGTGATGGGCAAATGTAAATCAACTCATGCTCCAATCACCTGATTCAGGTAAATAATTATACAAGGGGAAAAGGAGGCATCAGTGCCACAGTAGGATAGTCTTTATGAACATTTTTTTAGTACTTTCCACATAAAATTTCCAAGAGGTTGCTGTTGTAGTTAAATCAGAACGAGCCCTACTGCCCTGTTAAACTTCAGGGTAGACCAGAAGGAACAAATACATATCCAAGCCTTTGAAAAAGCAAGGAAAACTGACAACTTACTGTCAAGGAGTCAGTTTTGATTTTATACTACTAACAACCCTACGTTGGGACCCTATTCAGCTAATGCTTAACTACTCCATAAATCCTGTAAAACAGGGAGGTGGAACCCAAAGCACATGATTTAATTTCATACCACTCATCAACACATATGCTTTTTCAAATAAAAATAAGATAATACTAACAAGCTCATTAAATCATCAACATCAAACTTATCTGAAAGACTTATCTGGCCTGCAGAAAGGCTGTCCTGCCTTTTAGTTTGATACCTTTTGCGTATTTCAGACTTAAAACACTGAGCTTCTAACATAGTTTAAAATAAAGAAACCTAATATACAGTTGTCTCGGTTTTCAGCAATTCAAAGTTACAATTTAATGAGTTAATTGTCATCTGTGGTGCAGTACCCAACTACTTAGGCTTTTGTTAAGAATCGCCTTGATAGAGCACAGCTTTTTAAAAGCCTGTTGCCAGCCCCAAAAGATATTGCCTCATTGCTGGGAGACAGGAGTAACCAAAGTGATATATGCCTTTGACAAAGATCACAGAAACAGGAGCAGATACCTATAATCCATAGCTTTGTTCATGCTACTGGATTAAGACCTACTTCCCCCTCCCAGTGCCACTTTCAGAATCCCATGTGCGTGGGGGGATGGGGGACAAGGAGGTTAAGGGAGGAAACGACAGCATTACAGCATCTCGTTTTGTTTATCAGCTATTCATAGACCATGACGAAATCTTCTCCAACTGTCTTCATGCCATTTTTTCATATCAGATTTGCTAGGGACACTTTTAAACAAGCCTATAAGCAATGTATTCTAATAAATCAGTGTATAAAAGCCCCTATTCCATTTAAACCTGGTCACTAAATGACTGATAGCTTGTGATCTTCCAAGAGGAGAGATACTTTGTACTAATGCACAACAACTATGCAGCTTTTAAACCAAGAAATTCCAGATTTCCCCTCTCTTCTTCATGAAAGTTACTTTGGAGGACGAGTTAAAAATGTGTTACTTTAAGAAGAGATACAAAAAATGCCACAATTAAAGACCACCTAAGAGAATTTACCATCTCACAACACACTGCTTTTGAATTTGTCTAGGCTGAATCAATTTCAACCCTTGTTACTTCAAATTTTGTTACCAACCTTTACTTTGCAGACAGAAAACCATTCCTCCGCTTTCTTCTAAGTGCTTTGTTAGTATTATTTGAACTAAGAAACGACCCCATCCTTACATTCCTTTAAGCTCTTTCCTAAACCAAAAACTATACTTCTATATAGTTTCTTTCCCTGTTACCCTCAACAAATTTACTTGTAAGCACACTGATTGCAATTTAACTTACTTTAAGAAGAAAACAAAACAACTGATGAGCTTATCCTGTACATATGGCATGCTATATGGAAACTGAAGTAAGTTTCATGTGAAAGTTTAAAAATTAACTTCTCAAAGCACAACAGTGACTCCTCAACAATCAGAATGGGCACAAGCCTTTCATGGGACCTGCATTCTTCATAGAAAAAAAAAAAAGTTCGTAAAATCCTTCTTAAAATTCTGTTTATTTCAAAGTGTTATGAACTCATACTTGCCACCTCTCAGAGCATCCATTTTGAAAACGCAACTGCTCCTTCTTTATAAAATCAGTTTGCCTACTTCGATACTATGGGGTCTCAAATATTTAATGATCTTTATACAGCAAACGTTTTTTCCATTACTGAAGTGTAGAACTCCCCAAAATTCAGTTGGCTAACGCTGAAACACTGCACAAGTGCATATTACAGACTACTTTGAAAGTCTAAGTAACTTTCAGGATAGCAGAAATTATCAAATGAAACACAGAAGTAACAGCTGACGCCCACAACTTCAGAGCTACAGACTTACTATATTCCAAGTACTTCTCAGCTAAGCAAAGCACCATAATTCTCAAAAAAACCTCAGTACGAAGTGGTTATTATTTGTGCAAATGTTTTTCTAAATATGGTACTCACATATCTATACATGAAGACATGAATAAACTCTTACTGTTCCACCAGCGCTTCAAGCACCAAAGGTTTTTATACAGAGTGGTACTGTAGCATGTCACATACTATGATAAAACAGAGAGACCTCAGTACTAAACAATTAAATAATATACTACAGTACCGTTTTTCACATAGGAAGCCAAGAAAAAGAAAAGTCAAAGTTATGGTTCCCATGATAACTACAGCTTGATTGTGATACTCTTTTATACTGTATATTTGAACAAATGCATCAATTTACAATTGATGGGGAATTATAACTGAAGGACACAGTCACATACTTTGTCTCACTCTTAAATAGATCAGTGGCATTCAAAATAAATTTCCATGCCACTTGTACAACTTGGTAAGGTGACTGGTTTGCTGGCAAGAAGAAAATAGGCTATAAAAGCATACAAACCCTATTTATCAAACAACTTCTCTGAAGTTACGGTGAAGCACACAGGGTAACACTGCTGCATTTTAACTAGATTATGGACTATTTCAACATCCAACAAATTATATTACATTCAGATTTGTCCATATCATATTTGACTTGACTATACCATGACTCACAGCTACTGCTAATGAAATTCATAAAATATATTTAAGCTCAGCATTCCTAAAAAAACCAACAGCAACAAAAATACATTATTGGAGTTCTTGCTTTCGAAGAGAAAAAACACATGAAAATGAGGAAGCTTGGTGAGAGAAACGAAATGAGACAGTCGGACAAAATATTTGCAGACAACAGACAAAAAATACCATGAAAGTGCAGAGACCCGAGAAAAAAAAAAATTCATCAGTTAAACCACAAGCTGGGGGGCTCTCAGTAAGAACGTTTTTCATGAAGAAGGGAATAAATAAGAAAAAAAGAATTAGCAAGTAAAATTGCAAACAAAAGCTGTTCATAAAGGGGCAAAGTAATAAAAGGTCCTTTCACAAATGAAGCCTGCTAAAGGCTAACTGGGCTAACGTATAACCAAGATATGAAAGAAATACTCCAAGAAAATAAACAGAAATGAAAGGTTTTTTTGCATCTGCTGTCATTGGAGAAGCTAGAGGAGGTTTTCATCTTTTCCACTGCGTAAGACCTCAGATGTAGCTTTGGTCAAACCAAAGCAAATGGCAGCAAGTTACCAAAGCAAGATGGCATTCACCCAAGAGTTCTGAAAAGCTGAAGGATAGAACAGCCTATCTATCTGCTCTAACACATAGCATCTTGGTGTCAAACACTGCTTTCATGTCAATGGTGCATCAGTTTTGAAAGGTGGTCACACCTTTAGACTGTCAAGAACTACTGACCAGCAAGTCCGACGACTCACCAGGGCAAACAGGTAGAAGATATAAGAAACATTGTTCATGGGCGCGTAGCTAAGTAGACTATGAAAGTGACATTGATGCTTTCCCATAGAAAAGTCCTGTCTTACTAATGCACGAGAATTGTTTGAAGCAATTGATAAGTAGTCAAAGTCTGAGCTAACTTGGATGACCAGAACACATGCCATCTGCTGAACAAAGGTCCTCTACCAACGGTTCCTAAAGAAACCAAGCTACAACAGAAAAGAGGGAAGGTCTTCACATGGAAAAGTAACCACTTCAAAACAGGAAAAAAACATTAGGAAACATCCCCCAACTTTTCCAGACCTGTTTAGCATGCACATAAAAGATCTAGAAACAGGTGGTGAGCCTTGAAGTGAGTTTGCTGATAACATTAACAAGTTCATTTTGCTAAAAATGAAAATCAACTATGCAGGAAGCAGCAGACCTTCATCCTACCCAGTGAAGGTGTAATAAAATGCAAATGAGATTCAGTGTAGGTAAACAGAAGGCAATGCACCTGAGAAAATACAACCGGACTGTTTTGCATACATTTTACTGAGCTCTGACCCGATAACCTCATTGTCAAGAAAGAGATTTGGGAGCTAGAATAAATAGATCTAGGAAGACAAGATTTGTCAGAAGGGTAAACAGAATGCTAAGCGTGTTTAAGAAAAAGAGAAAAAAAACCAAACCAAAACCTCAGAATTGTAGAAGAGATGAGATGCACAAGTCTATGAGATACCCGCATCTTGCTGCAGGGCCACTGTTTGCTCTGCCCACCTCCACTTCAAGAGTAAGATTACTGAAGGACCAAAAGGGGGTGACAGGCATTTGAACACCCTTCAGAATCTCCAGCCTCGAGAAGGGACAACCAGGGTGAGCGTAAGAGAGTCTACAAAATCAGTAGATGGGGCAGGTAAGTAGCGAACCATTGTTCTCTTTTTCTTTTAACAAGGAAACTAGAGAACATCAAACAAAACTAGCAGGTGGCAGGTTCAAAATAAAACAAATAAAAGGAAGCAGTTCTTCATACAATGTGTACTTAAGCTGCAGAACTCATTGCCACGGTCCCAATGGAAGCCAAGAGTTTACACAGACCAAGAAAAGACTAGATTAATTCATGCAAGAAAAATTCATTAAGTGTTACCTATCACGTTTTCCAAGGTAATTCTGAGCTGCAGAACCGTGGAGGCTAAAGGGGCTTGCTCTGTTTCCGGATAGCCTCCACCGTGGTCACCGTGAAATAGGATTCCGGATGGGACAGATCTTTGGTCTCAACGGGCAGAGCTATTCTCTGGTACTAAAAAAGCAAGATCGTATTCGTAACATAGTTTTAATTGCTCTTGATAAATATGCTACCTCAAAACGTGTAATTTCCAGTATATCGTTTCACCTTCCTTTCATGGAGAAACTTGTGTTTCTTCAGTCCGTGTACTTCACAAATCAGTACTTCACGAATGCAAGTGAGATTACAACGTTTGAGAGGACCAAAGCATGAATGAGACAAGGACACCCCAAACAGTGAGTATCCGACTCTGTTGAAATTCTACCATTCAGAAATAAAAGACTACCCTATTCCAACAGCAAAAAATTCAAAGAGAGTTTATGACCTGGTTTTAACCCCTTGAGGGAGGAAAAAAAAGAAAAGTGGATCAGGGTTGTAACAGAAACACTGACAATACTCCACACTGCAGCACAAGCAGTACTTCTCTGGATGCTACTCAGTACCTACAGTGGTTCTTAAGTTCGCTTTGGGAATAATTCAAAAACAAGTCGTGTTATACATTGGAACTTTAGGAATACTGACCTTGTATTAAAAATATTTTTTCATGTTTGAAGGAGAAAGAATTAAAAAGAATGCTAAGTGTTGAAAAAATTAAAATAGTCATACTTTTTCTGATTTAAACAGCAGTTGTAAGAGATAGTATCAACGGAACGCACTGGCCTGAAGTTTTACTACTGTTATAAAAAGGTACTTAAAATAACTACAACATATTTAGGTTAAGCACTTAAAGGAATTACCGGAAGACTGAATTCAATCCTCAGCTCCAATCCACAAGTCATTGTGCAACATCTTAGCTACTGAAAACAAACCCTCTCTATTACCTATAACGTGGGGACCATGCTCATCTCCAAAATCAGAGGTACAAATTTTTCCTTTGACAGATACAGAAGACACGGCAGTTGCTGTTGTAAGCAATGGAAGGACTCTGCCTCTTTCCACCTTCCAGCCTACTCCTGCTTCCTCCAAGACAAGAAAGGTTCTGCTGCCACTCTGTGCTGAGCACAGCCCAAGCCTGGAGACAGCAGCGTATGCCCAGTGCAGAACAGACCTTCCGCTAAACCTCCGTCAGACAAAAGGCAGCACGAGCCAATGGTTTATTTTCAAGGACTCGTAATGATCAAAGTTTCCACAGGTACAGTAAAACTCACCTTAACTCCCAGATCACACCCAACAAATTACATACCCTCGCTTGGAGACACGCAGCTCTTCAAAGAGATTGATTGGTTGTAGTTTAGTTAAGTTAAATACTGGACTTGAGATAGAAGAAAAACCTCACAGAAAATGTGAGTCAAAATGGTTAATAATAGCACAGAACAGAAAGTATACTATCTAAACTCTTTCTACTCCTAAACCTAAGCTCAACATCTAATACTCACAGACTATTTGGCAGAGCTTATTCAGGAAACCGTGTAGGACAAGGGGGAAGCTTATAATCCCGAAACTCAATACACAACATAAAATTGTTTAGAATTTACTCCTGAGAAAACTATTTAAAGGAAGAAGTCACAAATTCAGAAAACTAGCAGGCTATTCAGACATAGACCCTAAACACTTAAACCGGATTTTTTTTTTAAACTGCTAAATATCAGACCAACTCTGTTTTTAAGGATAGTATTTATCTACTTCACAAGGGCAGTAGCAAGGCCAAATTAACACTTGGTAAAGAACCAAGATCATCTGACGAGAGCTGCTGGGTAAACAGCAACTATTACAAATCCCAATATGGCAGACCTCAAAATACATCATTATGAACCTGGCATACCAGTTTGGAGTAGCACTCCACAGGTTCAAGACTTCCGACCATCTGCTCAGGCCGCTAACCTTGAAAAGAAGAAAATGCATCCAAACGCGCGGAGGTGCACACACTAAACGGATATTTTGCCTTCTATCGCTTCCACGCGTAACTGAGACAAAGAGCATCAAATTCACTCACTGGAAATATATGTTTGTTTTTTTTTTTTCTTACGGCACAGCAGAACTACGCGCTCAAAACTCCTCCTGACCTTTCAGCAGCATCAGCAGCAGTCAGCATCAGCAAGTGGGAAAATACCCCCGGCTGCTCCCATTCCCCCTCCGTTTTTTTAGGCAACACTGTTTCTCAGTTCCTCTTAAGCCCTTCCTGTAGCAATGCCCACCACTCCAGACACCTCCAAATTTAATCCACTGGAATAAGCAGCCTTTAAATTAAGGTGTTATAAGGTCATATAGCAAGCAAGATGATCGGATTAAAGAGGAAGTGGAGTTGAAGTTAATACTGAGTCACTATTTTAAGTTCTGCGTTCAAGACAACAGCATGATAGCCTTTCAAGTGTAAACCAGTCTTCAAGCAGGACAGCTAAGAACTTTTCTATTTAAAAAAAAAAAGTTTTATTTCTTTTTTAAATCTGAACATGAAATGCAGGACAAAAATTCATCAGACAGACAAGATCTGGTCCCAGAGACAGATGTTTTACAGCTGTGCTTTGGGCTTCCTAAAGCCCATTAGAGCTAGCACATACAATTCCTAATGTAAACAAGCTGCTTTTAGTAACTACAATATTCACTCTGAACACACACACACACACACACACAACGCTAGTCAGGGCCACCACTCCTCACACAGTTTTCACCAAAAGCAGCTTGCAATATCCTCGGTGCCTTGAGCTAGAATTTCTAAGTCCCCTCTCCTGCTCCTCCCGCCATCTCCTGGAACTCCCCAAAGAGAATTTTTTAGATGCAAAACCCGCGGAATCTAGATGATGCACCACATGGGGGGTTTTTGGATAACTATGGCAGGTGTGTACCTTCCATTAAGGCACGTACAATTTGCTCAAATCTTGAGAAAAACAGGAAGGAAAGCGTGAGATTCCACTCTTCCACCTGCTAAGAAGCTCCGTTCTGTCACACTGCAGGCGCTTTACACAAATAACTTTACAAAATAACCAGGGCTCTTCAGAAAGCCAGCAGTTTCTCATGCCCCGTTCCTGCTACGCTGAAAGAGTCACCTCAGGCTGGCAGGTGGCCCGAGCAGGAGCTACAGTCAGAATCCCTGGTTTTCTGTGAGGTGTTCATTCCTCTGCTGAGCTACCCCGTGCAAACTGCCCATTTCTCTCCCTGGAGAACAGCAAAAATATAATATTACAAGAGTAACTAAGCAGCATGTTATTTTACTTGCAATGTAATTTTTTCACCAATTTTAAACAAATAAGAGTGTGTTCATTTCGTTATGAGAAAGCTTTGGATAGGAAGTAACAGTCTTAGCCATCTACTGTGACTCTCATACCATCTCAAACTAACAGGAATAATGTAGATACTCGAGATTAAACTCCGAATAACTGAATCAAACATTGATTTCATAAAATTTGAGACGTACAAATTGGCTCAGAAGGTTGATGAAACTAATGGAGAACTTCAAGCTTGCTAAAAAAAAAAAGAAAAAAAAAAAAAGGAGAATCACACACACTCCCCCCAGAGCAATGTACTTTCTTGTGAATAAATTGTTTTAAAGATTAAATACTTTAAATTTGAAATACCAGACAAGTAATTTATACATTGGTAAATCTTTAAGGCATTTGTTCCTCTAGCTCAAAAGGAAAACTGATTTCTGGGCAGCAGATTATTAATTCTAACGAACTGTTTATAGCATGCAATCCATACCATCACTAGAATAAACAAATTTTAATATCAATTTGAACTCAGGCCAGCAAATTTTTCTTTTGGTGTCCTTTGCTTCACAGATGATTACTCTATTTCTCTTTCTCCCCTGAAGGTTCCCAGGCAACTGATCCAATCCACTTGCTCACTGCCACCAAAATGAAAAGATGAAAAGGGCTTGCTGCTCTCCAAGCCACCGACCCCCCTCATCCTTAGTACCAGCTCTGGTGTTCATCAGATCCTTTTATGAGCCGGTTTGATTCATTACAACAGCAAAATGCTCTCCATTTTACCGAGTTATTTTTCTGCCATTTTAGTGAACTAAAGTGGTTCACAGAAGGACCTGACAAGCGCTGCCGCTATAACAAAGTAACAGAGCCATGCGGTTGGAAGGAAGGGTGCAGGGGGACAAAGGCAAAGAGGAAACTTCTCCTTTCAGAACAATGTCCGGTTAAATTAGCTCACTGCATTTCTCAAACCATACCCTGACTTCAAAATGATTAGGTGGACCACAAGATGACATTCAACAGCTTTCAGCTATCTTCAGAGCTACAAAAAAATTATTGTACAAAAACTGAAATAATTAAACTATAATACTCCAGCAGAGGAAAAAAAATAAAAATCTTACAAATATAATACCAAGATAAGGATAACTTAATCAGAAGAGGAAGGTAAGGAAAGCTTTGTAGATTTCATCCTACTTTAAAAAAAAAGAAAACCCACAAAAAAAACCCTTGGAAAGTGACCATTAATCTCAGTGTTATGATGGAGAAAAGCTACAAGTATTCCAATAAGGAGAAAACGGCAAGAACTTTGCATTTTCTCCTGACATCGCCACCAGTATCCAAGTAAACCAATGACAGGAAGGCTGACGTGCCTGTTTCCACAAGCTCCAAGAGAAAGAACCTGGAGGGAGGCAGTCGAGCCAATGCGTTGCGAGGTGCTGTACCGCAGGCGAGTGACAACGTATTCTAGATGCCTTGTCTCCAGGCTTCCTGTACCCCGTGATTTCTCTCCATGGATCGATCTGCCTCGTTCTGTGATGGACTGCCTACCGTGGACGTGCCATTTCACTTGAGAAGCAAGAAGTGAACACGTATCAAATATATCACTCCCACAGCCAAACGGAATCGATGACAGCAGCAAACGGGACAGCTCGGCTGCTGGAGTCCTTATCTTGCTATTCAAAGTTCATTGCCTACCTGGAGGCACCTCAAAACAGAAACAACTCGTTTCATTACGCGCTGAAAAGAAAAAAGCGCCCTGCCCCAGAACACCACCACCGTCACAGCCTTCCTGACCCTACCAGCTGCTTACCAAAAATCTTAACGTTGGGCAGCCACAGAGCACACCACGAATCTCCAAGTGCCGCAGAGACAGAGCCACATAGGAAGACAACAGCAGATCCCAGAAACCCCACCAGGGGATAAGATGGGGCATGCAGCCTGCATCCCAGCTGGCTGTGTAATATCTACCTCCAAGAGCCGCTACGAGTCCAGTTCCTCCCACAGCAAAAATTCGCATTGCCCAACCATCCCCGTACTGCACGGTCCAGTTGTGCCATGAGTCATGCGACAATTTCAGCGGGGGAATCGCACCTGAACCGCTGACAAGCCGGAGGTTGACCATCCTTCATCTAGAGAGGCAGATAGAAAGGTGGGCATTCTGGTTTCCCCTCTTTTGGGGGAGGGAGCAGGGAAAGGGGACTGGTGGTGGAAGGAGAATAATAGATCAAGGAGATTAATCTTTTAAATAACTGCAACGAAAGCAATTCCTTTCACCTGCCATCTTTTTTGTAGCCAAGATTTTCTTTTTTAACACCTCGAAACTAAGTAATCATTGGTTTGGGTAGGGGGGAGCAAGGGTGCGAGGCATTAGCTTATTTCCATGAGAACTAGCCATTCAAGAACTCAGTCACCTTAACCATAGCATTTCTCTAAATCTAACCACGGTATGTGAAAAGCCACACAAAAACACCCACCCTTCCATTTTTCTCTTTCCTTTTTTTCTTTTCTTTTTTTTTTTTAAAGTTTCAGCGCAACTTCTAACACGCTTGACTTCTAAGACTACCTACTACAACAATTATGGGACCCAAGTTGGAAAGCCTGTTTCTTTTTTGTTCTAGCGCTGCCTTTGACAAGACGATTCTCCCAATAGCCATGTCATTTCTCCAAAACAGCCCCTTCCTCCTCCATGGCTGCCACAAAGTTCAAATCCTGTTTAAAATACAAAAGTACACTGACCAAGAGTCACTTCTGCGAGGGAAGGCAGCGTGGGCTGGAGATTACTGCAGAACTGTAGTGAAGGAGAAACGCAGGTGGAACTGATGCAGTTTTTTCAGTAACCTCTGATAAGGTTACAGTGGAATTAAAGAATCGCATAACTGCCTTCGCTCACTTCTGCACGAAAAAGAAACACAACAAAACGACAACGTACCTTTGCAGAAATCAAGAGAGAAAGAGGGGGGAAGTGAAGCTGAAGCCTGCTTATTCACTTCCCCACTGATGAAAGAATGATGATTAAAGCAAGGATGAATAAGGCTGTACCCCATTCACAGAGCCAACTGAATGCAAAGCACAGCAGACTCCTCGTAACAGTACTGATAAATAAAGTGAATTACTTAGCGGGTCTCTCCCAGCCTTACCTCCCGAGGCAGTCAAGAAACCCCTATTTAACTCACTTTCTGAATGATTCCTTCCTAAATCAAGGGAGAGATTAAATTGCTCACTATAAGCTCTCAGTTTAATTCTTCACGGTTAAAACAACTTGAGGCAAGAATTATACTCTTAGCAAGAGCCCCCCTCATCAGGGTTTAAAGGAATCTCTGAACTCACATAAGCAATGGCTACAGTGACACAGGGCCTTCGCTTAAGCCATCCTGACATGACCGTACCACCCTGCGAAGTCTTCAAGATCCTCCCAGGAACTACCAACGTAGTCTAAGTACCTCACGAACCAACTACCAGAGATGCCAACCTGCCTGCTTTTTGCCTTGCAATGAACCACCAAATCCAACAAGCAGCTGCTCCAGTCCAACAGCAGGGCAAACCAGAGCACATCCTCAATAAGCCACAGGACTTGCCTAGATATATGCCAGACAGTTGAGATGAAAAAAAAAAAATAATAATCATATTCTTAGATCTTAATTCAAGCTAATAACTACAGCTATGGTTGTCTAGGTGTTTCTGATCCCACACGAACAAACAACACACACTCAGATGTAGAACTAAAAGCAGCAATTCACCCGGGATGCCAGATTTCTGGACTTCAGATATGGTCTCTTACCCAGGAATAGGTAAGATTATGAAAACGCTTGCCATACCCTAAACGACTAATTAAGATGCATCCTTGAAATTTACCAGTCTCTTACCTACGTACAATTTTATCTCAGCCTTATCAGAGCAGTATTTGAACATCTGTTAGCCTCATCATTACCTTCCTTCCTTTAACCCTCCTTCCATCGAGCATTAAAAACAAAGTCAGTCATATCTCCCTTTTGGTCATTATTTTCAACTCAAAGAAATACCAAACTGCTATTCTCTACAGTCCAGACCAATATACACACACACTTTCCTGTAAGATGTTTTACATTTCAGCTTTGGATTTCACTCTCAACAGCTACATCGATGAATCCTGTCTGAAGCAAAGAATATTTTCTTATAATAAGTTATCATCAACTCAGACTTCCTATTTACTAGCTCACCCAAGCCGTTAATACTGAAGACTTTAACTGAATTCCTCTGTTCCTCTCACGTAAGGGCTCGTTTTGCATTTCTCCCAGGACAGCACCACCCCAATGTTTTTCTCCTTGTTTTGTCCTATTGCTGATCTCTTAAATTCCAAAATTCCAGCTTTCTGTTCAGTTTTATTTAGTTTTCCCCTGAATCCTCTCTCAAAGAATGACCAGTATTCCTTCACACCTAGAGGCTACCCATTTAACAAAATCCTGCTTAACCCTGTAAATAAATCCACAGGCTTCCTATTTTAAGATCCAGGACAAAAGTGCCTTTATTAAATAAAGTCTTCCCTGGACTCGCTCCAGGTTCTGATCTGCTTTACCACTGGTCACATAGTCCTCAGTCTCCAAACCTTCCCATCTCCTTTCACAAACATCACACTCCCCCACAGGAGCTCCTCCACATACCCCAAATTTCTCTCTTTGGCAAGGGCTACCCCACAACAGCTATCTCCATTTCACGCGAAGCGTGATGGGACTAGACTGTCCCCACTCGCAACTACTCCATGCATAGAGCGAGAGAAACCACTACAGCTGTATTTCTTAACTATTAAATGATGGGGGGGGACATAATTTCCATGAAAACAAGGTTTGAAATGACGAGAGGCCGTTTCTATTCAAAGGGTCGTGAAGAACCATCGGAAAGTTGCCGGCAGGATGCAGCACCCAAGGATTCCCCCCACTCTGTCTCTCCGCTGCTGACATCCCTGTGCCAGGCAGCACCCGGGGTCCAACGGGAGACTTCGTGGGGCTTTGGTGCAGGCAGCCAGCTCTTCCCACACCGCCACAAGCATCCTCCGCGCTTTGGGTAGAAAGCGGTATTATTAGGAGTTGAAACACATGTTTGTTTTGCAAAATATCCTAATTATCCAAGACTGGCAAGAAAATGCAACTCCGCCAATAGGCGCCAATGCAACTCTGCTTCCCAATAGGAAAGGTACAATCTGAAGAGGAAGAAAAAAAATCCACGGGAAAGCTCGGGGGGGAGGGGCCAGGCAGGAAATAGAAATAAAATAAATAAAAGGTTTAGATTTCAGGGCAGGACAGGTTTTGCTGCGTAAAAGGAATCATATTTTGTACACCTGATGTACACCTCCATGAAATGCTTTAAAAAGTTAGCTATTTTGTAGCTAGAAACCAAAATAAACTGTAGTGTAGGCCAATTTCTTTTTAAAAAAAAAAAAAATTGCTATGAAGAAATTTTAAAGCCAGCTACCTGTTGGAGTTCTAGCAATAAACAGAAAGCTCAACTAAATGCCTTAAAAAGTGGCTCAAGGTCACTAAAACTGAAGCGCTTCCAAAACTATTCAGCGTTGGATTCTCCATACACTGGCTGCTCCCAGGCAGGTGAGTCGCTGCGCTGCTCGCTACGATCACCAGCCCGTATTTAAATGAAGCCTGAACAGAATAACCTCTAGGATCAGGACCCTATACGTGAAATTTAATTTTCCTCTCAGAACCATTAGGAAGGAGGCAGACATTTTGGCTGCAATGACTTTTTCCAGACAATTGATTCTCGAAGTTATTTATTCCCCACCATTCCCCTCAAGGCCCTCTCGTCACAGCAATTGTCTATGTCAGAGGAAGGTTGGACGCAGCTCCCATGAAAGCCAAGCAAAACCACACCCAAAATAGCTATATAGGTCACTACAAAGCAAAGCCAGCCCTACATCATGCCAGCAAGGGCTTCTGCTTAGTTCCTATATGCCAATAAGCTTTCAAAGTCGTGCGTTACAATGCTCTACTAATACAGTAGCTTATTTGATAATTAGCAGTCTTTTACTGAATTTCAACTTTTAAATGAAAATGGTTAATTTAAGAAATTAAGTACTATCTCTTTTTTTTTTTTTTAAATGAGAATGTATTTAGCAACAAAATAATCAGGATGTTTAGAAAGCGCTACCGAGTGGCATTCATGAGAGGAGAGAACCCAAGAGGACGACAAAGATCCTTGGTTTTGACTTGGCTTCTTCTAGGTGCGTGTTTACATCTTTGAAAAGTCACAATGTTGGAAGCTAAGAGCTAATCAGCTTTTGTATACTTAAGAATATCCTTAAGAGCTTTGTTGTCATATTCAGGCGCTTGGAATGTGTCCTTTAGGTCACAGCCTCCTTTTTATTTTTTTTTTTTTTTTTTGTATCGTGCCTTCCAACCTCATTTTCCAAGTAAGAATTTTAGTGTGCAGCTACGACGTGGTATTTCCACAACGACCGGTCTCAGCTAAGATACGAACCACTAAAAGTTGCAGTTAGATTCTGCAGACTGAAAGAAATCAAGAGGAACACTCTTCCATCAGGTTTCAGTATCTTGTCAGAGCCCTAATAAAAATATGGGATGTTTCTGCATATTGTACCTCACTCCTTCCTCTGAAAGAGTTCTAAAAATAAATTATACTGGGAGCTTCCCTTTGCCTTTCTATCGCTGACAAAATATAGACAATATCTGAGACTTTCTTCCATAAAAAAAATAACAGTGCAAACAAGCTATCCACAGAAACATAAATGGGGAGAAGCGATGAAGTTAACATCTGCCTTAATAACGAAGCTAAATAGATGCAGTAAATTAATACAGTAACTTTTCTGTTGGAAAAGTGAAATCTAAAGCCTCACCTACACGCAAAAGACTTATTTGTAAAAAAAGACAAGTTTAATTATTTACTAGAATTTGCCGTTTTCTCATGTATGCGGGGAACATAAGAGTAACATAAAAGTATCACCCGTGTTACTTACGGGCATCGGTTAGCCAGCTCATAAATCTGAGCAGTGAGTGATCTGTTCCTAGCAGAGAAATACAAAAGGGTTCGGAAGTCGGGATTTAAGGGAACTGGGGGAACGGGGCTGTCCAGGCACACACCACTTGTCACACAGTTGCCCGTATCCTCGCTAGCCACACAAATTTATTTGGGTATCGCTAGATTCACAAGAGCAAATACCAACCAGCAGATTCTAAAAGCTCTCCCTCTGAAAATTAATGCAAAAAGAAGGTGAACAGTAAATAAGGGACGGAGTTAAGGCACGGGATTCTAGGCAATGCGTGTGTTTATTTCCACCCTCTTCCTTTCTGGTTACTTTTTTCCTCCTCCTCGCACCTTACTAACCCTTACGTATCACGCCATACGCAAAAAAACAAAACAAAAAACCCAAAGAGCCGGCTGCAATCGGATGCCGTGGATATGGCAAACCACAGAGTCTCACTGCGAGATTTCAGCAGTTTTTCGAAAACCTGCGAAGTTCCTATTACTCGGGCCTCCCGCCTTTACAGAAAATCACGCCCAGGGTTGGGTAGGTTGGTTCGTTAAGGTTTTAAAAGCGCTGTTGTGTTCTTAACGCTGCGGACTCTCCTCCGGCCGAGGGCCCAGGCCACGTCCTGCCCGGGCAGCCACCATCGGCAGCCGGGCACAGACCCTGCGCTCAACCGCCCTCCGCGCCCCAGCAGGAGGGGACACCGGGACACCCAGCAGCACGTCACCGCCTTCCACATACTTTTTTTCCCCAGCTTCGCCATCGGCTTCTTTCGCCTTTACTCACAAATAACTCGGTTTACGTCTTATAAAGCCCTGATATTATTTGCGCGTTAAAGGAAAATATCATGGACCTTCAGCAAAAGCTTCTTCAGCGCAAAAACAGCAAGTGACACGCGTGAAAAAAAATGACGCTCTGGTTAACTGACCCCTCTACACGGACTGGGAAGTCTTTACAGCGCTCCTTTGACCTAACTCTTCAGGTTTCCGCATTAACCAAATTCAAAAGAAAATGGTTACAAGTCAAACCTCCCGCCACTGTGCAGAGTTTGGGTCGCAACAGGCAGCATTCCACTGTACCTCATTGAGACTGATACTTCTTTTAACAACGCAACATCCTTCGAAATTGTTATTTTCCTAAAAGGACTGTGTGATCGTCACCTATGAGCAAAAGTTTCCTTAATTACCAAAGAGGGAATGAAATAGTTTTGGGTTTCAAATCTGAGCAAGTTTTTTTTTTTCCACTGTGTAAATAACCTAACCAGGATTTACAGGTAATAACAGAAATATCATTACGCTGTTAAATATTCAGTAAGATATTTGGTCACATACGATTATCCAATTAGTGAATCACTAATTCAGTTAAACTTGCAATCACAAGCATTTAATGCTCCTCTAAGAGCGTGTTCTACAGCTTTCATAATAATCTTTATATATTTCTTATTTAAAACAAAAAAGCTCAAAACAGACTGAAAATAAGCGGTTTAGGTTAACAGAAAAGCAGGACAGGGGATGCGTGAAACCGTGGCATTTTCCAGTGCCATAGTAGGGGAAATTTTGTTTTGTAAAACTGTTTCAGACTTCAAATGATGTCTCACACGAAAAATAATTACTTTTTCCAAGCAGTTGCGGTTTTATCCTAGAGGAAAATAGCACCCTATCAAAAGGATCTCTGCGAAACCCCGAGCACGTTTACAACACCAAACAAGAGGAAACAAGCAACGTTCCCACTTTTAGTAGCTGGAGATAGGAAAATGTAAAGAATGTAATTGTTCTAGTCACCTGTTACAAACCTCAGAAACAAATGGTTAATTTTCCCCCAGACTGCATCTTATTTCAAAAGGCATCACTAGAATTTTTCTGCTGCTGTTAAAAAGGCAGACCTCTCGGAAGAAGCCCTCTCCAACTATCTCCTCACCGTTAAGTTTGTCAGCAACCCCGCCGTCTAGAATGTGGTTTATGCAGAGTAACTGATTTTTTTTTTCTTTTTTCTTTTCCTTTTTTTTTTTAAATTAAAAAAAAAAAACAAAACAAACACGTTGGAAACTTTCAGGATACAAACTAGAGAGCTTCGAAGTTCCTCTCTTAGCAGCGCCCAGCAATGGAAAGGAGAGAGTTCTGCAAACGTGCCCCAAGCATCCAGCTACATTTAGCTTTCAGCCTTTTTATTATCATTGTCAATGAATGGGCCCCAGTCAAATTAAAGCTGCCATTTTAGGTTAAAGACTAGAGAGCCTCTGTTGTGCAACAGCGAGACAAAAACACTCCAAGCGACAGATGCAGCACTCTCCTTGGAAAACGACAGATTTCAACTTTTAGAAAAAAATACTAATAATAATTACCGATCATGCTTTTTAAGATGAATTATATATCGATACTCACACATTACAGCAAACTAACGGGATTTATAATTGGGATAAACCAGCTACCCATGCTGCTAAGGTCATAGTCATTAAGATTTTTTTTTTTTTTGCCGTCGTTAGAATGGATGATCTGTGAGGAAACGAACAGAAACATTTTTTGTTCAACTTGCTTGTTTGTATCTCCGCTAGTCCCATATACCACCAGAAAAGAAAAAAAAAGAAAAAAGAATTAAAAAAAAAAAAAAAGAAGGAAGACACACACGCTCTCCTGAAAGCCATCTTCTAGGATAAACACAGCTCGCAATCTGCTTTGATAAAAGTAAAAATCGAGGCGCACATCGACACAGAAACAAACTTATCGCATCGAGGTTATTCTGATATTCCCCGAGCCAAAAATCCACCGAAGACCAGGCGGCTTGGGGGGGGGGGAGGGGGGGGGGGAGAGGAAGAAGGAGAGAAAAAAAAATTAAATATTTAAAAAAAAACCAAACAAACAAAAACAAAACACACACAAAACCTTCTGGCAAAGGAGAAAACCGCCCAGCTCCGTAGTTGGGAGACACGCTCGGTCCCTTCCCAAACGAAAACAAAGGCGGAAAGTGGGTAAAGTGCCGGAGAGTTGCGCGGCGGCCGAGCGGCCCCGGCGATGGGGGGGGACTCCCGGGCACCGCGACTTTCCTTTTGTCCATTGTCTGTTTAAAAAACAACTACTTTAAGCCCGGGCGTGAGCGGGGCTGCGAGGAGCCAGCCGAGGAAGCCGGCTCCATTCCCACACACCCCCTCCCTGCCCCACCGCCACCCCCTTCCCGGGCTCCCCCAACGCCCCCTCACCCACCCCCCGCGACACCCACCCGCGACGGCCGGTCCGGCGTGGCCGGAGGAGCTTCCCCCCCCCGACACACACACCCCCCGATGTAACGCTACCGGGATAAATGAATGCAACGTAATGATGGCTGCTCATTGCCTGCAGCGCCTTCTCCCTGAGACTCACTAACAACCCTGCCCCCCTCCCCCCGCCACCGCACACACACACGCACACACTCACGCGCGCACACGCGCTGCCCGCTCCCCGCAGGCAGCGCCCGCCGACGGCCCCCCCTCCACCCCCGCCCCGCTGCCCACCCCCCCCGGCCCCGTCCCCTCCCCCGGCCCTGACCGCTTGGCCTCCAACCACCTTTTTCCGCTCACCCTCAAAATGGCCCGGGGCGAAGCGGGGGGGGGGAGATCGGGGGGGGAGATCGGGGGGGGGAGTAGGGAGCGCCCCGGTACCCACCCCATGTGCGCGGTGGCGGCGCCGCCCGCCCCGGCCCCGCACCGGCGGAGCGCGGTGCCCGGCGGGGTGAAGACCCCCCCTATTATGCGGTGTCCACCGGCACCGCTCCGGCTGCCTTTCGGTAGCGTCTTCCCGTCCCCTCCCTCCCCCCCCGCCGCTCCCCTTTCTTCTCCGGCCGCCGGAGAGCCCCGGCCGCCCCCGGCCCCCTCCCGGTGCCGCCGGGGCAGGACGATCTCCCCGCCGTGCGCACCGGCGGCCGGAGCGGCACCTCGTGCTCCCGCCTCCCTCCTCCTCCTCCTCCCTCCCCGCCCGCCTTCCTGCCGCCCGCCGCCACCCACCGCCCGGCCTCCGCCGGGGGTGCCCCCGCCGCCGCGGCCCGGCCGCCGGCCCCGCCGACCCACATGTGCCGGCGCGGAGCGGGGGGGAGCGGGGCGGGCGGTGCCGGGCCGGGCCGGGCCGTGCGCGGCGGGGGAAGCGCCCTCACTTTGTTAAAGCGCTTGTTGTGCCGCCGGCGGCCGTCAGCGTGGTCAGCGGGGGGAAGCGCTCCCGCGGCCATCCCGGCCGGCGCTGGGCCCCGCCGCCCCCGCCCCGCAGTTTCGCTCAACTTTTCCCGGATTTTTAGTCACCCTCTAAACTTGCGGAGAGGAGCTGGGGGGGGGGGGGGGGGGGAAGGGCGAAGAAGGGAAGAAGGGAAGGGGCGCCGCCGCTCCGGCTCCCCGGTGCCCTCCCCTCCCCCGAGGCGAGGCAGGCGGCCGGCCGGCCGCAGCACAACAAAAAGCCATTTACACCCGGGGAAGTGCCCCGCTGAGACACCCCCCCCCCCGCCCCGCCTCGCCCGCAGCCGCGGCGGGGACCAGCATCCCCCACCCCACCCGCCGGGCCGCCGCCGGCAGCCAGCACCCCCCGCTCCGCTCCGCCGGGGACGGAGACCTGCCGCGGGTGCCCAGCTCCATGGCCGGCGCCCTCCTTCCCTCCCTTCCTCCCTCCGCGCCCAGCGAGGTGCGGGGTCACTCACCGGGCCGGTGCGTGGCCGTCGGGGACCGGTGTCCCCCGCTCGCTCCCTCGCTGCCCTCCGCCGAGGGGCCGGGGAGGAGGAGGGGACACGCTCCGGAGTTGGTGCCGCCGGCCGGGGGGGTGGGAGGAGGGGGGGGGGGCGAGGCGGGGAGCGGGTCTCTCTCACACACACACACACGGAGTTGCTCGCTCGCACCGGGGCTGGGCTAAGAGGGGAGGAGGGGGATCCCTGACCGGGGCGGGCGGGCGAAGGAGGGGTAGGAGGGAGGGGAGGGAGAGGAAGGGTCAGCGCGGGTCTCGGGTAGTTTCGGGGGGTCTCCGCCGGGTCCCGGCTCCGCTTCGCTCCTTTGTGTAATTTCACTCGATTCAAGTTTAATCCGATAGTTCCCGAGCGAGCGAGCGAGCGCGCCCGCCGGAGCCGAGCCGAGCGCGACACCAGCCAGGCGGCTGCCGCGGCTGCCGCCCCCTGCGCCGCCCGCCCCCGCCGCCGCCTCCCCCCTCCCTCCGCCGCCACAAGGCGCGCCCCCGACACCGCCCCCTCCCCGGGGGCGAGCGCCGCCGAGCGCCCCGCCCCCCCCGCGACGTCACCGCCCCGCCCGGCATAATTTATGCAACGAGGGGAGAAGGAAAGAAAAAAAAAAAAGGGAAAAGAAAAAAAAAGAGGGGGACAAAAAAAAAAAAGACAACCACAACCGGCTCCGTGCGGGGGAGGGGCGGGGGTCACTAACCTCCCCGCCGCCCGGCCCGCCAGCGCCCCGCCGGGGCTCCCGCCGCTGCCGCCGGGCGAGGGAGCGCTGCCGCGGGGCACGGCGGGGCACGGCGGCTTCCTCCCGTCCGCCCCCCCCGCTCCGCTCCGCCCCGCCGGTCACCGCGCCGGGAGGATGGGGGGGGTCAGCCCCGCACCGCGGGGTCAGCGCCCGGCCCCGGCCCCGGCCGCCGCGGCGCGTCCCGTCGCGGGAAACTCCCGGTGAAGCCCGGGGTTGTCCCTGTGTCGCCGCCGCCGCGCTTCAAACGTCCCGAACGCGGCGGCGAAGTGAAACCGAGAGGCGGCCCCGGGGAGGCGGCCCGGCCCCCCCTCCGCACCGGCCCCGGCCCCCGGCCCCCTGCCGGGCAGCGGGCACGGCGCCCCCGGCCCGCCGCTCGCTTCCCCGCCGCCGGGGCCAAGGCGGGGCCGGAGCGGGGGCAGGAGCGCCGCAGTCCGCGATCTCGGGTGGACTTTGTCCCGAGCGGGTCGGGTTTTTACAGGGAAGCGGCCATTAAGCGCTGCCCGTCCCGGCCGGCCGCTTCCCCCCCACACGGGGACCGGGACCGGGAGGGCTGCTGAGCCCCGCTGCTGTCCTGTTTGTAAGCCGTACATTCAAATTGGTGATACGAACCAAAACAAACTCATTCCGTAAGTAAATTAGACAAATCCCACCAAAAAGTGATTACCCATAGCACGCTTAATGGTCTTCCCTGCATCACTCTGGAAACTAAATAAGCGTCTTAAAAAGTATAACGAGATTAAAATGTAAACCCAGTGTAAAGACACTCCGCATTACAAGAATTTTCAGTGAGTCATTTGCCGAGGTAGCTTTTTACCATCCTTCTTCATAGCAGGATGGAGAAGGAAAAACAAGAGTTGGGTGCTGCCGAGCAGGGGCACCCCCCTCCCTTGTCCCTCCTTTTCGGGGGCTGTTTGCTGGATCCACCCGCCCACCTCTTCCGTGGGAAAGAGAGAAGGTGTCTTCGTTGGATCTCGCACAGCTTTTCCGCTACACTCTCTTAACACACAGTTAGTTAACTGGAAGCTGGACCCGGCCAACGTGGACGTCAAAAGCTCCTCTGGCTTCTTGGGTCATTGGCTCCATCAATCCAGGTGGCCATGTGGGCCGCTACAGCCCTGAAAATTTTTCCGGCCTCTTCGGAGGAAGCCTGAAACTCTTCCACATCATGTCATTCGTGTCAGGCCTACTCGATCTTTCTTGGGTTCGGGGGAAATCACCTTTTCAGGAGAAGGGACGGTTTGCGGATGGAGAGGCGTCACCACCTCTCGCGCGGCCGAGCCCGCGCAGTCACGCAGAGAGGGGCCAGCAGCCGGGGAGGTGACGCCATCCCATGCTTTCAACCAAAAAAAAAAAAAAAATGTGTTGAAAAGCTGATAGCACGTGACGGTGCGGTATAATACGTTCCCTGTTCTTCACCGTGGTCTTCCATAAAGTTAAAAATAGCAAGTGGAAATAAGTGTTTAAAAAAAAAAACCCCAAACTTTGAAGCAGCACGTGCCCCGAGTATACCTTCACCAAATTTGCTTGGTTTACGATCGTTCTATTTTTAACATGCATTTCTCTACTTTGTGAAAAAAAACCCCAACAACCAACGAAGAACTACACAGAGGTACCCTCCCAAGTAACTACATGTAATCAGTTTCAGTTTTCCCTTGCACTATGTTGACAGACCAGAGAGTAAACAGCCTAGAAACACTTACCTGCAAGCCTGTTTTTCTGCCTGTGTCACTTAACTGTGCCCCTAATCTGGCAGCCGAGCACCCTGGTGTCACGTAAACTTGCCTGGAACTCCCCTTGCTTTCAAAGATTTAAGTTCTCCAAGATTTAGGGGCAGGAGAAACTCATTCTGAGACCAACTGCCAGCAGCCTCACTGCTCCCCCTAGAAACTTGTTTCAGTTTCTTGTTGAGCAGAAATCAGAGCTGCGAAGCTTCCAAGCATGAAAAGTGTTTAAAGAATATCGTGGTGACAGCATAAGGCAATCAAAGAAATGCAGCGTTTCTTTAGAAAAGGAGTATTTTAGCATGGCACCAGCAACGAGGGGGCCATACGTGTAGGTACTTGGTTAAATGTTTGTTCCCAGGCAAAAAAAAAAAGCCACAGTCTCCAGTGGTTGCGTCTTGCTGAAGGCACAGAACCAGCTCCCCACATCCCATAAATCATCCTCAGGCCGCGACCTATGAAATCAGCTGTCTTACTACTCGTGTGATAAAAACGCAAAGGGATTCTCCCAGCGTTTCCCAACATTAGAAGAGACAGAATCAGCAAATGGCACTTTCACCGTATGGGGAGAATTACGGCTGCTCTCTGACGCCTCAGCAACAAGAGGAACCGGCGAGCTGGGAGAGGTGCCACGGGGGCTTTTCACCACTCCGAGGTGGGACACTGTCCTGTTGTGGCACGTGTTCGCGCACACGTGTATGGACAATAGAACCAGACATGGATGAAATACATCACTGCATAGCTGCCACGGAGGAAAAAGTTTTGAAACCTTAACTCATGCTTCAGCCCATCCCCAAAGAGAAAGTCATAACTCCCCAAGTCATCGAGAAGCTCTTTACAGCTCGGTAGGAGGGTGAGGGAACAGCGACATGGCAGTCTTCGTGATTACCCTGATGGGTAACAGCTTATTAAAATATCCAAGAGATGACAGGGATGGAAATTCACTTGTAGCCACCCAACCCTTTGTATGCTGTTGGGACGAAGTAATCCATCTGATGCAGGCAGCCATTTGGCTGGCAGATTAGGAAGAATTTGCATTAATGGCTGAGAATTTCAATAGCAGTTGCAGAGCAAGGGTATGTGTACCAACAAAATCTCACTGAATTGCTACACTTTACCCAGCTAGGTAAACTTTTGAGGTGGGGATAGTTTGTACAAAGCTGAGCAAGTCACTGGGTATGACAGGCATAATTAGGCAGAGATAAGTTAATGTACTCCGTAAGAAGTACAGCGCAGATATCACCCAGCGGCATTTACATCCGTTTTAAAACACCAGTATTACAAAATGCAAATGATGCAGTATCACATGAAAATACTGAGGAAGGTTACTTATTCATCAGACTTTGAAGAACCAGCATCTGGTTTAAAAGGCGTTTTAAAGCAAAATGTGATCTTCAGGTCTAGACGCTGTCACTTCCGAAGGTGGCGGATGACACCTGATGCCGAGTCCCCGAACGAGCCCTGCCCAAGGTGAGGCCTGTGGGCCACAAGGCCCCAGCACGTGCCTGGTGTCTGACAACCCGGCCCAGGCATGTGGCTTGTTGGAGAACTGCTCACGCCAAGGGCTGTGCTCAGAGAGCCCAGAGCAAGCCACCCCCCTGACAAAAGCTCTGTTAAGTTCATCTGCTTCCTCACCCGCTCAGCACCACGATGGTCCACGCCGTGTATCGGCTCCGACAGAAAGTACTTGTGTTTTTATGCCATACCCTCCAGCTGGCTTCTTCCAAAAGGCTTTTTTTTTTTTTCTTTTTTTTTTTTTTGCTTTTGTGAAGGAACTTGCAGCTCCCAAGGAAATTCTGTGCAGATGTACCCACAGCTCAACAACTTCTCATCTCACATCTCTTTCTTCTACTTCTGTTTGCGCAAGGAGGGACGTGAAACTGCACCAGGAGCCCAAGCTTGTGATTGGAGTAGCTGCCTTGCAGGCACTTCAGGCTCGGTGTTCGGGATGTCAGTCCATGGCCTCAGAGGAGCTAAGGGCATCATGTTTTGTCCCACGATTGGTGGGACGCGGCTCCGAAATCACACGACCCTGACACACACGCATGTTTTATTCATCTCTGAACGTTGTTTCAGCCAAGTGAAGTGAAAAAAGACCAATGGTTTCTTTTTCTTTCACAAGTGAAAGTTTTACTCAAAGTTTCTCAAAAATTAGGCAGCCATGGAAGCATGTGGGACTGAGAGGGTGAAGCAGCCAAAAGGGCAGGGACGGTAATGACGTGCCATATGCTGAAGGAAAACAATATTCCTTTTTTAGAAGAAATTGTTCACCAACGTACAGCACGCTGAAATACTGAGAGCCACGTGGATTTTGGTTAGTACCAGGAAGCAGTAGACTGCAGTATCAGAAAGAACAACCTGAACGATTTCAGCTGAAAAGCTAAAAGCATTAGAAACACAAGTGCTACAAGGAGCCACCCTGTGGCACCAGCAAGCTAAGGGAACAGAGGGCAAGCCAGGGTAGGCAGTTGTGTGGGTTGGTGTGGTTTTGGTTTTGTTTTTTTTTTTTTAAACTCAAGCCAGCCGGAGTGAGAAAAGCTGGAACTGGCCCAAACAGCCACTTCTGTGGCAGGGAACTCCTTAACTGAGGAGCTGAACCATAAAAGCAGAGGGGCAGCAAGCCCCGGCAGCTCGTCCCCACACACCGCTCACCTGCCAGGCCTTAGAGGGGCAAAGCTCCCTGAGGGACGTCAGCCTTCCCCACTGCCTCACCCTCGGGAACCCAACAAGAACAACAAGAATTAATGCTGTTCTCAGAATTCATTCTTTTCTGTGGAAGTTTCCCGATTCAGCAATATCTCTCAGAACAAAGAAAACAAAAATGCAGCGCTCTCAAAGCTAACTTAAGACTTCAAGGGGGGAATAGGTGGAGAAGCCATCGCAGACAGCACACCGTGACTGGTCACTGCGGGTTGCCTGGGTGCAGATGCAGTTGCGGGCAGCTGCCCCCAACCTGCCTGCACTCTCTCCCCCCTCAAGCTTCCCAGAAACGCTGCCTGGGTACTGCCACTTACCCGTGACGGTCTGGACAGCTGGAAGGCAGCACCCACCGGGCTGCCAGCGGCGCAGAGGTGACAAACAACTCGTCCTCCGTCCCAAATAGACTCAGCGCTTAGTTTACTAACGGGGCTGGATTGCTTAGCTTTCCATCTAAATTCTGATTTAACAGGCCAGTGGCCGACTGCTCACCTCAGCCCTCTGGTTCCCATTTACTACTGGAGAGAAGACACTGGGTTCAACAGGCCACCCCTTTAATCGGGAACAGTAGTATGAGTTCTTACAAAAATGGAGTGATTCCATGGAACTGACCTATTCCACAGCATCCCTGCTCGTGAGGGTGTTTGCTCTTGGACTGTGACGTGAACTGACAGTTTCACGGTCGGTTTTGTTTTCACCGTGCAGAAGCAGCATTAAAGGACTCCCATTTCCATCTTTGACGGCTTAGTAGAACATGCCTCTTCTTATATGGAGCGACACAGCTATCGCGGCGCTGACAATTTCTGACCTTTGTCCTTAATAAATGGAAGGCGTCGTATCTAAGAATGAAGTCACACGCCCGACAGAACTATCAGCTGACACAAAAATATGGCAACTCATCTGCTTAGTAACACAAGCTGCTACCAACTTCACTTCCTTCTTACAGGCAAAGTTCAGTTCGCGGGCTCCACCCTGACTCAGAGCCGCCCGTAAAATTGGATCTGACTCGCCGAGAGGTCACGTCTCCTTGCTGTGAGCAGGACTTTCCACAGCGGCTATATTTCACTGGAACTTCCCAACGAGCAGCCCGGGGGAGGCAGGGAGGGAGGGAGGGAGGGAGGGAAACGCCGCTGCAGTCACAGAGTTCACCTGCTGAGGAAGCGAGGCGCTGACTTTCACGTTTCCATTCAGCTTTCCTTCCAGACGGATTTTGTAGGGCAGGTACAGAACAACTTGTTCCTTCTGTGGACTGGGGAGCAGGAGTGACCTGCCAGGATTATTTCCTGGGCCCACACATGCAAGGAGCACCCAAGTGCGACATTCTCCGATATGGTCAGAAATACCTACACATGTAGTCGTTACTTGTTTTAAAATGGGAGGCAATTTAAAACCCACAGCCAAACACACATTTATATCATCCTTGAAAAATACCTATAAACATGTTATTTTTGCTACTTAGGTTCTTCAAGAAAAAGATGCATTTAAAATTGTTTCTTGAAACTGTCACACTACAAATGCAGTAAGGGACACCTTACATGTATTCAGGTTTATAACTTTTCCACTAATTTGTTCTTTGTACATGCATCGTAAAATTGCAAGTCAACAACAATTTAAAAAAATCCATTTACTTACATAGTTAACTTAGAGGTGGTTTCTCTCTGATTCTTTTTCTGTTCTGAAAGAGGATGAACTAATAGGATGATACCATTTTCTCATTAAACTCAGGTCCACTCCCCTCCCTGCTTAGTAAACTTCTAGGAAGAGGACTGAGAAGGATCTGAAGAGACCATCTGGTCCTCCCTGGCTGCACAAAGACAGGATAAAGTGGCCCCAGACAATCCCCAACAGATGTTTGTCTAACCTGTTCTTAGAAACCCTCCGTGAAGCAGATACCCCAACTTCCTAAGTAGCTTGTTCTGGTATTTCACTGTGACGATTTTAAAGTTGTTGTTGCATCTCCCCCCACTCTCCTAATATCCAATTTAAATCATCCTAATATCCAGTCCGAGACATCTTCCCTCTGTGCAGATCCGATTTATCTCTTCTTTCCCCCAGCATTCAAAAACAGTTGATCATACCTCTTCTAACCTTTTACACATTGGAAAATTTATCCGATTCCCTCTAAAAAATATTTTTCAGGCTCAACAGCCTCCCTTCCTTTGCCATTTCACTTTACATTTTATATCTCTTATTTTTTCTTGCCCTGTCCTGTACTTTATTTTTCATCAGAGCACATGAAACTGAAGGCAATACAGCAGTTGAGGCCTTACCGGCACTTTGTGGAGTCATCTTTACATCTTTCTCTATGACTTACATATGCCACCTATTGATAAATCCTAAGAGAGCATTGCATTTTGCAAAAGCATCACATTGTCCGTTGCTGTTTTGTTAGCGATTCTCTACAAACACCCTATAACCATCTACCTCGATTTGTGCAAGAAATTGGCGATTGTTTTAATTTAATTTCCCTTTTGCATTTATTAAGCTCATTTTGATTTCTGAGCTGATCATCCATAGTGGTCACCATCATCCCAGCTTGGTGTAATTGAGCCATTTCATAAATGTGCTCTGAATTACATCAATCTATATTATTCTTTGTGTTTCCTTACACCACATTTACCACAGTAGTGTCTTGGTGCCTTACAGCAGAGTAATTGTCAGCATCTCTTCTGCCTCTCTCCCTCTCTATCTTGTCCTTCCACTTTCCAGAAGGGCGAGCAAGAAAAATTTAGTTTCAGAAGGATATAGGGATATGCATAAAACCACTGTACCTTTATATAGAGGAGGAAAAGTAAAATAGATTGTTCTTTTCACTATTTCAGACCCACCCCTGAAAAAACAGTCTCATACATAGTTAAGTTTAAAGCTTATTAGAATTCTGCCATGACAGAGTAGCAAAGTTGTCAGCTGTAGTCTTCATTTCATTGTCACAAAACGCTTGAAGAGAAGGGCTAAAACTGATCATGAATCAATACTCTATGGAAGCAGCATAATGTGGAGGAAAAGGATAACACGCTCACACCACAGCCTGCATTAATTATTGCGGGTACTGGGATGTTCAAAGAGTGAGAGAGACATTCAGCAAACATGGAAGGACTTAAACTTACTTGTATGATCTTCACAGTTTCTCACAATCCAGCCAAAGGTGTATCCCTTGTGCAGCACTTCACTACAAGAAAAGAAACAACTGCCTGGCTAAGCAGAGTTTGGTCACCAAAGTATTTAAAACAAACCACTGTTAATTGAACCTTACAAATATTAATGTAAACTGAATTTCACAAAATGTACTCTGATAATACCAACTTACAGATAAAGGAACACCTCACTTCATCCGTAAGTTTTATAGGAGAAACTTTAGATCTGATTTCACGAGATGCCATGTACTTGTCATTTGTGTTGACACGGTTTGAAAGTAGAGGTGCTCAATACCGCTGAGTGCAGAAATAAATCTGGAGCCACAGGTCACTGCTAAAAGCATCACCAGCAGCAGACACCTCATTTTGTATCCCTCTGTGCTGCACCTTTTTTGTTTCTGCCTTGCGTAAATACCTAAAATTTGTCTTTTCCTTCAAGAGGAACGCCTCAGCTCTGCAGCGCTGAGGGAACTCCCCTGGAAACCCGCCAGAAACTCATCTTTCCTAGGCACAAGTTTGTTTATACTTTGGGCATTACAAGCAACTTACACAATCATTGTATTTACTTGTACATTCTTGGCCGATGAACAGAACTTGCTTATTTCGGTGAGGGCAGAAAGACGTGGTGTCTTCGTCCTGTGGTTGCAGAGGAGGGAGGGGATGTGCACTGCATCCGTAACGCCACAGGTCGCACGTCGCAGGCCACACGCTGAGTAGGGCTGCGCTGAATGGCACAACTTTTCAGCAATGGACCAATTGTTTTCTCTCTTTAAAAATGCAAGACAGAACATGCCGGGTTTTTTTGGTTTTTTGTTTTTTTGTTTTTTTTTTGCACTGAGAGCACAGATTATATCACTGCTTCTAAAGCGGCAGGATTCTACTTGAAGCCCTTCTGCAATGTAACAGAAAAGAAGATGTCAAACAGTTGCCAGAAGATAAAGACAACAGATACAGTAACACTGATATTTACTGTTTGATCTTCCGTGTAGGAGGTTACCAGCATCACTTTTGGGTCAGAACACTGCAGTTTTTTGTACTTAATAAATAACCTACCCCACACCATTTCCACCTTGCATTCTGTAGGGAAATCAGAAATGTTGACAAGGGAGCTAAAAAGCCCAAACATGGTGGCAGCCTTATTCATGCCAACTTCTTAGAAACCAACTTTAAGGACGCATAAAAGCTGCTTGTTTTCTTTAGAGGTAGGCTTAATTTTATAAGTTATATTTGATGTTGTGTGGCCGCCCTAAGTTGATGTGCTGCGTTATACACAAGGAAACTCCCCAGAACGCCAATGAATCAACATAAGTAAAGGTAGATACTCTAGTATCTTGGTCAAGTGCCCACAACTCTCTTACATCTGCAGCTTAGTCTGAAAGGGAGGGAGGTCTCAGGGCCTGGATGAGAGGGAATTGCAGCAGGATGGAGTGAGAAGCAGGAGAAGGCCTACTTCCACCTGGAGTTGTTTTTTATAAGCCTCCTTGCTACCAAACAGGCAATCCCAGTGCTTACAAGGATTGCGCCGTGGGAGCCTTGCTGACAAAGGCACAAATACGTAGTTTATTCTTGATCTTGAAAGAAACAAAAGGAGAGCCTTCAGAGAAATAAAGAGAGGGATCATCTGTTCAGCTCAACGTGCTGGAAGTACATTCTTCTGTCACAACTCTTCACAGAGGTTTAAGGCCAGCAAGCCGCAGATTTCCAAATACAGGAGCAGCAGCAGTTATTGCAATGAAAGGATCAGTGTACCCGGGCCTTGGATTTTTGTCAAGCAGAAAATATAATTACACTCAGAAGTTCTTCAGCGCCAAGACAGCTGCGCATCTAACACCTTATGCTGTCCTATGTCTTTTTTACACGTTTGTACAAAGGCACAATGGTATCATAAGAGCTATCATCAAAGCCACTAAGACCTTAAACTTTCCTAACAATTCCTAGAAACAATCTTCTGAAAAACAAAGATACCACTACACACACACACAAGAAAAGAAAGTAGTGAAAAAATTACAGGTGATACATATTTTTAAACCCTCGCTGTTCTTTCCCCTAGTCCAAATGCCATAAAATCCCAGTAGCTTAAATTGCTGTAAGAATTTAAAATCTATCATTCACCACAAATCATAAGTTTTACTATACATTTTTCACCTCCTTTAAAAATGAAAACCCAGATTCAGCTTTTAGCAGAAGTGAGACTATTGCTTCATCATGATGAGATATAAGCAAAGGAAAACAAACAAACGAACTTGGGGCCTAATGTTGTCGACTTTTGTTCCGTACACAGTGCTCTGCTCGGCACTCCTCAGCACTAGCACACATGGTAGTTTTTGCAAGATCACGGCCTTGTTTTAGTATAACACAATCAAGATAATTTTTACAAGGTCAGAAAGTTGGAATAAGAGGAAACAAAATCCAGGCCAGTTGCGTCTGGAATCAATTAGGCTTATGGCTTTTCAGATGCTGCTTGTCTTTCTATTAAACAGTATTTCAATGTATACCTACTATTAGTGTGTACCTCAAAGTACGCATTGCATACTATACATTTCTCCTTTTATTTAAGCCCACCTAAACTAGGGACACCAGGAAGTAAAAAAAGAAGAAGAGGTGCTCATCTGTGAGCACTGAAATGGTTTCACTTTGAGTTTACAGTTTAGATATCTGCCTCCTCAATGACAAAGTGCTCAGAAAGGCCAAATGTCCAGTCATGTCCAAAAAGCAAATTAAAATTGAAGGAGTTGTCCAGGCAAATACTGACTATGCCCACTGTCCACTTTTAAGCACTTCATTGAGTTTTAAGGTTTAAAGCAAAAAGAAAATGTTATTTTTTCTTTGTAAGATGAAACTCTACCGTCTAAACTTCACATTGAGTATGGAATCATCCACAGAAGACTTTAATTAATGAAAAGTTGACTTTATGGGGAATTTGCATTTTCCTCACATCGTTTTCTCTCTAGATGAGGCCAGTCTAGTTTATGCTAAAATTAAAGCCAGTATCAGTACAGAAGGCATGTGCAGGGGTGTACAACCCAGGGAGATTCTTGCTGCATTCACAAGTAAAACAGGTGACAGTAAAAATGTTTCCCTGTTGTTAACGTTGTGAAAAAATTTACAGACAGAAAAGTTCAATTGTCTAACCACTTAAAGATCACAATATTTACCTTCGTTACTTATTTTCTGACCTTCATTTTGCCAAGTACAGAAATAAAGTGAAAGTGATTCTCCTTCACTGCAGTAATTTTTTAACCTGAGAAGTTTAAATTATTTTCAAGATAGTATTATAAATAATAAAATACAGTGAAAGAAGTTAAAACCCTCAAATTTCCTATTATTTTTCTAAGCAAAATAGCTATATTGTGTCTTGCCTGTAAATAGCCAGCCACAGAGCTGGCTCGGCACCACAACATACGGGTCAGCAACGCTTCAGCTGGAGCAGGGTCAGAAGAGGGGTCTGGGACGGGCTCCGGGTGGGTTCTGCAGGGGCAGGGGGAAGGGGAAGGTGACAGGCTGGGCTGCCCTTGCAGCAACCACAAGAAACCCAGTCCCAGGTTTCAGGGAATAGTTTTACTGCTGCTGCCACGTATTTCTGTGCACTCACATAACAGTGCAGCTCCGTGCTGGTGTAGGAAAGGGGGAACGCTCACCGCCAGCCAGGCTGCGGGCAAAAAGAATTTGTTAAACAGGCAAATACAACCTTAAGGGAAGTCACTTGGATGGTCTGAAGAAGTGGCCTGGCTTAAAAACGCTAATGGCTGCCATGGTTATTGTGACACCAGGGATGCGGATTCCACCTACAAAATGCTGATCTGAATTTGTGCCGCTTCCTCTCGGTTCAGGGAGGGCTCCTCACGCTTGCCAGTGCTCCTGCTCTAGGAGGGAATAAAACTCACCTTCTTAAGTTTGACCTTCTTTGCTGGGCTGGGCCCTGGGCTGCTTTGCAGTGCCATTCCACCCTCAAGGGCAAGCAACAGCTCACTGCCTCCCTTCACAAGGCCTGAAACACTGGACACATTCCCTCAAGCCACCATTATATAGAACAGAATCATAGAATAGTTTGCATTGGAAGGAGGTTTAAAGGTCATCTAGTGCAATCTCCCCTGCAATGAACAGGGACATCTTCCACTAGATCAGGTTGCTCAGAGTCCCATCCAACCTGACCTTGAGTGTTTCCAGGGATGGGGCATCTACCACCTCTCTGGGCAACCTGTGCCAGTGTTTCACCACGCTCATTGAAAAAAATTGCTTGCTTATATCTAGTCCAAATCTACCTTCTTTTAATGTTAAGACATTACATCTTGTCTTATCACAACAGGGCCTACTAAAAAGTCTGTCTCCATCATTCTTATAAGCCCCCTTTAATTATCAAAAGGCCACAGTAAGGTCTCCTTGGAGCCTTCTCTTCTCCAGGCTGAACAACCCCAACTCTCTCATCTCAGCCTGTCCTCACAGCAGAGGTTCTCCAGCCATCTGATCATCTTTGTGGCCCTCCTCTGGACTCGCTCCAACGGCTCCATGTCTTTCCTGTGCTGAGGGCTCCAGAGCTGGACACGGTACTCCAGGTGGGGTCTCACCAGAGCAGAGTAGAGGGGCAGAATAACCTCCCTCGACCTGCTGGACACCCTGCTTTTGCTGCAGCCCAGGATATGGTTGGCTTTCTGGGCTGTGAGTGCACAGCGCTGTCTCATGTTGAGCTTCTCATTTACCAACACCCCCAAATCCTTCTCTGCAGGGCTGCTCTCAGCCCTTTCACAGAACCACAGAATGGTTGGGTTGGAAGGGACCTTAAAGATCACCTAGTTCCAACACCCCTGCCGCGGGCAGGGACACCTCCCACTAGACCAGGTTCCTCAAAACACGTATCGTGACAGAAACCCCCGGGGAATCCCGGCCGGGTTTGTGTTGGACACGGCGCACACGGGCCGGGGGAGCAGCTCCTCAGGAGACGATGGCGACCGCGGCCCGAAGCGCTCGGCTCTCCTCGGTTCCCCCCACCACAGCCGAGGGCCACGGCCGGCCGCCCGCCTCGGCTTGACCCCTCACGGCACCGCCCGCAGAGGCCCCCGGGGGCCGCGGGGCGAGGAGGCGGCGGGGAAGGGCCAGTAACGGCTGACAGGCGCTTCCCGGGGGGAGGTGGCGACCCGGGGGGGCCGGGGGGGCATAGCAGGGTAAGCCCCTCCCCGCGGGACCAAGGTTGCCGTCGCGACGGGCGGCGCTCAGCCGGTGGCCCAGGCTGCCGGGCCGGGCCGGGCCGGGCCGGGCCGGGCCGTGAGGGAGCCACCGGCGCAGCCCCCCCGGGGAACCCCCGCCCCGCCCCGCCCCGCGTCACGCCGCCCGGGCTTTCCTTCCCCTGGCAGCGCTGATTGGGCGAGGCCGCCGGCCAATGGGGAGCGCCGCCCCCTCACTCCTCGTCCCGCCCCCGCCCCGCCGCCGAGCAGAGCGGAGCCCAACGGGGACTGACCCGATCCGCCCCCACCTCCCCCTCCCGCTCCGTGCAGCAGGAGCGCCCCGGCCCGACCGACCGCCCCGGCCCGACCGACCGCGGAGAGCCGGCGGGGCGCCCCGGTAGGGCCGGGTTCCGGCGGGGCCGCCGTGTGCGGGGCCCGGCGCCGCTGCGGTCCCCCCCGCGTAGGCAAAGCTGCACCCGTTTAACTTAAGCCCCCTGTAGACGTATTTATTTCGGTTTAATAGGTGTTTATGGTACGTTAGTCCGGACCTGTTCCTAATCAATCCGAGCTCAATCGAAATTACGCAGATTTATATCGGCCCCAGAGCGGCGGCGGGGCCCTCGCTGCCAACCGGGCAGGTTTTTACCTCACACCGGTGGATAAGCCGGCGGTGGCGGGCAGCGGGCAGCCCCGGGCGGGGCGGCTGGTCAGGCCCCTGCGCTGGCAGGAGGACGATGGCTCAACTTGGGCCGTGGTGTCTCGTCCTCGCGCCCCAGACTGACCGCTGTCACAGTGGCGAGAGCGAAGGGCTGTGAGGCACAACAGCCTTCCCCAGCAGGATGGAGAAAGAGGAAGTCATGGCACATGGATGTTGGGGCAGGTTTTTTTCATTTTCTGTCCTGGCTTATGGCAGGAGCACATGGTCGTCGCAACAAGCCACAGCGCTGGGAGGAAGAATTACCTCATGGGATCGCAAGCACTTTCCAAGCAAAGGTGGAGTCTGGAGCAAACAGCAGATCCCGCTGATAGTGGTTGATAAGCCTGGGGAGTATCACATTGCTGCTTTGCGTACCTCAAGGAGACGCCTCAGTCCTTGTGGAGCAGGAAGAGGAGACAATTCCAATAGACTGTCTCCCAGCACCCAGATAATGAGAGACGTCTCCTCCTTCCTGCAGCAAGCAAACTCATTCCTTGGCTCACAAAGCAGTAGTTTCAGTAGCAGCTTTTCCTCTACTGCAACCCGAAGCAGATCCTCTTTACATTCGGTGAGCAACATAACAACTTTAAAACTTCAGAGTTCATCTGACATTGAAGGAAAACTGCTTTTCACCTTGCATAGCAATTGAATTAAACTGGAAAGCCAGTAGGACAAAATGAAGTTATGTACACCTTCAATATAAAGCCCAAAACAAACAAAAAACTACCACTTGGTACTACGCTTGGCCAAAATGATTGCTAACAGGCAACTACGTTTTTCTTCTGTGATTGTACTGAAGCCTTCTGCTGGTAGGATGACCTAGGAGAGAGGATTTAGTGGCCTCTGTGCAGGCCTGTCAGTAAGGCAGACCTTCACTAGTGCTCCGTGCCCAGGGTTCATACTGCCAGCTACGGCTGTCCAGCTTTTTGCTGCATGTCTACATCAGGCACAGTTCAGAAAACTTGCCTGTGTGCCCTCAACAGAGTTAAATAGGTGGGTCTATGACGAACTATGGAAGTTTGTATAGTGGCATTGTTATAAGCAAACATCACTTCATCCAAAGTAGACAAACTAAAGTTTTTTTACTTTAGTGACAGTAAATAAAGGTCTTCCAGAAAACTACAGAACTGTAAATATATTGCTCCTTTTCTTGAATCAGTCCCTGTAAAGAGACACTCCCAAACTCCAACTAGGAAAGGAAAAAGTGCGAGAAGTAACAAGGAAGGGAAGATACAAAGAAACATACAAGAAACAAGACAAGCTTTGGAAACTGAACTCCGACCTGGATATGAATCCAGAGAAAATGTGCAAGTATTAATTTATGATGCACACTGGTCAGTCCTGCAGGCCAGTGCTGTGACATAACACACATAACTTTCTCTGAAGTTATGTGGCTTTATAGAAAGATATCTGAGACAGGATTTCAATATCGCACGTATTTTACTTCACAAACTTCATTTCTGCTTCATGCAACAGCTATGGGAAACACCGCAACTGTTTTAGTTTCTGTGTGGCAGTGTTTTACTTGTGAGATCGGAGTTGAACAACACAAGCCAAGGAGAAGCAGCACAGCCTGTCCGCTGGACTTCTGTACACCACTGATGGCTGACAGACCTTCCATAGTGACCAGTTAGTTTAGGTCAGTCAGTCATGCTTTGGTTAGAAGTCCTCTCAAGGACACCAGAAACAAATTCTTTTTTGTTCTGATATTCTCCATTTTAAGTACATTTGACATGAACCCAACCAGCAACCCACGAGTAAGGTCCAGTCATCCTCACAAATTAAAATGTGATGGAAAAAAATTGGCTTCCAGCTACATCCAAGACAGGTGTTGTATGTGGATTCAGGGTTCTTTTGAGCCAGCACTTGACAAGTTAATTTACCCCACACCTTCTGCCGCTGTTTCTGCTCCCATCTCTCCTCCTTAAACCACATGTACGTGTCTTCAAATTCTGGACACTGCCTCTGCTTTGGTCTTAACATTGCCAATGTGCAGCTGGGTGTCCAAATTTAGAAGTTCCTCCGTCACGGCCAGCCCACTGCTGCGGTTCTCGAGCAGCAACACCTTCCCAGACGTAGGTGGCAGTATTCAGCCGCTGGGTAACGACTGCTGAACCCACGGCCTCTCCCGCATCATCTTCACGGGATACAGCGAGCAACCCCATGGGTTTTTGTCTTCCTGAGTACCTTTGTTGTTTAACTGTCTTATAAGTCACATTATTTCAGGCATTTACTGCATCTGAAAAATTTTCCCAAGCCATAATCAGAAAATGTATTGTTTACTTGACTACTTTAACTTGGACAAAGTTAAATTGACAATTGTACCTTGGTCTCTTTTGAGCTGTTCTCTCACTGGGATTTTCTTGCCTCCCACTGTTTTGTCTAAATCTAGGAAACATAAACAATCAGTTTCCAGTTAGTCTGATACATGGTACTGGGCTTTGCTTAAGTAAGAAAGGCTAATTAGATCCTGCTATGATTTACACCAAATGTACTCTAGTCCCAACCATCAACAAGATTCTGCCCAATATAAACATTTGTATCTCCAACTCTTTAAAGAAGGAATTTTAAAAATCATAACTATGCTGGGGGGGGAACCCACTAAACCATGCTGATGCATTGATTCATCTACATTCATGCTGCCATGGACGATTTTACAAGAATTGTAATTTGGGATAGGAGTTCGAATGGATGTACAGACACCGTAGTTGATTTGCCTCTAAATAGACTTCTGAATAGGTTCTTCCCTACATCACGTAGAGCCATGGGGTGGAGCAGTTAAATACTGTGTCAAAGTATCAGATACACATTCCAGTTTATTTGTTAAAACAAGTTTTTGAAAGTGCTCATCACCATGACAGGGAGATTTGCTGTATTGAAGGCTGCAACCAAACACAACTTTTTAAAATCTATTTTAAAGTGAACAGTATGCCTGATCATACAGAACAGTGATTTCTTTAATCAGTGCTCCTGTGACAATAGCATACTTCTTTAGACCAGGGTAAAACTGACCGGAGCACACTGGTTTTGCTTTCCCCGGTTTGGATTGCCTGCGGTAAGATTGCTACAGCAGCAATCTCTTTCGTCAAGCCAATCCTAAACCAGGAACACTTATTCCCCCCCGCCCCCCCCCCTCCTCCAGCTGCTAAGCAAAGAACAAACTTTTTGCTTAGCCCCTCCTTTATTGGAAGGGGAATAGGGTAATGTGCTGTAATTGGTTTTCCATGTTTGCCAAGAGTCTGTTTCCTCTTATCATCCACAATATTAACATAAATCTTGTAATAGTTCCAAAAATAATAAAATCTGTCCCAAGAATAAAAATGATAGATCCACAACATGCTGCTTTTTTGTCATGGTCTTGGTTTTGTAACATTCTGTTAGTAGTTTTTATTGCCTAATGTTGTGGTTTCTTTCATACGCAGCAGACCCAGTAAAGACATTTCATCAGCTACTTACACAGCAGCAGCCTGGATTATTTACAAATGGAGATTTCAGTACCATATTAAAATAAATCACCACTGCATACTGTTAAAGTTGCACTGCAGGAATATGGCAGAAGAAAACCCAGAGACTCCAGGGGGAGGAAGATGAAGTACATACAAATTGTAAGTATGATAACAGCAAACCAAATTATTAAGACACCCAAATAAAACCTGTTAGTCTTCCTCCTTCTCTGCTACCTTCTCCCATCCAATACTGGAAGAGGACTAGGCAAATTATACCCCCCCACACACATGCAAACCAGTACACATAGTATGTGTAACAAGTAACAGAACCCACGCAATACTTCCCTTATTATTTATATCATGCAGCAACATAGTATATCCCACTTCCCCCTCCCATCTCCAAAGCAAATGCCCTACATGGGGCAAGTTCCCGTAAGTGTAGGTGTAACAGATGTGGCATGGTGAAGATGGAGAGCAGCACTTCGCTCACCAGATTCAGTTTGAATGAAATAATACCAGAACAGACAAGACAAAAAAGTGATAACACACACGAGAAACTTGATTTAGGAGGAAAAAAAACGCCACAGACAAACCCCAACTAAGAAGAAAGCTGCAGGACAATCAGTTAGCATCAAAAGAATAGCCCATCAAGAGGAATCGCTAACTCAAGCATTAGCATTTACAAAAGCACCACCCCACTGGTAACAACTCTGAAAAAAATGCAGGCATCTTGAGGTGCCCTCGTTTAGAATTATTACTTTAAAAAAAATCCTTTAATGCAAAAAATATTATTCTGATATTTCTAAGGTTTTTTTTAATAAACACTTTTTTCCACTCAGATTCAGTTTAACTGTAACTTAGAGCCTGACAAGAGCTTTTTCTTTCTTCCTTCCCAAGAACAGATTTAGTGCTCTAACACTCACAGGTAGACTCTTAAGGCAGAAAAAAACCTTAAAATGTATACCACTTAGCCTAAAACTAATCTGTGCCCTTCTAACCTCACCAATATATAAATATTGCAGTTGAAGCCTCTGCAACTAGTCAACACCACAATGAACTTAGTGTCACAAAAAGCGTTACACAGCAGAAGAGAGACATCTCTGGAGCATGGAATGGAGCACTCACTGCCTGCTAGGGGCTTCAGACACAGCTCGTTATTTTAGCTTATCAGTTAAGTGTTTTGGCAGTCATTTGCCTTAAGTCACTGCTGAGTCTGATCTTGCACAAGAATAAATCAGACTGAAGTCAACAGAAATACACAGGTGTAAGATTGAGAGGGAGTGTTAATCTTTCTTAAATGACCACCAAAATTCCCAGAGCATCTCATTTTAAGTAGAAATAAGAGAAACAAGTCTTAAAATCATGCTTAGAGGATCTGTCACTCCAAATTTACTCTTTTGTAAGTTAACTACACTTTTTATCACACGCTAACCTGGGAGTACAGGGAAACTGCACCGCGGTATGATTTTTCAGTATCGATAGTAGTCTTACCTTACACATAACAGCTGTACAAGCTGCTGGAGAACAATTACATATTTTAATTCTTTGGTTATGAAAATGCAACCAATAAAAGCAACTGCAGTTCAAAGTGAAAGCTCGGCAAGTTATCAGTCACTCACATGTGAGTAAAACTGAAACCCGTGAAAGAATAACCTTGTAAAGCACACACTCTAGAAGTAAACCCTGCTGCTAGGTTCTGTGCTATGTACTTTTCAAGTTCTAATAGGATAAAATAGGATCAGGGGCTTCTCAAAAAACAACACAAATACAGAGATTTCTAATTCGCAACAAAAAGATTACATATGCACAAAGCTTGTGACAAAAAGCCAGGCAGAATGCAAGGAAACATCAGTTTTGCCCTAGGCTTCTCTCTGAAAGTACCAGATTCTTAACGTAATGCACAGTGTAAGACTGACATGTAAGCCAGGAACAACCAGCAGGATGAAAAATAAATAACTAAAAAAAAAAAATCAGTATGTACACATGACTATAGTAAGCCATAGCACATTCCCCCTGTCCCTCACCCGTACAAAAGCACCGGTAGCTCTTCACTATTAACAGCCCTAGATTCCTGGTCAATTCTATATATCTTCCATGCTTTCAGAAAATTAGTGGCTGTCAGAAAATTTAGCCTTGTAAATTATCACAACTTAAAGCACGCATTTTTGTCCTATTCAGGATAGGGTGCAAATTCCTTTCCTCTGCTCCCTTAAACAGGGGCAATTTTTATGGATAAGACAAACGTACTCCCATTTGTAGGGTAGCTGAGGCTGCTAGAGAAGATCGTGCTTTTCTCCTATCTTGTCTCAGGCACCTGAGTACTGCAATGCTGCCAGTCTGAAAAAGATCCTCAAGCAGTTAATTCAAGCAAGTACTCCCTTCATTCTTTCTCGTGAGCTTCTGCAAGCCAGTTTTCCCTCAGCATCAATGCAATTCAGTCCTGTGGTTTTACTGTCATGCAACACAACTTCCAAACTTCAACTGAAGCAACAAGTGTTTGTGTTTTATAAATTTAAATATTATGTAATAAACAGTTAACAGTTGAGAGTATGTAAATGGAGTACCCTCTTATGAATTTAAATTGTTGAAAATAATTACATTACATTGTTTATAATACTTCTGAATTTGTAAGGCAGATTTGAAGTCAGCAACTAACATAAATCCTTATCAGTTGTCCCTTCCCCCAGACACAAACAGAAAGTTCCACACATTTTTTAAACTTTATTTAATCTCAGAACCACTGCTATGTTACACCTGTCAGGCTGAAGTTTATTCACTTCCGATGTTAAAGTTCTGACAATAAGAATGGATGACATGAGGATCCATGTCCCCCAGTGCTGTGTTGCAGTCAGTATTGGTCCAGTAAGATGAAAGTTTTGCAGTCATTCCCCTCTCCCCGCCCCCTCCTCCCCCCCTTTTTTTTTTTTTTTTTTTTTTTTTTTTTAAGATACATGAAGCATGGCCTAGCAGAGTCACCCTTTTATCTGCAATTTATATAAATAGGATGAGGTGGAAACTCAGTTGTTTCCTCACTCGTAGGAAGAGTGACATGAATATTCTGTACTTTAACAAATAAACACAGGATTTTGGTTTGCACTGTTGCAACTCTTTCAACTTGAGGCAAAACATCCTCCCTCCCCTCGCGACCACCACCGTAATAAGTACCAAAGCATTTCTAGTTTTGATTTTCATCAAGATTTCCAAACTGGCAGATTTTATTTTCACACCCTCTTCACAATAGACAAGATGCTTACCATATATTTAGGATTACAAGTTGTCACTAAAAGAAAACTTTACACAACCACTGTACATTTAGGTTGAAAAAACTGTCCTTGCATGAAAAATATACCTAGAAATCAAGTGGTAAACAAGAAAAAAAACATTAAGAAAAGATTAACGTTTTTATAATGTGCCATTTTAAATTTATCAACTCCTCCTCTACTTTTCATTCATACTCTGTTTTTACCTATAGTATTCATTAAGGCAAACAGCTAATCCATTTCTGAAGAGGTGCTGTGGAAATTGTGGACAAACAGCAAACATTTGGCATTAAAATAGATAGCACATATGTAGCCTCTAGTAATATACATTAAGCGTTTCTCTTGGACTTCAGTATAATGACAGGGGAGGATGAACATGCTAACAATGTCAAAAAGGCTTAAAATTTAGCGTCCAAGCAATTTCTATTAATGCTTCTGTAGTTCTCAAGCTCTAAGTAGTATAGAATTTATGCAAATGCATTAAAGAATTCTAGCTTGGCAAGTACACCCAAGCAGGTTATTAAACTATATATACAGAAAGTGATAAATACAGAATTAAAAGAGTCCTTCCGCTTCTCTTTTTAGCCTTGAAAATTGACAAAAAACTTGAGGACAGCTCTACAATATTAAACATTAGGTAACCGCAGGAGCTGGGAAACCTAACTACACAAACTGATTAAAATACTCAGATGACTTTGTAGTGTTTAATACAATTCAGTTCGTAGTCAAGGGCACAAGACAACATTTAACAAAAATAATCACATCAATTGACCTAGAAATCAAATGTAAATAGATATGAATACAATCTCCAAAATCTGTCTTTAAGTGAACATTAACCATTTATTCAAAGTTATACAAGAATTTGAAGGATAAAGTCTTCTTCTGCAACAGGAAACCGACTTACAAGTTTCATGTCTCGGTTGAATTGAAGTGGAGGCGAGCGGGGCAGGGGGAGGGAGGGAGGGGTGAACAAACAAGTTAGTAAGCCCCAGCCAGGCAGCTAGAAAGTAAAAACAGGCTCAACAGCAGCCTCCTCCAGCTTGTTGTCCTCCCTGATTGCCTGCAAGCGTTGCATTAGTAGCAGCATGTTGAGGGCCAATTTTTATGCCGTTTGCCTGAAATGAAGTTGAAAACACAGCACAATTACTTTACACCACCAATACACTTGAAAAGCTTTGTTTTAAAAATATCATACAGCAAGTTCTAATGTAGGCAATAAATAAAGCAAAGTTTATATATACACACATATATTTTTAGTAACACACCCTTAGCAAGTAAATATAATTTAAAGGAATTTAAATTTATCTCCATGTTAAACTCCGTACCTTGAACTCCTAACACAAAAACACAGAGCAAGAATTGTATGAGTACTACTTGGCTTTAAAAATACATAGCATTTGCTAGGAACGTATAACCTCTCCCCTCTCACCAAAACATCCATTAGTTTAATAGTTTAATATAAAACTTTTCCTCTCTAGACAGCATTTCTTTCTGTGTTGAATCAGCTGTAGAGGCTAAGGGCATACGAGTGTTCTGTGTCATCAATAATTTCTATGATCCCGAAAGACATGGCTACTTGCCAAGAACCCACACACAGCGTAGCTCTTTCATTCATCAAAATCACACTTATATCTTAACCCTCACTCCCTCAAGTGGATTTTACCTAAAAATACAGCACTTTGAGAAAAGTAATACAGTAGCTTCAGAAATTAAGCTCTTAAGGAAACTTTGCGTCACAGTAAATCTCAGATTTATAGTGCTTGGCAGTTGTTCTGCAACAGTAGTAGCCTTGGGGTTTCTGGCACTAGCTCAGTATTGACAGCAGCTGATGTGGTTTCTTTTCGCTCTTTGACTCCTCTTTAATAAAAAGCATGCCCTATGGCTCATTGGTTTTGCCCCCTCTGGGCTGATAGCAACTTCTTGAGGAATCAAGGAGCCAGACTTGGCATAAAGCCAAATAAATAGCACGGACTGTTGGCTCTTGACAGCATATTGCAATCAAAGCTCCATAAGGCACAGTAAAGCAGTCAGCTACTATATGAAACTCGACAGATACAATGAGCATGCTTTTTTCAGACACGCTGATTACTGTCCAATTTATATTGCACTACTGCGTGCATCTTCTCTAGCAAAAACATTAAAGAAAATTAAGTTTTTCCATCACTAAACTGAATTTTAAAAGTGTTTCACCAAAACACTGTACACACAGACTTTCCAGTCAGAATTAGTGTCTTTGAAGGATTTCTATTCAAGTCCTATTTAGCTACAGGCTTCCTAATGCAAATACTTTGCATACTATTGAAGTTTCTCATTATTTCCTCTCTAAAGTCATAACATTTTTAATAGTCTAAATTTTCTCAAGTTGAAATGGTGAAGCTATTTAATTGAGTCCTGCCAATTCCCTCATGGCTCTTTGAACAATTCTGTGAGGACCATCACGCTTTAAGAGAAGCCTCAGGCTGACAGTCCCAGACAGAGGATGCACCTATTCACAGAACAGATACAGAGCAGAGAGTGGCAGTGCAGATTTTCACATGTGGTTTCACTAAGCACCTCAGCAGTGATGTTTAGGGACTTGCAGGATAAAAAACTTGGGCACCAGAAAGGACCGATCAATTCACACTATCAAATTTAAACTTTTTTTACATAAAAAGTCACACCACACAACTGTTAACCAAGAGTTTATGAGATCCTAACATTTCTATATGATCATAATATTTCTATTTGCTACCATTGAATTTGAATCTGCTTTTTCATGGCCATGACCCTCTCTCCTAACTGCCCAAGATTTTCAACAGCACAATCATTTCAAAATTGCAGACAGACATTGTAGGTCTTTCTAGGCTGTTGCATTACAAAAGTGCTCCCCGCTCCACCTCCCCACCCCCACCCCAAACAAGCAAAGAGACAGGCCCTGATAATCTGTAATTTCAGTAATGTGCACAGGCAAAATGGCTAATCTTTTATTCCCTACAGAATCCAGCCACCTAAACCAGGAACATTTCAAAAGTCTTTTATGTAACTCTCAAAGCAATCCCTCCCCTACACTGGACAGCTCATGGAGTGCATCTGGCATATCAACATGGTCCCCCATTTACATAGTGGAAAATTATCTTTGAAAACAGATGACACCATATGGAGAAGTGGATGAAAGTGGATTTTCTTCTCTTTTGGGGATTTATATTATTTTGTGATGCTTCATGGATGGATAGGGTCACTTATTTTAATCCATTTTTATCACAATGGCAGACAATTCTATATCCAAATGGAACAGAAATATTTTACTGTCCAGCCTTCTAGGGAAGGTGAATTTTGTACATTTAAAAAACAAACCAAACAAAAAGTGTTCGGAATACTAAAAGTTACCTCATTATTAATGTCAAAAACTCCTTCCTGGATTTTCTCGTAGATCGACTTTGCAGTGTTAATAAATGCCTAAAACAGAAGGAAAAAAAACACAATGAATGCGACATCCTTTTGTGTAAGATGCACTAATTGGAGTCCAATCTCATGTGCAATTGTTTCAGTGAGACTTTTCTTCCTGACCTCAGCAGGAACAGGTATGACAACAGCATCCTATAACCTTCCCTGAAGTAGCAATGGATCACATGCTGTTTACAAAAACAGTGGCATTTTCATAACATCTGTATTCTACAATCTGTTGTCCAGTAATTACAGGGAAAAAGTGGTTTTTAAGATATATAAATTACTTTTAAATTATTTATTTCTGACCCTTATGGATAGATTGTGTGGCAGATGGTTTCCCCTACCCTTAATATCTTTGTAATAGGCCACTCTAGATTAGAGTGCTTAGCAACATAAAACCACAGGGTACTTACAATGATGATGTAAGGATGCTGTCTGCTGGATGAAACCTTATGCTATCATTTAATATTCACCTAATTTTAAGAACGTATTCTCTTTAATTAATCTTGCACACGATAGACAACAGACGTCTTAATAGCAGAAAGGAGAGGCCCCAGGTTTTATTATGATTTCTGAAAATCTATTGTTTTAATTCAAAGAAAAGACTTTGACATGCAGGTCTGAAAAAGTGAACGATATAAATGTTTTTGCTTAAAGTTCACAATCAATGATCACATTTTTCATCTCATTTAACTTTATAGGTTAAGCAATGCCTAAAATAATGTGTAACTTAAGAGGTGATTAACAACAGCTAATGATTACAGTCAGTATCAAACATACAGTTCTTTTTGTTTCAAAATACTAACACCACGCAATCACACAGGATATGCTATCTTCTGCACAAGCCTATTACAGCAAATACAGATCTAATTCAAATATAAAAAAGTAAACAGGGTTCATGGAGAGGAACAAATCATACCTTTCCTCATTTCTACACTGGAAGCATTTGACTGCTGAACTTGCCACCAGAGCTTTGTTTCCTAATTAACAGGACTGATATGTTTTCACCTTTAAAGGCCTTACAGCTCCCCAGAGTAATCAATCTACTGCAGCTCAATTACTGCACCAAGCACACACCGCAGCCAGTGAAGGAGACTTGAACGACTGCGGCAGGAGCGGAAAGATATGAATATGCATAAACTCTAAGTGGGTGATCGAATCATCACAGAGGGTCATGAGAATTTGCAGCAAAATAATGAGAAGAATTAATCATTGCAGATTCACAAGGCACTTAGGAAGTGAGTTCGTTTTTCAAACACACGTTAGAGTTGAGGAGAAAAATTGGCTTTGGCCAACTACAAATTGATTCAAATTCCTCAGAAATTCGAGTTTTCAATGTTAAAAAAAAATATAATTTAAACTTACCTCGGTTTCTGATAACACACTAATTATTGTAATGGCCTCATACATGGGCCTACTGAAAGCTGTAAGTCAAAAACTTTGGAAATTCACACAGCTGGAATCTGTAAGGATACTTCCTTGCTTCTATTTCAGTGGGACATTAAACAGAACTTGAAGTCTTAAAAATGTGTTATGATAACTCCATGTAAACAAGCACTTAACAATTGGCACTTCTAACAATTCTAGAAGATGTTGGCCAAGTACGCCTAGGCTCTTAGGATTAGTTTCATGAGAATTGCATTAGATATCTAAGAATTACTTAGACCAACAAAACTAGCATTTTAACAGACTACAAACTCCAAACTAACACAACTGAGTATAAAATATCTTCTGGATGTTACACTCAAGAACAGATCACAGGAACGCATCTATCCTCACAAAAAAAAAAAGAAAAGTAGAATGCTCTGGAAAATAGAGTGTCATTTGACAACACTCAGCCCCCCCCTTCAACACAGTTATTACACATGTACTGTAGAAAGCAAAGGCGCATACTGAGTTCAGTACAGTCTACTTTAATATTAAACACATTGCCTAAGAAACCGTTGAGCTGAAAAATCCAAAAACTCCATTCATCTCAGTTCTATCATTTCAGTTGTATTGAAAAAGACATACTCTCACTACCACATTCACGTCAGTGATTCTGGTGCACCACGTATTAGCGTTAAAACAGCATGTACTGTTATTTTGTATGGCAAAATGCCAGGCTGCACTGGGTCCTCTATATATGTATGTATGTAATTCCTATTTGAAAACAATGGTTTGACAAGAATATAGCACATAATAGATCCACCTCATGTTTTCTTCACTTGGTATGGATTCTGAAAAATTACTACTAATCAGCCATGAAAAGAGACTTGCATCCCTTGAGACTTCCATTTGTTTCTTGCATCCATGTATTTCAAGTTAGCTTATGCTTTGAAGCATAAGTAGACTCAAAATAACCACCTGAGAACTTCACTGAAAACAGCAGCCTACTCACTTTAAGAACATCATATCAGATTTTGGCATGGCATGCTAGTGCCCCAATTAGCAAGGACAAGAAGGTGAATTCGGTATAATTGATGACTTCTAAAAATCTCCTTTTATACTACATATTCTAACTCTTATCTGGAACATGCAGTATACTATAAACTCTCAATTATTTATGGGCAGTTTATCCTATTTGCAGATTAACTGAGCCATGGATGCAGACAGACAAGAACGGTTTCCCCTCAAATCCAGTTTGAATTTTGGATTTATTAGACCATGTGCAGGGGCCTGCAAGAACACAGCTGTAGCACTTCACACGCCAACTTGGATCCAGGTGCAGTTTAGCCACTTCCACACAAGACCTTGACCAGTAAGCCCACATGGACTCTGCTGGCTGCCGACCAAGCCTACTGCGGTTGCACTGTACATTCCCATAACGCTGCCGTTACTAAAGCACCACACAAAGATACTGGAGGCACCTCCACCCCAAATCAGCTCAGGTCCAGGTTTATTTTTGCCAGCCCAGAAGCAGCAGTAACAGATTTGATCTGGATTTATATGCAGTCACCTGAAATATGGCAAGGCCCTAGTACACAGGACCTCCATTACTCCTAAAAGGGAGAAAGAGAAAGACTTTTACGAAAACAGTATGTTGGACTTCCAAATATAGAAGTTGTAGACTAGATTTCAGGAAAATTAAATATCTACATTTAATGTTTAACTTTTGGTTTTAATATCTCTAAATCAGAAATTACTGTTGCTTTATGCATGAGACTACTGAATGCATCAGTACCACAGCATTAAAAAAAAAAAGGTTGTATACAAGTTTTTCAGTGATTTGTTTTAATGTAAAATGTTTTTCAATTGTGTTCCCATTATAACTAGGTTCTCAAATAATAGTAATACCCTGCTGAGGAAAACTACATTACTGTACAAGTGGAAAAGCGAGTCTTGTAAGATGTGATCTGCCTATTGTGTCACACTTGCACCTACCACAAAGCTAACAAAGGAGGTCTGAGTCACAATATACCAGCATAATATCACTTTAGATGATTTGTGTAAGGAGTTTCCTAGATCATATTGCTACGTGGGAATCAAGAAGTCAAGTCTCACAGCGCTCACCTCAAAAAAACCCAAAACCCAAATAACCCAAAAACCCAACTACCAAACAGTACAGATGCTGCATTTAGGATAAATTAATCCTAAAAAAAACTGCACATAGAATTAAATCAACTTCGACGTCCATTTTATCACACAAAGTAAACAAGTAATGTAGATTTACTACCTTTGGGACAAAAAAAAAGGAAGAATGAATTCTATAACTGGTAAAAACAATGCAGAAAGTAAGGCAATAAGTTCCTGATACCTCTCTTATGGAAATCGCATATAGGAGTAATAATAAACTAAGGGCACAAGAACAGCAAGCTATAGAACAGCTACATTTAATTTTCACTTGGCAGATGTCAATAACCTCACTTCTTCTCAGAAAGCTAATACTATGACAAGTACCTCAGGACTTAGCTACAAGCTGAACGTAACAGGAAAAACTTGTAAATGAATCACTGATACTTTTCAAAACTCAGATTTTACAAGTTCACCTTTGCTTAAAATCACAATGTATCAGGTTCTGCGCAGCCAGCTCGTGTAACATGCTGCCCTCTGGTGGCAATATTAAACCTAAATTTAGTACTTTAAAATACAAATCAGGCAGTCATTATTTCTGGATGCTTTCATACAGTTATATGAGGAATGCTTAAAGGTTAAAAATCTTACAAATTCTAAAGCACGATGCTCACCTCTCTGGTGAGCCAACACCTAGAATTTCCTCCTCCTTCCCAATTTCCTATCTTATCTTTAAGCACTAAGATACAATATAGTTAGATTTCTCTAGTACTAAAGAATGTCTTTGCAAACAGTAACAACATGGACCAGAAATGGATTTACCCCTAGAGCATTCACCATCCTAGTGTATAAGCAGTGCTAGATGGCCACTTAATAGAGCGAGATCCCGAAGTTCTGAGCAGCTGTTTTATGCACAGTAAGACAACACTTTCCACAACTAAATGATCCTTCAGAAAAGAAGCCTAGGACACTGAACAGGCTACAGAGGGGTCAATTATCAAGCAGTAGGAAGATGTGATATAATGAATCTGTACCCCCAAAAGCACCCCAACACATCTGTAGCCTTATATGTGAAGTAAAAGTGCACAGGCACAAAACAGAACTTGACAGCAATTTGTTGACATGTACACCAACTGAAGTGCAATCTTTCTGACAAACTTAGTGGGAAGATGCACATTGGTAGAGCTCCAAGTGTCTTGAGAAGTGCTGTAGTTGCTGCTGAACAGTTACAAAGGACAGAGCACCTGAGGGGAAAAAAAAAGATAAAACCCCAGAAGTAAGAATCCCTCTCTCCAGCAGGATCTACAGCTCAGCAGGCAGCCATATCATACTTTTCATGCTCTTCTATGAAGCCTGAAATCCTTGTTTAACTAACTTTTTATCTGATTATGCCTTGGGATGCCCAGAAGTCAAGAACTGTGGCAGAGCCCGTGCTCCTTACTGCACAGCTGGGGCACAGTCCAAGGGTTTGCCACGAGGTAAGAGCGGTGAATCTTCACTGGCACCAGGTGTTCTACCCCTTCTCTCTTGCACAGCTGAGCAGACATGAGCTTCACCTCTCTATTTATTCATAGGGGAAACTGGCTAAAGTGCCAGCTTCATACAGCTGAGAGGTCACAGAACTAAGATTTCAAGGAATTTGAAGGAATACTGGTTTTAATACAAGTTAAGATAAACTCAATGCGTTTTGGCTTTGTGGGTTTTTTTGTTTGTTTTTTTGTTTGTTTATTTTCTTTTACTAGAAACCCTGCTCTTTCACAAGTTCCAGTCAGATTACATCTTGTGTATCACTTCAGAATATTACAAAGGCCATCTTCCTTCCCTTATCTGTGACCAAGTAGTCCACTACTGAAGCTACAGGGGTTTTGAATATTCATCATCCATTTAAGCAAAAGTATGAAAGAAGCTGCCTGAAGAGAAAATTAAGTTACAGCTGAAACAAACCCACTGAATGGCCATCCAGCTATATGTAGCAGAAGTGCTCCATTGCTCAGTCAAAACCATTAGTCTATTCAGATTTAATCCTAAATAATGATTCCATTATTGCATTCTATTTATGTGCAGACAACTTGGAATAACAAAGACAATACTCTTAGGATGAATGCTTGCCATAGGGCTATGTAATCCCCTCCATATGGGAAACAACTTACTAAAACTAACTCCCATACCAGTACAACTCAACTGAGATCAGCTTCTGAACAGTGATGGTGCCTAGTACTGGTATGACCAGCATCCAGAAAATTCTCTCACTTAAAGTTTATCACATGAATCGTTACTAAAAGTGGCAGTCCCGAGTGCAAGAAGAATGCATGAAGTTATTCCAGCTTCTCAAATACAGCTAGGTATCTCTACTTCTTGAGATCAGTGCATGTAAATGGATTCAAACGAATGATATTCCGGGGACACAAAGATAAGTGCTGTGTGCTGTAGGAGACTGCACAGTCACCCTGAGTTTATGCAAGTGATTCTATTCTGCCTCTAAAAGCATTAGGCACTGCCCAAGCAGAAAGCACTCAGCACGCTCTGAACTGCACGTGTCGGGTAAGACTACAATTAACTCATATACAGTTGTTGAGCTACTGATGAAAAATGAAATGTGATAAAATTCCTAATGCCTCTTGCAAATGAGAAAAAAATTTTTTAAGTATTACATGTAGTCTTAATGCAAAGTGGGAAAGTAACTGATGTGATTAAAACAAGTGCAAACATGACTTAGGAGCATACAAGTAAAAAGCCTACTGATAGGCACCACTGTGCTTTCTTAGGAAAAAAAGAAAATCAACATAGGCGACACTGAATTCTGCAAACAGTACTTCAGAGCGTACATCCCCATCCACAATTCAAGAAAGTAGAACAGATATGATAACGAAGATTCTAAAAGTTAACACTAGATTCCTTTCACCGTGAATTAAAAACAAGTTCAATGTTTCAGGTCAAATTTAACTATGCAGTCTACTGGGAGAAAGCTGAAAGCCGTGCTTAGAGTGTACATTACTGAACATCTCCAAAACATACTAAAATTTTTTTTAAAACAGAATTGTAAGGAAAGAAATGCACTAGTGATACAGCTTAGAAATCACTGAGGAAGAAAAGCACAAAAATTCCATTATGTTTTGATAGCTAGCTACCTTGACAGCTTTAGACAGAGGCTAAAAGGAAATCAACACCACCACCCTCTACACCCCCATTTAAATAAATATGATACTGCTGAAGAGTGTAGTATAACTGGCCTTGCACTGCAGTCAGATTACATCCCCTGTGCTTAACCTGTCCCCCAACGATCCTTCTATCCTCCCAATGATTCATAAACTCCTCTCACACAATCCCATTCCATATCAAACACAACAACTTAAGTCTGTGACCACTTAGAAGCTTCCACAGACACTAGCAAGGAAGAGACTACATCTACTTCCCACTTCCAGGTATCAATTACCTATTGTGCAAACAGGGTATAAACACCCTCTAACAGCCTTGTGCGAGATAAACAGCTAACAGGATATTCTCCACTGCTAAATGTTTCTAGCCAAGATGTACGTTACGAGACATAATCCTGAAGAACGCAATTCACATTTTTAAACTGTCTTAAGACCCAAGCACTGAACAGGTCAATGTACTGCTACAGCTACAGACTGACTAAGGCATTACACAGTGTTGGAAATCAGGTTCAAGCAAGGGTAACAGCTTAAGTAACATTAATGACAGAAGTTGATTTGTTCATATAAAGGAGCCAGTAAAGACTCCACCATTAGCTTGCAAACATCTCCAACAGCCATTTATGACACAAGGTGAGGTAAAGTTGGGTCAGAAACAATGTCAAACTGATCAAAACCCTTGGGAGACAGTCCTGAAGGGCAAAGGGGTCCAGGAAGGCTGGACGCTCTTCAAGAAGGAAATCTTAAAGGCCCAAGGGCAGGCTGTCCCCAAGTGTCGCAAGTCTAAAGGGTGGGGAAAATGGCCAGTCTGGATGAATAAGGAACTTCTGATGGGACTTAGGAATAAAAGGAGGGTTTACCACCTTTGGAAGAAGGGACAGGCAACTCAGGAGGAGTACAGAGATCTCGTTAGGTTATACAGAGAGAAAATTAGGAAAGCAAAAGCCCAGCTGGAGCTCAACTTCGCCACTAAGGACAACAAAAAAAGCTTTTATAAATACATCAACAAAAAGAAAGCCAGGGAGAATCTCCATCCCTTACCGGATGCAGGGAGGAAAAGTTGCAACCAGTGACGAGGAGAAGGCTGAGATACTTAATGCCTTCTTTGCCTCCGTCTTCAATAGTCAGACCAGCTATCCCCAGGGTGCTCAGCCACCTGAGCTGGAAGATAAGGATGGAGAACAGAACAACCCACCCATAATCCAGGAGGAAGTAGTCAATGATCTGCTTCTGCACCTAGACGCACATAAATCTATGGGGCCGGATGGGACTCACCCAAGAGTACTTGGGGAGCTGGCGGGAGAGCTCACCAAGCCTCTCTCCATCATTTATCAACAATCCTGGTTCAACAGTGCAGGTGCCAGATGACTGGAGGGTGGCTAATGTGACACGCATCTACAAGAAGGGTGGGAAGGAGGATCCGGGGAACTACAGGCCTGTCAGCCTGACCTCGGTACCAGGAAAGATCATGGAGAGGATCATCCTGAGTGAGCTCTCACGGCAAGTGCAGGGCAGCCAAGGGATCAGGGCCAGCCAGCATGGGTTTAGGAAAGGGAGGTCCTCCTTAACCAACCTGATCTCTTTCTATGACCATGTGACCCGCCTTCTGGATGCGGGGAAGGCTGTGGACGTTGTCTGTCTGGACTTTGGTAAGGCCTTTGACACCGTCCCCCACAGCGTTCTCCTGGAGAAGCTGGCGAATCACGGCATAGGCAAGTGTACTCTTCACTGGGTTAAAAACTGGCTGGATGGCCGTGCCCACAGAGTTGTGATTAATGGGGTGAACTCCTCTTGGCGGCTGGTCACCAGTGGTGTCCCTCAGGGCTCAGATTTGGGGCCAGTTTTGTTTAATATCTTTATAAATGATCTGAATGAGGGGACTGAGTGCACCCTCAGTAAGTTTGCAGAAGACACCAAACCAGGTGGGAGTGTTGATCTGCTTGAGGGTAGGAAGGCTCTACAGAGGGACCTGGACAGGCTGGATCGACGGGCCAAGGCCAACTGTATGAGGTTTAATAAGGCCAAGTGCCAGGTCCTGCATTTCGGTCACAACAACCCCAAGCAGCGCTACAGGCTTGGGGCAGAGTGGCTGGAAAGCTGCCCAGCAGAAAAGGACCTGGGGGTGCTGGTGGACGGCCAGCTTAACATGAGCCAGCAGTGTGCCCAGGTGGCCAAGAGGGCCATTCTGGCTTGTATCAGGAATAGTGTGACCAGCAGGAGCAGGGAAGTGATGTTGCCTCTGTACTCAGCACTGGTGAGGCCTCACCTCGAGTACTGTGTTCAGTTCTGGGCCCCTCTGTACAAGAGGGACATTGAAGTGCTGGAGCATGTCCAGAGGAGAGCTACCAGGCTGGTGAAGGGTCTGGAGACCAGGGCATATGAGGAGAGGCTGAGGGAGCTGGGCATGTTTAGCTTGGAGAAGAGGAGGCTGAGGGGAGACCTCATTGCCCTCTACAACTACCTGAAAGGAGGTTGGAGAGAGGTGGGTGTTGGCCTCTTCTCCCAGGTGAATAATGACAGGACCAGAGGAAATGGTCTGAAGTTGCGGCAGGGGAGGTTTGGATTAGATATTAGGAAGAATGACTTTACTGAAAGAGTGGTCAGGCACTGGAACAGCCTGCCCAGGGAGGTGGTTGAGTCACCATCCCTAGAGGTGTTTAAGAAACGTCTAGATCTGGCACTTCAGGGCATGCTCTAGTGGCAGAGATTGTAGGTTGTTTGGTTGGACTCAATGATCTCAAAGGTCCTTTCCAACCATGAAGATTCTGTGAAAACAAAGTCTACTGGCTTGTCTTGTCACTCTTGACACAGAGAAACATGTATTTTCAAGAGAAAAAAAAATCCTTTAGTGAAAAAGCACCTCCTCTGGCTGTTTAACTTTTTCTGGTACAACACAGGAGACACACATCCATGTGCTGTTGTTTCAGTGTTATCTCTGCGTGAAATGCAAGTAGTCTGTACACTGAATGGCTACTACTAGGACTGCAAGACTTTTACAGCTATCTACTTGTGCTTTGCCATACAGATCTGTTTGTACTTCCACATTGCCCCTCCTGAATAAGTGATAAGAACTTGGCATTCAGCATGCAAGAGCCATGCAGTTACTAGCCTTGTTGCTGCAGGGCCAGGTATTAGTCTCAACATAGACTAGACACAACATGAAGTTAAGAAACACATACCAGATCTTGAAACAGATGCTGTAGAAATGCTCATGTGGTAAGCAGCCTAAGCTTCCCAAGGTAACAGGACAAACTTGACAGTAGACAAAGCAACGTCCCTACCAAAGTAGCTGTTCAGAAACTGTGGAATGTGGCTAGATAACCCACTAACTGTGTGGCACTGAGAACAATACAGTAACCTGTACAGCTAACAGTGTCTCAAGAATAATTAAAATGCGTAAAAAGCTCTTGCTATGGAGTTTCTTTACACCTGTAGGACACAAGCTGTACAGTGGTGAGATTTACTGATGTCAACCAGAAGATATGTAAGAATTAATCCATCTTCTATAAACTAAAAAGACTTGAAAATGCTGTGTAAGCAGTTCAGGAAAAAAAAAAACCTTAAGACTGCTGTAAGCCATGCTCTTTTACAAAGCAGAGTCATTTAATTCAGAACACTTCTGAAATTTAATTATTTTTCATGAAGAAGTACCTCGGAAGACTTTTAGAACTCCCTGAGAAACTTCCCTTACTGCCTCGGAAATTACTGATATAAGTACCCATCCTAAAGAACTAAAGATGACAATTTTACCCCATTTTCTACTCTGAAAACATGCATTAAAACATTTCTGTTAAAATAAACAAATAAAAAAATTCTGGCAACTAGTATTTTGAGCAGCCATGTATGATTAGGAGATGACTGCTTCTACATACTGAGGTAGGCTACAGAGGTCAGCAGGATTCAAGCAATTTGATGAATGGCTCCCGTGAACAATCCAAGATGATTATTTCTAAACCCTTAATGGTCTTGATTCTTTTGCCATGAGTACTTCTACCTCAGATTCAGAAAGCAAAGTCTGAAAGCCAGCTCTGTAATGAGAAAAAAACAAAAAACATTTAAACTGCAAAACATGTTTGCCCAGGAAAAATGGGTCACAGAATGGTTTGGGTTGGAAGGGACCTTTAAAGGTCATCTGGTCCAAACACCCCTGCAATAAGCAGGGTCATCTTCAACTACATCAGGTTGCCTAGAGCACCATCCAACCTGACCTCAAATGTTTCCAGGGATGGGGCATCTACCACCTCTCTGGGCAACCTGGTCCATTGTTTCACCACCCTCATTGTAAAAAATTTCTTCCTTGTATCTTGTCTAAATCTTCCCTCTTTTAGTTTAAAACCATTACCCCTTCTCCTACCGCAACCGGTCCTGATAACAAGTTTGTCCCCATCATTCTTATAAGACCCCTTTAAGTACTGAAAGGCTGCAGTAAGGTCTTCCTGGAGCCTTCTCTTCTCCAGGCTGAACAACCCCAACTCTCTCATCTCAGCCTGTCCTCACAGCAGAGGTTCTCCAGCCCTCTGATCATTTTTGTGGCCCTCCTCTGGACTTGCTCCGACAGGTCTATGTCTTTCCTGTGCTGAGGACTCCAGAGCTGGACACAGTACTCCAGGTGGGGTCTCACCAGAGCAGAGTAGAGGGGCAGAATCACCTCCCTGGACCTGCTGGCCACGCTGCTTTTGCTGCAGCCCAGGATATGGTTGGCTTTCTGGGCTGCGAAAGCACACATTGCTGGCTCAAGTCCAGCTTTTCATCCACCAGTACTCTCAAGTCCTTCTCCTCAGGGCTGCTCTCAATCCCTTCATCTCCCAGCCCATCTTGATACTGGGGATTGCCCTGACAGGTGCAGGACCCTGGACTTAGCTTTGTTGAACTTGATGAGGTTCACATGGGCCCAGTTCTCAAGATTGTCCAGGTCCTTTTGGATGGCATTCTGTCCCTCAGGCATGTCAACTGCATCACTCAGCTTGGCATCATCTGCAAACCTTCTGAGGGTGCACTTGATCCCACTTGATGAAGATACTGACCAGTACTGGTCCCAGTACAGACCCCTGATATTCTTAGGATATTCTTCCTCATTCTACTTCGGACAGGTACCTCAAAGTTGGATCTAACTATTTCTCTTAAATGGGTGGAAGGATAGTTTGAGTCCTATTACTGTACTGGACACTGTATAGCTTCTTTGTCATCACTTTTCCTGGAAATCACACTTACATTACTTCCTTCAATACTCAGAAATACACTTCCATTACTACTTTGTTTTGTATAGCAACCACTAAGCAACACAACACAGGTGGAAATGCAGCAGGCCAAGGCTTTGTTAGTCAACTACATTATCTCAGTATGGTAAAATCCCTCTTTTGGGAAAGAGGAAACAAGACATTACTTGTTATCTGTGAGTGTTCTAGCCTGTTATATCTATGCATTTCTGTATGTACACATGCATGTGCCTTACAGTAAGTGTCTTTCTCCAAAGCACCCTTTTTGAGCAATATTTCCTATTGATGAGTAAGAAGGATGAAAGCTGATAACTGAATTAAAAGTGAATCTTAAATGTTAGTTTTATCATTCTATAAGACTTTGTTAAATACAAAGTAAAGAAAAGAACAGAGGCCTAATCGGTGCACATAATTCCTAAATATTTCTAAAGCTCTATTCATGTAAACTTTTGTTTGCCTAAGTCTTTGCTGCTACTTACTCAGAATCTACATCTATATCTTGCTCTGGAGCTATATCCTTCTCTCAAGTTAAATCACCTGCTCTTTCAACACTGTTGATGCTGTATCTTCTACAGACACATTTGACTTCAAAGATTTCTACAGGTATCCTGACACTGTAATGGTTAACTATATAATCCATGCATGATACACTATAGTCACCAGTGATTTATCAGCATGGATTGAAAATGCTGTTGAGTAATTAAGGGGATATTCCTCCCCCCACCAGCACCGCAGGGTTTTTTTTCCCTCATCTCCCCAATAACCTCCAAGAGAGACCCTTTGACCCCAGTAGGTCTATCTAAAAAGCCTAGTACTTCTACAAAAGATGATAATTCTGAGACTCAAATTAAATCACAGAAATGCGTAAGTACTTTGACAATTTATCTGAAACCTAAGCAAGTAGAAGAAAGTGTTTGCTTCAACAACTTTTAACACAAATGCATTTGAAAACATCTGATATTTTAATCCAGATGCAAATTCAGGGACTCACAATGTCCAGCTCTTTAGATCCAGCATATTTCCATAAACGCAAAAATTCAACAGTATTATTTTCTTAGCCCTCAGTTTCCCAAAGAAGCCAGTAAAAACAATCCCCATTGCCACCACATAAGATAACATTTGTGGATACAGGGCCACAGATTTCTTCTGCTTAAAAATTAATATAATTTTAGCCGCATTACCTCATTGTTGTTGTTCCTGTTTAGTTTCTACATCCTCAGGCAGTCACAAAACTGTAATTTCTTCCCAGTCCTGAAGTCAAGTACTGAAGGCTTGCTACATTTGCCTCTGTTTTGCATACTTCTTGTTCTTCCCTCAAATGTTGCCTGTTCCACACAATTTCTTTCCTTGTTACCTTCTACTTTTTTGACACTTAACAGTCCAGAACGAGCATTAAAACAAAAGTGGTCTCTTCTTTTGTCCACAAAGTGGTATCTTTTACCTATCATGCCTACTATTTCTCCTCACTTATTTTTACTGGCTCAAAAATTAAGATTTTGCTCCTTCAGCTGTAACTATTCTGGATCCTGCCACCTCTTTTAGTATTGACTGAGAATACCACTTAAGGAATACATTTGATTGTCACTAAAAAGGATTATTTCCTAACACTTTTCTATCAGAATCACAAAGGTACTACATGCACACCGTCACTCTTACCATCAGAAGGAGAGGATTCTATTTGAAATTTTTGACAAAGAAACTTATGCTCATTTTCCTCCTGGTAATCAGAGATGCATTAGATACTGGACAACTCATTCACTAGTATGTATTTTTTGACATGGAGAGAAGTGCTAATGTTAGAATCAGGTAGTAAAACCAGAATGAAGTCAGTGAAAGCTGTTTGTTACTCTTACTATAACTTTTCAAAAAATACTGAATATTTCAAAACTAGAAGGCTTTACCACTAAAAGAATACCTCATTGGTTGTCCACCATTTTGCATTTAGGGCAACTTTGGAAAAGAGTAAGGGCCGATTATGTAGCATGAGAAGCTGAACTACATCATGCTATTATAAAAAAAGGTTAATCAGTGGGGATATATGAACAGAGTATTAGCCTGAAAGACACGTGAAGCAATCTTTCTGCTTTACACAGCACTAACAGCTCAGCTGGAGCTCTTTGTCCACCACTGCACTGTGTCTGGCTAGGACGGAGTTAGCTTTCTTTACAGCAGCCTGTATGGGTGCTGTGTTTTGGATTTCTGTCTAAAACAGTGTTGATAACACACCAATGTTTTAGCTACTGCTGAGCAGTGCTTACACAGTGTCAAGGTTTTCTGTTTCTTACTCTGCCCCCTGCAATGATTACACTTAGGGTAGGCAAAATCTGGCAGGCAGGGCAGGGGGTGTGGCGACACAGCCAGGACAGTGATCAGAATTGGCTTAAGGGATATTTCATATTATACGACATCATGCTCAACAATAAAAACGAAAGCATAGTCTTTCCAAAGTAGCTGTTGCTCAGAGATTGGCTGGGAATCAATCTGTTGGCAGGAAGTTGTGAGTGACTGCCTTTCCACCACTCCTGCCCCACACCTCTTTCCTTCATTTATTAAACTCTATCTCAACCCCTGAGTTTTTCTTGCTTTGGCTCTTCTGGTTCTTTCCCCATCCCACTGGACAGGGAGAGCGAGGGAGCAACTGAATCGTCACTTAGCTGCTGGCTGTGGTCAACCCACCACAACCACCCTTCAAAAACAGCACGCAGTAGAAGTGAGATATGTAAGAACTCACTTATGTCCAGAAATAGGAACTATAAGCAAAACTTCAAAAGACTTAAAAGTTCCTTAAAGCAGAGAAGACTGAAAAACATATTGCAGCAAAGAAAATTCCTGCTAGGTAGTCAAGGGGAAAGATGACAACACCAATACCAAAGCACTGCAACAGATTGCTCTGAAGAGCCTGTGAAATATTAGAGGAATTTAGAACAGGTTACATTGACATTTGCCAAGGATATCAACAGCTTGGCTTGCTTTGGACTAGCAAATCTATTCTAATCTTACTTTTTAGATTTCAGCGCAGGCAAAAGTATCTATTTTTCTGATCAAATATTAAAAAAACCCCAACAATAAGTACATTAATTACTAAAGTCTCAACAATATAATTAGTGCTATGCAACCAGATACAACATACACATGGTCTTTCAATATAAATTAAAGAGTAGTTAATTCAAGTTAAGGAATCCAAAACATAGAGGAATAGCATCTGTACAAATAACAAACTGCAATTCAAAACAATTGTTTCACTAAAACAGTAAAGTTACCTCCTCTACATTGGAAGCGGTTTTGGCAGAGGTCTCCATAAAGATAAGTCCATGCTCTCGTGCAAATGCTTCACCTTCCTCTTTCTTGACTTCTCGTCTAGATTCTAAATCACTAAGATGGGGAAAAAAAAAATAAGCTAGTTGCACGGTCTAACCTGTCCACATAAACATTATTCTAAGAGACATGCTTAGAAGCCAAGAGCCCCCATTAGAACTTATGTACATACGAATATCTATTCAAGCCCTTACACAGAGTAGAATTATTGCAAGCCTCGCACTTACAGCGCATGGAATAGCCACAGACATCACACTTGCTTGAGCTATCAATCCTAGCTGATATAGATCTTATCAAAGACTTCATGAAATGGCTTTCAACAGGAGGTGTGTATATTTATTTATCTAGTTTTAGACGTCATTTCAGGTAAATATCACTCTTTTTAGTATGTTATCTACCAAGCAACACTGTAAAGCTGAACTGATTAGGGAGTTCTATAAATGATTTCTTAATGATTTTAAAAATAATTTTAAAAATAATTTTAAAAACAAATTTCATTTTTCCTATCCAGTAACAAAGCTTCATACAGTCAGTTTCTGTTCTGATAAAAAGACTTAAAAGTAAAAATAAGTTATTTTGAACTACATAATCTGTTCTCTCCCAACAAGCTTGCATTTAGGTTTTGTACTCCAGGCCTGGCCCTCTAACATCAGAAGAATTTGAAGTGACTGCTACACAATTTCTTGTTTCCCGCTTTCCAAGCGATTTAGATTAAAGTTAAAAATTACACAAAAGATCAAAAAAACCAACAACCCCTCTTGGACTGGACTACTAAAACCAAATCCGCTTCAGTAAGTCATATAGACACATAAGTATTTCACTCTTACTTTTTAAAGCTTCTTTCAGAACAAGGAGTACGGGAGTTTGTCCTTTGTAAGTATATTACATCTTGAGCAATAACAATGCTACATTTATAAATAATAAACATAACATATATATTTAAATAAAGTTTAATTTAAGTTGTGCACATAAAAGTATCTTCTCAGAGACACGTTTTTAAACTAAACAGCATGCAAGTCTAGAGGTTTAATTTGCACTCAGAATACCAGTAAAAAGTATCATACTGGGCTTCAGTGCTGCCATCCTTGTAATTATACGTATATTAAAAATAAACGATACTCACTGTGGCATCTATTTTTTCAGCAAAGCAGGTTTTTGTTATTTTTTACAACTACAATTCAGCACATCATTTAAACATGGAGCATTTGAAGATAAGGATACAAGAAATGTCTTCTCAAAACAATTTTAAAGTTGATATTCATTATATGTAAGCATTCCCAGTATCTTAGCCTCAGGCTTAAGATATCTTAACAAGGTGTTCATTCTCATGTCCCTGAAGTAGCTATCTGAGACTGTATTTCTGAACTTGAACAATGCCTTTGTTTGCTATTACCGTGCTACCCTCAAAAACATCTTGTCTAAAACCTTGATTCAGTACAGTGTTATCTCCATGACAGAACAGAAATAAACAACTCTTGACCTAAAAGAGTGCAGCTGCATCGAAAACTGCAGTGATAACCCAGTCAAAACTCACTACAGATATCTAAACATATTCTTAAAGGGTTTTAACTGCTTCTACTAACCACAGTTGTCTTCCTCTCTCCATTCCAATAAGTTGAAGCATTTGGTCTTACTAGATCAATATAGCTACGTTTTTGTTCTGGAAAGAAGATTAAGTACAGTATTTGTCATGTTTTAACACTAATATTTGTAATGCTTTCAAAAAACAGCTATTATATTTCAGATTAAATTCTCAACACTCTTCAAATCCAGCAATAAGCCAGTACTACAAATGTATACAAAGTGCACTTTGGGGACTCATAAAACCAAAATTTATTCCTTCAAAAGTATTATGCTAGTATACACGTTCTTCCTTCCATCCATCTCTACTAGTATGCCCTACCATAAGAACTCCTGTAACACATTTTCAGAACAATGCAATATAATTGAAGGAGTTTTCTTCCCATCTGCCTCTTTTGAGGCTTGAAAATAATTCCCTTTAAAAAGCTTCTTTAAGAACTTTCACTTCATGTGGCACCTTAATCTGTAACTTAAAATACATAATTTAAGTATATTTATTGTTTGAATAAAACCTAGTTGTAACTGGGAATTACTGAGCTAGCTGCAAGTAGCGTATTATAACATACAATCATGTGGTACAGTTTGCTTCAGCAGGATGCAAGACACAAATTTAGTTTAACAGCTAAGAATAATCAGGAATAGTTACAGATGTCTAAGTATGCAAACTTACATAATAATCTCAAGTAAACAGTACGCTTTACTGTTTCTCTCAATGCTATATTTTTACTCACATAAGCATAAAAACAATTGGTGAAAGACATCACGGGCTTAGCAAAGCTTCATTTAATAACAGAGATTGCATTTTTATATTAATTTGTGAAGACTATGCTTATCACATTCTCAATTAAAAAGAACATCATTAGTCATTTTGCAGATTATGTATAAAAATGCGGACAAGTTCATAATTACTTAATGCTAAACATGTTTTTCAGAGGGAGGCAGAGGGTTGGGGCAGAGGGAGGAAAACAGAACAGAGAAGGGGGAAGAAGAAAACAGAGGTGACCAGGCCAGAGTAGCTAAAGCAGACTAGTCTCTTCACCACACAGCTGTTTCTCAGTAGTATCTAAGAAATGATCTGGCTGTTCATTAAATTTTAGGGGACAAGCATACACACGATTATTTCAACTGGCATCTTTACCTTCAAGAGTTGCTGAGGCACAGAGACAAGTTAAGGTCAATTAGGTAAAGGCCCATAACTAATGGGTTATTAAATTCTGGGATGATGCTTTTGATATTTGGAAAAACTCAACATCCAGCAAAAAGATCTAGACATGATGCTATAGTTCACTGGATCAAGAACTAGAAAAAATTAAAGATAAACTTAATGTATTCACTGATATGTTTTTATAAAGACCTTCAATACAGATCAAAGTCTCAGCATCAACAGGGAACCATTTTAGAACTCTGGACAGTCTAGCTGATGAGAAGACCAAGTAAATAATTGTTTACAAACTGGGTAACACACTTCCAAAACTTTCGGTTGTATCTTCATCACCCAGTGCCTAAGAAGAGCCTGAATTCACCAGAAAATGGTGGAAAAACATTCGTTGTCCCCAACCACAGCTAAAACACACAGAATATGAAACAGGCTTAGAATTCAGAAACATCTCATGATTGAGAATTCAGAAACATCTCATGATTGAGAATTCAGAAACATCTCATGATTGAGAATTCAGAAACATCTCATGATTGAGAATTCAGAAACATCTCATGATTGAGGTATACACTTTTACATTTGAGAAAATTTTTTTAAGTGAATCCTGTAGTATGGGCTTTTTTTTTTTTAATGACATTTTCTCATCTGTGAATCTCAATCAAAAACTAAAGCACTTTAGAACACCTAAAATTTGGAGTCATATTCTCTTTATAAGGGAGAGATCTAGGTGCTTCTAAATGGTGATTCCAGACATAAAAAAGTAATGAAAAAAATAAGTCATATAACCCCTGACTTCATTCATTCACAGTCAATCCTTTTAAAATAAAATTACTTCTAAAAAAAGTACTTAGAATATAGGGTAGCTGATCCACATATGCTGCACATTGTATTAGTCTAATTAGAAAAGGAAAGGTTTTAGATTTACCATAGAACTATCTCCAGTGACTGAAAGTAATTTAAAGATAACAGACTGCCTACAAATTAGAAAACACAAAAGTTGAAATCCAGAGAAGACATAAATCTTCACCACTTAAAATCGTAACTGGTTACATTTTACCTTTTATTTCCAATAAGCATTATAACCATGTTGGAATTGGAATGCTGACGAGCATCTTCTAACCAAGTTGTCAAGTGGTTGAAAGTGTCCCTCCTAAGTACAGAAGAGAATGAAAATTAAAAGCAGTATCTCAAGAAATCTCCTTCCCTTCTGTTGTCAGCTTCTCTACTTGAGTAACCAACTCATTTATTAGTACACATGCTCCAGGGATAAAAGCTAGTAATCCCTTTGTGAGAGGGTGAACAGGCGAACAAAAATTTAGTAAACAAGGAGCATTAATGAACTCTGCCTAAAAAGTAATTGAAAACATGTTTACTACAAAGAGTAAAGAGGATTCTTACAGCCGTAATAATCTGTAGTTTTATATACATAAAGTCTGCTGAACAGAATTTTAAAACTCCCTAACAATTCAAACAGTACAAACAATCACACACTCATATAGTAATATTTGCTCTACTGAAGACAGAAAATGGTTGATAATTTTCTGTGAGTTTATAAACTGAATAATGAATTTAGCAGCAGTCTTTTAAAGTAAGGTACACGAATATAGCATGTCACAGATTTTGCAGAATGTGTATAGTAAATATTAAATCACATGCTTGTAAAGCATGTTAAAGATTTCACAAGAGTAAAACCATCTATTTATGAATCAAGGATTCATCTGTTGGAAATCCAATGGAAAGAATACATTGCTTCCTTGTATTAAAAAAAATAAATGGGGAACAAAAGGAAAAACATCTAGGAAATCTCTAGTAAAAGTTGTTGCTTAATTCAGCAATGAGACCCAAGATCCACAAAGGGAGCCACACACCCTAACAGGATCTGGGAGCCTGAACATTTTCCTAAATCAGCCACAGTACCCACAGCCTTGCAGATAACAAGTTGTATAGAGACTTTATTCAATACAGCAGGAAAACCTTAGTCACTTCTGAACAGCTGCTACAAAAAAAAAAAAAAATCACACTAAGACATGTATTTTCCCAACCTCGTAAACACAGCAATAGCAGAAGTTTCCTGATATTTATAAGTAAGCAAACTTTGATGTTTTACTATTTCACTCCTTTGCACAATGGCACTTCAGTAAAAAAATCTGCTATAATTAAAGAAAAATTATAGCTCATGGTAATAAAAACACTAGAAAGGAATTAATGAAATATTTTAATGTCTTTCTCTATACAGGTAATACAGAGGTTCAAGGTCAAATAGTTTATTAAAATATTTTGTTTCATTCTTCCTGAGACTTTATGTATACTTTTTCCTCAACCACTACACAGAGAAAACTGGAAGTATATGGGTTAAATATACTTGACTTTGAGCACTTAAGGCAAGTTGGCAAAACATTAGATTACAAGTAGATACACAAAAAGCCAAACTAAATTAGACATTTTAACACTGCCATATACCATAGCACAATTCTACAAAGAAATAAATTTAATCCAGTTGTACCTCGGTATTCTCACCTTGTAATGTCATACACTAGTAAAGCCCCTGCTGCCCCTCTGTAGTATGACCGTGTAATGGAACGGAAGGACTCCTGCCCTGCCTGTAGAAGACAAAGTTTCATTATTTCATATCTCAAATTTATTTTTTGGTGCTGAAAAATCATAAACTTAGAATCACAGAACTATAGAATTCCACTTTTGAGAGGACAGAGATAAGAAGGAGTATGGAGGGGAAATCAGAGAGGGGAAAGTTGGGGAGAAAGTCTCTAACGCCAGCAAGAGAACGCACATAAGGAGAAGATACCAACTACAGCACAGTGCTGTTTAAAAAAAAAAAAATATCGGAACAAGACCTCTAAACCTTTTTTGGCAATCCCTGACAACCCAATTTACTGAATGGCTTCACAATACATGAATCATTATTAGAGCACAGAATGGACTCCTAGCAACTAAGCTCTGAAGACAAATTTGAAAGGAAGCAAATAACCCAGAGCTTCACATTTGAATTCAATAACCCGCTCCCTGGGGCAGCTGTTGACACTAGAATAAATAAAGCCCATTGTAAATAAATGATGAATGACATCTTTACGCCCACCATCTGCTGGTGTAAAGGTTGTTGGAAGGCCAAGGATGCAGATTTTATCCGTTATATCATAAACTGCAGCCAGCTTTCAACAGTCTTCAGATGGAATTCTTTCAGTAATCATTTTATTATGAGAAAACAGAAAATGGTTCTGAATTCAATTTTACACAATTCTGCTCCACAGTTAATCAATTTCCTCTGTACTTGATAAATAAGGCTTGTCAAATAGCTACAGGATGCAACAGTCATCTTCATATACACTGGTGAAAAACTTCAGAGATTCTACATAAATTAGATAGTTCTCACAGAAAAGTACTCTAAAAATCTCAGCACTTGCTCAAAAGAACACAGTTCTGAAAAATAAATATTCATAGTTGCAGACCTTGAGCTCCCCATGCTCATGTTTGTCAGAAGTAATATCTAGCACTTAACAGTTGTTAGAAAAAACATTTACTTCTAATATTTAGTAATAACAGAAGCTTTAGCATAATTCAAAGGTAACACAGAACACAATTAAGAAATACTAATATTAATGCTGAAAGACACCCATATGCAGCAAGATAGTTATCTGCAGAACTATAGGAAATGACCTTGATTTAACCCATGAAAAGCATTATTTTTTCAAATAAAAGCTATCCTTCATCTCTACCTACAAAATTAGTGTACAGAGAACTTTCTCTTCTCACAGTTACTGTACTTTTCTTAATATAAGGTCTTCTTGAATTCAAGGAGAACTTGATCTAGATTCTGTCACTGAACAAGAACAGTGGTGCAAGTTTCAACGTGTTCAGTCTTCAGAAAGCATACTTATCTTCCAGAATAATCATAGAATACCAGGTTGAAAGGGACCTCAAGGATCACCTGGTCCAACCTTTCCTGGCAAAAGCACAGTCTAGACAAGATGGCCCAAAACCTTGTCCAGCTGAATCTTAAGAGTGTCCAATGATAGGGAATCCATCACTTCCCTGGGGAGATTATTCCCACAGCTAATTGTTCTCATTGTGAAAAACTGTCCTCTTACATCCAGTCAGAATCTCCCCTGGAGTAACTTGTACCCATTACCCCTTGTTTTTCCCATGTGACTCCTTGTAAACAGGGAGTCTCTGTCTTCTTTGTAGCCACCCTTTAAATACTGGAACACTGTGATAAGGTCTCCCCTAAGCCTTCTTTTCTCAAGGCTGGACAAACCCAGGTCTCTCATCCTTTCCTCAAATGGCAGGCTCCCCAGTCCTATCATCATCTTGGTGGCCTTTCTCTGGACCTTCTTTCAGCCTGTCCACATCTTTTTTGTATAGCGGGGACCAAAACTGAACACAGTATTCCAGGTGTGGCCTGACAAGTGCTGAGTAGAGTGGTCAGTGACTTCTTCATTGCTGCTGGTGATGCCCTTGTTGATGCAACCCAGCATCCTGTTGGCTTTCATTGCTGCAGCAGCTCACTGTTCACTCATATTGAGCTTGCTGTCCACCAGGACCCCCAGGTCCCTTTCCACAGAGCTGCTCCCCAGCCAGGCAGACCCCAGCCTCTGCTGCACTCCTGAATTATATTTTCCCAGGTGCAAGACCTTACACTTGTCCTTGTTAGCCCACTCTTCCAGCCTATCTAGGTCTTCCTGCAGGGTGTCTCTCCCTTCCGAAGTGTCCACTTCTCTACTCGGTTTGGTGTCACCAAACTTCACCAGGGTACACTTGATCCCATTCACTTATGAAGATAGTAAACAGTGTTGGGGCCAGTATCAATCCCTAGGGGACCCCACTTGTGACAGGTTACTCAAGTTACTTCAGTTTAAAAAAAAACAACACTTTGTCTTAGCCATTCTAGTGGAAAAAGCTACAAGAGACAGACAATATACTGCATACACTAGCATATGCGCTTGGCCAAGAGTCCAAGTGCATCTTTAAGTAAACTAAGGTAATAGAATACAGACAATCTGTTAGAATGCACCAAGGAATACTGAAACCAAGTTTTTAGTGCGATACTTTGTTCCCTACCCAGAAGCTACGCTAAAGCCTACAACTTTTTCTTGGTGTGGTGACTAGCTCAAGTGCACAGTAGATGCATAAAATATTTTCCTAACTAGACAACAGACAAGTTATTATTACCAGGGTATTCCATGTATTGCCAAAATCATACGAGGTAGACTTAGCCTACCACATTAAGATTGCCTGTTCACCTTCATAAATTCCACCCTGACACAAATTGTTCGTCTACCTGAGTAAACTAATCACGGTCAACTAAGACTGTCAGAGGTCCTATCAGATCTTACAAAAACATAAGAACTGTGAGTTCTTACAATAATTGCTTTTTTACAAAAATTCGGTATCTAAATCCTGAAAATACTGTTAACATTTTAAATTTTCTCCCTTGCTCATGATGAAATTTAAATATCATTGCTTCCTGAAGACTGGGGAAAAAAGGTGGAAAATATTACCTCTTCATCACCAAAGAAGATAGTCTTCCATGTAGCAATAATGAATTTGTGCTTACAGACAACACAAACTGAATTCCCTTTCACTCTAAACAGAAGAAAGTCGATTTTCTGTAAAGAAACTCCATGATATTTATGTTTATATATTTTCATATCATATATAAAATAATAAGAAACAACTTTTAAATATATGATTTACTGTTTATTTTAATAGTGTCATTCTGAATGACAGATCTAGAAGGTCAATATATCAGGGTTAGGCATGTAGAATATACTCCACACCTTTTTTTTAGTATCATTGTTAGTTTAAGCATTTTTCATCTGACAATTTGCTCTTTTTTTTGTTTGTTTTCGTCAAGGGGGACAAGCTACTCCAAAGAAGACAAAACCAAAAAAAGTGTAGGCTATTAGTCAAAACTGACTTTTTTTTTTTTAAAAATACAAGTGTGTTGTAATTGTATTTTATCAGTCTTGCAACATAGGACTCACACAAGTTTAGCTACTTGCTGCAAGGAGTAACAGACAGAAGTAGCAATATGGAAGCTCAGTATAAATTAAAACCAGCTTTGATACCAGACAAAAGCCCTTTCTCTTAAGTGGAATTAATATTGTTCTTACCATCCCTTTTATGTTCTCCCAAAAGCCAGCATTTCCTCCCCCTCCTCCCCACACCCCCCTGCCATGTTATAAAGCTTTTTTCATAGAATCACAGAATGATTGAGGTGGGAAAGGACCTCTGGAAATCACCTGTTCCAGCCCCCTGGCTCAAGCAGGGCCACCTTTAGAGCAGGTTGCCCAAGCCATGTCCAGATGGCTTTAGAAGATCTCCAAGGATGCAGACCCCACAACCTCTTGGGGCAACCTGTGACGGTGCTCCATGTGGGGAGAGAGGGGCATGGGAACAGTAGTGGCAGTACCCACCAAATGAATGTTAATCAGAGTATTTCCCAAGGCCATATTACATCTAGTACAGATACCACAAGCCTTTGCTCTGAGGCAACCCCTGGTTATACCCACTTTGAGTTACACTGCAATGGAAGTGGGAAGATGAAAGATCTTTTGGTAACAGACAGACTGTGACAGCTATTTCACATGTAGAAACTCTGGCTCAGACAAGGCTGTCTCCAGGAGCGAATAAACACTTACTGAACAGGCCTGAACATGCATCCTCTCTCTTCAGAGGAAAAGGTGCTAGCTCTGACGTGAGTAGTCCACTAATCATGAAAAAATGTGGGCCTCTGACAAACAAGTGATGTTTTAAGTGCTAAGTAACATCCTATTTGACTGTTTTCTGGACTGTAAGCTTTTACAATTCGTATCATATTGTTTAACAAAAACAATCTTTCTGATATGACAGACTTAATCATAGTTCTAGGAGTTACAAGTCTTCAAAACAGTACAAAAATCTTCATCCCTGCTTGAACCGTAGAACTGCATGGACATATATCCCATGTCCTTCTCTAAATATACCTCAGTATAGAGACCAAAACACAATTTCAAAATAATGATGTAAGCAGAATATTAAGCATTATCAATCATTTAGATAACTAGGTCACTAAATAATCAGAGATTTAAGGCCTGCACTAAAGTTTTCAGGAACATTTAAGCTATATAACTGTGTTATCATTGACACATATCTGTGGCACATCTGAGAAAAGATTCCAAGTGTTACTATTCCTACAGGAAACCTCAGTGTCATTTCCAAGTGTGTGGTGTAGTCACATAGGTGTCAGTTGCAAAGTGTGCAGGAAAGTCTTTGTTATCAAAAAGGGTTCCTTGCAAGTTCCTTAACTGCATGTTTTTGAAACTACAAACGAAGGAAAATAAATATAAAAAGAAGAGCTACGATGTTGTACAAGAAAGTAGATAATGAAATAGGATCCGCAACAGCACATCTCCCTAGAAAACAGTCCATTAATTTTACTGAATTCTCTGTTCTTAATGCTAAAGAATTTAGAAAGTTTCTTCAAGGACAGAGTTATCTGAGTACATTCCAGCAGGCCTTCAACATTCAAGCTGACCGATAGTTTTTAAACTAGGAGGAAACTTTATAGTATACATCTACATGAAAAATATGAAACTACAATGTACCACTGCTAGTAGCTCTAGACTACTTCACTTTTAAAAGGGGCATGCATGTGTGGTATGTTCAAACCCAATGACCTCATTCACATCAGGAATTATTACTTACGTAAACTTGTTCACACTTTCATAAGCTTTATAGAAAACTAAAAAGACATCTAAGAAACAACCAACTCACATAAGTGTCACACTACCTGTGACAACTGCCAGCTGGGAACTACTCCACAAAGTTGAGCCCTGGAACAAAATGTTCCCGAAAGAGAGGAGCAACACATACCTTTGAATATAGTTTTGAAAGTTATAAATAAATTAACACCCTTTTAGTCACATGGCATCTTGTTTATACAAATGCCTTAATCTTTCTTGCAATCATGCCTCTACTCAAGAGGAGGAATTTTAAGGTGATTTACTAGTATGTAGTACAAAAAATAGGCACAAAAGTAATAGAAAAATAGAAAAACACCCTGCTGCTTTCCAGGAAAGACATTCCTGAACAGGAACAGAACTAAAGACACTTATGAAGAGGAATCCGTAAAAATTTAAGAAAGCATCAGAATTGATGTGGAAGATTCAGCCAAGTTACTTGTTGCTTCAGAATAACCCTGTCAGCATCCTAATAAGAACTGAAATTTCAAGAGGATTAAAGATCCCTAAGGGTGAAACTGTACATGTCTAAATACAGATCATTTCTATATATGCCTTTTCTTCTGATGTTGGTGATGAATGCATGCCATTTAGACATCCAAAGCAATTCCCAACACCTCACAGAAACAGAAAGCTTTAGTACTCCATTATTAGAAGCACCCTTATGATTTATTTCAGGTTCTAAATATATTTGACAACTTCAGGTTTTAAGTAGCCACCCTCGCTAAAAATAGGAGTTCCACTATGGACAAAAAGAAGTGATTTGCCCTCCTTCCACCTAAAGCCAGCCACCTAAGCAAGAGCTCACTCTATTATTGTAGAAAGCCACAGATTAACTGACAAGAAATCTATAACCGGTCAGAAAATAAAATACCAATAATAAAGTACTTCAATAACCAAATACATTTAAGCACATGGCACTAAGCTAGAAGGTGTATCAAGCGAACTTAGCTTCCTAAAGTGCCACCATGGATGTGAACAATAACTTAGATACTGGCACTGAAGTTCAGATGATGGTCCTATTATGTAAACTGCAAAAGGAATAACTATTAAATGGACAAATTCCTGCCCCGATCCATGAATCCAGAAATAAGTTAGTGCTCCCACATAGCAGCAAACACAGTCTGTGAACTGATGATCAAACTAGTTTCAGGAACCAAAACAGATCCTCTGCAAGTTCTTGTTACTTCACAGCAGGAAAACAGAGGACCATGAGCACTGAGTCATCATAACTTGAGCTATAAGATGTAGCCACACTCTTGCAGGTACAAGGGTTAAAGAGTCAAATTAGTAAAAATACAGTAGAAGAATTCACCAACTGCCCATGAACATAAAACTATGCTCTGACTGCCAAAGCAAGGAGAAAATATCATGAAGTAGACCAATAGTAAAGAAACTCTTGGGGGTGAGCACTACATCCTAGCAACTGTCAATATCACTAAGATGAAATGAACATTCGTTTAATGAACTAACAGAACTTTATTTGGTTCTACTAGACCCAAATCATTTGCAAATACATGAAAAATAACTGAATTTCCAAGGATTAGTATATTCTGAATAACTGAAAGCGGACAAACAAGTCACACTGTGGTTTTAAGGAAAAAAGAGACATGCCTGCACCAACTATGCCTTCCATCTTGCACAAACACTTTTTTTTGTACAAGCTCTCAACAACTAGAAAGCCGTGTCAATTTAATTAGAAAGCTCACTTGTATGGAAACCAAGAAGTTACTTGAAATTATCTTATGAAAAAGAAAAGATTATTTCAGATATTTAGTCTTAGTCTGAGCAAGACTAGTCTTAGTCTAAGCAAGACTAAGGTGTTATAGAAACATAATAATGAATAAAACATTTATCACAGATTTCCATGAAATTAAGTAGAAATTAAAAAATATTGTATTTAAATGCGCAGGAAAAATTCTCATCCATATCAATTTAATTTAGAGAACATAAGTAGTATTAGTTAGTATCATCACTGATCTCTCTCCCTGCAAGCATCTGAGAAAACTTGAATTCCCTCTTTCAACTACTGCTTATTTTTGCTCATCAACAATGACTTGTTAGTAACAGTCAATACAATACAGAACATCCCCCTCAACAACAAAATGAAGGCTACTGACTCAGCCTGGTAACGAGCCCAGCATCTCTCTACAACAATGAGGTTTTTCTGAGGAAAAACAATTTTAATATTTCTCAGTGTTACACTCCCACAAGACAAACAACCTCATCTACACAGCTTGTTTAAACTCACAAAGCTCTGAACCTCCCAGAACGGTCATTTTGATCCTTACCAGCTTTTGTAGACCACTTTAGTTCCTTAAAAGTTATTTTTGCAACTGACACTAACCAGCTAAAATACCACACTTCCACAAAGGAATAGCTTAACTTCTCATTGTAGGCAATAACCAACTAACCAGTTCTGACAAAAATATTTCTAAGTTTATCCAACTATTGAAAGCCTTTACTAAGACTAAAGACACAGGAAAGGAAATAATCTAGATACTCCAGAGAGACAAGACAAATGAACAATTTGGTCCAATATCTGCACTCCCCCTGACTGACCTAAAGGTATCAGAAAGGAAAAGTGAAATCCAAGGACTCGCAGACCTAAAAACCTGGGGGTGCCACAGCACACATAGCAGCAAGGTTGCAGAGCCTAGCAGTAGGGAGACCAGGAGCACCCTGCAGCTGGGAGACAACAACAGGACACACTATTCGCTGGTGTAGACATACGATCAGCAGTAGAGTTGAGATTGCAAGAACCTATCACTAAGTATGCAAGGGCCACACTGAATATCTTTCATGGAACATGGAGTTCAGGGTTTCTGGTGTTGTTTTGGGGCATGGTGGTTGTTGAAGTTGGGTTTTCTTTGGGCTGTGTGTGCATGTGGTGTTTTGGTTTGGTGGTTTTTTTTGTTTGGTTGGTTTTTTTTTTTGTTACATTAGACTTATTTTACTAGACTACCAGCTCACAGGACTACAATTTCTAATGGTCATTCCAGTTCGGCCTCACACGAAAGGAATTCCATTTGCATCCCCCCACATGAAAAACAGACTACAGTAAGCAGAGCTAACTTCTTTAACACACTCCTGATCCAAACTAAGATGCTAACGAAAAGTCAAATATTCCTGAATTATGATACCAGAAGAGCACACAAATGGATCTCATAGACATGCAACAGTGTTAGCTTCAGCTGCCCCTGTAAGTTACAACATAACCCTGCAGTGAGGTATGCTGCAGGTTCCATATAGCCCCATTATTAAGATACACCTTTCCTTGGAGCTGCAGCGATTTGCTGAAGACTACACATACTGAGCACCATTGCATAGAAATATCTGGCCAGAAAAATCTGAATTAAAGTGTTTGATTCTCTTAAGAAAGTTTGTCGTTATTCATTATTAACCAGTCAACGCAAATTTTATCCAGTTCTGCACTTCTTGTGTCTTTACTCAAGATGCTTCCTGTTCAGTGATAGATTAAAAGCAGGTATGTAAGGCTAATGCTAAATCAGAGAAGTGCTGGTGCTGTGACTCAGTAAGCACCAAGTGAAAACATATACTTCATGTGTTTCCTTAGCCATAGGTGTAAAACGAACTATCTCTTATCAAACAGAAATTGTTACAGCTTAATAAATGCTGAGATAGCACCAATAAGAGCTAGCAGTTTTTGCTAACAGAAAAAGAAACTCAGGAAATGCTTAACATAGATACACAATACAGACATGGTAACCTTGGCCATTCTGGACACCTTTGTGTACCTTAACATTCATAAGTAAAACACCTCTTGAGAATTACCTCATTATATTTCTTATTTTCCTGTTCCTTCAACACCTTTGCACCCAAGATCAGAACTAAGAGACTGGAATTTAGATGTGCTTACAAGCCAAGATTGGATTAGAATAGAAATATCCTGTGTTTTAAAAATCAGATCATACACAGTTAAAATTTAAACTACGGCCAATACACTAAGTCGCTCATTACTTACAACTTATAAATTATTAACTATAACACAAGTGTACAACCTACTCAGTGTATGAAAGCTTTCAATGAGTATTTTGAATTTATGTACGATATACTTGAGAAGCTAGCCAGATTAAATCCCTGCTCAAAAAGAGTTTGTAAGTTATAATCAAAATCAATTCCATTGAAATTTTGGCTATCAGACATGTTCGGATGCATTCAAGAAGTAAGACTGTGAAGAGTCACTAAGTTAGAGGCACCGAAAAAAAACACAGCCTACTCAAAAATAGTTGAAGTCTGTTGGATATAAGGAGCACATAATAGCACATTAACAAAATCAGTTTGAAAGCCAATGAAAGACAGTGGCTGTATTGGTAGCAAAATTAGTAATTTTGTCTACAGAGAATCTGTCACAATTTTAGGAAACAAGGACCAATGTAGATATGTTCTCACACAGTCACACTACATACTAAAAGTTTGCTTCTGAAGCTACTGTTTATGCAGAGATTTGCTTGTCTATTGAACTTAAAAGTGATCAGCCGCTTTGGTAGTTAGCAATCCACAGTTATAACTGAAATATTATACCTGCAATATTGCATTTGTTTACATTTTTATGTACACATGCACATATGTAGGCATGCATATATGAATGTATCTCCCTTCATTGATTTGCTATACCAAAAAGAGCACATACATGAGGCTATGGCTCACGTATCCATAAGTTTCTAGAGGTATCCTAAAATGCTTTTGGAGAAGGAAACAGATAACCCTGCCTTAGGAAACAGCCAAGTACATTCGAAAGACATAGCTATCAGTATAAGCATCTTAAAGCCACTGCATCATAACAAGCATAGGCATTGGGGCTGACTGCTCTATGGTAAAGTGACTGACAAGAAGAAAACAGCTGACTTTGCTAACGTATGTTCTTAACCTGAGCCCCCTCAAAAGTCAAAGTCCGCTTTTTAGTAGGCTTTTTCAAACTTAAGCTTTTACTAGACACTTCTTGACTGCCTGAAGTATTTACTATCTTCATGATTATGGCGAACTTGAGTTTTTAAGTCTTCTTCATGAAAACAGTGAGCCATATCTTTTCTTCTACAGTGGAAATGCAAACATTTCCTCTAGAGAATGCTTGATTAAAGCTAGCAGACACATCACAATTTCCTCACAGGATGTTATATTAACCAGACCTTGTACGAATGCACAGAGAAAGACTATTTAGAGAAATAGAAGTTCTTAATAATATATATAAGAACTTCTTAATAATATATATAAAATATTAAATAATAATATAATAATATAGAATTCTTAATAATATATGCCTAACTTTCACAAAAAAGTTAGGCAGCATAAATTCCAGTCTTACAAATCTGTCGAAGTTTTACTGAGGAAGTAAAGTTACAGTGCAAACAACAGAAGTTTGCACTGTTTTAAGAATACATCACACCAAAAAAGGAAATTTTAGGAAGTTTTTGACCTTCATAGAAAACCAAAGCTGCGAGAGAATGTACATAGTCTCACATGGGTGCTGATGATAGAGAGCTTAACCAAAACAAAAGGAAAGCTAGTGGAACCATATGTTTAAATAATTTCTATGATTTATTACTTACCGTATCCCATATCTGAAGCTTTATCTGTTTTCCATCAATAGTTATCATTCGAGCCCCAAATTCTACACCTGGATAGATTTTACAAAAGATTACATTATTAGCATATATCAGAAAGAAGAATGTCAAGTACTATGAAAGCAAGAACGTAAGTTTAAGTTAACTCAACATTGTATTTGCAGGAAAGAATCTGTTTCACAGTCTGTTTTTAGTTAATTTTCCAGCTGCTTGAAAGAGCTGGAAAGTTTTCCAGAAGGAAGCAAGCTGTTACTTTCCAAGCGGTTTAGATACACATTAATTAAAAAGCAAGCGTCAAGGACTTATTTCCTACAAAGTTTTCCAAACGATTTAGTAACTCTAGATCAGAGGAAGAAAAACATGTCCATTTGAAGGCAAACAGGAAATTGAAGAGTCACAGTTATTGTAACACTCCAGCAATGATAGATTGCTGAAACCAGTTTAGAAGAAACTAAACCTACTATTCTTTATCAGTAAAATATTCTATTAAGTAAGCATATAAACGTCACCTTCAACACAATCAATTTTATTACTCTATTAATTAAAAATCATCTGCTTTATGAAAAAAGTGCTCCCAGAATTCTAGCTATATAAGATCAAATTTAATAACTGAGAAAAAAAATTGTTTCAAATAAATAAAAGGAATTTCTTCAATAGAAAAATTCAGCTTTTTGTACCATTTTTTAAAGCAATTTTAAGATCGTTAACCGTAAATTAAGCATAGATTGAGGCTATTACTACAGTAGTTAAAAACCCGACAAATGCCTAGAGATAGTAAACATATTTAAAGGCTATCAAGTTTCTATTAACTTATGCTTCATATATCCATTACTTCAGTAAAAATAAAGATCTGGTAGCTTAAGTTTTGTTTAAAATTGGTCACTGTCTACATTTGGACTGAAGCAGCCCTGATTTGAAGTATTCCAAATGTTTCTTCAAAAGCTTGTTTAGAATATTGGGCGGGGGGGGGAGGTGGCATTGCTTTCTGCAGGATGACTTTTGGGGTGGGGGCAGGGCAGAACCACCACCCCACACACACACGCCCCTCGACATCGCAGCCAAATAAAAGCCTTGGGCCAGAGAACACTGTGCTCTCTTTAGCATCCAAAAAACCTGCAGTAACTGTATGCAAACAAGTTGGAAGAATGAAGGGGGAAGGACAGAAAGGCAGAAGCAGGTGAATGCCAATTCTCTCTCTGAAGCTGATTGCAAAGCCAGGAGAAGGTCCTTGGACTACTACAAGTGTCAACACTGCAGGTATTACTTGATCTCAAAATGCAGATATAGAGCTGCTGATTTAAATCCAGCAATAGTCCTGAATGGTTAGTTTCTACACGCAACCCCATAGAAAAATTTAAAGGATATTTATCCTGTTCCATCAAAATATCTGCTGAGAGAAAATTTTGAATTTCAAACAACACAGAGTTTCACAGGAAGTTTGTTCTCAAAGAAGGGATAGGAGCTGTTCAAGTTTACAGTAAGTACATGTCCTAAGGGCAATGGGCAAATCAAACAATGTCTACAGTGTTTTTTTGTTACCCATATCTACCTACAAATCACAGATCATGGAATCACGGAATCTTCAGAGTTGGAAGGGACCTCTAGAGATCATCTAGTCCAACTCCCCTGCTAGAGCAGGACTGCCTAAAGCACATCCCTCAGGGCTGCATCCAGGCGGGTCTTGAAAATCTCCAGAGAAGGGGACTCCACAACCTCCCTGGGCAGCCTGTTCCAGTGCTGGGCAGCCTGTTCCAGTGCTAAATGTTGTGGGCTTTTTTCCAGTTGGGTTTTTGTATGCATGTTTGGGTTGTTTTGGGGGGTTGGGTTTTTTTTTTTGTTCCCCCGCCTCCCCCCGCCCGGCCCCAGCTGCATAATGCAGCTTCTTCCTCCCTCCTTCATTTAACAACAGATGCTTCAATTCCCAAATGAAAAATAACCAGAGGTAGTTGTTACATGGTAAGTTCTTCTAGAGTACGCTAGTACAGTTATGCGCAGTTCTGAATGTAGCTCAAAGACAGAAAAATACCCGCTTCTATGTATTCTTTCTTCTCCCCCTGTCTAGTTTTCATTAGAGGTAAAGTTTCTCCATGAATTTCTTAAATCTTAGAGATAACATTTTAGACTAGCTACACTAAAATTTGGGGCTGAATTTTGCACAACTCTAGACAAAATGTCTTTTTTCCACTACGTCCAATTTCAGTTTCCCTTCTCTTCCCCCGAGCTGCTCACACCAGGAATAGAATCTGCACTCCCATAGGCTAAAATCATTGTATTATATTGAAAAAAGCTAGGCTATCTCAGCAGTTAACATAATCAGTTGGAGGTGCATTAGATAACATCAACCCATCCCATCTTGCCCTGCATGGGCATTCCTGTGACTTTGAACCCATGTTCTTCATTTATCTGTGTCTTCTAAATCTGTTTGCGTGCTTGGAAGAAGCACTCTCCCGGCCAAAACACACAAACAAGCCCTATCAGTTGAGTGAAACGAAGCTGCTTCCAGCCTATGCCCCTCCTTCCCCTTTCCAAGCAGCTTCGCATGCTCCATTCCTACGTCCCTCATTATGTTGCTATGTAGGTTCACCTTCTCATCCTACTAGCTTGTTTTTGCTCCCAGATTTCAGCTAGCTATACGCCAGGCAAAAAACTGGCGCTACAAACACCCTGATGAGGTGAAGTTGTTTCCCACAGCCTATCAGTTTGCCGATATGACAGGGCTGCCAAAGGCGTGATATATATATATAGATATATATATAAGGCATCGTATATTTTGCAGGCCTGAAGAAGAAAAGACGACAATAACTCATGCCTTCCTACAGAACACAGGCTCTTTATTCAGCCAGCCTATCTGCTGCCAAGACCTCAGAAATACTTGAAAACTGATGTTAGCCTAAGCATTTGAATTATATTAGACAGCCACACAGAAGGTGTGGGAGGACTGTTAAGAAAGGGAAACCATAACCAAACCACCTGATACATTCTGTTACACAAAGAATATTTGTTTATATTTCAAGCATCTATTTCAGTACTCCCAAACACAAAGGAAGCCTACCTATTCCCAGGCACAGGAAGGTAGGAATACATTTTGTATTGGCTCATACAGGTTCCCTGAAAAAACATCAAGAAGTTCAAAGGTTCTGCAACCTTACCAGAGGCTAGCACCTGTTATGGTCAACACTGAAACTGATCTGAAGACCGAGCTTGCCAATAGAAGAATTTATTCCCACACTATTCCTCAATATTTTGTGTGGAGAGATAAAGAAGAGTTTGCATCATTTGCTGCACTTAGATCAGAGGCAATGTGTTCTGTCAATGTGTATTCCTTTCCCTAGTATCAATATCAAATCATACCTAACACAAGCTGTCCACCTCCAATTGAGAGGTCAGGAAAAAAAGCCCTTGTCCCTTCCAAATAGTGAATACCTTCACACTTTAATCCCTCTCTATCCAGAAGTCAGTCTTCCCAAATAGTAAATTTATTTATTCATCTTCAAGATTAGCTTTGCTTTAGTTTATCTGTAACTTGTCTTCAAGATTCCGTAGCTAGGCTAATATTCTGCTCCCTAGTGAAAAAACTGCCATTTGCATCACCATCAATGTATTTCAAGCTTGGCCAATTCTGCTTCCATGCCCAGTTTTTAGCTTTTCTGAAGAGACAGTTGGGATACTACCATTATGAATTTTTTTAACCATTTCAGATTATACCTTACAATAAGAAAAATGGCATCCACTTGGCTTTATCAGCTGAGAAATATTCATCAGCTAAAGATTCATTGCTACCTTAATACAGCACAAATCCTACATTATCACAGCACAAACTCAAAAATGCATGCTGAGGTACCCTAGCTGCTTAATCATTAGCATTGTGGGGGACAAAAGAGACTTACCAATAGTGAGATCGTGGACTGGTTGAAACCGCTTGTCTGTAAACTGTAACAATAAACATGATTTCCCAACACCTATAAAAAAAAAAGTTTTAAGCAAATTAAAAAAGATCTGTTAAGAACCAATAGAAATTAATTTAAGTGAATGGTATATATTGCTTAAAATTTATTACTAGAACTTGAGATACTAGATTTCACCTACTTTGAAGTGTATGCAACTTTTTCATAACGTAACAGCTTTTCAAGTTCCAGAAACATTAAAGTCAAAGCAGTTATTTTCAAAAATTGAACAAAAATTAATTATTCTTTCAGAAAAGTAGTTCTGCCTTTAAAATTAATGAGGAAAAAAGTTTCCTAACAGACCTTCTAAGTATCATTTTCACATCCTCTCTCCACAGTAACTACAGGTCTTGCTGTTCCTCACAACTCTATGCCTGCTTCCCCTTCAGTACTTTCAGCTTTCTTCCAAGGTAATTTGATCCTCAATAGCACCTTACTCCCACCTATCTCCCAATTTATCAGCTGATGTAACAGCAGTACACATGGGGCTCTTACCACCACTATGTGTTACTGCCCACTGGTTCCCAATAGGCCAAACAACAGTCCAAGCAGAACTGGCAACAACCGAGTTCACATTACAGACAGACAGCACAAGCATTGTCCCCCTCAGATATCCCAGATTTCAGACCCAAATGGGTTAACTACTTTATATTACATGGACACTGGTCATCAAAAGGGCAATTTCTTCTGTTTGTGAAAGCACAGAAAAGCAAAAGTTAATGCAGTCAATAAGAGTACTCAAACTACCTAGGTTTGTAAATGTAATATATTTTACAGTTAAATTTTCCTTGTTCTTTTACTTGGAGTTGTCATTCTTCCCTTTCTGCTCAATCAAATTTCATATTTTCAGCCTCTTAAAACTTGACTATCATACATTTGGTTTACATAAATTTAAACTCTGAACTATATCATATAACATACAATACCATAGCATCCAAGATCCTGCTGTACTTTGCTTTATCTGCCCAGTAAGATAAGGCTATTTTAGCCACATACTAGAGGTCAGCAACAGCTGATCAGGAGTGACATATCTGGTAATAAAAGACTGCAAAGGGCTAAAGAAAAGAACCATACTGCAAGACACAAGGTAGGCATACCCAAAGTTTGCATATAGTGACATTGCTGAATTTAGGAGTAGAAAGATCATTCTCAAAGTCTTTTAGTACGGTTTCATGAGGAAACAAAGCCTATACAGTCATAATCACTGCCCACCTGTAATTTTGGTCTTAAAAGTTAAGTGGCCAGTTTCTATCACATCTAGCTGGAACAGGAGACTTGCATTTAATTTTGTCACAAAATGAATGTTATCAACAGGCTGATGACACTCTGAAATTAATATCCCAAGCGATGCAGCAATTCCAGCAGCCTAAACCAGCTGTTGATGCTGCTATCCCTACTCTCTTCCCTACAGCATGTTCCTGCCCCTTTCTCCGTATTGCTTGAGAACTCATCTGAGCCATTTCAGTTGTAGCACACTACACCCTGTCAAGAAGAGTGACAAAGCAAACAGAAATGGCTTCCTGCAGGGTCAGACAAGCATGAGAGTTAGTTCAAATGAGGGAAGAGAAATGCAGCACCCAGCAGATCAACAGCTTACACCGGCATGGAACTACAGCCCAAGGCAAAGTTTGCAGCATCAGCCTCAACAGATCTCTTTTCTTAGATCTGCTGGCCTATCATAGCAAGCTGTCAGAACACAAGCAGCTTGGAAGCAGGTATAGATTTTCTTCAACAGAATTAGTGGACATAAGATAAGTGGATAAGGAATGAGGGAGAACACTGGAACTAAGAAAAAGTGAGAAAAGCAGGCAGAACCCTGCAGCTGTAGGGACAGAGAACACAAATCCCTAAGGAACCTTAAAATAGTAATAGTTCTTCTACTCACAGAACACTGTTTGCATATACAGATAACTTTTACACCACAAATGAAATCCAGCTACCCCACCACAGAACATAATCACCATCTCACTTACAAAAAACAACCTATAAATAAAACCAGAAATAGAATGTAGAATAGCTTTTGACATTAACATCACAAAGTTATTTCAGTATCATTGGATAAGACAGAACCTCAAAACTAATCAATATTCCTGCACAAGTCTTACAGACATTAGAAAAATATTTCAAAAATCTAATCGACAAAGTGACACTCAATTAAGTGTCCCAGCACCACCTCTCAAGTGGAAATCTGATATTTTTGTTCTTGTAAGGCTGGTGACCAGCTTGTTGCTTCAGGAGAACATCTGAACACTGGCTTCAGCACAGCAAAGATGACAGACAAGCACAACCCCTCTGATGCAAGCACTGTCTCAAACTGGCACAAGATGACTGCACCTCTCATTACTTCTATGTAGCAGGCCTTTTAGGAGCAGACTGATGGGTTCACGCACAGAAACAGAACAAATAACTAGTTTCTGTTTAATGCCATTTTTGCTACTTTGGAACCTTCCAGCAAAAAACGTTTGCAAGTCCCAAAAGTTCTGTACTGTCGTTGACTGAAAAAGAGGTTCAAAAACTTGCAAATGAAGCTGTAGTGCCTCTTAAATCTAGGTTAGAATCCATTTTAGATAGTACTTATAAATATTTTATTGTCTACATCCAATAGTAATATTGTGTTTTAATTTTATAGTTTTAACACATTGTAAGTTTGTAATAGGAAAGTTCTTATGAGACTACCTTGTGGCCCATGCACTTACAGAGCCTGAGCAGACTGTGGTATCACAGACAAAGGAACAGGAGCTGTATATGAACTCCCATGCAGTTTACCGCCTTGTGACATAAATAGATGCTGTAAAGATCAATTAACAGTTGCACGGCAGCTCATTCCACGGCATACAAATGGTTTAAAGTAACTACGCTGGTTAACTCTAAAAGCAAAGTGTTTTTTTACCAGTTATTCACTTAGCACTGTTAAGTCTCATACCTGAAAGGAGGCAGACACTCTGGGAAAAGTAGTTGAGCATGTCTTATGAAAGTCAATTGTAGAACACAAAAGGGACAGATTCAGTTATTTATTAACTAATTTTCCATTTTACTGACACAATTACTTTAATATAGCTTCAGATAAACAAAAAATCTTAGTATCTTAAAACAAGAAATGAGCAGAGCTTGGATACACTTCACCAACAAACACAGTAAACAAAAGCTCTTGCTTAGGAACAAATTAAAACAATGGATTATGTGCTCAGAGGGGAGCAATGTGCTTCCCTGGAAGTGCCTGTTCTAGGATCCCTTCATCACATCTTAACACTCAAATAGCGATGGGAAGTGGAATTTGTGCTACAACAGTTTTACCCTCCAGCTCTGAATTACAAACTATCAGCCTGAGCTGGTTCTCCAAATTCCTTGGCCCCCCTTAATAGCTTCCTCTTTATCTGGGTGCTGCTCTGCAGTCAATTTCCCTAGGCAAAGTGTTTGGCCCAGTCACCCTTCAACACCTCCCTTCCCCATCAACACTAGTGTTCATTTCAGTGCTCAGCAAGCCAGAACAGCTAAGTGGTAAAGCTGACCTCTCCCCTTCTCCCTCATGAGGTTATGCAGTGAGCTAAACCAAGAAATGCATCCAGCATAAAACTACAGTCACCCAAAACACTACTATGTGCAGGAGATAAGAGCTACAAAATATATAGCAAAGGGAAGGGTTGTTCTTTTCAGTAGCAGGCTGCACTCATAGCAATTAAAAAGGCAGCTCTGGAATCACAGCACACGTAATGATACAGCTGAGCCACTTACACAGCTTTTGCTAAGAAAGCTGACTTGCTTCCTCCTCCCCTTCCAGCTCCTGTGACTCCCTGTGAATACAGCAAGGAAAGTTCAGTTGTCAGCTGCAAAGTCAGAGATGACTACTGTCAACATGAGGAAAACTTACAGGCTTTTCTTACCACTAGATGAAACTCTTCTACTGCCAGATTACAGCCAGAAGAAAAGGATTCACAAAAATTTAAACCAACGTAACTAACTGCTGCAGTCCTGTCCCTTCCAATGATGTATGTTTGAGTGTCTTAGAAAGCTGATCTGGCTCAAAAGTAAAAATGCCTAAAAAAAAGGGGGAGAGGGGACTAAATAATTGCCTTGTTCACATAACCACCACTGTAGCCCAATAAAGGTGACAGAGGAAAAGAACTGGAGTAGTAGTCATTCCAACCTGGGTATCAAAACTGAATCCTGAAGACAAGTATCTTTAGTTAATCCGCTAGCTGCCTCTGATGGGTAGACTCACTCCTTCCCACACAGTTCCACCTCCTTACTCAAAATGGCTCTTATACTTTTCTGACCGTTTTTGCTATTCGTTTGGTTTTGTTTTTTAAATCATCTTTGTGAGTTGAACTGGGTCTCTGAAGGATCAGGCAAGTGCTGACTCTGACAGCTAAGAAGCAGAGGTTCATAGCTGAAAGGAGTGGTAACCAGGTCCACCCATTTTGGCAGCAGATAAACACTGGCTTAATTCAGTCATCTCACAGAACTGTATTTTTCCTCTTGTTGCTTCACAAGACAGGGTGATCAATTGGCTCACTACCCACAGAGATGAAAACCTACTCCCCCTTTGATATCTTGCTCTCACCCATCCTCCTAGGTCCAGTTTCCTCACTTGAAAGTACTCCAGACCTTGGTAAGCACTTCCCCAGGCCAACTCAGCTGATTCAGACACCAATAGTAAGTTAACCCCCAAAATAGGTATGTTTCTATTGTGTTAGCAGCTTGATTCACCTCATGATAGACTAAGTCACCACGAGGTAAGGGGACCAAGACTTCCAGTCACAAGTAATCAACTATGTCGCTTGGAAGCCCCAATATCAACTGACCTGAAGTAAGTCTTCTGCTTCTCTTACCTCCCTTTAGAAAACAAAAATAGATCTTTAAATAGGCTAAGGATGGTCTCAAACAACAGAAGTCTCAAACAACATATATTTTAAAACCAACTCAGATTTAAAACAGATAATTAAACAGTAAAAATGTCACAAGATGCATACCTCTAACCAGACTTATGGGCTACTTCTAGTTCTTTCTAGTAGTCTGCACAGCTTCATAAGCCCTTTTCTTATCACAGGCCACAGCTCATTCCCAATGTCCTTCCTTTCCAACCACAGCATCTTTATGCAACTCAGCAGAGTGCAATATTACCCTTTCACAGACCTAAGCATAATAAGCCATTAATCTAAAGCAAAGATTTTTCTTAACCTCTTTTCAGCCAGTTATGATAGTCATAACTCTGTCATTAAATGGGAAAATTTTATTTAAATTAATAGGAAGGACAAACTACGAAATTCCAAACTGCCAGTTACAGAGCAAATGGACTTCACATACCAATTATAGCACGGACAAGCAGAGAAGAAAAACAACCTCCAAAAATCCTTCATGATGGCTATGTAAGTTTTGGAAAAATAATGTAATAAAAATGGCTTTTTAACTGCTTTAAAGGTAATTCAGCTTAATATTAAATAAATAAACATTGCTGCGAATTATTTACAACAGCACATCTGAATTCTATGATATAAGTTTTCCTTTCTACATAAAAATTAGTGCAGACTTACAAACTGAAAGGAGCTGTTCAGCTTCATCACATTTCATTTAGTATGGCACTACCCAATTACTAACTCTGCAGGTTTTAAAAATAAGTAAATAAAAGTTATTTCCAAACAAAATTACACTACATGAGACTGTAGAAAACCTCTCCATGTCCTGGGTGATCACAAAAGACTTAGAAAACTGACAGCCATTGATAATAAAATGGTTTTAGTCAAGATTGAGGGGGAAGGGGGTGAGTTAGGGTTTTTTTGGGGGTAGGGTTGTTGGGTTTTTTTAATTAGAGGTTAGAATTAGTACAAGAATGGATAGTAACTGTCTCATGAAACGATTTGTAAGGGCATCTACTTACAGTTTGTTATTTCTAGTTACCTTCTTCTAAGAGGCTAAGATGTACAACGCTTAATATCTGCTCTTTTAGGAATCAAAGCATCATCAAAAGGGGCTCAAAGCAAGATACAAGTAGTACAGATCAGTACTCTGATTTTCAGTATGAACAACTTCTCAGACTATCATGACGCGTTAACACCAGCTCTAGTGGGATCAAAACCTGTTTAGTTAAGAAGTATTGTTACATACTCTTAGAAAATGAGGGCAAGAGCCTCTGGTCATTGCACATTGCTAGCTAAGAACAGCTGCTGTTCCAGAACAAAGTGCACTGACACTAGAAACATTTCATAGGGAGGACTGAAAAATAAAGCTAATTCAGTCGCTTAATTTCAACATTTGAGAATCTCCTAGACAAGTGAAATGGTTGACTAGACAGCTCACTTTACTCTAGAGAGCAAGGAGAATTAGATCACCAAGCAGTTACACTTACTCTCACCATCTTCCCCTAAAAAGAATAACTTTGAGATATCGTTGGTTTATAACCCAGCAACTATCAGCTGAAATTGAAAGACAAGTTCATTATGCAAGAAGCTCTGAGGGTTGCTGAACTAACACGTTCAAGAAAAGCGGAAGACAGACCTGCTTATGGAAGATGCAGCAACACTGATCATAGAGAGACATTTAGATGGGATACAACTGACAAGTTATACTAGTGGCAAGAAATCTGACCATTGCAAAACTGGTATTTCAAATATACTAAAGTTAAGTAGCATTCTCTGGTGGAATCTAGTAAATATACTCTAATACAAGAAAATCTTGTTTAATGCATATTAAATATTCTGGGGAAAAAAAATCCAGCTGTAGTCTTCGCTGAAATCTATGTATTATGCCCAGTTTATTTCCATGTGGTACATGGCTGGTAACAAAAACATTTAAGGAGAAAGGATTTCACCATCATACAGTAAAACTTTTCAGAAAAAAAGCGTCAAACTTTCAGTCACAAACTGAAAAACCATGCAGTACTTGTGTGCTAAGAGTGTTCACCCTCACTCAGATCAAAGTCCATCTCCACTGGTGGCCAAAAGCAGATGCGTAGGGAAGAGTGGATGAACACATCAACTCCTACCGGCAATCAAAATGAAACACACTATCAACCACTACAGCAAAGGTCTCAGAACCCTAAGCAGAATGCACCACTTATGCTTCAAAACGCATGTGCAAACTCCTACAGTGTTTTGGAAATATCCAGATCAAAAAATTTTTCCTGGTTAACTCTCACAGCTGTCTATTCTATAATACTTGTATGTTTCTGTTAAAGATACCAACTCCATGAAATTCCACAGCTACTGTCCCACTGATACTATGTAAAAACCACACAGTTTTATGACAATGTTTTTTTAGTATCTGAAAGACAGCCATGCCATTTCAGGTCTCTCCCACAACAGAAAACTAACTAGGTCTTAGAACAGTTCCAACTACATAGAAAAAAACTTTTTTTTTAATTAAATAAAATTAATTAATTAAAAATAAATAAGTAAAACGTAACAACCAGAACACAATCAATCCTAAATTCATAGAGCTACCATGCCTGAAGTACCAGCAAAAGAAAAAGTCACTGAATATCAATGACCAGTGAAGCAAGCAATGCAAGGGGACAAGAGCTGCTGAGCAAAAAGCAGTCTTGCACAGTCAGTTTCTGTGGCTGTCATTTTAAGAGACTGTGATCATACTGAATTCCTGTGTTTAAGTAGATGAAAGCATGTGGAATCACAACTCAGAGAAGACACATGCAGGTGTCTTGTATAACTGCAGGGGTTTTTCGTTGGTTTGTTTATGGCTTGCATAACCCACTTCATTTTGTAGTGCTGAAAAGGAAGAGGAGCTAAATGTTAACATCTGTCCTCAGCTGATGCTGTCTTACTTTTCTCCTACAGTTTGTTTACAACTAATTGCTGAGTCACCAGGCAGCTGATCCATTTCCAAAGACTCTAAATCAAGTCCCAGAGATAAATTTCCTGATGGCTATGAAAATTACATGGCCTGCCAGGCCACTGGAATATCTTCACTGGTTGGAATGCTGTGGCATTCCACCGCTGGAACCGAACGAGACAGTCCCGATCCACTCTTAATTTCCATCAGCAGAGCTGTGAGTTCAGCTGCCTTCGTCTGAGGAACAGTAGTAACACCTAAACCATCACAGCCATTTTGGCAACAAACAACTGTGTGGAACATAAATTGGCTCTTCAGTACTAGCTATATTAGAATACTCAAAAGGCTCATAGGAGATCTAAATAAAAGCAAAGCCAACTTACCACTATTGGCATATTTAATTCACTTCAAGAATGATAGCTGCAGTGTTTTAATTAGCTTCCTGTAGCAACTCTGAATAAAAGCCACAGGAATTAAAAAAAAAAAACACACTTGTGAGCTGTTTTCCTGTTTCCCTTCTTTATCTCACCCTTCCCATGTTTGGCTCTTAAGCAGCTGAAATAACTTCAGAAGCGACACACACATCCATTCTGTATTTCACATTTCAAGCAACTGAAATGCAGAAGTGCACTGCAGACCACAACACTAAGGACTGTGTAAAATTGTAAAAATTTAGTCACTATATGATCAAGGTACCAAACCAATTATTTGCTGTCATCTCTACCACTTTAACGATTATGGTTTTTAGAGATGCACCAGAATTGGCCACCTGTTCTGAAGCACTATCATTCTGAATTCTGCGCTACCCTGGGCAGAGGAACCTCTTCTTACTTCCCCTGAATCCGATCAGGTAATCTCCTGTCCTCTGGTTTAACGAGCTGTCACTAATCTAAATACTCAAGAAAAATCAAAATTTTCACGTACCATCTACAGCCTAATGCTTCCAACACGGTCATTATAGCTGTGATATATTTCTTAAGATTCATTTGTACTTCAGCTGCTATTGCAGTAGCCTAAAAAAAATTCTTCTAGAGTTTAAATATAGGTTTAAAAAAGATTAAAAAAAAATCACATAGTAGTTACATCCAGTGTACTTAACAACCTTACATGTAATGCAACTATAGTGTATAATTACACTCAAGCAACAGATAATTTTGTTCATAGGTATGAAGTACAATTATGCTGGCATCCCTACAAAAGCATGTAAAATGACAGCTGTGTCATCAAACTTATTAAAGAAGGCATTTATTCAGGTATGAGGAAAACGGCAAGAAAGATGCACAATACTTAGCTATATTAGTTACCTTGTCCTGACAAAAATTTGATGAAAGTATGCTACTGTCATCCACACTATGCTGAGGAAACATAGAATATATTGGCAAAGGGCCTTCAAATAGCAATTTCTATCAGCTTATGGTTATACCTGCGGCATTTGCAAGCACTATTAATTGTTACACAGCAGCCAACGACAAACGGAATGGAGCAAGTTTTTAAAAAGTGTCAAGAAGCAACTTGAAGCATCTGGGAAAGCAGTAGTCAAAAAAATAGAACAGTCCCTGTAAACTAGAAGGAAAGAGGAAGGGCTTTTAATTTTCATTTGACAGCATGCCTCAACACTTTAACAGTTTGCTACAGCACCTCAAGCCAGGGCTGGAAAGGGCATCCTTGGAGCCTGAGATGAAGGCACCTCACAGCAGCAGCCTTTGCCTCGCCATAAAAATACGGGATGGCATTTGGCACCTCCCAAGTCTCGCTGCTGCGGGGCTGCAAATAAGTGGCACTACCCAAGTACAAGTTTTGCAGTGACAGCGCCTTCTTCCCCCACCTCTCCGGCTCAAATGCCGCAGCCAGGGGCGTGACACAGCCCGACGTGCCCCACGGCCTGTCGGCCAGGCCCGGCGGCGGCCGTCGGGCTCCTAGGCCTGTGCGGGGCCCAAGGCCGCCGGGCGCGGAGCCGGCGAGAGGCAGGCCGAGGCCTCGGGCGGGGCCCAGCGCGGAGGCGGGGGAGGGAGCCGCCTCTTCGCGCAAGAGCCACCACGTCGACGACGCCAGCACTGCGGAAATGGGAGCGGGCAGCCGGGCCCTTGCTGTCTCCGCTCCGCCCGCCCGCCGCCGGGGCGGCCTGGCCAGGCCTCCCCGCCCCCGCCGCTTACCTGTGTCCCCGATGATGATGTACTTGAAGAGATACGCGTAGGCCATGGCCGCCCGCTCCCCTCTTCTCGCTCGCTCCTTCCTGGCGCCCCGCTGTCAGGGCTCGCGCTGCGGAGAGGTGGAAACGGTTAACGGCTGCACCGGGCGGCGGTTAACGGCTCCGCCGGGCCCCTCCGCGGCCACCGCTCCGCTCGCTTCCCTCCCTACCTCCGCCCCGGCGGGCTGGCTCGGTGGCTGCTGCCCCCCCTCCCGAGGCTCCCGGGAAGGGCAGACGATGACGGCGGCAGCGGGAAGAGCGGGCGGCGAAGAACAATAACAGGCGCCTGAGCGGCCCCGGACCCTCCGGCAACGTCACGCACCCACCTCCTCGTTCCGCTCCTCCCCCCGACCCGGAAGTGCTGAGGTAGCGGCTGGCCCGCGGGGGCGGGGCTCCACCGCCCGCCCCGCCCCGCCCGTGGGGGCTGAGGGGAGGAGGCGGTGGCCGGGAGCCTCTGGGGCTTCGCTGAGGGGGTTGTTCGGGCTGACGTGTACACACACCCCCACCGGCTGTTCTGGCGGGTGCTGGGCCTTGAGGCCACTGTTTTCGCTTCGCCTTGGTGGGGGGGGATAAGCGACAGGGTGCTCCGTCCCGGGGCCTCGTCGTGGCGGCGGGCCCGCTGGCGTCTCCCCCGCTGTGACCCCCGAGCGGCTCCGCGGGGGAGTGGGGGGAAGAGAAAGTTGCCTTGGAGGGGGAAGGCCGGGGAAAGGAGTACGGCGGGAGCCGCGCCTGTGTTCGGCGCTGCTGGGCGCCGGGTCTGCAGCAGGGTCAGGGGGGGCTGAAATACAAGAATGCGGCGAAAACCCGATGCGGCTGTTCGGAGCAATTTATGGTGCTTCTGGCTGAGAGTTTTCAGGAAAAAAAGCTTGATGTGCAAAGCCAGTTCTGAGCTAGAGAAGCCTTTAAGCATAAACACATGCAAGCAATTCTGTACACGTTTATTTTCGTCACTTCTCAAGCTTGATTTCTGGCTTGGAAAAGGTTTTTTTATCTTTCCGTTTCTGTCTTTCCTCATCAGACTGGAAGCAATGAGCCCCGATGGTAGCCTAAGTTCACGGCTGCTGTTTAGGACTTTCTACTTAGGCTTCACATGGGACTGGTGAGTTGGAAGAAACTTCAAGGTCTTCCTTAGCCTAAGCTGATTCACGAAGTGTCACCTGTACCCAGACCTTTGGCCCTGGGGCAGTCAAAGGTAGCTTGGCTCACGGGTCGGTTCCACACCGAGATTACGTCAGATGGGAATGTGGTAGGACTCTCCAGTCAGGTGCTAGGGCTGATGATGCTTTGGGGTGCCCTTCAGCTCAGGTCTTTGTTGTCTATGAATTGGTGGGAATGTTGAAGAGCCATTGGCATGTTCTTCAGATGAACTGACAGGTCTACCTTTCCGGCTGTACCAGTCTGGTAGCTTTTAAATGTATAAAGATTTTTTATTTGTGGTGTGTCAGGTCAACAACTTGAACACCATCGACTTAGACTGCTTCTAACAAGTGTGCATCTAACTTATAAAAACCTTCAATAAAGCTGATTGTACAGTATACCAAATTCTGTTCCCATAGTTCATGACTTTTCTATCAGAAAGATTTCCTTGTAACCCAAAAATAAGCTTTTTTTCTTTTTTTATTTTCCTCTTCCTTGTGGACAGCCAAAAGAAATGATCGATACTAAGGGAAAGGAGCTCCTTTATATATTATAAAATTATGTCTACCTTTTCCACATGAAAAAATAATGTTTTCCCTGTTCTTTTGTCAGTCATTTGTCTCCTCATTTTTCTCTCCTCTGTACTTCTCCCAGCTTCTCAACCTTATTTGTAAAATGTGGAGTCCAAAATAGCAGTTCTCACACGTCCATAACCAGCCTTGTCACCTCAAAATAAAGTTGTAAGAGTATCTCCGATCTTGCTCCTCTGTGATTTTTTTTGTTGTTTTTTTTTTTTTTCTTTTCTAACAGCATGTGAATTTTCTTTTTCATCCTTGATCCCTCTTCTAGACGGTTACTACCTAAATGTATCCATACATCTGGTATCTCCTTATTAAGCACTGTTTTTCCCTTTGCTAAATTTCAGTAACTTTGATCAGGGCCACTCAAATAACATTTGTCAAACGTATTTGATTTTTTCTTTTCATTCTGTCCCAGCCATTTTGTTATCTAAGTTGTTCATGAAAATAGGTCTTGCCTGGACAGGACACAGCATTGGAAAGCAGCATGTGAAAATTCTCTCCTAGTTTAAAAACTCTTTAAAATGATGCTCTTTTTCAGCCATGCTGATTTTTTTTTTTTGCATTTTTCTAGTTTTTAAGAATGTGATGCAAAGAGTGTCAAATGCCTTCCTGTAGTCAAGACATGTCACACCCACTTTTTTCTTTCATACCATGCAGCTTTGTCAGAGGAGGAAATAGGGTTCTTTTGACCATTATTTATTCTTGAGAAATCCATCTTGTCTACCACTTATTTTTTGCAAACTGATGAACTTTGTTCATTGAAACTTTTTTATTTTTTAAGCCAATCGTATTGTGTAACTCAGCCTTCCTCAGCCAGTATTTGAGCAAATCTAAAGCACTGGCTATCTTGGGAATACAGATGCTTTGTCGCCACCAGGAGACACGAAGCAAACAAAAACACAGTGGTAAAATTTCAGCTTCTTTTGGAGGACCCTACTTACCACACAGAAGAAAGCTACTTTCCCATTATTATATGTACAAGAAATGAAGTTTTGTTAATTAATTTTTAAGTTATTTTTTCATTCATTAACAATTGCTATCCAGAGTGAGTTTTTGCAGAAAAACAAGTTTTTGCCTTTTTTCCTATTAAAGTTAGGCTTCTGCTTTCATGTATCCATGTGTGTAGCGGTCCGCCACTCTGTTCCCAATCCTAATAATGATCATGAAAACTATAATCTGGATGGAGTAGAGTACCTTGGCTGAAGGAAAAGGTGCAGTTGGGGTCAGCTGTCAAACCCAATCAAGAATTCACACTGAAACAAGTTTTTCTAAGCGCTCTCTCTACAGGTAGGAACTTCAGCTGGCGTTCACCCTGTTGGTATGGGTTCATGTGACCTCAACCACAGGAAACAAAGCTGCAGGAAACTGGTCGGTAAGAAAATGAGATCTCATCCAGCGTAAGTAAAGGTTGCTGCTGACAGAGATGGGGGAGCCCAGCCCCCATGAACCCGCTCTTGGACGCTCCCTTGTTCTGGCACTGAGTCAGCTGCTGAATTGGGGAGCTGGAGTGGATAAGCTTTAATTTTTCCATATTAGCTTTCAGGCAAATCCATTCTTGTCCCGCAGCTACACAAACTATGCTTTTGTGTGTTTGTGTGCTTTTGACAATTTTGCCCGATGGAGCCCACCTCTTCCCAGCAGTTCTTGCTTCTCAAAGAGGATCCCGGGGTTGTGAAGGCTAAAGCCCTTTCTGTTACAGCACTCCTGCAGACAGGTATTGACTCAGTCTCCTCTCCTGCAGGAGCCTCTCCCTGGACTGCATTAGGGAATATGAAGGAGAACTGTGTGGGCTTCTATGTCCTTCGCCTCCTCCAGAGCTCTGTAGTCGCTCATGACATGCTCCATGTCTCCATTGGTAGTATCAGGGATTCCTACATGGTTGAACCACAAAGGGTACTACTCTGAGGGCTGGTCAAGGCTTGACAATCTCTCCTCAACATCCCAGAATAATAAGCCTCAAGTGTATTTGCCTCACTGATGAGATTTGGTCTCTTAGTTTCAAAATTATGTGATCGTTTAGACTTAAGGTTTGACACAAGCAAAATTGGCCAGGCATGATTGAATTAAATCTGACTCTGCCCCTCTACTCTGCTGTGGTGAGACCCCACCTGCAGCACTGCGTCCAGCTCTCGAGCCCCCAGCTTAAGAAGGACATGGATCTCTTGGAGCGGGTCCAGAGGAGGGCCATGAAGATCATCAGAGGGTTAAAGCACTTCTATGAGGACAGGCTTAGAGAGTTAGAGTTGTTCAGCCTGAAGAAGAAAAGGCTCCAGGGAGACCTTATAGCAGCTTTCCAGTATCTGAAGGGGAGCCTACAAGAAAGCTGGAGAGAGACTTTTTACAAAGGCATGTAGTGACAGGACCAAGGGTAATGGCTTCAAACTGGAAGAGGGTACATTTAGATTAGATATCAGGAAGAAATTTTTCACTATGAGGGTGGTGAGGCGTTGGAACAGTTTGCCCAGGGAGGTTGTGGATGCCCCATCACTGGAAGTGTTCAAGACCAGGCTGGATGGGGCTTTGAGCAACGTGGGAAGTGTGGGAAGTGTCCCTGCCCATGGCAGGGGCATTGGAACTATATGATCTTTAAGATCCCTTCCAACCTAAGCCATTCTATGATCAGAAAAGGGAATTTCCATTTTGTAAGAGTGCAGATTGCTGATGGGGAGAACACAGACGCTACAGAATCTCCAATGAAATGGGAAGTATCTCTAGCATCGCTGCTTAGCCAGCTATCAGCCTGCTGATGTGACCGAGAGCTCAGAGAGAAGGCAGACCTACCTGTTTCTGCTCTGGCAGCCTGGTAAGACAGAGAGGTAACCACCTTGCAGGTGACCCACGCGGCAGGGCTGTGCCCCACGGCCTGGCACAGCGGCTGCTGGGCTTAGGTCAGCAGCTGCACAGGGAAGAGAGAGCCAGACCTCTCCTGGTCATCCAGGCAGCTGGTGGGGCTGGAGAAGTTTTACACATGCACATCTGTGGAGTATTTCAGTCACTTGTGGTGCTGCTGTTGGGATATTTATGGAATCAGTGTTTGGTAGAGGCTTGCAAGGATAACAGGCAAGAATTTGTTGCTTATGCGATCCCATGGTAAATGCAAGCTAATTTACTGCTGGATAAGAGACTGACCTTATGCCTGAGTTATTGAGTGTTATCAGCTGTTCTGCAAATCTCAGATGCCTCCAACTAGAGATTCATGCAAAATTGATTTCCTCCAAGTTTTTTTTAACATGCATTTGTTTAAATGCTATTAAGAGGCATGTAAGAAAATAGGTATTGTAATTTTTTTTTTTATTTTTACCTCTCACCTGTCTAAATTTCTGTTTTCCAGACAAATGAATAACTTCCTTTCTTAAGCATTAATACTTTAACAGAAGGCTGCCATAGACTCAGTCTCACTTATTAAAAAAATTATTAGCCAGGAGATATAAAAGAAGCAGTGGTTATTCAATATTGAGTCATAATGCTTGCAGAGGGTTCCTTTGCTTTTGTTTTTTTTTGTTAATGTTATTTTTAATACGTGTTATATGTTAGTGATTTTATATAACATGCTCTTTAGAAATATGATGAAATATTTCACTAAGATGACAGTATCAGCATTATATTCTGGCAAATTTCATACACTTGAGAAAACTAGGGTTTGCTTTTTTTATTGTATCATGCAGTTTTTCCCTAAATTTCTGCGATTTATCACTGTGCAAACTCACTTGGGGTTTATAGCAAAGCCTGAGGTTTTGCAGGATCCTTAGCACTAATAGTACTATTTACGAAAGAGCCATGGAGACATCCAAAGTTCTAGATACTCTGCAGAGCAAAGCATTAGACAGAAATTTTTTATGAAAACTAAAACATGAAAGCAGAAACCTAGCACAACATTTGAATACAACCACACTGTAGTTATAATTTGCACTGTATTATCATTTAACTGTTAGAAGTCAATCTCTACCCGCTCTTCTGTTTAGCCTACAATGTTTAAATCATTCCTTTGTGCTGTTTATTTATACAGGTGCTGAGTAGGAAACGTTATTTTCTAGTGCCTGGCATTTAATCTGTCTGTATGTACTTTTTCTGAACCTTATTTATATGCTACAAGTTATCTTATTTGTGAATTTTATTTAGTAATTTTTAGATTACATTTGCATTTTATGTAAGTAACAAGGCAATATATAGCATATTTTATTTATTATAAATGTTGAGAATGGGACCCCACCTCATATGTAAATACGCAGAACAGATCTTGCAGGAAGACAATCAAATGTATATACATCTCAATGAAGGTCTGCCTTTAGAAAGAGAATTTCTAGGTCCCTGTTAAGCATAAAAAGTGAACAGCCCTTTGTTAGCCATCCTATTTTTTCCTTTATTTATAGAAGATCTAGGATTCCTTGAAGTCTTATAAATTCCATCACAGAATCTCTTTTAGATGTTATTAAAATTATGGACTATAGGGACAATCCAGCCTATTGATAAATCCTTTGAAATTAAAAAGTGATCATTATGTTAATGGCATAAAGAAAGATTTGTCAACTGACCAGTGTAGTACCTTCTCCTTCCAATCTAGGATTTTAAGAGTTTAGTGCTTTATTTTTAGGTTCGTAACACTTTTACTTGTCCCAGACTTGTAAACTGAAGTACTGGTAGAAGCCCATGTAATGTCTTTGATGTGCAGCATCGAGCAGCGGTATTTACTGACTTTTTATGTCTGTGGTGAAATTATGGGTATTTTACTTTCATAGTGGATTATCACAACCACCACCCACACTGGATATTTTTTTATTATTATTTTTCTTTAATATGAGTTATATGACATTTTAATTTTTTTTTAGCATTCTCTTGCAAAATTGGCACAGCATTTGTTAGGTCTGTTAATGCAAGCATCTTGTATACTTAGGTATGTCTTTGAGATATGGGAACAGTTCTCACTTGCAGCCAGAGAGCTGCTGAAGTTGCTTGTTGTATTCTTTTGTCCTTAATGTTGAAATTTGCTGGTGCAACCTTTCTGAAAGAAATTCGGAAACTCCCTGTTGTTTTCTGACCCTCTCTTTGCTAACTGGGTCTTATATGAAGTGCTCCAACCCACACCCTGGACTTTATAGCTGAGTCCAGTGATGAAATTCCATTTTCGCCCTCCAGTTGCAGGGCTTGGGATACTTGATTTTGTCTGTGCAAGGTTATAATTTATTGTTTGTGTTATTTTGTGACAGGGGCTTTGGAAGCATCAGGAAGGGCTCAGATGCATTTGGTCTCTTTACCTCCCATAGATAGCAATCTGTGTTCCCCTCTTCAGGTCAATCTGACAGATTGTTGGCCATCATTAATGGGTGATTTCATGCAGATTGCTTGCTTGCACAGGAGGAGTGAAGCAGAGTAGTCTTTTAATTCCCAGTCTTCCATCCCTTGGGCTTCATAATAGGATACTGACTTGTGGAGCTGCAATATAGACTTGTCTTCCACTGCTTTTTTAATCTTTGCATTCAAGAAAGTGGGTATGGTTTAATGTTTGAATGATGTAAAACTTTATTAGGTATGTAATTCATGACATAGCAATCATATTAAAATCTCTATTATTTTGTACGCCATTTAGGCCCAGAGTGGGAAGCAGCAGAGGCTATATACACAGAGAATAACATGACAAGGGGGGGGACGAGCAGCAGGTATCTGCTGGACTCTGAGACAAGTGATCTGGAGCAAAGAAATTAAAATGCTTAGAGGTTCCCACTCAGGTAGGAGGAGAGTGAGGCAGGGAATAGGAAGAGTAGGGTCTCTGGGCTGGGAGAAGTTGGGGATTGGAACTAGACAGGATTTGGGTCAACATGAAAAGAAATATCTCCAGTGAAAAGTTGGATAAGAGGACTGGAAGACCAGGAGGTTTAGTGGCAAAGAGTTGAGAAATTAAAATTTTGGAGTGGAGAAGTGGGAAACTGGAGACTGGGCTCCAGTGAGCAGAGTACCTGAAATATGTGCCTGTGAGGGACAGGTGACCTGGGCTCTGAGTGTCCTACTCCAGGCAGCTTTGGCTAGGATTTCAGATCACAGCTGGAACTTAGGCACAGAAGCTGTTTCCCCACAATTTCTGTAGCTTTTGTTTTGCTTTCTGAAATACAGCAATTTTACTTTGTTTTTAGAAGACCTAAGCTTAGTTTCCTTGTTCTGGTGAAAAAAAGTTTGGAAATGGGTTTCTTTTTTAAGGCCTTTGTTTAGAATAGTGTAGTATTTAACTAATAGCCTTAGTTAAATGCTTTTAGCTGAACACTAAAAATAAAAGTTATGCATTCTGAAAGACACCATATTTCTCCAGTCACTATAGTTACTTAATGTTTTATTCCAGATCAACTCTGTTGACAAATAATTTTGGGGGAATGAAAAAATCAGTTTTAATAGCATTTTTTGTTTCCAACGTACAATCTTGAGACTACACTTTCAAGCATTGCAACAAAAAGTAAAAGTACAGTTCTTCAGTTTCTCAGCGTTATTCATATTTTAGGGTTTTGCACCCGTGGAAATATTTACATGACCTCTGTTTTATCCCTGTTTATTTCGTAATGGCCTTTTGCCACTGTTATCATTGCACACTGTCTTTCCTTGGAAATAACCTTGTTTTTTGCTGGCCTAATATAAAAATAAACAGTTTGATAAAACAGCATGTGATAAATTTTAATACATTTTTCCCATAAAAACTGGGAAAACAAAAGGATCCTTGAAATAACCTTGAAATGGCTAACAAACCAACTGAAAAGATACGTTGATTTTTTTTTTTTTTTTTTAATTCTTGGAAGCATTTGAAAATGTGTGTTTGTGTCACAAGAATCACAAGAGCATGGAGTATTAGTGCTACACCATGTCAGACATCAATACAGAAGTCTACTTAAGCTGGCATAAAGGCAAATTTTCAATTTTTTTTTTACTTTAGAGGCAGAATTTTTCTTAATTTTCTTTAGATCTCTCTTAAAAATTCTTTTGACAATGGTTTAATAAAGAGAAAGTGGAAGGTAAATAAAGACTTACTGCACAGGCTCACAGGAAGTGAAAATAATGAAAACTTCCTGTTTACTCATAGCGAGAAGTCAGACAATTTTAAGGGAATTTATTTGCTTAAAAGACAATAGGAGTAGGCAAGCTGGGTCAGATTTTTTTCAAATTGAAAATGTTTTGATATGAAAGGGTTAAAAAAAGGTGCTTTTTTAAAAAAAGAATGTCTTTTTCGCTTCCAGTAGTAATGATATTTTTCTTTTTCAGACACCTCCATTGATGTCTTTTGCTTGTTGCTAAAATGATGTTAAAAGGCTTTAAGTTGCTATTGAAATTATTTAAATGTTAACAAACCAAAACAGCATGAAACTAGAGGTTTATTTCTCTTTAAGTCCTTGTTCATTGTGCATTGTATTGAATTGCCTCCATCTTAAGTATTTTAAATTAAAAGATGTTTCACCTTAACAAATACGTATGTATTGTATTCAGCCATTGTTAATGCAGAGGTGCATTGTTAATGCACGTGCTTCTGCATGTATTTTCCTCCATTTGATTGGGTCTCTTTCAGAACTCTAGCCTTTTAAAGGTTATTTCAGCACAGTTTCCTTCACTTGTCTTCAGGCTGTGAAGGTCACACCAAAGCTGTTATTGCCCACATGGGCTGTGTCATTGTAGCCTTACATTGTAAGCTAGGGTGTCTTTAATTCCACAGATCAGAAGGTGGGCAAGTGTTAATATTTTTCTCTTCGTTAAGGTTCCTGTATCATTATCTGTCAGCTATTCATACACAGCACAGAAAGGTAAACAGTACATCCTAGAAAGGCAAAAACCCCAAGGGAATGAATTATAATGGGGCAACACCCCCCCACCATGTCAACTTGCATTAATTTCAGATGGCAAATTATAGAATCATGGAATCATAGGGTTGGAAGGGACCTCTGGAGATCATCTAGTCCAACCCCCCTGCCAGAGCAGGGTCACCTACAGCAGGTTGCACAGGAACGTGTCCAGGCGGGTTTTGAATGTCTCCAGAGTTGGAGACTCCACCACCTCTCTGGGCAACCTGTTCCAGTGCTCTGCCACCCTCGGGGTAAAGAAGTTCCTCCTCATGTTTAGGTGGAACTTCCTATGTTCAAGTTCGTGCTTGTTACCTCTTGTCCTGTCACTGGGCACCACTGAAAAGAGCCTGGCCCCATCCTCCTGACACCCACCCTTTAAGTATTTGTAAGTGTTGATAAGATCCCCCCTCAGTCGTCTTTTTTCCAGACTGAAGAGACCCAAATCCCTCAGTCCTTCTTCATAAGAGAGGTGTTGAGTCCCTTAATCATCTTGGTAGCTCTCTGCTGCACCCTTTCCAGCAGTTTCCTGTCCTTCTTGAACTGGGGAGCCCAGAACTGGACACAGTACTCCAGGTGCGGCCTCACCAAGGCAGAGTAGAGGGGGAGGATGACCTCCCTTGACTTGCTGGCCACACTCTTCTTGATGAAGCCCAGGATGCCATTGGCCTTCTTGGCCACAAGGGCACATTGCTGGCTCATGGTCATCCTGTTGTCCACCAGAACTCCCAGGTCTCTTTCCACAGAGCTGCTCTCCAGCAGGTCAGCCCCCAACCTGTACTGGTGCATGGGGTTATTCTTCCCCAGGTGCAGCACCCTACGCTTGCCCTTATTGAATTTCATAAGGTTCCTCTCTGCCCAACTCTCCAACCTGTCCAGGTCTCTCTGTATGGCAGCACAGCCTTCTGGTGTGTCAGCCACACCCCCCCAGCTTTGTGTCATCAGCAAACTTGCTGAGGGTGCACTCTATCCCCTCATCCAGGTCATTGATGAATATGTTGAAGAGGACTGGGCCCAGTACTGACCCCTGGGGAACACCACTCGTCACTGACCTCCAACTAGACTCTGTGCCCCTAATCACTACCCTCTGAGCTCTGTCGTTCAACCAGTTATCTATCCACCTTACTGTCCATTCATCAAGCCCACTCTTCCTAAGTTTCCCTATGAGGATGCTGTGGGAGACGGTGTCGAACGCCTTGCTTAAGTCAAGATAGACCACATCTACTGCCCTCCCCTCATCTATCCATCCAGTCATGCCATCATAGAAGGCTATCAGATTAGTCAGACATGATTTCCCCTTGGTGAAGCCATGTTGAGTACTTCTGATAGCTTTCTTTTCCGCCACATGCCTTGAGATGATGCCCAGAATGAGCTGTTCCATCATCTTTCCAGGGATGAAGGTGAGGCTGACCGGCCTGTAGTTCCCTGGATCCTCCTTCTTGCCTTTTTTGAAGACTGGAGTGACACTGGCTTTCCTCCAGTCCTCAGGCACCTCGCCTGTTCTCCAGGACCTTTCAAAGATGATGGAGAGTGGCCCAGCAATGACTTCCGCCAGCTCCCTCAGCAGTCTCGGGTGCATCCCATCGGGGACCATGGACTTGTGAATATCTAATTGATCCCTCACTCGATCCTTCTCATCCCAAGGGAAGTTTTCTTCTTTCCCCATTACTTGCCCCAATGCCTGGGACTCCTGAGGCTTGGGCCAAGCAGTAAAGACTGAAGCAAAGAAGGCATTCAGTAGCTCCGCCTTCTTTGCATCCTCCGTCACCATGGCTCCTGTCTCATTTGACAGTGGGCCCACAACTTCTCTGGTCTTCCTTTTGCTTCCAGTGTACTTGTAGAAGCCTTTCCTGTTGAGCTTGACATCCCTGGCGAGGTTTAATTCCAAGGTGGCCTTGGCTTTCCTTGTTTCATCCCTGCATGCTCTGGCAGCATTCTTGTAATCCTCCCAAGGGGTCAGTCCCTTCTTCCACTTATTGTAGACTTTCTTCTTCCACTTGAGCTTTTTCAGAAGCTCCCTGCTCAACCATGCAGGTCTCCTGCATCCCTTGGCTGATTTCTTGCTCTTAGGGATGCACCGATCCTGAGCTTGGAGGAAGTGGTGTTTGAATATCAACCAGCTTTCTTGAGCCCCTTTGCCTTCCAGAGCCCTAGCCCACAGGATCTCTCCAAGCAGTTTCTTGGAAGAGGTCAAAGTTAGCCCTCCTGAAATCCAAGGTTGTAATTTTACTTCTTGATGTTTTATGCGTGGTACCCATGACCCTGAACTCTATCATTTCGCGATTTCACTACAGCCTAGGGTGCCCCCAACCTTAATGTCCTCCACCAGTCCCTCTGTGTTTGTCGGTACCAGGTCCAGGAGTGCTCCTCTCCTTGTTAGCTCCTGTACCACCTGTGTCAAAAAGTTATCATCAATGCACTGGAGAAGCCTCCTGGACTGTGCATGCCTGGCTGTGTGGTCTTCCCAGCAGATATATGGGTGATTGAAGTCCCCCATGAGAATCAAGGCCTGTGATTGCGAGGCTACCTTCAGCTGTTTGTAGAAAGCCTCATCAGCTTCCCCATCCTGATCAGGTGGCCTGTAATAAACACCCACAACAGTGTCCCTCATATTTGCCTGCCCCTTAATCCTTACCCATAAGCGCTTGACCCTCTCTTCATCTGCCCCTAGTGAGAGCTCTACGCATTCCAAATGGTCTCTCACATAGAGTGCAATTCCACAACCACACCTCCCTGGTCTGTCTTTCCTGAAAAGGACATAGTCATCCACGACAGCATTCCAGTCATGTGAGCTGTCCCACCACATCTCAGTAATTGCAGTGAGATCGTGGCCCTGCAACCGCACACAGATCTCCAGCTCTTCCTGCTTATTCCCCATGCTGCGTGCATTGTTGTATAAGCATTTCAGAGAGGGAGTTGAGTGCGTAGTTTTGACCCTTGAGATGTGGTGTGCCTTCTGGCTTTCAGAAATACTGGCACACGGGCCCACGAGCGCTGAGCAACTATGCCCTGGCACCTCACCAGCAAGCCCAGTACTGTCCCTACCCCCCTTCAAATCTAGTTTAAAGCCCTCTCAATGTGCCCTGATAACTCTTGTCCTAGAACCCTTTTTCCCCTGGAAGTCAAGGTATTCCCGCCTGTTACCAGCAGGCCAGGCGTTTTGTAGATCAGGCCATGATCAAAGCACCCAAAGTTCTGCCGGTAGCACCAGGCTCAAAGCCAGGCATTGATCTGCTGGCTCCTCCTATTTGCCCCCTCATCATTCCCTGCAATGGGGGGGATAGACGAGAACACAACTTGTGCTCCTGATCCCTTGACCAGGCATCCAAGGGTCTTGAAATCTTTCTTCATTGCCCTTGGACTTCTTCTTGTTACCTCGTCACTGCCTACCTGAAAGAGCAAAAGTGGGTAGTAATCTGAGGGCCGTAGCAGGGAAGGAAGCATCCTCTTCACGTCCTTGATTGGGGCCCCAGGGAGGCAGCAGACCTCCCTATGTACTGGGTATTATCAGGTGTTCAATTTCTACATGTTTATTCAGAAAATCTTGTTGCTCATGAGATGTCAAGTAGTACAAAATTTTGGATGTCAAGGATTCTGTCTTATGTTTCACGGCAATAACTGTAAGAGGAAAGTAATTCTACTGGCTCCAAGGTCTAGTTTATTTTTCATAAGATTTCTCTGTAATGGAGAGTCTCTTCCTTTATCGTTCTATAGTTTACTTCTATACCGCTTAAAAAAGGGATTTTTCAATTCTTTATTTCTAGCCCACAAATGGAAGGCTTGTATCGCATCTTGACTTAAGGAAGCTCTTGTCTGCTACGACTTAAATTCAGATGATATCACCAGCCACTGTAATCCCATCCTTTTTAACAGTGAAGCTTGTTCCGTTGTCACAACCTTCATGTCACCATAATTACTTAGCATAGAAAATGCTTGCAGTTTATAGCAGTGCCAAGCCCTCATCACCATAGAGCTTGCCCTGTGGTATGTTGACAGTCCACTTCTCCAAGGTCTATTCCTATTCAGCATATTTTTTTCCTGATACGTATCCTGAATATGGTCCTATTTGTATTTTCTTCAGAATGACCTTCATTTATTTTATGTGGTCAAAAAATAAATTAAAATTGACAAAATGGGGGGTAACAATTTCAGTCATGGTATTTTCTTCCCATGTTTTCAAAAGGTAAGATGATCAGTCTCTTTGCAGAACTCCTTGGTGCTGTAGGAAAAAAAATACACAGATATAGTATTCCCTGGTACGAGCACAGAGTGTTCCACAAACTATGAAAAGTAATTTAGTGTTTTAGAAATAAAAAACAAACTTGCTCCTTTTAGGAAATCATGAGCTGTATAACAACTGGCTGAGGCCATATAAGAACAGAGTCAGCATGCTAACTTATGCTCTGTAGGGACTGGGAGCCTACTCCTAGTGCTACTTCTAGTAGTTTTCTTTGACAGAGGCAATGGAGGAGTGTACAAGGAAGAGCCTGGATTAATTTTTCCATGAGCAACCAGTAATGTGGAAATTTTCCATAGTTCTTGCCATACACGTGAACCTAGCCACATGATGGGGAAAAGCAGAGCTGTCCCTGACAAAAAGAGTGACCAGGAGCATACTAGATAAGTTCTTTTCGCATTAGCAGTCAAGCCATAGCCATCCTCTCATCCTCTCCATAGTATATACTCTGTGTGACATACACAGTCTTTACCTACTCAGTAAATGGGGTGCTCCCATGGTGCATCAGACTTCCTATGCTGAAGGTATGCAATGAAGTTCTGCCATGTATTGGGAATGCAGCTTGGCACAGAAAGAAACAAAACAACCAACCTTCCCAGAAAGGTATGGCAGCACTAATCTAATTCTTGTGATTTAGGCTAAGTAGAGATCAAAATATTTGTATCCTGATGACTCAAAGCAAGGTATTAAAACAGTGAAAGCAATGAAAATGTGTAGTTCCTCTAGTACAATGTCAGTTGAAGCAAAGAGAAAACACAGAGAAAAGCTTATGTCAATTACTATATTTATGTCCAATGAAAATAGAGGAAATAATACAATATCCAGTTTAAGTAATACAATGCCATGTATAAAATAAAAACAACTGTTTTGGAAAAAAAAATATGTTGATTACAGTAGACATTGAAGGGAAGAAGAGAAGAGAAAGGAAAGGAAGAGATAAGGACAGATCAATTATACGAATTGACTCGTTTCCAAAACAAAGGGGCCACACAGAGATTCGTAGGCTTGTTAACATTGCCCAGTATATTCATCCCTAATTTGTCTGAATTAAGCCTGTTTCTCTTTCCACTTTTACTGGAAAGAAAATTTGTAATTGGGACTTTTGGGGGCATGAACTGGATGGGTTTGCTGGACATTCGATGCACCCTGTGGCTCATTCTTTCAGGTTTCATCTTAGTAAGTTAGATTTTCTGCCAGTAATTTGCATTTAAATTATGAAAAAAAATACTGAAGATTTAATTGTACTTTCTTACATGAAAATTTTGCTGTAATCAAAACAGGCATATTTATTTTGTTTTATGGAAGTCAGTTTGAAACATGGGATTGTCCCATTGTTTGGAATAGTTCAGTAGTTCAGCTTTACAAACGCTAGGTTTACAAGTGTCTCTTAAAACATGCAAACATTTTATCCTACACCTCAGATAAAGATCAAATAGGTTTAAATACCATAGTTGCAGTAAGCAGATGTTTGACTTTATGTTCTAAGGTGAGTAAATTCCATGCGTTTTTGCATATATAAGTTAGAGACTGCCTTTTACGCCAAAGAGAATTACAGAAGTCTAACTGATGCTTAGTAATGCATGTGATCTAGCTGAGTTTTGGATAAAAGAAGACTGGAACTGAGAAACCAACCAGTAAGAAATGGTACTTTGCTGAGCCTTATTTTAAAGTAATTACCTGATCAGAATTGGAGTTCTGTTAATGCTGTCTATTGAAAGGGAAAAAATTAAATTACAAATTTAACTCTCATGTGGTTCTGTGAGGGGAAAAATACATTACATATTATTTGTTTATTTATAACAAATTAATATGATTAGTATCATATTTGATAAACAGAAATTATGTAAGTCCAAAGAAAGCTGTGACACAGTGTATATGCTGGTTTATATTTAGGGTAAATGTGAAACAAAATTATGTACTCTGTGGCATTAAACCACTTTGGAAATATACATGTTGTGTATTGGGAATAGATGGGAATAATGACATTATTTCATTATTTTAGTATTTTTAAAATTGACACAAAGAGAGATATAGCCATCGTTCCCCAAGCCTACTTCAAATCATATGCACGAAGCACTAGATGTTATTGTTAAAACAGCAACTGTGCTTTCCAAGAAATAAATACAGCTGTCTTCAGTTAAGGCTCCCTGACATAATTTTGTCATGTGCATTGTCTTCGTTATTTATGAGAAAATCTGTTCTGTCAGAAAAAATATACATTCCTTATCCTGCTCGTTTGAAAATACCCAGTTAATTGTATCTGATATTTCTTTGTATCCCATTTCTGATTTTCAGTACCATTTAAGAACAAGCATTTTCAGTATTACACTAATACTTCTTACAAACTGTTGTCTCTTCAAGGAGGAAATAGTAGATGATGCAATAAAGATAAAGTTAACATCATGGAGAGTACATTGCAGAAATCAAGAAGCACATTGTGAATGAAAAGCCTTAAAAAGTTATCAAGGAGCATCAGCCTGAGGACTTCAGATTTCAGTTACAGCCGATGAATTTGGCTCAGAGTGTATTTAGCATGTCTTGAGCTTAGACTACTGACTAAGAACCTGAATCTATTAAGGTAAATCAGGTAAGCCCCTGAAAAATTTCGCTAGACACTGAAACAATACCAGATTTTAGACTTGAGTTTAGATTTTTTGTCAAACAGTAATGGTCTTTACATCTGACAATGAGTAGGGAACTGTAGGAATGTATCTGAGAGAAAATGGCCACGTGAGCCAGCCTCCCTACTATGAGAGATTAGATTAAGAACAAAACAGGTGGTAGAAGATGGAATTAGTACATGGGAAAAACGGGAACTGAGAAGGTAGAAAACATGTTGTGCTAATGACTAAGCAATTTACTATGCGAATTCTTGTAACCAATCTGATGTGTGAATGAACTACATGGACAGCGCGTGGACAGTGTAACTAGCTAATCAGAAATAAGCGAGTCGCATGTACGGCTACAACACAGGGTATAAAAGATGATGATCTGTGCTTAATAAACGGCTTCTGTTGATTCACATTGGATCATCTGGAGTCCAGTTATTTCTCCTCAGGGAACATTGCTGAAAGGAAGGCAGTACAAGGGCAAACATAATCCCTCATCAGAGCAGTCTGCCTTGTGGAAGCATTGGAGAGAATGGGAAATGAGCACTCCAGAACCCTCTTCCAATGGTGGAACAAGGTCAACCAGAATTTCTCAGTCCTTTTTTCCTCAAGACAGAGTTGTGGAAGAGCAATGGAAATTTGGCACAGTATCTTTGTTATGGTTGAAAAGTGCAGAATAAGAAAGGAAAGAGACCTTAAGAATCATTTAGGTTCATAAGAAATTGCAAACCTAAGAAGAAGGCTTTTTCTAGAGAGTTGCTAGTAAGCACAGGCAAGAGGACCTACTTGAATCAGAGTACGATGGTCCACTCTAGAAGAGTCTTCCTCTAAGCAGCAGGTTTTGCCAAGATTTGAAGTGTGGAAAAGATGCTTCACTGAATAATTTAGCTCCTTTAACTGCATGGATTGCAGTGGCACACAAACATTTCCTAGAGCTGCAGTTACTCCAGTAAGGTTAAGAATAGGCTGTGGAATAGTTTACATGATAGTGTCCTCCACCTAGAAACAAAGGAAAGAAAACACTTAAAATTTGCTAATAGTTCCTGTTTTGACTGGATTGAATTTACCCTCAAAACCTCACAGATCCTGAAGGTTTGAACATTGTCCGTAATCTAATGACAGAACCATAGATTCTAAACGTTGGAACAGTCAACTGTTCAGAGCAGCATAACATCTCCCTGAAGATGCATTTTGGCTCTGTACTTTTCCTGGCATGTTAAGTGACGCTGGATCTTTAAAAGAGGAATTATTGAGAGTTTAAATTGCAAGAAACCTATCTGTGAACGTCAAGGGAAAAAAACCCAGCCTTGGCTTTGGATATACGAAACAGTGATATCTGTCTCACAACTAACAGCCTGTTCTATTTTCAGTTCTATCTGTTTTCAGTTAAATAATTTAAAAAATTTTGTGTACGGAAGCGCACATATACTCTCACAGTTATACTGCCAGGAATTTGAATTAAAAGAGAAGCGAAATAGACGGTTTAGATTTATATAACTAACTCAGGGCTAAGCAGTGCAACTCCAACTCCCTTGAGGAAGCCTAAGTGTTTGAGATGATTGTATGTATGACTAATAGCTACATAAAATCTTTCCAGGCTTTGCTTCTGTAAATAGCAGCTATAGCAACCCCTGTAGTTTAGTCTTCAGTGGAGCTTATTCCTGCTTTGCTGTAATTATTTTATTACCAATGAAAGGGATCTGAATAACATGATTGGCTTTTAAAATCTAAATGCACTGCAGTTGTTTCCAACAGGCTACCATTTCAGTCTTTGGATGCTCTTCCTAACTGCAGAAAGAAATTCTGAGATAACCGTTAAAACCCTCCACAATACTACTACAGTTAAATAACTATGGTGATCCCATACTTAAGAACATAGAGCTTTTTTCACCAAACCATGATTTACAGTTAACCATTGTATCCAACATTGTCAATACCTCAATACCTCAGATATTAAATCTTAAAACTGAAACTATTGATGTTTCATGTAAAAGAATATTGGCTTTTCTTTGTTTCCATGAGCCAACACTGACTGCTCACTACTGATTTTAAGGAGCTGTATGTTTGTGTCCTCCTCCCCAAACCCACAGAAATCAAGGTTATCTTGGTGCAGTTCCCCCAATAACTACAAAGATTGATATGCATTTCGGAACAACGACATTTAATCTTTGGTTCAGGTTAATTTAATTTAGTCATACATGTTGACAGTTATTCTGAAGTACACTGTTTTGACATTGCGTTTCTTCTAGGTATTTGGAGAGTCTGACTCATTTGGAAGAAACCTTGAGGAAGGTCAGCAGTCATGGCTGAAGCATCATTTTCTTGAGCGACTGTCAAAATAAACAATTTAGGCTAGCATAGGTTATTGAAGTCAGTGTTTCTTTTGCAATATTCTATGTTAATTGAGAGGCCTACATTACAAAATTTACTTTTATTATACACAAGTTTTAGGGTCACTTTTACCATCCCCCGCAGTCACATCTTCCTGGTTAAATAATGCAGAAACAGCAAAGAAGCTTATTGCTGCCAGCTTCTCTGGCTGCAAAACTTCACTTAAAAGTGGAAGTAGAATATTTTCAGGATGTAAACTTTAATTTTACTTAGACCATATCAAGGAAAGATGGCTTAAGAACTGGGACATCAGCTAGGGACTTGAGTTTATCGCTCTACCATAGATGCGCTATTGTCTTGGTGAAAATTCTGGTTATCACTTTCTTGCATTTCGCAAGTATTACCAGGATCAAGAAAGACTGAAGTGATCAGATATCACAGTAATGGGGGCGATGCAAGCATATTAGATATGTAGCCAACTGGAACTAGATAACTCAGTAGAAAGTGTGCACTTCTGTAACCAATAGTGTGTGCAGAAGGATAAAGCCACCATCATCTACTGTGATTCCCTAGCTGGAATGACCAAGTCTGTTTATAATTGGGCCAGGTTTGCAATGATGTTTTGACCATGCTTAGATCCCTCCAGATCATTTAGATCTTCAGTAAGACATCTTCCTGTACTGTTGTGGAATATTATCCCAGAGACAGATGGATGTTATGTTGCTTATATAGTTTATATAAAGATCCTCAGAGTTTGCGATTGTTTATATAAATATTCCCTAGATATGGGATACAGCTATATTAGCAACTTTTTTTCTGAATTTATTATCAAATGTAACCAGAAATTTTGTAACAGAACTGAATTCAGTCTTTCACTTAAAACAGTGATTAGTTTATCCTCTCTGAAATTTTATCACTTTTGTACTAAGTAATGAATTCTGAACAACTTAGAAGTAATTCCTAAATATTTTGAGTTATTAAACTTATTTCCACCAAGAAATTTAGTGCACTGTGCCAGCCTTTTATCTAGAAATAACACCTGCGCAAAGTAAGTCTTGAGCTGACCGATTGCAGAGGGTAATTTTAAAAGCCATTTTGATAGTATATATCCTTTCCCTCCCTTCCTTCCTTTAGTGTTTTTGTATGTATTGGTGCTTGAAAAAATTTCAAATATACTTCTGAAAGCAGATGAGGAGGTTTAACAACCTGCATCAATACTATGCCAATGAACCTTAAATCCCTTACAGGAGGATGGATTTCAGCTAATTTTAATCAAGCAAGGAGGTTTCTTTGAAGGCTCACCAGCTTCCAGCTGCATTCGATCTTCTTGTGATAGCCGCAACATTTTTCTTACACTCAGCACATAGTCTTCAGTGGTGATATGACAACAATAAGGCTATTCCACATTTTGGATACATATCTAACCTTGAAGTTATACATGATATTTCTATCCACTGTTACAAGCTTCATGTAGATTTGCTCAACCAAATAAGATTTTTGTGCCTACAGCATATATTTTGCTCAACTGTTAACCATTAACAGTAGGGTTTTTCTTGCTCTAAAAGTGAGTAGCAAGATTTACCTGCTGAACGGCCTGGACTTGAGAGATCAGTTGTATACCAGTATGTTTTTCTCCAGTTTCTCAGAGCCTGAGTGTGGTATACTTTATCATTCTTTTTTGTTTTCCTTTATCATTTGGTATGTTAGGTAAGACATTAGTATGTCTTCTCTACAGGCGACCGGTCATATTTCTTATTATATACATGCGAACTAGGGATCCAGTCTAAACTTTCAAAGGTGTTTGAACACTCTTCTTTGAGTATTTTGTAAGCTATTTTCCTGTACATCTCCAGTAAATGGCTTACTGCTGATTCAAAGCAGCTATTCTGTGTTGGCTAATCCAAGACACAAATTCTTTCTTTTTCCAGATAGATTCCACCTATACATGCTGAGTGTCCACTGCAATTTCATATCTGTAAATTTACCAACAGTCTTGTCTTTTTAAAAATAACACCAATATAATTCTTTGAAATAATTAGGTTAGTATGTTTTATTTTCTCGAGTCACTGAGTAGTAGCATTCCTCCAAAATACTGCTGTTATTGAACTGCTGTTCAATAACCAGGTCTGCAAGTCCAACATGCCACATTAGGGACTTTCTCTGGGGAGACAGTTAATTTTCTTTCCTTTTCAGTCTGCCTAAATTATAGGAATGTGATGATTTCCACAAGTGCCAACCTGATGAAGAACATATTCCACAGTCTTAGCAAGGCCAATTTTGATACCACACTAGTGAACTGCAGCCATAGTACTTACTATACTGTAGTGCACTATGTTTATAATTTCATGAATGTTGTAGCTATTGATCAAGTGCCCAGTCCAGTTGGGGACAATTAATGACTAACTCAGTGGCCTTTGTGCTTAATTAAAATAAGATTTCCCTCTGTACTTTCTAATATATTTATGTTCACCGACAGTCAAGCATACTGTTTCCTTACTCTCTAAACTTTCTAGGGCATATCCATAGGAAATCATCTGCCCATAGGCTCCAATGTCCCACAAAACCTCATCTTTTACTCTTGTCTTTCCAACTAAATTAGTAATTCTAATCTATTCACAGTATTTTAGGTGCCAGTGTTGTCTGCTTTGTGTCTGTTCACTTGTTATTCTTCTGCATGGCATTTTGGATACTACTCTGTAATCCTGTATGTCAGCCACGGGTCCCAAATACTACCTTTCGCAGAATTAACACTTCTTTTTTTTTAAATTATCCAGGATACCCCGGTCAAATCCCACTTTCATTATGATAAACCAAACTGGTTAAAGCTGACTTATCTGTCCATTTACAGGGAGTTACGATTTTAAACTGTTTTGTGTTAAGTGTTCTTGTTTTGGTTGCTGATGGTTAACAGATTTTCCACTGGCACATAGTTTCCTTTATGCTTTCTTGGAACAGTATGTCAATTTAGGTTTTCATTATATTGTTTCTGAATTTTTCCTTCTTTTTTTTCCCCTTGTTGAAGTTCATTTCCATTTTTCTAGCTCTTCATCTGTAAGTACTTTAATATTTGATTCTGTGAGAATGGATTTTTGCTGTAATTCCATGCCATTTCCCCCCAAATAATACTCAAAGACTTCTCTGAAATATTATTTCTTTAGCTGATGTACGAGTCCTCCTATCCCAATGCAAAAATCTTCTAACTATTCATTGGATTAAACTTGTGAATAACTAAATCTTTCCCAGGAACTTCTGCTATAGCAATCTGCATCGGGTAAGTGAGACTCTTAACAGTTCAGCTTCTCCTGCCAGGCCAGTTAAATGCCACCAGAGGCAGTTTTAAAACTAGAAATCTATTAACTTGAGGCATGTAAAAACCCTCATACCACAGTTTGCATGGGTACCTGTCTTGCCTGTCAATGTCCTGAAAAACAAACAAAACATGACCTCTACAATCCTGTGATTACTCCCTTTTACCTCCTTCTTTGAGTTCCAATCCCAAAAGAAAGAGAATGTTTATAAGTACAATTTGGCTTCCCCTTAAAAGTCCTGTGACTATCTCACTAGCTGCTTACAACATAGAACTTCTAAAATATAATTGAATATTGGTCTTTCAAAAAACCTTGTTCTGCACCAGTCAGCACTTCACACTGAGCCCACTGCCTTAGAAACATGTTCCAAAGCCACAGATCTAGAGGGACTTAACCCCAAAGGGCCACATTAAGGACTAATATCTTGCTGAAACTGTAGTTCAGACATTGAAAGTATAAATTAATTAGAAATTGCTCTCCAAATGGCATCCTCCTTTTCCTGCTTGCTATAATTCCATGTACTATAAAGGCCACGTTTAAAAGGGAAGGACTGAATCAGGCTTTGTGTTAGTTTCTGGAAAGATACCCAAGATTGCCTGAGTTATGTGGGGCAAAGTGACAGCAACAGTGACATCTGCAGAGCTAGTACTGTCACTATCAGCAGCACAAATGTGTTCTTGCATCTTTTATGAGTTTAATTCAGCAGAGGATAGAATGGATCTTTTGACAAATTCTGTGCTACAATTACAAGTCTGTTGCTCAAAGAAAAGACTGTTTCTCAGCTGAGAAATCAGAGACTTTGGTCATCTGTAGGCTGAACTGCTACAGTAATTCAACACAGAAGCAAGGAACATATAATCCAATTATGGGGAGTAATATCTAAATCACTCCTATTCCTTTTTTAATGGTTTGCTTTGGAATCCATTAGGACAAAAGGATCTTTATGTATGTAAAATATTAATAAAGTGAAAAATTGAAGTGATCATACTTAGTTGTAAGTGAACAAAGTGCATTCATTGACGTTCCCTGTAAGTCCTGTCATTCTTGCCCAGAATATGTTGTCATGGTATCCAATATGGCCAACTCAAAAAAGTAGTAATAAAAAATGATGATGGTTAGGGATATGTGGCAGATTTTTTCTCCAGTTTGATATTTAATGTGGGGTTGAATGGGCAAAGACAAGGGTCTGTTTCAGATGCAGAGGTAACAATATTCTGAGGCTGAACTCTGGAAAAGTGAGACCTAACAATGCTGAAAATACATGAAGTAGAACAAATGTTAGATGGGATTTGGAGGTGGGTTTTTTTGAGAAATGTATAGGTCTTAATTTATTATTAAAAAAACCTTGGTTCTCAGCTCCTACAAACCAGTTTAACATCTTCGAATTAATAACAGTTATATAGCCCAATCATACAAATCAAGATTTGGAGCTCTTCTCAATTAAGAAGTCTTCCAGATAAGACCTTGGTTGTATTTGAGGTCGAAAAAACCCTTTGCAGCCTATGGCCAGAAACAGATTGCTGTCCCAAGTTTTCCAACGTGCAAAAGTACACTGCTTTCATTTCAAATATTACATTAAATTCATTTAGTTAAGACTGATAAAGGAAATGTTTATCAGAGTCTCCCAGCCTTTTCCTGGCCTGGGACTCAAGACCAAATACTCTGGCCAATATTAAGGATGTAGAATTACTTTCATATGAATGACATGAATGGAGAGATTAGTTGTCTCGAAAGAATTATTTTTCTGTCCCAGACCTTTAGAAATGTTTTCTAGGGTGCTGGGAAATCAGTGACTAGTCCAAAAGAAGCACAAAGGAACAGTTATAAATATCCCTCTCCTTCCAAATCCTGCAGAAAAGATGGCAAGATTAACATACATGTGGCTGCATAATTTTTTGCTGCTGTCAGTCACCCTTAATCTCTTCCTATCTTAGGGAGGCAGGAAAACACAAGGATTTGAAGGGCCAATTCAAAGGGCAGGATGGCAATTCATTTTGCTTAACTGTAAGACTGCAACTGTGAACGGAAGGAACATTCAAAAAATCTGCATATCCCAATCTTAATGTCATGACAATAGCAACCACCTCCTTGCCCAGCTAAGCCTTCCATTGCTGCTTTCATAAGGAAGATGATCTCAGCCTTGCAAATAGAAATATTTAGCTGTTGTTGCCCCAATAACAAACTCAGAGCGTAACATAGTTACTTCCTTGAGGCTATCTTAATTTACATCAAAATCTTCCCCAAAACATCTAGGTTTAGCCAACAGCCCTTCCAAGTTCCCTCTCTAGTCAATGGAGAAAGACGGACACCTTCAGAAAGCAATTCGGAGAGCTCCTTCAGATAGTAGTTTGACCTGTCTGGCTCCATGAACCATATACAGAGTCATGATTTTTTCTTTTGGGAGGTATGGAATCAACTTCTTTGTGTTCTGGGCTTTATTTTAGCAGGTAACAAGCAAGTGATGAATCTGTGGTACTACCCAATAAAAGCTGAAAGTTTCAATTTTCTAAAACTTCTCTTGTAAATCTCCAGTCAGGGATTGTGGTACAGATGAGAGGATAAGGACAAGTCATATACACATAAATACAATACATGTCTCCCACAATATCCACAATCATAACTCTGAATATAATCCTTGCCAGCAAACAACGTCCGTCTGTGAAAGACATTTTAGAATTTCTGAAGTACTCAGTAAATGGTCAATTCATAAAAGAACAATGTGACAGATTTTGTGCATGTACTGTAGATAAAAAAGGAACAACAACTACTTAAGATGTTTTACATTTATCATCTTTAGGAAAAAAAAATTGAAATCACTGTCCAATCTCAAGGGATACTTATTCTGCGTCCAGTATGACCCTAATTATAATCATAATATAATGAAGAAATGTTCCCTCTCTTCCTGTAGCTGCACAGTAGCAATCTGCGGAAAATTGCCTTCAGCAGTAGATATATGAATATATGTTTTCTAGCAGTGAGCTGTGTTCTTGTAACAGCACAGGTTTTTTTAAGGGATCCTCTCATGAACTGTGATTAAGAAAGTACCAAGTAGCCCAAAGTCAAAACCAGATGCCAGCTTAATTTAACTGGGGGAAAAAAAAAAAAAGACAAACCCAAAAGGGCACCAGCATTGATAATAGTGTGAATTATAGATAGTTGGGACCTTATTCCAAAGTGAAGTACATAGCAAGCTTGCATACTCTGGTGCAATAGTTGCAAGTCTGACTAGCAGTACTTAAATTTATCCTTTGTTAGAAATATTTCCATGTATTAATCACTTTTAGAAACTTCCATTTGACTCAATTACATTTTCTGATTCACAAAGGTTTTTTTTTGCAAAATTTCACAGAAAATATAAAAAATATTTCTTCCTATAGAAATTTATTTTAAAATTTGTTGCAATCCTAGCACCAAAGCAGTAAGTGGTAAGCAAGATGAAATCTGGCAGGGTAAGAGCTCCCAAACTTCGTTTTGATTCCTTCAGTTTGCATTGCTGGCATATTGAAAATGTCAGGCAATACCATACAGGAATTTAAAAAACCCCCAGAGCTGTGCACTTGCATTAGTTCCTACTCTTGAAGCAGTGCCTTGTAGCTACATCCTTATAAATGACTGGCTTCTCAGTATCAAGAGATTACTCAGCAATGCTTGCGTGAACAAGTATAAAAATCAAGGCATACTCCTCGATTAAGGGTATTTTTTCAAATGTCTGGGGATATCTTTTTATCCTTCTGGTTATTTGCATTTTAGAAAGGAATATAAGGTCAGTTTTCATTCAGATAACAACCTAATTTCAGACAGACTACAAAAATTTAGGACTTAGCTGAATATATATGTATAGCACGTGAAATCCCTCCTTTGTGGACAGCAGGATGGAAGAACATTGCAGAGGTTTTCTAGCTCATTACCAGAAACCTTGTTGCCACAATCTCAGTGGAAGGAACCTGGCAAGCAGGGAATGTCATTACCCAGTCTATCTTTCTCCCTCTGAAGGACGGTAATATTTATTGATTTTCAGGAAGAAATAAAGGGAACTTATAAGCAGGAGTAGATCAGATGAGATCAGTAGACTACTGACACTGAAGTAGAAAAACTGAAAAGCTGTATGTTGGTAAAAGGCCAGTGTAGCTACAACTGAAGAGCAGAAGCCACGTTCCCAGGCAGGAGAACAGGGAAGAGGAGTTATGAATTTTGCCCTCCCGCTTCAACCAGATTGCTCATATGGTCTGATTTAGTTACCAAGTCCGGTCTTGTCATTGTGTTTGAGGTATCTGCACCCTGGTATTTGGCAGCCCTTATTAAGCAATATTCTTTGACGTCAACCATGCAAATGACTACTGGAACATGCCAAAGGCCAGGAGGCAGTCTTAGGGTACACACGCTGGCTGAGCGTGCAGTTGGGCACCCCCAGCTCCCTGAGCTGCCCTCTGCAATAAGAGGGGCCACCAAAATTATCCCTTGTGCATTGAAAACCAAGTGAAAGGTTTACAGTGAAGATTGCTGAGAAGGTGAGGACCTTAGCACAGTCATTTAGAGCCTGTTAACTCCACTCCTAGCCTTTGGCATACACTTGTATTACTTACAGGCTCCAGCTGGGGAGGTGATGGTGGGTTCTGCAATTTAACTCATTTCTTTCCAGTCAAGAGCTGCTGGGCTTTTAAAGCCTGCACCCTGATCTCCAGAGATGAGAAAGAATGATTTGCTCTTGGTGATGTATCATGAAGTAGAATCACAGTAAAAAATGGACTGAGGTTGCTGTGAATGTTCCGTGCTTATGGTGGCCAAAATTTGGTGGGATCTCAGGGATCTCAGTAACTTTAAAAAAAAAAAAAAGCAGCTGCACAACTCCACAAGCTACATAGCTCTGTATTTTAGTATTTCTCTAAGGAAGAGTAAATACAAAAAAATTCACATGTTAAGGTTTATGCCACAGTTGAAACTCAGGCACTGTAAAAGGCAGTATTATGTGTATGTCCCATGATCACAAGGAAACTCTCCTGTCTTTTCTTGCTTTGTGCCATACCCTGCAGGATACTGTGTTTAGGTTGCCTAATCTAGCATTAAGGACTCTTTTGTGCTGGATTAAGTACTATTGTCCTGCCTGGAATGATAATGCAGTGTTTTTGATGGCTATGTGTTATTAGCATACAGGAAAAGATTTCAGTTAAGTCTCTTTCCTCCACTGCTGCTTGTTTGCGATTTGTTCAGATAAGTCTTAGCCTCCTGCTGTCTCAGTTTCCCCTTGTGTGCAGCAGGGACATCTGCCTGCTGCCGCTGTGAAAGCAGCGTAGCGTGCACGTGGGATGGTGCGCTGGCTGAGAGCTAGGTTACCCAAGGAAGTCTACCTGCATCTGCAAGACTTGGTGCTGTGGCAGAGTCAGCTGGTACAGTAAGAAAGATTAAACTGGAACTTCATCAGCTCGAGGGAATACGATCTCCAATACTGGCAAATTGAGTTCTGGTAAGTGCACTGAACGAGTCGAGGCACCTTTCTGATGCTCATGTTATATGAGATCAAGTTTATAATGTTGATCTGTATCAAGTCAGGACGTGTGACCTCTTTTGTCTGATGTGGGCTCTCTACTACAATCTATACCTTCATTATCTCAAGTGCAGGAAAACTGTAACCCGCTCTTGCTGTCAAGTCGCAACTAAAAACTACTCTGAACTGAAGGTGACTTGAAATGCAGCCATGCAATTATTAAGTAATGTGTCACGCAAGGAGCACAGTGCATTACACCAATTGCTTTGGGAGTGCACTCGTCGGCAGCAAGAAGGGAGGTGAAATTCATGTCCTCTGTTTTGACCTTTGTCTCCTGAAGTGGCTCTGGACCAACCTACGTGAAGGGACATTTATTTCTCTGTGCTGTGTGCTACAGTTGTGATTACAGGTGCTGGAGCTGGGGGCCACCTTAAGTTTTGATAGGTATGAGATGTGAACTGTGTATTTTGTCTGAGCACTTCTTGCCTTTGTATTTTTTTTTTCCAAGAGGCTGTTCTTCGTAAGCACAGGGAGGAATATTATCATGATTCATACTTTTAAGCAGGGTGGATGATTATGTTCATCTGCTTTGACTTGCTGCATGGCAATGCTCCTCCTTTCCCCGGGATTCCTGCATGATGTACGTACATACCTACATACACAGTCAGACCAGAATGCATATTCTGGTCCCAGCCAGCGTCAAAATAAGAACTTCAAGTGATTTGGAATTTACTGTGTCCCATGATTTACTGTGTCCCATAAGTTGTTCAAATTGCTCCTTTTTACTCTGGCACCTGTATGAGTTTTTTCGTTGATGCTATATGAGCAGGTATGTTGCCTTCACTAAAATTTTCTTTAAAATATGATTGTCATTAATATTTGTGAAGCATATAGGATTTTCTAAAAACAGAATTTTGCTCAACTACCAAAACCTAGATGAATAAAATATCTGTTTTGTTCAAATGATTTTGTGGATACAGTTTGATTGTTGTGACTGGGTTTTATTTTATAGTTCTCTTGGCCTTTATGTTTTCCAAAGCTATTATAAATGTTTCAGTCACTGCGCGAAATGAATTTTAATGTTGGAAAAACTTATTGTATAGCTTAAGTATTTATAAAATATTATATAAAGAAACTGTTGCTATTGCTCCTTAAATGAATCAGAAATAAAAATGATGACTCGCAAGGAATCGTGATCCTTTGGAGCATTAAAAATTACTCCACTAGGTGGAGAACTTGCATCAAGTATGCAACTAAAAATGTTCCCGCTAACTAAAATCATAGCTGCTGCTGCAAAAATTAAACTCCTAATAAGTGAATAGTTTTTGTATCATACTCTTCTTTTATCATTTCTGGTGAAGAGCACTTTTAAATTTGTAGCATAGAAATTCTATGAGATTGTAAAGCACTATATTAATTTATGTTTAAAAATTAATGAAAGGATTAGCATATATTTTTTGATATATTAGCTGAAGTTGATTTCAGTAGTTATCAACTTTTCTGTGAAATGTATTAATGTAAAACATTTTTCTTTACTATCCAGCTCATTCTAATGAGGTGCTGACAATGCAGACTCTCTAGGGGAAGAAACAGTGAAAAATCCTTGCCAAAAAGAGATATTTATTTTTTAAAAATCCTATTTAACTGAATCCTAGTTAATAATAAACTAAGGAAGTGTCATATTTTGTTATTTTCCCTGGTTCTCTCAGCCCGGCCAATGTTAAGTTATCGAGTTCCTCAGAACTAGGAAAAGGGCAAGTGCTGACAAAAGGGAATATTTCAATGTGTCTTTTTATGTGGGATATAGGTCCCAACCATTAAGTAGAATCAGTACTGGGTTTAGCTTTGGAGTTTCTGCATATTTAGGAGCCATGTGCGTTGCAGTATTCTGTAGGTCCCATATAGATGGGAGGAGAATAAAGACTAATGGGGCCAGTTTTTCTTAATCTGGGAATTTGCAATCTGCACATTTGCCTGCTGGAAATAAATAAAAAGTTGTATAAGGTTTGTGTAAGAGTCAGAGTGTAAAGCTTCTAGGACCCACATGTCCAGAAGGAGACAATTCAGAAAGGGCCATTGCTTATTTAGGTGTGCTAGCTAATGTTAAGCTTCAAGGTACATTTTCAGTTGGGGTTTTGGAGAATAAAAGAGAATTGGATTTTTTTGGTTTTCTCATGGGAGTGAAGAATCAGGAAGACAGCAGAAAGGGGTAAATGCTGTATGTTCTTCTTTGCTATTTACATATGTTTAATTAATGCAAGTGTTAGAGCTGGGGTTTCGGAATTCAAGTCTTCAAGATATTCATGTCTTTATTCTGGTGGCCTGACAGAGTTAGGAAGAGGGCAGGTGATGACAGGGTAGAAGGCTGGATTGTACTCTTTTATTATGCTCTTGACCCTGCAAATAATTAAGGTCAGACATAGGGTTTGGAACTGGATTTTCAAGACTCCAGTTTATAATCTATTCTCTGTGGCTTGCCGAGTTCAGAAGACAAAGTAATAGGTGCTAGTAAAGACAAACGCTGTGTATTTTATTGTTTGGATGCATACTGAGTTATAACTAAGGTTAGGGCTAGTGGTGGGCTATGTGTTAGGTTATGGCTCTAACTTGCTTTAAATTTAGGACTGAGGTTAGGTTTCAGGTAAGAGGCATTCTCTTTTGTTGACACATTCCTTCCTAAGAGCCCAGATCATTGCTGTGTCTTATTGCTAAAGAGTTGGAAGCAGGCAGGTTTTGGAAGAGATCAACTCTCTGTGTTATCTTGTAGAAGCTAGATTATACATCTGTACTCACTAGGGTTAGTGTTAGGAACTGGGAATCTAAAGTTTATTGTTCCCAGTTTACGGGTGGATTCTCCAGGGACTAGGGGAATACAAAGATGATGTGTTTCTCTACGGGAATATGCTTTTCGTTCGCTTTCATTGCTGTGCTCACTGCTGATGTTGATATTAATGTTAGGATTGGAGTTACAGTTAAAATTTTGGCCTTAATGCTTAGAGGAACCGCTTTATTTTTTGCATTCTAGAGGATCTAGATAACTACAAATAGAGAAAACAGTTGGATGGGTCAGTGCTTTATGTTCTCATTTACTTCTGGTCTTCCTTCAATTCACTCATATAATTAAATTTTACATTAGGATTTGCACTTTGTATGGTTTACAAAGACAAAACAAAATTTATTAATATTTATTTATAGTAATAATTACTATAAAATAATAGCTTTCAAAAAGCATTAAATAATATAGGAGAGAACACTAAAAGGGACTCCTGCTAATAATTAAGTTTAGGTTCAGGGTTGGGAATAAATTTAGAGCTTAGAAATCTAAAGCTTCAATGCTACAGTATATTCTCCTCTTATGTAAGGTCTACCCATGTGTGGAAAGGGCAATTTCTTAAAGATATTACTGGAATTAGAGGCCATATCTAATTAAACATAATTAAGATTGAATTTATGAGTTATCATTTGGAAAACCAATATTTGAAGAGTCAAGTTTGTTACGACATTTTGTGGGGCCCTCCAGGGTATAAAGGGGAATTGAACATTAGGGGTAACGCATTATTTTCTTTTCACTGATGAGGGGGAGCCCCTGCCAGGAATTAAATTCACAGTCAGGGTGAGGGTTTGACAGCCTTAAGACCCCTGTTTATTTCTGGTCTTTATATTGCCCTGAGCACTAGAAGAAGCATTGAAGCTCTGTTATTGTAAGTGGCAGTTTCATTGGTATAATTATGATTAGTGGTAGGGGTATGGCTGGGGTTAGGGTCTGGGAACTGAAACCCTCCAGAGCTCAAGTTATGGCTGATTTTCTCTAATGTTTTGAATTTAGGAAGGGCACCAGTGTCAGCAGTGGCCGATTGTGTTTTTCATTTCCCAAATTTGTCAGCCACCCAGCATTAAAGGTAGGACTTGTTTTCAGGCTGGGGTGTGGGCATCGAAGCTTGCCTGTCTCTGGTGATTGCTGAGGGCTGCAGGGCCGCCACGTAGTCAAAGAGGTGCTGGTGAGTACACTTTGTCTTTATTCATAGTACCTGTGTTCACTTTTACAGTAAGAATTTATTCCCTGGCCACAGACGAATGCAGGGTTGAGGTTGAAGTAAGGGTTATATGAAGCTAAATCTTAGATTTGGAATCTCCTTTCCATCCCTGCCCGAAGGCACTGCCAGCACTGTCTGTCCCTGCTCACATTGCCCAGGGCCCAGGATGCCATGTCAGCCCCCTGGGGCCACCAGCCCCTGCCCCAGCAATGCTGTAGCAGGGCTGGTCTCCAGCTCCCCACGGCCCTGCCCTGCCCAGCCCAGCCATGGGCCCTGACAAGCTGGGCCCACCCACAGGCTCATGTCCCGGCCTGGACTTGGCCTGTCCCCAGGGAGGTGGCCACTGCCCAGGGCTGAGGCTGCCCCGCTGCCCCCCGGCTGCTCCTGGATGGGGCGAGATGGGATGGGACGGTCTGCCAGGCCCTGCCCCGCTGCCCCAGGATTTTGTCTTCCTGTAGGAGTGCCGTAAGAACTGATGTGAGGCAGAAGACATGTGACAGTGGTAGTTAAGACTTAGGTTTTCTTGTAGCGTATGAATTTGCCTCGTGGGCACGATGAAGGCCTGCATTAGGGCTGGGGAATGTGAAGGTATTCTCACACTGTCTGTCTCCCTTAATCCTTCTTTCCATTTCTGGGCCTCATTTTCCTTGATGAGTCATCATGCCTGCCTCCCTTCGGAAGACGGCAGTTATTTCACCCAACGTAAACCCAGGCCCAGTTGATAATTTGCTTTAGAGTAACTCCCAGACAGTTTAGCAGAGGGCTGCACCATCTGACTTTGTCTGCCAGGACACGTATCCAACATCTGCTCGTGTCCCAAAATGCCATCGTATTGCTCTCTAGGACACACTGCATAGCACTAGCATTACACTGGTGGGGAGTGAGTACACTTCAAACTGAAAAAAACCCAAATACAGGAGCCTAGAGAAAAGGAGGCTGAGGAGAGTCCTTACGGCTCTCTACAACTACCTGAGAGGAGGTTGTAGTGAGGTGGGGGTCCGTCTCTTCTCCCAGGTAACAAGCGATAGGACAAGAGGAAATGGCCTCAAGTTATGCCAGGGGAGGTTTAGACTGGATATCAGGAAAAATTTCTTCACCAAAAGGTTCATCAAGCATTGGAAGAGGCTGCCGAGGGAAGTGGCTGAGTCCCTGTTGCTGGAGGTATTTAAAAGATGTGTAGATGTGGTGCTTAGGGACATGGTGTAGTGGTGGACTTGGCAGTGCTATGTTAACGATTGGACTCAATGATCTTCAAGGTCCCTTCCAACCGAAGTGATTCTGTGATTCTATGAATTATGCTCGTGTGTTGAGTAACAGCACACTTGGTCCAAAGGAGATGCAGGCCAAACAGTGCTAAAGAGTAATGAACATAAGGAAAGGTGAAGAAAAAGTCCATCTGCTCCAATTGTGCTTGTGGTCAAAGCTCTCCCGCTGGTGGATCGACAGTCATGGTGCACACACAGCAAAGGCTGCTGACCAAAGGCTTCTCTGTAGAAACCAACAAAACCATAGATCAACAGGACGGGTGCAAGCATAGACCTTAATGCATATACTGTACAATGGTATGACAGCCTTTTCTTCACTTGACTTGAAATGCTCACAGCATAAAAGATACTGTAAAAACTGAGGAAGGCAGACACCTCTGTCCTTTGGCAGACAAATGAATGGATATCTCCGGCCATTTAATACTCTTAGCTTATAACAGCCTTTAGTGATTTTTTTTTTAGTCTTTAATCTTATTTCCAGAAATTCTTTTCTGTCATTTTCTTCTACAAGTTGAAAAGTATTGAGAGCAATGGACCATTATGGACAGAATCTGTCTGGTTTGTTTGTTCTCAGCTTGTGCATTGCAAAAAAGGTAAAAGAGTGACCAAGTCAGAGAGGCTTCCTGAAGAAGGAGGAAGACGGTTCCTTCCATGGGAATACCTGGGCATAGCTGGAGAGATGTTCCAGTGACTGAAGCCAGTGGGAGAAGAGCAGAGAGAGGTTTGCAGCATGAGCTGGGAGCTGCTGCTCAGGCTGAGAGCCTTCCAAGGTGGGCAGGGAGCATCAGTAGGTAAGAAAAGAGAAATTTCTTGGGATCCACAGGAGACACTGCAGTTTTCTTTGGTCCAGAAGGCCACTGAGCTGGCTGTCACAAAGCCTGGACACAAGAAGGCCCCTCTTCTTGTGTCCAGAAAGAAAGAAGGTAAACAGAGAGTTGTTTATAACCTTTTAAAAATTTCTATTTTGCCTGATTAAATCACTTTGAGTTTCCTGGGTATAAAAAACAAATGATTAAGTTTTCTAAGGAAAAATGACTTCTTTGAATTTAAAAGTCTTTTTGGTCTTTTTTGTGGGGGAGGGAGCGGTGGGGTGGTGGGTGGTTCATCACTGCAAGGAAAAGGTCTAGTTCAACCCATCCCAAGATCTGGTAAATGCAGACTGCTTCTCAGAAATCTAGATCACAGAAACTTTTCTGACTTATGCATTGTACCAGTTTTGCACCTTCTGGTTTGGTGATAATGAAACACAGTCTTTCAGTTTTTCCTTCTTGCTTTCTGAGAAAACATATCCTGTTTGTTTTCATAAGTGCTTAAAAGTGTTCATAAGTGTTTAAATGAGGCACATGTCAGTGTACCAAATTGACAAGGTAGGCATAAGGAGTGCTATCGTATTTATATCTTACAAATCACCTCCACCTCATTATCTGATTTTTGAAGGCATGGTCTTTAAAAAGGATTAATTGATCAGGAAAGCAAAGGTCCTCTAATTTCAATATGGTTAAGGAGGGTTTATTAATGTCTTTGCTATGTTGAGAATTTTTGGTCCATCTTCTAGCACTATGTTCCACGTGTGAGAGTATTCTTGACTATTCTTCACCGTAAGTTTTGCTCTGCTAGCTCTGGTAACCGTTGTAACAGTCTGTGTGTGCCAGTACAGGTAACACTATAGGAGGTTGATGTACTCTCAAATACCATGTGATGGACGGAGAACAGAAAATTATTTATCTCTGTTGTGCTTCAAAGCAACAGAAGTGAGAGCCAGACTGAGGAAAAAACATCCTCTTTTCAGATCTCTGTATGGAAACATTCCAGATAGCTGGACAGTCTGAGTAATTGTTTTCCATTTAATTAAGGTAGCAACAAGAGATCAAGAGCCAAGATGTCCACAGTCAGAGATAAAATCGTGGGACACAAAGTCTAGGTGTAACGATGGAGATTTTTGTTTTAAAGTGCAACATCTATAGAACAGGTGACAACTCACAAGGAGGAAGGTTGTAAACTCCTTCCTTTTGCCACACAGCAGCTGTGTAAAAGTGACCTCAACAATACCATTGCACAGCACAATGAAATGTATAAGAAAAATAACTATCTGCTGGAAAAAGAAAGCCTTTGTGTTCAGAAGACAGCAGATGCAAGCATCTTTTACCTTAATCTGTCAGTTCAAACATGTTTTCAAGCTGACATTTTTGGCTTATTTTGCAACCGGTTAAGAGAGTCTGCATGACTTATTCTGTGTAAGGGAAATATTGATTTTCAGTCCAGAAGTACTTCATCAACTCCATGTTTTCATGAATACAAGAACATTTATGCAAGTCCCAGAAGTATTACTTCCCCAGGAAAATATTTTAACAGTCCAGTTTCACACTGGCGTTATTCTATCCCATTTGATCAGTAAGATTAGTAATTTAGACCTAAAGAGTGACAGGAAGAAATTATGTTTTCTTTTATTCTCTGTGCCTGTATCCTCCATCAGTTAAAAAATTTTCAGGGATCATATTTTCCATGTGGAGAAATCAACAATTAAGCAATCATACTATATATATGGAGAGGTAGGTGTGCACGAGTGGGGTCTATGGCAGCCACTGTGCAACAATAACAAGAAATCCCAAGTGAGCATAAGCCTCACTCCAGAAAAAGCTAAGGCTCTCCATCTTCAGTAACTCTCCTGAAGTTAGGTGCCCTTTCTCAGAAATCCCCAAAGCAGGCAAAAGGCAGATCCAACACACTTTATTCACTGCTGTGAAACATTCACTGCTGTATTCAAACTTGGTTTTCTGCCTTTGGAGGTGGCAGCGCAGGGAGAGTTGAGCGTGGGTTCTGTAGTTTCTTCTGATGCAACTTTTGCATACTGTATGAAGTAGTTGAATGGACTTAGACTGTTCAGACCTTTTCGACCTTTGAACTCCTCTCCAATTGCTATGTACAAAGTGGAGACAGTTTAAGAGGACTAATTGAGAGAATTTCACTCTGGTTTATTTGAGACATGGTGATATTTCCTTGGAAAGTGGGGGATGTTGTTCAAGTCATCCCGAGATTTAACTTTGAGTGTCATAAATCCTGGATAAATGATTTGACCTCTAAAATTTTAATAAATGATGAGGACATCAAAAGGTAAGGACAAAAGATGCAGTACTTTTTTTCTTAATTTTGTAGAAGACACAGCTTTTTTTTTTGGGTCTAAGAACACCGTCACATATGGCCTCACAAGGGAGAAAGGCAATGGTATTTCTATAATTTGGGAATTCTCTTTGAGGACATAAGCAATTCTGGGTGTGCCCCAGACATTTTACTGGCAACATTTAGGTATTTGGAAACTTCAGGCCTTTCTGGAGCAAGGAGCTGCTGAGTGAAGGCTTCGGGTAGGTGAGGTTTAGATTCAGTATGTAAATCCTGCACCTTCATCTTTTTATGAATCTAGCTTTATATTCCCATTCTCGCTCTCATGCTTCTGATTGCTAAATGAAAAAAGCCCTAAAGAGTGAGAACACCCCCTTTCTGTAATTGCAGGGTGAAATCCCAAACAAATGGCAAGGCACCCATTGACTTCAGTCGTGCCAGGAATTCACATGTGGTTAAAAGATAACTGGTTTTGTTTTTATTGTATGTCTTTCCCCTTTGTTCATGAGCATTGGCAGTGAACGTAACATAATGAGACTTACAGAGCTTCCCTGGACAATATTATTAAAAAAAGAAAAAGGAAGCTGTCTAATGTATCTAATAATAACTGAATGATAGCAAACTACTCACATGGTTGTCTTTGTCAGAAGGGAATGTATTTAGTGACTAAAGGGCGGGGACTTCCAATCTTATATTCCTATGAAATATGCACGGCACTGAGCAAGGAAGGATGGCAGGCAATATGCATAGGCATGTCAAACAATATAAGTAACCTTTCATTAGAAAAAATCTGAAATAGTTAACTACAATTCCAAGTTAATACTTCATAAGCAATTAATGAGTTAGCATACAGACTTTTTTCCAGCCATTACCAATCAGTCTGTTTTTATACACAAATGACATTTTATGACAAAAAAGGTAAATCAGATGCTTTTATGACCTAAGAATATTGTGTTGAATCCAACTTAGTCTAAACTCAGTCTAAATATTTTTTATCCGTAAAAAGATTTGTGTTGCTTGGTCAGAAAAAAATCTTTATGTCAATATTCAGTTTTGTTTTCACTCCCCCAAATATTTAAAAATAAAGTGTTGTGGCTACTATGACTAATACTTTATGTTTCTATTTGTTCTTTTTTAGACTGCAGTGCCATAATTTGTTGTTCTTATGTGCCATTATGTCGTTTACACTACCTCCTTTTTTGTTACTAATTAAAATGTAATTGTTATGACTAAATTGTTCCTGCCAGTTAGAACACAGAGAGTACAGCAAAAATTCTAGCACCTACATGTCGCATGGGATATTTTAAACTATCATTTTACTTCAAATTAACTGATTATAAATTGACTCAATATAGTTATTAGTTTTGTGAAATTGTTCTACATATGGCCTGCATGTGTGTTTGGCTACAGACACTTCTCTGCTATTAAACCCAAATTGGTTGTTGTTTTGGGCAAATGTTTGTGTAATGTCCAAAGTGTTCTTCACAACAGTGTTAACCAGTAAGTGATTGATTTACAAATTACCCTAAAATCTGTCTACTTTGGATAGTTCTCTGAGTTTATATTGCAAAATAGCACAAATGTAGTCCTTTATTAGAGAATGCTTTGGCTATTGTGCTGGGCTCTGTGTTGTATTCTTTTTCTCCTGCTTCCTTATTCCCTCATTTAGTAACATGCTTTACAGGAGATACTTATGAAGAAAGCATTTGAGTCTATGCCATCACAATGATCACGAATTTGATGCTGGATTTGGTTACATGCACTGGTTTATTCCAATCCCCATCCTCATGAGAAGCTACATGTGCGTAGAAAACTTGGCTAAAAATTTTTTTGCTCTTTGTTATTTGTCTTTTTATGTTTCAGTGAACACAGCATCTGCTTATGTCTTCAACAACATTAATAAATATCTATCTTTCTGATTGCATCCCTCCACTGTTTTTAGTTGAGTGTTCACCCAGGTCTAGTTTTGCTGTGTTTTGCTTTATCATCATTGATTAACACTCACTCCCATGCTACTTGAAATATAACATTTCCTTTTTCTCTGTAATTTCATATATTTTAAATGGATGTGTTAAAATGCCCATCCATTGCAAAGCACTCCATTTTATCTATGTGCCGGTATCTCTTGGAGGCACTACTTTTGGGATCCCATGCATTGGACTCCACCAATGTCACTTCTCTCCCTTCAGCGACAAGAAGGGCTTTCCTGAGGTCAGGGGAGGAAAAGGGTGTGCCTTTAAAGACCCTTTCTGCCTTCCTGAGAAGGTCACCTCCTGTGAGGTGATAAGAGCTTCTGGCTGTTGCTATTGTTATACAGGACAACTCTGCTTCTGAGCAGAAAAGTGTCTAGGCAAGATGTAGGATGCAATGGCCTTTGTGCTGTATTCCCGCCGAGGCACTGCGCACCAAAGTCTGCTCTCAGCACAGACTGGAATCTTTTGCACGGATCCAATTATATGTAAATGTGTGGGATTCAGTTTCATAAATGGGATGCCAAACTGCTGCTAAAACCTCGCATGTGGAAATGTTAATATTTCATAATTAAGTATATTACACGGAAATTATGTTGTTATGTTATATGTAATTTTTCCCATTCATCAAATTTTAGATTTTATTTTGCACTGTTGTTTGGACTCATTTAAGCATTTTTCATCCAACTTTCTTGAATAATTATTTATCTGTCATCTGTTAACGTCTGCCTGATAGCTAAACAGCCAAGTCCTGGCATCATAGCTAGGGATATTTGCTAGTTTACTGCTGTTGCTTTCATATTCATTGTTTGTTCTGTAATGGCCCTTAAACATTTCCCATGCATATTTGGGCTAGAACGATTCTTCACATAATGCCTTAGAGGAAAACAAGGTTCTTCTAATAGCAATTAAAATTAGCAATGATATTAGGCTAAGAATTTAAAATCACATCTCACTCCTGTGCAAATTCCCTTTCATCATTTAAAAAAAAATAAATTTTCAACAATGCTGTATACCTCATGCATAATACACAGCTTCAGTGATTTACTTCTTGTTTTGGCACGGGCACAGTTGAATGATATAAGAGCTAATTTTGTTTTTCTGCTTTAATAGCTTGTATTGTCTGCATAATGAACCCTGTCTGAGCTTCATCAGGAGAGTTACACTGTTCATACACTTCTGTTAGTAAAAAATTTCCCGTTTGTTCTCTGAGAAGTTTATCTTATCTGCAGTCTGAAAGAAGACAGCCATTCACACAAGTATCTAGAAGAGACATATCTATAGAGGTGGGTTTTCTTGTTCAGGTGGTTGTTACCAAGTGGATACAGGAAACAGAAGTATGGAACAAAGTTGTGGGATTGCTAATGGTATTGAAAGAAGTTCCCAGCCGTGATATACATTTTGATAAATAGTACTGTGATGTTTCCGTTGGATCAGATGAGGAATTATGCCATACTTGGAGAGACCCTCAAGGAGGAAGCTTTTTGCAGCAAGTAGTAGATTTTTTTTATTATTATTATTATTATTTTTTGAGAGAGAAGAATGGCAAAGAAATAGCAGTGAGGATGACCAGATGGATCAAGAATTTGAGATATCTGGACTTTTGGGATGTTTGACCATTTGGAAGTATTCCTAGAAACTGAGCTCCTTTCCATTTCCTCTATAGAGAAACAGTTCAAATTAAGAAATGAAAGGGAAAGCTGGGAGAAGCTTGTGTAACCTCCACTCTCAAAGTTCACCATAAATTAAATCAGGCAAATGAAGGTAAAGCAAGAGTTATGAATATAGCTAAAGGAATACCCAAGATACTATAAGAAAGAACGAAAAGAACGAATGCAGTTAAGAGTAGGTTACAGCTGAAAGGTAATGGAGCCACTGGAAGGCAGCAGAGGTAGGGAAAAGATCCTGTTGAGGAAGAGGCACTAGGCAGTGAGGGATGATGGAACTGCTTGTATTTAATGCAGGCCAACGTACGTTGCTGATTTATTTTTATGCTGCTGAGAGGGAGACCAGTATGTTTTTGTTTGCCAGTTATCTTAAACTATGTAAGACTTATCAAAAAATGTATATGATAAATCATTATATGTTAAAGGGATAAAATTTAGCTTAAAAATAAATATATATTTTCATAGAAAGTTTGTAAGATTGGTAAGCAGATCAAGGTGTAAGAAAATTATTTTTGTAGTAATAAAAAATGTTTAAGTACTTGCCTCTGCTTGGATTCAAACTGAGTGTTTAGGTCCTAAATTTACATGTGAATCATAGTCACAGAAAATAAACAAAGTCAACGTTGAACACGCTTTGTCTCATGCATTTGTGCTTTCATAAACCACAGAGGTTTGTCAGCTGGGTTATGTAGGTAGAAAAACAAGTTACTCTCAGTGTAGTCAGTTTACTCTTATAGATGGGATTCCTAGAAGCTAAATTGCAGTGAATACCAGCTGGAAATCAGGGGATGAAAGAAGAGAAAGTGCTCTCTGGGGACTCATGTATGACACAGACATTCAAACAGGGCTTGCAAAAGCTGAAGGCCATCCTCAGTGCTGAGGTAAAGCTAAGCTTCTACCCTTTTATGAGTAACGTCGAGAGAATTGATATAGATTAAGTGATGCCATACAGTGTTTAGACATTTCAGTATATTTGTAACAACTGTATCTGACTAAGCAGATTCCAGCTATGAGATTTGGGAAAACAAAACAACATAAAGAGAAAGGAAAATTAGCTGATGATATTCTTGTTGTTCATACGCTTCTGGTTAGAGTCATTCATGTGTCTTCATCACAAGCACTCTGTGAGAATAAACACCGATCAGATGTGCTTTAGAGAATTTTTGTAGGCACTGAGAGTGATGATATTGCTTTCTGCAGAGACATCTCGATGAGGCCTCTGTCAGAGAGTAGATGAAATACACCGGGGCTAAGTTCCAGCGTGACAAATCCAATACTCTAAGCTTGTGTCCTTTTTACTATCAGTAGGTATTTTTTTTCTGTTTATAATAGCACTGTTTGTCATACAGGTTCTGAAGGTATGTAGCAAAGATGGAGCAGTTCAGGATAAGAGGAGAAAGATTTGTTCCTTTACTTTTATTCAAGCAAAACCTGGATGAGCCAGAGGGATTTTGCTTGCATGGATACTATCTGAAAAGTACTTTTTGCATAAAGCTGAAGTTAAAAAAAATCAAACAGCAATAGGGTACAAATAAATAATGCAAGTAAGTAATATTAAGGCTGTAATACCTTTTCCTTTACAGTTTGCATATTTCTTAGCTTGGTGAGGAATAGAAATATCAGAGAACCCCAATTATTCAGATGACTTGTACAATCAAAACAAACACCACTCCTAAAGAAACATTTGACCTGAAGAAATAAGCATTTTTTGCTTACTGAACACTCAGAGCACTGTACCTCAGTGCCTATCTGTGGAAGAACTGAAATTGCAGCTATACGTATGCAAATTCTGAGAGTGGAGGAAAAGGGTTTTACGAGTGCCCTCCTCAACTTTAGAAATTGCTCCTCACCTTAGTCCTGGATTGTTTTCTTACTCAGGGCATGATGGAAAGCCTCTCTTCTCCTTTACTCCTTTTCAGGAGTTGAAGGAAGGAATGGAAAGAAGGAATGAAGCATAAGTTGGTCTTAATGGGATGATTACTGGGCATGGGATGAAGGGAATGTTAAGGAATATGTTGCTTTGGATATCTGAAGTCATAGACTGGGTTCATATTAATTTCTATAAATAAGAACAAAGTATTCTGAAAATCTGAAAAGAGAACTGAAACAAACATTTGAAAGGAAAATACACTACTTTGAGGATCTTTCCTTGACTAGTGTTTTCAGTGAAGTTATGGCCAATGCTACTGCCTCACCCTGAATTGCAGTGTGGAAATGTTTTCAGTGTAGAAACCCAACAGCAAAAGGAATCTCTTTACCCAGATCATTCCAGCATTAAACAGAAACCATACATTTTTCTCTGCTTTAGCAAAATAGAGCTTGTCTGTTACATTGTCTGAACCTTTGATTTATGTTAGCTAGAAACAGCGCAACAACCAAACCATGAGTCATGGCAGCCTGTGGTAATAAAGTCATGTTATCTCTGGATGATGTGGAAGAGAAGTGCTGCAACTGGCACTCAGGGCTTCAGTTTACTACTTACTACATCTTAGTTGGCATGCCAAGGCAGTAGGCCATAAAGCAAGCTGCCACTCTTTGATAGAAAGAGAATTAAGTTCTAATATTATAGAGTTACTTGTCTGTCCAGGTTTGCAAAAAACAAGCATTCAGCATTGCTGAATATATATTTTGGATGTGTTCTATTCCTCTTCATAATAGCGTCACTGTCATGCCTCTCGATATGACTTAAGAAAGAAGTATGCTCGTAATGTACAATTCGCTAGTATGATGGTTTGGTAAACAGTCTCAGAAAACTTTCCTGTAAATATTTCTGTTCATTTAGTGAAGACATAAATGAACCATATGAACAACCAAGAAAAAAAAAAGTCAAGTATTGTATTAGATATTGTGTATATAATTGAAAGCTCAATGTAAGAAATTGCAATAAATCTAGGACCACCTTCAAACAGCTTAATTTCCAGTTAAATTTTTGAGCAATAGTGCTCTCTATTAACGAGGTGTCTCTGAAGTTTTAGGGTTGGCCAATAGGAGACAACAGGCCCAGGGATTTAGGTAAAATTTAGGTTAAATGAATACATCTATAAAGCACATTTCAGAAAATGTTCTAAAAAGTAAATCCAATTGTAGCACAAGCTACAGCTCAGCAGATTACGCACCCTATGCCTCACTATGAGAAAGTCATCTGAAGAGCAAACATTTTTGTTCAGAGGAGAAACTAAATGAATGGGAAATATATATATGTTCTAAGGCTCTTGGGAAGCCCATTTTGGATACCTTTTTTTTTTTTTTAAAGATCAAAATGCCGTTTTAAGATTTTGGGCTAAGACTTTTTGATTAACCTATTAAAATAAAAATATAATAATTAAAAGTGGTGATTAAAAACATGATATCAAATGTTTTGTTTAAAAGCTATCATAACAAAATATTTAATGCTTTCAAAATAAGGAATTTCATTAAAAAGGAAAATATAAAACTAAAACATCGTGACCTTTTTGTTCTCCCCAGTCAGCCCCTGTTTCTGGCTGAACTTATTAGCTGATTTTATCCGAAGTTCCATAGTTCCAGTCCCTCAGAGTTCATTTACTTTACACAAAAGCTTATTTGCCCAGCTCTGAAGCCAGCCTTAAATCTCACCTCTTTTGTAACTACTCCTTGGAAACACACCAAATTTCTAAAGCTTGCAAGATTCAGAGAAGGTAGTTTGGTAAAAGACTGTATTCTCAAGACCTGTACTTTTCTTTTTTTTCAGAGAACAAATGTTAATGCTGTGATGCCTACTCAGAAGTGTACAGCTGGTGATAGTTGGTGGGTACAGTTAATATGTTGTAATAATGTAATATTTCATATCCTGACCTTTGCAAATAGTAATTGCAACTGTTTCACAAAGGTTGGAGGAGTTCCTGAAACATTTTGTTCAATACCAATGTGTGTTTTGCACCAGCAAAACGAAGAGAGAGATTTTATGGAAAAGGATGAGGTTTTCCAGAGAAACTAATTATTTTTTGGCTTTGGTAGTCAAAATACGATGTATGAAAGGGACCTACTTTTTTTTTCCATTTCAGATAGTGAGAAGCATATCTCCTCAAAGTGTTTTCAACTTGAGGCTCAAAAAAACAAGCCAGATTTTACACCAAGATTTTACAGACCGTAGTAAGCCTGGATGTGTTTTTTCCTACAGTCTTACAGAATTTTGGTTTGATTTAGTCGAATGCACAGCATTTGTGATTATTATACTGATCATCCCTTTATTTGTATGGCGTCAGGCCTGTACATTGTGCTTTACATATGCAGCACAGACGCGGCCTATTACCTATAACCGAGTCTGGAGCGGTTCAGTATAGAAACCAGAGTCTGCTCCCAGGTTAGGGAGGTCTTGGCTCCGTTTCCCTGTACGTACCTGGACATTTCCATGCAGCTGACACCTGCAGGTGAAAGCACGGGATCTTACTGCCATTCTTTCATCAGGATTCCTGAAAACAGAGAGGAGGCAAAACAAAGCAGTGCTATAGAAATAAGTTTTCAGGGATATGTTCAATCAGTGCATCCCTAACGTGCCTTTGAATCTTCCCCTCCTCTCTGCTTTTGATCAGTGCAGCTGGATTATGAGAGTTATTTTGGCTGTATGTGCAGAACTACAGAATGTATTATATTTGATTATTAAAAAAGTCTTCTACCGTCTTTTTCAGACTGATGAATATAACATTTGATTCTAAACTAAGTGAAAGTCAGTTAGCGGCAGAGGTATTACACTGATATGTCACTGCAGCAATCCTCACAGAAAAGTAATAATTAAATGCCTTTCAAACACCAGGATCCAAGTCCGAAAGCTACATCATTTGAAAGCTGTACTTCAGAAGCCCACTATAAGGTACTTATAACATAGGCAATGGCAATTGTCTAGGCAATGGTAGTCAGACTAAGCACTGACAGTAAAGTAAATTAAAATAATTGAAGGAAGCAGTACAGTGTACCGTACAGTACAATTTATAGATAGTCAGGATGAAAAGAGGTGGGGATTCAACGTATACACTAAATTACATATATTAGTGACTATTTAACATCTTGTGTCTGTCATGTATTTTTTTGATTTGCTGTGAAAGCTAGAAAGGAAAATGATCATAAAATATTTAACAGTCATTGTAAATGGAAAAAATGTTTTCCCAAGATAATGGAGTCCTCCAGCTATTAGGCAATGAAGCAAAGCAGGAACATTTATTTTCCAGACAGAAGGCATTGCTTCTGAGATAAATTCCTATGATAATGAACATAAAGCAGGCATACAATATAATTAATCCAAAGGTATCTGCTTTTATACAGTGAACATTGAATGAACAGCGATGGTTGTTCCTTGTGGCCTGATTCTCCACAGCCTGGCTGTCCTGCTCAAGCCCTGTTTCTCACGCAGGGCCTGCTGGTGCTCGGTGTGCTCCACAGAGGTAGCCATCTCCAGCGGCGCATTGGCTCCATGCTGGCTGAAAATGTACGTTTCGTTTTTAACAGAAGTGATGTTTGTTGCATGGGGTGTAGGAGGCAGGCTTTGACAGACTGCTTTTTACTGCGCATATGTCCTTTATTTGTTTCCTATGAATTAAAGCCTTTGCAATGGAAGAAACTTCTAACCTTCTTTTTCTGGTGATTTTTATAGGTGTCATTGCTTTTCCCACGGATACTTTTTATACAATAGCTGCCCACCTGCCTGTTTGCCTCAGAGCGACGCTTCCCCCAAACCTTCCAAACACAACTGTGGGCAGGATTTTAAATCCTTTCCTCATGCACCTCTTGTGCTTCACTCTGGGCACAATTAGCACTTTGTTTTCCTGCTGATTTCTCACAACTTGGGTCTCAATGTCTTGTAGTCTGAGATTTAATGTATTATTGATGGTGCAGACCACTTGATAATCTCCCTGACTTCCCTACCTTTCTCAGGGATTCCTCTTTCTTTAGTATTTGTTCAACATTTTAACGTTCCTTTTACAAAGTATCATATTTAAATGTCATCTCTGGAAAGTTTTGTTTTGTTTTGTTTTTTTAAAAAACATCTGAACGTGTATTTCTTTATCAATTTCAGAAATATTTACTTTTGCCTTGGTAGTAATTCATTTCCATTCTTTCAGGAAACAGCCAGTAAACTAAAAATGTAACAACTCGGTAAATGCATTTTTAATTGCTGTATAAAACACTTCATTGGGATATTAGCACTATAAAGTATTCAAAGTCAAATAAATAAGTAAATACAATCTTGTGATACTTGTAAAAATATGCAGGATAAACTTCTGGAACTCAGAATTAAATAAAAATCTCTGCCACCCCAAGCACTAGCTCCTTCGCTTGGGGAGATCAGGCTGAACTTGTCACAACTTCCCCGTATGATTTGAAGTACATGTACTTGATGCTTAGACTATTTGATCTTAAAATGTCACTGAGGCTATTTGTGCTGGGTCATATCACTTCAAACAAAGTATTTTAAACTCTTCTCCCTCCTTTCTTCTTATCTGATTGGTGGATGGCTCTGCTGTTGCTTAATGTAAAACCAGCAAACACCACTTTTTCTTTTATCTTAAATCACTGCTTTCCTGAATTGGTCCTATTGTCTACTTTGAAAAATTGATATTCTGGATATATGCATAATTATAGCAGTAATAAACACTGCTAGATTGCCCCAAAGTGCCTTTAACACTTAACATTTTCATTACAGTTGCTCTGTCTTATGGCCACAGCTAGTAAATACAGAAATAGCTGAGGACTCTCGCTACATCTCTGTTCCACATTTCATAGCCGTCACTCAAATTATGTCAAAACATTTCATGACAATAATAGGACTCTGACCATAGCTTATGGAACTTTCGGAGTCAACTTTTCAGTATTTTGTAGCCAGATTTGTTTAACAGATTCAATCTTACTGGCAATGTGAAGATTTATAAGAGTATTCATATGGCAGATGCAGATACCTGACCTGGCTCTGCTTGCCCTAGGGCCAGAGCTGGAGGTTCTGGGATGCTGTGGAAATGCTGGGGTAGCTGCATGCAAGCCAGGTCAAGACCTGAAGAAGTGTGTAGTAATTTTGGTGAGGCTGATCTATACTGTTTACAGGTACTGGATGAGAACTTCTCAGGTCTCCATGAATTTGTGGAGACAGGGCTGTTAGGTGAATCAAAATATTCAGGGGCATAAAACCAAGACAAAAATATCCCCACCTAGCTGAAGGCAATAAAACTGGTTTGGGAAGAGATAAACATTCCAGGAATCTAACGGAGTCTGATAGAAGTCATTTTGCAATGGTAAAGTGCATGCTATGCTTTCCTTAAAAAATCAGGTATTTATATATGATTGTCCAATTTGGACTTTTTATTTAAATTTGAACCTACTTTTGGAGTACTGTCCCCTCCCATCATGCAAGACTCATCCCTTTTAAACACAGCAAGATATCATCTCAGCCCTAGGAGAAACAAACTTTTTCAAGTATAATTAGTGATTTGGCTGAAAATCAGGGGTGTAAGTAAACAAATATTTGTTAAGTTTATGGTTACTGTCTGTAAAACTGACAACTAGGTGAACTGTAAGGGGAAAGAAAAGCTCTCCATATGCATTTTGTCTTCATTTAAGGAAATGAAATCTAAACTGCACTTGAGGCCAGTGGAGATGAACCTTGGAAATCTGAATTCATTTAAAGGAAGCTCAGGAAAACAATTGTGGACTGTAGTAATTGCTTTTACCTGTTGTTTCAGATTTCCCCCCTATTTAGATAGAAAATATGGAAAAATTCACATCAATTCATCTCTTGCAGGCATATTATTTTAACGGCACTCACTGACTATTTTTCAAGAGCTGTGCAGGCTGGTAATATCTACACAAAGGAGAACAAAAGTTTAAAACAGTAATTGTAGTTCCAGGATAAAGCTCCCTTTCCCGAAGGGCACATAGAATGGCCAGCAACACACCCCCCATCACCACCAGATAACAGAGAAACACTGCTCTGCAGTTCCTCATGATTTCAAGTCTTTTCTTTCGTGTTAGTGTGGTTATGATTATTATTTCCATGGTGCCCAGGAGGCCTAAGCAAGGATGAAAATCCTGTTCTGTACCTCCAAACAGATATTTGGAAAGACAACTCCAGTTCTAGAGAACTTGTTGAAAAGAAATTGTGTTTGAAAGACGAGCAAGGTTGTTTTCAATACTGGCGTGTGAGCGTACTCAAATATGCGCTCACAAATACACTATTCAACTCAAACAGGCAACTAAAGAAACATGTATATTCACATCAATATAGGGAGCCATGGTCTATCTCCTGCTTCTGAAAATTTGGCTCTATGTACATGGAAGTGGAAAACAACAGCTGTGAAGGAGGGAATTTGGAGCACGAATGAACACCAGACCCAGCTGCAGATTTGCATTCTTTGACATCTGGTGCTGAGTAGACACTGGGGAATTCTCTGACAACATGAGATTTTATGCATCTGTCAGCTAAATCTAGCATTTCTCTTTGGGACATTTGCATGGATGAGGTTGATCTCAGAGAGCTTTTTTTAAGCCAAAACAAAATAAAGGAAGAGGATTGTATCTGATTTGGACTCTCAATTTGTATACAGAGCTGGCAGATTGCATGAAGCTTGCCCTGAATTGGGATTGCACATCTGTTCTGTGAGAATTTGCAAGATAGCTTCCACAAAACACTAATATGTTTGATTTCAGAAGTGCTGTGGCTTGGGCTTCCACTAAAGCGTTTTGATGCATAACGAAAAACGTTAAGAGCATGTCTGCATGTGTATGCGTATGACACAGTTCCTTGAACTAAAGTAATTTTGCCCTTACCTTTCTAATTTTACCTTATTCCAGCACAGCTGATTTTTTTTGAGATGAGAATAAGTTTTGTGTCTTATGCCAAGACAGTTTGTACAACCATGGTTTACATGCAAACAAAGGAACAAGAGTTTGAGGACCAAAGACATTAATCATTATATGTTGCAAATCCTCATGTGCTCTCTTTAGGATTATCACTATACCTCGTTGGACAGTACGCATTGTAAAACATCATTGCAAAACGAAACCAGATCACTCATTCATGGAGTTTTATTTTAATCTGTACTGCACAGCAACAATGTCATTCTGAAGAAGGGAGATACTTCTTAATTTGATTTTAACCGGATTCTTCTTTACATGCCAGCAGGATAAACACAGACTTCACACGAAAGCATTTAACCTCTCTTCCTGGTAACCTGGATAATTAAGGGTGGGTGTAGACTGAAGCTGGACAGAGATGCTGTGAAGTCTGTGCCTGTGACCTTTCCACCTCAGACATCTGAGAGCACACATTGTGCAGCAGACAGAGCTAACGAAGACTGACCTTTCCTGATGTAGTCAAGCTTCACAGTCCCTGCTAGGGTATATTGCATAATCTGGGATGATGTAAAAATGATTGGCAGTGCAGAAGATGAAATAAGTCTTCCTCCTTCCTTCCTCATCTTTCTCTTCAGATAGGCTGCTTGAATTGCTTTTGTTTCGGGATGACCCTTTTTCCAAGTGATTCCTGCACCAAAAGGAATGCAAAGAGCTTTTTACAGCTGTTGGTCATAGGCCGTGTATGTGGACTCCTCAAACATCCATCAACAGGACCATTTTCATGGTGTTGCCTAGTCCCCAGAGCAGCGTTCCCCCAAGCACACGCTAATCAAGTTTGAGCCATTTTCTGATACCGTGATTTAACAAGGTCTTGTGTTAGGGGTTTTTTTTGTGTTTTTGTTTTGTTTTTTTTTTTTAATGAGAAGTGCTATCATGCCTTTGCCATGTATATGTGAAGAAATAGCCCGAACTGTTTTGGATGCCAGTTGTCCCTTTGCAAAGTAATCTTTGTGCTACGCGTGTGGAGGCAAATGTTTCTGTAATACAACCTCTGACTCCTTTAATTACGCCTTATTACCCTATGAAGGATAAAAAGCAACTAAAGCTCTTAAATATACCCTATTAATGACAGCTATAAATGTACGTATTACTTTAGCAGTGCTGTAATGGAGTCTGGTATGCTAAATAAAGGCCCACAATTTTCTAAAAATACACTCCTGTGACTTTGAAAGTGACACAGGTGGAAGTTTACCAGGAGAAAATAGACTTGGTTGACAACTTGTGGCTGACAAGTGGTAAAACCCAATTTCTGAGAAATTCTCTGTTGGTTATAAATCAGGCATGAGAGAAACCTTGCTGCTTCGAGATGACTGCCAAGCTTTTTGCCCTGGATACAGATGCAGCTTCTTAAAGACAGAATGTATTACAGCCTATAAGATACCTGCTATTTTTAATAATGCCTCTCAACAAGCAAATAATAGAAATTTTTTGTTTATATTAGAAAGTGGTGGTATGTCTATGTGTTGTGTGTGTGTGTCCATGCACGCGGATGTAGCCCTTGCACATAATGCACAACTTGCATGTGGCCGTGATAGGTGGTATTCTAGTCATGTAATTAGTTAAGTCCAGGCTCACCCTAACACACAAGCTCCAGGGTGTGCACCCATCGGCCTTTCTAAAACTGGAGCGCTAGATTACAACACTGACACGCCTAAGCAAGGGCCTGACATTAACCTCATGCTTAGATGTAAATCATTACAGGCAGTCTGTTTTGAATTTCCAAATGTGCCGTACTGTTCTAATGAGTTAATTCATTTGGTATCCATTTCCTCCTGTCAGCTGCTTTCGGAAAATAAATCGTGCATTGTTACCGTAGCCTGGTCCATCCTATTAATGGTTTAGGAAATGCAGCTGAAGATTATCAGGAGTTTTCTATGGCAGAGGTTGACCTGTGGCAATGGGACAACGATCAATCACATCTTGAAGGACTCACAAACTGCAAAATGCTTATTCATTTTATTTTCTGTCTGCAGCATAATATTTTAAAAATGTTTTCCACCATTCATGCAGAGGGGTAAAAAAAAAAGTGTAATCTCAAGAATTTTATAAAAAAAGGCCATTCCAGTGCGTGAATGTCATCCACCCAATGAGGATGGATACACCAATATACCACAAATTCCACATTTACCAGCAGCACATTGGAAGTCTTCTCTATTCCTTTCTTGTTCAGGTGTAGCAATTAAATTGACAATACCACGACAGTTTGCACGTGCTTTCATAGTCCTGATGTTAGGCTGGGGGTGGTGTGGGGGTGGATGTAGTGCTTCCACCCCACAGCGCCTGCCAGTGCTGGACTCAAAAAGGTACGTTGTCCGGAAGGAGCCTTGGGTTATCCCAAACGCTGCTCTTGCTCAGCTCCATGGCGCAGCCTTCGCCTGTGATTTGTCAAAACCTGTCCCTCGTTTCCCAACAAGATGTTAGAAACGGCAGTACGCATATCCTCTAATTCACTGCAGTGAAAGTCATTACTGTTAACTGGTCCTGACTGAGTTTATAAAACAAAGCTAGCTGGGGTGCCTCTGATTCCTGCTTAAGAGACGGAAAAACTCCCACGAGAGGCAGCTCCTGTCTACTAATCTATTAATTGGCAACAGTAGCCTTTCTTACGCTTTCCAATCCCTCCACCACTTCCAGAAACTACCATTATTTTGCCTTACACGTCTTCCTCGGTTTCCTATCAAGCATTTCATATCTGGTATCTGATGATTATTTGAGCAACTAATTTTTAGAAATGCCTAGACATCTTTGATCCCTGTCGTTCTGGCTGTGTTGCGCGTGTCATCTTTTTGCACTGTGCTGTGTGCTAACCCCGCTGCGGCGCACAATATAGAGTTACTCATGCCCATGCTCTCCCTTCTCTCCAACCACAACTAGATCATCTCAAAATATCTGTACAGCTCAGAGGCTCTAAATCTCACGTGAGGGTTCATAGATTAATTTAGCACAACTAGTTTACCTTGGGATTTAAATAAGCTACTAATTTAACAGCCCTGAATCTTTCTGGCTGCCCGTGTGCTGAAGTCCTGTGTTTCCCATAGGATCTGCGGGAATAAAGCGTATAAAAAAAGAAAGAGAAGCATGAAATTCTTAGCCTTTCAGCCCTTTATTTCCCTGTGACTTTCAGACAGTTCTGACTCGCACACTGGAGAGACTCAGAGGTATTTTTTTTTTATGAGAAACAGATTGAATGCGCAGGTTTTCATTGATCTCAGTGCAAGTGAAGTTCACCTCTCTGAAGAAATCCCTGAAGAGTCTAACGCACGGTGCCAGGCATAGTCAGGATCTTGTACTTGAGTCTGTTCTCTCCTGCGCTTCCGTTTTCCTCAGCAGGTGGTGGAAAGACCTCTTTATTTTCCCTTATTATGTTTTTAAGTGTTGCAAATTGTTTTGACCATTCTAGCTCTACTTCAACTTAAGCCACTGAAGCAGAGCCCTGAGATGCCCTTTAATCCTGAACTGAGAGCTGAGTGGGAGCAGAAGCTGCTTACACGATACTGGGGAAATCCGTTCTGCGAGAAGGCATTCTCTACAGCCGTGCATGGCGTTGCCTGAACACAGTCCCCACCAGCACTGAAGTAATGCACAAATCTGAACTGGGCGGAACAACTTGCACCCTGTGCACTACGAATTTCCATTTTCCCAGAGTGTTTCACAGAGAGTGTAGAAAACGCCTTCCTTGGAGATGCCAGTGACTCTTGGATGGCCTCGCGTGCCTTGGGTGGGCGGCTTTGCTGGTGTCCATGGGTAGCTCATATTTTCCTTGGTGCTGAAGAGCTGCAGCTGCACATCTGCAAGATACTCCAGGGAGAAATGGACCACAGTATGATTTTCATAAATAGCCTCTCAAATCCAAGATTTGTGAAAGAAATCTTAACTTCATTCAAGGCCAGGCTTGGTGAGTCTCTGAGCAATCTGATCTAGTTAAAGATGTCCCTGCATACTGCTGGGGGGTTGGACTAGATGACCTTTAAAGGTCCCTTCCAACCCAACACATTCTATGGTTCTATGAAATGCTGTCAATGCTTCCACTTAAATTCTATCCTTATTTTTATAACTTCAATTTTAACAAAAAAAAATAATAAATGTCCTGTATTCTCTGTAACATAAATTGGTGCAGTTCCACTGAAGTGTGTGAAATTGCATCAAATATTATAGCAGAGAATTTGGCCCATGAAGGGAAGAGGAGCCTCAATAATGCTATGCTCTCCACATGAACATTAATTTTCCTTATTGCCTGTACCAAGAGATCATTTTCTCTAGTCAGAACTCCAACTGCAATTTTTACCATCAAGAATATTGCTTTTAAATAGAAAAATAAAAAGTAAACTATGATAATTTTCAATACTATAGCCTTAATTTTCAAGGAAAAACATTACCAAACTCAATTTCGGATAATGTTCTATTATGTGCAAACCACTGTTGATATAATAACCTCTATTTTAGGTTGCTAGTAAAGAGAAGAACAATGTGACCCATTTAAAAACTGGCTCACAGAAAAATATTAGCAAGCCATTTATCATTTCTATTTAATTTTGTTGATAAGAACCATTTGACAGAAACATTCCTTTGTTACAAAACTAACAGTAGCACAGGACGTATTTGAACATAACACATGCACTTTGCAATAGTACTGAGAAATGGACTTCCTGTTTGTTGACAAATGTTTGAAAAAGAAATAAAAAAAGGAAAACACTCACCTTTGAATTCTTCAGTAGGCAGAGCTTAGATTTTTAGAAATCTCTGAATTAATGGGCAAATCACACTCAACGCAACTGGGGTGCTGCAATGGCAGGATACAGGATCTTTGGGAAGGGTAGGATGGGATAGTGAGGAGGGACAGTTGCCCTGTATTTGGGAGAGAAGCAGGGATGCATGCAGCTCTGCCATGAGCCAGCTGAGAGCTGATGGGTCTGGGCGGGCTGGCAGACCAATGTGGGTGACATTGGCATGGGTGTCTGCTACAGACAGCCTGATCAGGTAGAAGCAGGAGATCAGGCCTCCTTCAGATAACCAGAGGAAATCTCACGTTCACTGGCCCTGGTCCTCCCAGAACAGCCCTGATATCTGTTGGAGGAGCAATGCAGCAGGGCAAAATCAATCCAGGATATTTCTGGAGTGTATTGATGACAACTTCCTGACACAGGTGGTTGAGAAGATGAAGAGGGGGAATGCCATGCAGGACAAGATTTTTGCAAACAAAGAACTGGTTAGGAATGCGGAGGTCAGGGGCAGCCCTGGCCACCTTGACTATGGGATGGTGGAGCTCAGGATCCCAAGAGAAGACAAATATCAGGTTAAAACTCCTGCACATCAGGAGAGCAAACATTGGCCTGGTCAGGGACTTGCTTGGAAGAATCCTATGTGAAACCATCTTGAAGAAGAGAGGAAGAGTCCAGGAGAGCTGGCTGATTTTCAAGGATCCCCTTCTCCAGACTCAAGAGCGGTCCATCCCATATGCAGGAAGTCAAGCAAAGGTGGCAGAAGGCCTGCATGGATGAGCAAGAAGCTCCTGACAAAATTCAAAGATAAAAAAGAAACATTCAAGAGGTGGAAGTAGGGTTAACTGATAGGAGAAATATAGGGACACTGCCCAAGCGTGCAAAGATCCAGTTAGGAAAGTTAAAGCCTGCCTGGAGCTTAATCTGGGATTCAGCTGAGGGATGTGAAGGGCAACAAGACAGGTTTCTATGGGTACATCAGCAGCAAAAGGGAGACTAGGGAAAATGCGTACCCACTGCTGAATGAGGCAGGGGATCTGGTGACAGGACACAGAAAAGGCCAATATAATCAATGCCCTTTTCTCATTGGTCTTTACTGGTAAGATTGAACTTCAGGAATCCTTAGCCCCTGAGACCCATTGGAACATCTGGACCAAGGCAGAATTACCATTGTTAGAAGAGGACCAGGTTAGAGAACACTTAACTTGGACCCGTACAAGTCCATGGGACCTGATGGGATGCAACCACAGTTGCTGAAGGAGATTGATGATGCCACTTCAAGGCCACTCTTGATAATCATTGAAAGGTCATTGCAATCAAGGGAGGTTCCTGAGGACTGGAAGAAAGAAAATGTCACTCCTTTCTTCAAGAAGGAACTACAGGCCAGTCAGCCTCACTTTAGTCCCTGGGAAAGGGAGGGACCAAATAATCCTGGATACCACCTGCAAACAGATGAAGTACAAGAGGTGATTAGGCGTAGTCAGCATGAGTCTAGGAAGGGAAAATCATTCTTGACCAATCTGGTGGCCTTCTACGACAAAATGACTAGTCTGGTGCATGAGGGGAGTGCAGTGGATGTTGTTTATCTTGAGTTTAGCAAGGTTTCTGACACTGTATGCCTTAACATTCTCTGGCAAACTGATGAAGTACAGACTAGGTAAGAGGACAGTGAGCTGGACTGAAAATTGGCTGAACTGCTGTACTGCAAGTATTGCGATCAGCAACAAAAAGTCCATCTGGAAGCCACTCACCAAAGGTGTACACTGGAGGTGTACACTGGGGACAACACTGTTTAACATCTTCCTAAGTTACCTGGATGGTGGGACAGAGTACACCCTTAGCAGGGAGGAGTGGGTGCTTCAGCAAATGTTTGTGCTGCCATCCACAGGAACCTTGACAGTCTGGAGAAATGGGCTGACAGGAACCTCATGAAGTCCAACAAAGGCAAATGCCATGTCGTGCCCCTGGAGAGGAACAAGCCCAGGTAGCAGTACAAGCTGTGGGGTCAAGCAGCTGGAAAATGGCTTTAACAAAAAGTACCTGGGAGTCCTGGCGGACACCAAGTTGAACATGAGCCAGAAATGCACCCATGCAACAAAGAAGACCAAGAGCCTCCTGGGCTTCACTAAGAAGAGTGTTGTCAGCAGGTCGAGGGACACGATCCTGCTCCTCTACTCAGCACTGGTGAGGCCACATCTGGTATACTGTGTCTAGTTCCAGACTCCCCAGTACAAGAGAGATGTAGAGCTACTGGAGAGAGTCCGGCACAGGGCCAAGAGATGATTAAGGGACTGGAGCATCTCTCATGAGGAAAGGCTGTGAGAGCTGAGGCTGCTCAGCCTGGAGAAGAGAAGGTTCAGGAAGGAGCTCATCAAAGTGAATAAATACCCGATAGAGGTGAGTAAAGAGGATGGAAACAGTGATAGGACAAGAAGCAACAGGGCAACAGAAATACATGAAATTCCACTTAAACATAAGAAAAAACCCTTTTTTTTTTCTGTGGGAGTGTTAAACATCGGCACAGGTTGCCCAGAGAGGTGGTGGAATCTCCATCTTTGGAGATACTCAAGACCCTGGAACATGGCCTTGAGCAATCTGCCTTAGCTGACCCTGCTTTGAGCAGGGGCTTTAGAGTAGATGATTCTAGAGGTGCTTTCCAGCCTCAGCTGTTCCGTGAAATCATTGCTTATGTGATTAAAAAATGCTATCTCGATATGAAGCATTATAGGCATGCATGCAATCATGCTTTTCCGCTGTTAGTAAGTTCTATTAGAAAGAATTCCTGTGTAAATCCACAGGGTGTAGGTGCATGCGGAATACTGACATCCAAACAGAGAGACAGCAGGGACCTTTTGGCACCTGGTTCTGGGGTAGATGGGGGATGCTTTGCCCCTCTCACCAGCTGCAGTCCTTAGAGGCTGGTCTGTCCCATCCCCAGGTAAGGAACTCAGTGCGCATCACGACCTTGGTCCGGCAGTGTGCTGGAGAGGAGGAGCAAGCTGCTGGTGGGGGACAGCTGGCTGTGCTGGTGCTGCGGCAGCCGGGGAGCCCTTCTCTCAAGGAGAACCCGCACTTTATTTTTCCAGCCTACTTTCTAGACCTTTTGTGCTGATCCCACAAAGCACAAAGGGAATAGAGCAGGGCTGGGAATATGTGAGAAAAAATATCTCCCCCAGCCTTTTAGGTACTGAACAGAAGGAATATGTAACAGCATGACTTTTGCACCAATTCCACAGAGATAAAACCGCTTCTGAAAGCAGTTTTTTTGGTTGCTCAGGAAAACTCATTTTCTTCCCAGGTTTGAATTAGACAAGGTCATTTTATTTTTTTTTTCAGCTTCCTATTATTGTTATGATTATTATCATCAATGAATTATTTTGAACGTCAAGCACATGGAGCAAACTAGACTTTCTTTTTTTTTTACATCATCCTTTTAATAGTAAGTTTTGTCTGCATTTTAACAAATGGGGGACCACCACTTACACTGTTTAGGATTAATGCATTCATGGGTCTTATTTTCAGTGGCTATGAGGGAAAGACAATATTTTAAAGCAAATCGAGGTAGTTGATATCTTCTCTAATGCATTTTTAATGTATGAGACATGGTAAGGACCAGAAAAGCATTCTGTGCTCTGCAATACAATTTGACAGCAAAAAAATTAAAAACCAAAGAGATAAAAACAAGCTAACAGAACGTATGGAAGAGGGAAAGATACAGCCATGCTATTAGTCTCCAGTTAGATAATTTTATTGGGATTTCCAGCAGATGATGAATGAACATAACTGGGAGGGGGATGAGGATGTTGTGATATTAATAAGAATGTAATTCCATGTGAAACTGTCCTCTGATTTCTAGCTAATAATACTACTGAAATGAGGCTAATGAAGGCAATCAATCCTATATAATCTTTTTTTTGTAAATCTGATTCTCAAAGCATTTCTGATAGAAAAAGGGTAGATTTGTCTTCTCCTCCCAGTAATCCCTGCTGACAGCGAAGTCCCACTGAAATCAATTGACAAGCAGTCTGGGGAGTAAATAAACTCTGTGGATGCACTTCTGTTGTGCCTTGCTTCTGTAGTCCCTCTCTCATGACAATGTCCTTAAAGCCACATTTTCTTTGAGTAAGAAAACTGCTACAGTGCATCTGGAGCACAGTTGCAGATCTTACTGGTGAACTAACAAACTCTAGCTGTTATGAAAGTTACCTTTGATCTTGCTGACTCGGGTACTGATCACAAAGGCTTTTGCTGTGCTATACCGATCATGCCCGACCTTTGGGTATTTCTGTAATTAGCCAGTCTGCACGGCACCCCACACTGCTTGGTTTCATTGGTATTAGTGCTGGACTAAACTAAAGTAAGGTGAGCTTCATTGTATTTACCCAGGCTGTAGGAACATCACAGACCGCAGTGTATCTCCACTTCTTACCGTCATCTTTTCCCACTCCAGCCTGCCTTCATCTAAGTAACTGAAAGCCATCTTCAGTGAGATTTGGCAGATCCCTGAGAACTTACAGATGGGCACTTTTCCCCCTCTTTGTTCTCCTTGCCCGATTCCAATACAGTTTCATCACCCATTTTCCTGGGAAGGGAGATTTAGAATATGTATCTTTATAGCACTTGGAAGAACACCTATTTCTTCAGAGAAATGTCATGGGATATATTTAAGAACACAGACATTTAAGAAATAGTGGAAGTAATTTTACTCTGCTTTGCTTCGCTTCGCTTCAAGTACAGAACTCATAGTTCTCCTTACGAGGGAATGTCTACAATGAAATTACTAATCTTGTGAATAATTTTCTAGATGCTAATGTGTGACCACCATTCTTGTCAGAGTGCGAAGAGAAGCTCCCATGCATAATTTGTCTCCTCAAGCCCAACACCTCCCTCTCCAAGGTTCTGGAAATGGGCAGTGTAGCAGAGGTTGCTGTCTCTGTCACCATGCTCATTTAGGTCAATGGCAATAACCTTTTTGAAGTCAGTGAGGCAGGATAAGATCTTGTGTAAACAGCCAGCGCTCACATCTTTCCTCATCTCAAGAACCTTGCCGATATCTGACTTAACAACTTATATGTCCACATCACCCAAATACATGAGTAGGCACAGATATGTGGCAGCAAGGAGGTACGATGGTGAAGAAAAGGAAGTGAATATAATTTGAAATAAAAATATGTTGTTATGGACAAGATAATAGCACATGTTTTTCTGGGCCAGGCTTTTTTCTGGATGCCAGTTCTAAGCAGCTGCTGAGGCTAGTGGCATGAAGCACAGGAGATTACGGGCAAAACTATATTTGAAATATCAGATGCTCAGAACAGCTGAAGTCTTATCTGAGCTTGGTGAGAACAGGCTGAGATATGACACAGACTGGAGAAACACCAGTGGCACAGCAAACAAGGGAATGGCTACTGGTTTCAAAAGAAAAACAGTTGATTATGTTTTGTCAGAAAACAAAAGATTTTAGTTAGAGTCCTGACTGGTTATTTGTGTTTGAGGTTACTTATGAAAACCACTTACCACAGAGGAGATTAGATCCTAGCACTGTTGTGCTGTCATCACTGTAAATTCATTAATGCTTCACTGAACTGTTCTAATGCCATTAGACTGCCCCGTGTCACATGTGTGATGTCTATGAATGCTCTCTTTGTCTCCCTGCTTAGCATGGAAGGTGAAAGGCACTGGAATTGAACTGATTTTTCAAGCCAAGAATCTGTGCAATCATAAATAAAATAAGTCCCTTCAGCTCAACATTCATTGCCTCCTTTCTCATGTAGAAACAGATGTCAGCGCAAGGAGAAAGCAGGTGCAGAGTGCCTCTTTCAGCTGCTTTTGGAGGAAAGCAGGAAGTGAATACATCACTGGGAGATGTGTTGTACGTATCTTTAGAAAAGCATTTATAACTTCTAGATACGTTTCTGCTAATGAGGGTGCGAGATGCCAGCTCTTTGGAAGTTACAGCATGCACTGTTGCACTCTCATCAACTCTGATGGATGTGGTTGGTATGGGAATATAATTTAAACACGAGGATATGAGGAATGATTTATTAAATTACCAGAGAAAGTACTTAAGAAAAAAGGCCTAATAGTAGAAAAAATGTCTGCCTTAGTTGAATGCTTTTAGAACTACAAAATTTCTTATAAACTGGAACGCCCCAAATGGATGCTCTCCATACATTGCAGCACTGTCTGAATCTGCATATAAATACCCTGAAGTAGTAGTTGTAAAATATTATCATTTATGACAAACAGTGTCTTATCTCCTGAACCCAATGAAGGCCACAATCTTATGTTGAAGTGAACAGCAACGTAATCTGAGAGCGTGTTGTGTTTGGGTGTGTGGTGAGAATTTGAATACTGCCATTTTCCACCGAGGCAATCCAACTCTCACACGTAACGTTGTAATTTTTCAATGTGGGCAAGATTAGACCCAATATGATCCATAGTCTCTCTGAGATGCCAGACGGAGGTAAGTAGAAAGGAATATAGAGTGCCGTAGCCTCTATTCTCTCTTTTTCCACATCTATCAGCAGAGCTGGTTTGGCGTGGGTGGAAATACACTATTCTTTGTTAAGAGCTGGCACAACTTGCCCTCATTAGTGGAACATACCCACTTTTATTTGCCACTCTTGCAGTACCTCATTTTAAACACCACGCCACAGGGATTTTGTAGAGTCTCTGGGATTTTAACTATGAGAAGAAGTTTTTTCTTGTAAACTCCTGCAGCTTCCTGGACTCGATGCACTGCATTGCCTGGCATGGATTTAACTTTCCCCGTGACACTGAGAAAGCATTGGCCCTTCTGTCACACAACAACTTGCTTCAATGCCCTATGCTAGCAAAGAAGCTCTGTGATAAACAAGCTTTTAATTTTGTATTTCCACACTTTTAGTTTGTAATTTGCAACTTGACAAAGCTGTGTGTCAGTGACTGTGCCAAAAGCTCAGCCCCAAACACAGACACTAAAAGAAGTGTGAGGGAAGGGGAGAAAGATCTCACTGGAAGCTCACAGAAATATTGTACTTTTAGAAGCTTTGTAGATGCTTTAATTTAGTGCCATCAGTCTTATTGCTGTGGGCCTTCTACTTATTGCTAATGTAGGCAGTCCAGGAAAAGTCCCAAGAAACTATAAATGATGCCTTTCAACCTGAAAAGTATCTACTGCTTCCCTGAATTCCAAGGAGTGATCTGCCAAAGCCAAAAAGGCGCTAGGACTCATAAGGAGCCTGCCCTTTCATATGCTAAGGTCTCTCTGGAACGAACTGTTGTTTAATCAAAGTGTATAGCTAGCCAAATCTCATGGAACATCAGATTATCAGCAAAAAGCCCCGATGGCTCCTTCAATACGATGCCAGCCCAGGCGTGTCAGGTAGAACTGCTGGAGATGGTCCATCTTCTGTGTGAAGAGAATACTTGACACTTGAATGTATGTTAGCATACCCAAGACAGAGCTTTTCAGTGCCCAAACGAGATTTTTAAGTGCTAAGCAGGAATAATAGTAGAATTTAGGAGAATTCCAGTTTGCTATGTGAAACACTGACCCACAGCTGGAAGCCAAAAATAAGCTATTTCAGAGAAAGTGGTTACACATAGTTGAGCAGTTTGGGGAGCAGCACAGGCACATAAATAGCAGAGGACCTTTTCTGCTTACCTGACAGGCTTCTTCCCTGACACCTTCACAATAATCCTTAAATGCTGCACTGTCTCCCGGTGCTCTTCCTCTGCCCCTTTTCCAGATGAAGAGAGGCTGAGCTTATCGGCTCTGCTGAATGCAACAAAGCACACTCTGCTACGAACTCACTCCCTTCCTGTGGAACAAACATTAGGAAGCAGCTGAAGAGATATTTAAGACTCACATGTTTCAGTGTAAACCAGAAAATGCCTGTTTTCAGATTCTTAAACAGGAGGGTGGAGACTGTGAAATACAGAATCTTATAGGAAAAAATAAAAAGGGTCATATCAAACTCTGCTTTTTAGTGAAGAAGTCCCCCCTGAGGCCTTTCCAGCCCCCTTTTTTATATAAAAATGCTGCATATGGATGTGTTGCAGGGCATTGATAAAATATTAGAGCCACTGGCTAACTTACTGCATGGAAATGTGGGGTGTTTTGGACAAAGATTTCATATTCAGTGTATGAAAGGGTTTTTATTTTTAATGGCATGTGTTTGCAGTTGTTTAGTGGCTTGGAAAGTTAGCAATCCCTTTGCACTTCTGAAGATGAACATTTCTGTGTCAGTCTAAGATCTCAGTTTTTTGAGGCTGGGAATACAAAGATAAATCCCTTTAGTGATTCTTTTTACAACACATCTAATCTAAGGCTGGTATTACTACATTATTTTTGATGATATTATCACCCTGGAAGAATACAAGATTCAAGAAATCAGCATTCAGTGTTCCTGCTCCAAACGGTTAAATTAGAACAAAATCAGCTGCTTCCTCCTGGTTATCTACATTGAAACATGATTAATGAACAGTAAAATCTAAATCTGAATTGAAACATCTCCTGTTTCTAGGTTCCAGTTGAACCATTTTGAATTGCCAAACTGAGGAAGTGAACTAAAAGTCTTTGTAGCAGCATTACAGTGTTATCTCACACTCTCCTCTGTCATTTACTGCCTGTCTCCCTTTAAATACTTTCTCCTTCATAATTATTATCTGCAGTTGACCATTGGACTTTGAAACTGCAAACTGTTTTCCATATCTTTTGCTTCCTGCTGTATATACTTTGAAATCATATGGTTTGTTTTCTATTGCTAAGATTACAAATGACATGACTCGAGAGGAAATCAGGAGAAAAAAACTGAATGAAAATAGGGAGCTCTTTAATTGCTATAAAATGTGACAAAGTGTTAAAACTGGAAAAAAAAAAAAAGCCACTGTACTCAGGATCCGGTGCTGACTCACCAGCGGTAGATAGAAAAAATAATTAAAAATAAAAACTGTAATAAGTGGTAAAAGGAGCAAAAAAATATTGATATGAAGTAGAAATTGTGGACTACAAGGATATTGATGAACACTTCAGGGAAAAATCCATAGCTAGGGTTCACACAAATAAGTAAGCCTTTTCTAACTACGTTAGTAAGAAACGAAACACAAAGTCAATTACTGGCTGAGACTGTGGATTGTTAATGATGACAGAGAAATAAAATATTCATAAATATTTTGGGAGTTCCATGTTTGGAGAGGAGTCTGATCTTCTTACACCATTAACAGCTAAGTGGTATAATACAATATCATAAAACTTAGATTTTTAAAATCTGATTTAAATTTATGTACTCACACCCTACAGTTCTACAAGAATTGGCTGAACAGATCTTCAGTCTTTTCCATCAATTTTTAACAAATCTAGGAAAATGTTACAAGACTTAAAGAATTTTAACATTATGTAAATATTAAAGAAAAAAGAGAGGAATGAGATAACCTAGGTAATTGCTGCCTGGTTAGCCTGGCGACAGTTCCAAGAAAAATATGAAAAGCGCTGATACGGCATTGCAGGAATATAATTAATGCTAGTGACAACAATTTTACAGAAAGTATGTCTCATCAAACAAACATATATAGTGAGATTACAGATTTTTTATGAGGCATATGATTTACTAGGGTACAAGATTTTGATTAAAAATGAACACTAGGGCTCATTCAGATGAATGGCATTTTAGGTCAACTAAATGTAAAATGATAGTGCAGGCTGTGCCCACATTCTGTAGACTGGCTCCTGGATACCCTGACTCAGAAAGAGGATTTAATATTTATACTAAACAGCAGCAGAACAGGAGCTCCAATGTCTGATTCATCAGAAAAAAAACCAGCGACAACCAAAAAAAAACCCAACCAAACAAAACTAATGTGAATGGTCAAGTTTTTCACATAAAAAAAAGAAATAAATGAGAACACAGAGGTGAAAACAAGAGCTACACAGGAGAATTCTGATGTCTGTATTTTTAATGTGGAACATGGGAAAATGTGCAGAAAAAAGCTAAACCCAAGATATCCTGGTTTTAACCCTCTAATAAGTGTTAATGAGCTCCTCTTGTTTGGACCACACAAAGGTGACCAGACTAAAGTGGGTGAGTACATTAGAAAGAAAACAAGAAGCAATAAAGGCTCTTCAGTTGAGACAAACAAGCATAATATGAACCAGTGGCTGGAAGTTAAAGCCAGATAAATGCAAATTACAATTGGGTACCCATTAGTTAACACTGAAAGGGATCAACTGCTGGAACAAACTGTCAAAGTAATGAATTCTTCCTTTCCTGAAGTCTTCAAGTCATGCATTTCTGGAAAATATACTGTAGTAAAACGCAGGTTATTATTTATTGATAGCCAAATAATTAACTTAATACATGAGTAACTGTGTGAAATGTAATAACTTGTGATATAGGAAGCCAGATCACACTCTGAATGTATGATTTCATAGCTTTACCAGAACGGGGCACATCAGCACTTTGTCGTCTATGGATGTCTACATACTGGTAAGCAAAACTTGGTAGAATGAATGAAGAACTGACTCTTGTTTTGCCATCATTTTACAGAATCAAATGTGTTGTTATCCCCCTGTTTTCCCTTTCTCACAAGCTTCCCAGATGAAAAGCCAGCATCTTTAACCCAACACTTACTTGTGCTCTTCTAGCGAAAAACTGCTCCGGCTCATTATTTAGCTCATTCGCTCATTTTATTTTAAACAGTAGAAGATATGATGTCTTTCCCTGATTTGGTGATTCTTTTTTAAACATTTAATTTGCAGGTAGTGGAATTAACATCAATCAGTTTCACTGACGAAAAGCCACTTCATTTCAATAGGAATTAGATGAAACTCATAATCCTTCAGGATTCTCGCTGAATGTTAAAGACCTGAAATTATTACAGTTAGGTAAATAAATATTTATCATCTCCTTATTGCAGATTTTTCCTCTGAGCTTCCCATCTTCTTCCTTGAATTTGTGTCTGGGTTTATCTTTAGTTCTGCTTCCTTCCTAAAGAAATAAAGATTTATTTACATAGGAGTTTTGCCATCTCAGGGTCCTTGATTATTATTTGCATTCTGTGTTTCAGAGAGATTGTATTTCATCCTTTATCTGTCTTTTCCTTTTAGCCTACTAGGGGAAAAAAACCCACCTCACTTCCCTTCTACCCTGCTATTGTCTGTAGGATTTCACTTTACTCTTGTGCTTATTTTACTTCATCAGCAATTCCTGTTGTCTTCGCCACTTTTTATAATTCTTTACAGATTTTTTCCTGGGCTAGGTCCTGTTAGAGAAAAGAAAAGCTCCAGGAGACCACACTAGATTACTCTCTAATTTTTTTAGTGTGCCCTTAATTACGCTGTATTTTTTATTATTTCTTCTTCCCTTCTGACTGTTGTATTTTTAGTCGTTAGAAATGGCTTCCTATTCCTTGGGTCTACTATCCTGCTGCAGTTTTAGTGTCCTCTAGATGTATGTGTGAATTCTCATGGGCAGCCATAATAGTCTTGTTTTACACATTTGAACACGGGGTGAATATATGCCAATTATGCCCAGCGGTTTAGAAATATTAGTCTGTTCCCATTTTCCCTTTATCTCTTGTGCACTTGTACAGATGCAATTTTGCATGTAAGAGTTTTATACCTGTACTGTAGAAAAAGTTGGGTATGCACTTTCAGATCAATGACTTGATCTTTTAATTCCCCCCCAAACATTTATTTTTAAAGTGAAACGCATGAGGTGTGTGCAGGAGCAGCCTGCGATCCTGTTAGCTGGCAAAGTCAAGAAGCACAAATTTACACTTACAGACCGTAAAACACACGAGGCCACTGAAACCACCTTTTGGTGTGGATGTAAGGGGAAATCGGGATCCAGCTGACATATTTTGCAATGTTTGCAAGATGGCATTTGCCAAAGTAAACCTGATTTGCAAACATTCGGAGTCTTTCACTGTAAATGGTTTCTCATTGCGATAAATGCTCCCTTTATTGAAAATGGTCTCTCTTTACCTTCTCATTTTGGACTATTTATACTATCCGACCATCCTTTTCCTTTTTGCAACACATTACTTCAGCTGCAGAAAAAAATGATAGCCAAATAGTATTATTCCAAGAATACTGGAATACTATTCCTTGTAATGAACTAGTTCCTTTCGAAATGTGCAGAGAGATTTTCAGTTTTGTTACATATAAGCTTGTGCTTTAACGGTCAAATGCAGAAACTTTCTGCTTACACTTCTAAGTCTGGAAAAGAATCAAACTTATTTGGGAGACTAAGCTGGCAAGAAATAAAGATAGAAACAAGACTGCATGAGAGGTGATTGCTGGCCAACCTCATAGTCCAACACAGGAAGCAAAATAGGAAGCCCTATTCACTGAAAAAGCTAGATGTTCCTGGTCCCTTCAGTTGCCTGTGTTGCTGTGTGGACATTGCCTTTTCTTTCAGGACACCTTGGCAAGAACTGAGATCTGGCTTAGAGAAGCCTAAATGGACTAGAAATTGCCACAGATGGACTATAATATTGCACAGAACATTTCTCTCCTTATCATAATATTGAGTCCTGCCTGCCCTCAACTACTCTATGCTGGCAGCAAGGTAATAAAGAAAAAAGTGAATAATAAAGGAAATATGATCATCTCACAGTCTGAATGTCTCATCCCCGACATCAGAGAAATAACCATCAGTTCTGTGGCCCGCACAGAGTCCTGCAGATAGGACTGTACAGTTTAAAATAACTTGTATGTAATTCTGCTTTTCTTTTTCCTACGAATTTCTTGGTAACAGGTACAGTTCTCTACATTGGACTCTCCCTTTTGGAGTGGTGAATGTAATAAGCACAGTTGTTGAAACGTAACCTCTTAAAAAAACTTTGCTAGTCATTAATGACAATTTATGCATACAAATTTCAAAGTGTTTGGATGCAGAATTTTCAGGCCTGTTTTTTCCAGTATATGCATTTTAAAGTCTTTAGGGAAGCTATATTGTCTTCTGAAAAAAATCAGTGACTGTATAACAAATAAGTATATCTAGATAAAGGAAATACAAGAATAGTTGTTTGCAATCTCACCAGGATTAACTATTATACCAAACATATTCCAAAATGCCATTTCTCGTTTGACAAACAGGAATGTCAGAGACTCTGTTGCTTCTCAACTACTGTCCTCTGAGTTCAAAGAGGAACTGTTAAGCCCTGGCTCTGTGCCTGAGCTTTTTTTTTTTCCTGGTACCATCAAAGGGTGTGATCATTAAGCCCAGTTAAACAAGAAGTGAGCACGTTCCACAGAATCAAAGGCTGAACTGGGATTCAGGAGAGAGGCGCCCTGCTCCTGCTTCTGCTGGTGAGGTGCCATGTCACTTACAAAGGTCATGTTGTCTGGGCTTCTCCTACTTTTCGCCCATCAATTTGATAGGAGTTTGAGGGCCATAACTATGCCTCCCTACAGATTTTTCAGTATGCTCAGCCACTGTAGCAAACACCACAAACAATACTTTTTTTACAGAATAAAGAGTGTATTTATGTGTGTTATATATTTAACATGTTTTCATAGGAAAGTCAATTATTAGGAGCTTCTACGCAAACTTAAATTTTAGATTTCTAGTAATAATAAATTTTCTGAAGATTGATGTACGGTTAGTTTAAGAGCGAGATGGAACGCAGATGGCTGCTGTAAACCATGTGATCCCTGCAAAGAGCGCACTTAATTAAAGAGGAAAGAACTGTAAAGTGGAAGTGGATGTCTTCGGACAAGTATATCAGGTAACATAATGCTACAACGGTGAGTGTTTCTAGATGATTGCACAGTACATCAATATGTGGCAAAGGGCACCGCATAGGGCACCATCAGTAAACTACACACAGGAACAAAAATGGACTGAGAGAGCGCAACACTTTCAAGAGTGTCTACATCATTAAAGGAGACCAAATCCCACTGATCTCGAACAAGGCTTAGATCATGCCACTATCTCCACCAAAAGGACTGTCTCAATCCTTTTATTGAAGCTGGGTCCATAAATGAATGAGTTGGTTTGTGCAGAGATTGGTCAGGTCAATACCGGCATTTGTGGTTGGAGTTAAGTGTGAGGGCTCTGTCCCATGCTCCATTTCATTGTGGAGACATACCCTTGAACTCCTTTGTTACTTACACACTTCACCGTTAAAGAAGTCATAGGAATCTTCATCTAATTTCCTGATTAGATCAGGCTATGCCTGACAGATACTGTGGAAGAAATAGGATATTGGCGCAAAAAGCAACTCAACAGACATATGGGAATAAAGAAATGCCAATTATTCAGTAAGGAGGCTTTACCTGTTATGCTTGATTTTGCAGAGAGATATGGAAAGAATGGAAAGGTTAAAAGCAAGGGCAACAAATATAAGTAGCTTAGTTCTTAAATTCAGTTATGAATGGAAGCCATGAAAACTATGTAAAGCCGTGAAAACTATTTATTGCAAAACAGGAACTTGCAGGTCTGATAATGTTGCCCCTCATAAGTGTGAAATTCTAGAACAGACGTCCCACAGGAAAGCTACTACAGGAAAGGACTTAATAGAGGGCATGAATGAAGTGCAGTGCTTCAAGGAGCAAGGGAATGAACCCAGACTCCTAGGACTGTTTTTTTCAAAATTTGAGACTCTGGAGGGGAAAATGAATTTCCAGTCAGACGGACCAGAATCAGTGATGATTTAGGGGAATGTTTTTTTTTTCCCCATGTGGTTGAGCAATGATTCAAAGGGACTGACATTAATAGAAAAACTTGTGTGTGTTTAAGAAGTGATTAGGGAATAAAACTTAACAACCAATAAAGCCAGTTTGGTATGGGAGACGGGTATCCATATACAACATGGTATCTTGTGACTAAAATTCATGTTAAAAAATCTGAGTTTTCTGTTTGTTCTGATGTCTGGTGCTCACTATATGAGGCAAAATTTGCCTTTTATCCTCAGTAAGCTGCACCATGCTTGTAGTTTTTTGGGTAGTATATATTCCTTTCAACCATCAATAGTAAGGATAGTAACTAATGATCCTGCAGAGGAAACTTATGTTTCTGTTCTGATCTTGAAAAAAATCCAACCCAATACATTTTACTTCTTTTGTCCTATTTTCTTTTCACCTTGCACACAGCTCATGAACCAGTACTCTCTTGTTCCATTAATGAAGTTCCAGCTTAGTCCTTCTTCCATCTCACTTTCACACTGATGATAATTTCTGCTCCCATGCCAGCCCTGCACAGGAATCACAGGTACCACTGATGAGTTGGGGAACACTGAAGCACAGAGATCCACACCTAGATCAAACCTTGTGAATCAACGGCACAGGATCAGGATGCTATCCTCTTGAGACACCAGAATGCAGGGGAGGTGCATTCACTGTATTTAAGTGGCCAAGGATGGTAAGCAAAGGGAACTTCCACTTACCATTATAGAAACTCAATTTGACTGCCTGTGTCACCTTTTCTGGTTGCTGCCAGGGATTGCAGGCTCTCAGTGTTGGGTTCCCATTCCCCTTGCTGTCACTGATGCAAGTATTTGGGGCAAGTATTTGGGGGAGATCTCTGTTACAGAGGTCCTTTCTGTCCTTTTTTCCCTTGACAGAATGAAGGTCCTCTAGGTCCACATATAGCTGTTGGCAAAGCAGAAAGAAGAGTCCTTTCATATCCTTGAATTGGGGAGAGACTTTCCTCAAACCCTACAACCTGTATACTCTGCAGGAGGAGTTGAAGCCACACTCCTGGATGTGGCTTAAATGAAGGGGTCACTGTAAAGAGTATGGAGGCCTCAACCCTTTTTCAGAACAGAAGGAACAGAGCTGGGCTCCCTTGCGTATTCAGTGGCTCCCATATCCTCACTGAGGGCCTCCGTCCCTCCACGAGAGGGGCACAGTGCTGTGGGGTGAGGAGGAAACACAACATCGTGGAATGGCTGAGATTGGAAGGGGCTGCTGGAGATCACGTTCTCCAAATCCCCTGCCCAAGCAGGGCCACCCAGAGCAAGTTCCCCAGAACCGTGTTCAGATGACTGTCTCCCAGGTATGGAGATTCCACAACCTCCCTGGGCAACCTGTGCCAGGGCTTTGTCACTTTCAAAGTAAAAAAGTTTCCTGATGTTCAGGAGGAACCTCCTGTTGTTTCAGTTTGTGCCCATTGCCTCTGGTCTTGTCACTGGGCACCTCTGAAAAGACCCTGGCTCTGTCCTCTTTGCATCTTCCCTTCAGGTATTTGTACGCATTGATGAGATCCCCTGAGCCTCAACAGTCCCAGCTCTCTCAGCCTTTCCTCACAGAAGAGATGCTCCAGTCCCTTAACCACCTTCATGCCCCTTCACTGGCCTTTCTTCGATATGACCATGTCTCTCTTGTACTGGGGAGTCCAGAACTGGACCCAGCACCCCAGGTGTGGCCTCACCAGCACTGAGGAGAGGGGCAGGATCACCTCCCTCCACCCACCGGCATCGCTTTGCCTAACGCAGCCCAAGGCATCGTTCACCTTCTTTGCGGCAAGGGCACACGTCCAACCTGGTGCCCACCAGGACCTCCAGCTCCTTCCCTGCCGAGCTGCTTTCCAGCCGGCTGGCCCCCAGCTTCTGCCGGAGCCGGGGCTGTTCCTCCCCTGGGGCAGGGCTTTGCCCTTCCCCGCCCCGTTGAAGTTGCTGTCCCCGGGCGTCCCCGGGCGCACGCACCGCCTGTGCCCAGCCCAGCGGGGCAGCGGCAGCTGCGGGGACACCCCCACACCCCCCCAGGCGCGGGGAGCAGCCTGCGCAGGAGGGCAAGGAAGACGCAGGGAGGACAGGGGAGCAGCGGCCCAGAGGGGACGCCAGCTTGGACGTCCCCTGCTCCCCTTCTCCCCGCTCCGCCGGCCGCCACTTTCCCGCCCCCTTCGCCCGCCCCGCCGCGACACCGGGACGGCCACCGGCTGCCGGGCCCGCTCGCCGGCCGCGCCCCCTGCCCCTGCCCCGCCGGGGGACGACAAGCGCCGGCGGGGGCGGGCCGAGGCGGGGTGCGCAGCGGCGGCCAGCCCGCCTCAACCGTCTCGCACGCACCTCCCGGCCGAGGGGAGCCGGGGCCGGTGGCAGGGGCGCGCGCCCATGGCTGACAGGAACCTGATCGAGGGCGCCGAGCCCTCCCCGCCCCGGGAGGAGGCTCCGGAGTGGGGCTACGAGGAAGGTGAGGAAACTTCGGCCGCCGCCGGGGTCGGGTGGGGAGGGTTTCAGCGGCGGAGCGGAGGGAAAATCGTCCCCCGGCCGCCGCCGGGAGCGGGGAGCGGGGAAGCGGCGGCCCGCAGCGGGAGAGCAGCGCGGGGCGGCGGCGGCTGCGGAGCCGCCCGTCAGCGGCGTCCGGGGCCGGGGTGTCGGGGAGAAGCTTCCCCCCGTCCTCCCCTTCCCGCGGCGGTGGCGGTGGGTGATGGCGGGGAGGGTCTGTCCGGCCCGGGAAGCCGCCGTGCAGCGCTTGGTGCCGGCTCTGCCCGTAACGGCTTCTCCCTTGTGCCTCAGGAGTGGAGTGGGGGCTGATTTTCCCCGATGCTAACGGGGAGTACCAGTCGCCCATTAACTTGAACTCCAGAGAAGCCAAATACGACCCCTCGCTCCTAGAAGTGCGTCTGTCGCCAAACTACGTCGTGTGTCGTGACTGCGAAGTGATCAACGACGGGCATTCCATTCAGATTGCCCTGAAGTCCAAGTCAGGTATGCTGAAAACGTGGCCTTTGCTGTCCCCGCTGAAGTTTGTCTTTACCTTAATTTAGGCTGTGGGTGAATCCTGGAGCATGGGAAGGGTAGCTGCGCCCAGCAGCGAGCGGTTGTCCTCCTTCGGCGTGGACGGCGGCCGGTCAGAGCATTGCCGTTGGCTCCAATAGGAAAAGGAGCTTTGCAATGAGAGCTGCAGGTTGCGATGCCAAACTGGACCATCAGTCAGGTCGCCTCAGAGCGCGTCGAGAGTTTCCTCATGTGGCAGTGTCATCTAATTTGGTGGCATTTGCAGTTATCTGCATTCAACAGCAGTCCAGGCTATCGCTAAGACAGTGTGATGCCAAACTGTTTTGTACAGCTGGCAAAATTTGCCCTTGGTCCAAAGACTGTGTAAGTTAAATGAGCTTTTTCCATTAGCTTGAGTGGGCTGTGAATACCAACTACAGACTCGAGCAGCTTAAGGTAGATACTCCAGTTATGCATGTGTACAATATTGATGCAGAGCAGGTAGCAAAGCAGTCCTTATTTCTTAAAGGTTTTTTTTTTTTTTTGGTGTTGTTCATCGAATAAGAATTAGAAGCAAGTAATGAAAGAAACAATTCCAACTTAAGTGAAATAGCAGTTTTTCATTCAGACCTTTCACCTGGATAAACTATTCTGTATGAAGGAGACAACTGTCAAGAAAGTAGGAAGAAAAAAAGTTGTTTGTGCTTTCCACCACTGTGGTAGTCCTTACCATGTGTTTGGAAGAGCATCCAAGTTATTCTAACCAGTCTTAGCTAGTTACAGCCTTTTGGGGGTATTTAAACGGCTGAACATTGTCAAAACATGAGACATTCCAACTTTTGTTTCCTTCTGAGATCCCAGTAGTTCTGGGAGCTACAGCTGTGCTGGGAGTGAGGGAGTCAGTTCAGTTTTACACTGATTTTTTTTAAAAAGGAAGGGTTTGTTATTTTAATAACGATGCTTTCCTTTATAATTTCTTTTCCATGATAAATTCCATGTATTATTGCGACACAGAACATTTCTTTCCACAGAATTTTGCAGATTTCCAATAGAATATAAATTTTGTGCTTCCAGTCGGTTTTACTGCCTTCATCGTCAGCAGAGCTCTTTTCCCAAGAAGTAAGGTTCTCACTGCAGAATCAGGAAGGTTCTTGAATTCTCCTGTGGAGGAAGTGAGAGTGAGGGCAAACGACGTCATGCGTTGCATGCCAAAATGCAACTCCTTCAACCCTACCTTTCCCAAGGGCAGTTTGTAACTTAGTAGCAATTATTAATAAGATGGGACCAACACACCTAAATACACGTGCAAGACCATTGGAGACTTAGGAGAAGGAAAGACTTATTTTTAAACTTGAATGCAGTCTGATGCCAGACTGATGAGTCTTGAAACATGAGAAAATGTGAAATAGAATAAAAGTTTATGACTGAGGTATGGAATTATGAATTAGGAAATCTTGTTTCAGTGTCGGCTTTTCCTTAGATTTCATGTTACATAATTGCCCGTTCTCCATTTGTAAACTGGGGCTAATTTTTCCATTTTTGGGTGGCAGAAGACAACATTTGTTATCCCTACCAAGAGGAGAAAAGAGTTAATAAGCTGTGTTTGACCTAGTATTCTGGCCAGTTTTCAGGGATTGCGGAAACTCCTGCAGCTTCTTTTCCTCACAGGGGATCTCTGATGACAAATCCATTTAGCCAGATTATTTTAATGGGAACTGTTGAGCACTAAATGCTTTTGAAACTCTGTCCAATTAATGTGCAAGAGATCTCATCTACTGTAATGTTAACAGTCAAAGAAAAACTTCTTTGTGGAAAAAACGAAACTAATTAATACACTTATTAAAAATCAATTTGTCACTACTGGTGATTGATTTTATCCTTTAATTCAAGACATGCAGTCCATCTGGAATTCCCAAATCTTTCTTATTATTTAATTGCAAACATTTTCACAGGCTGCTTCCAGTTCGGTCATCGTACATGTGTTATGCATTAGGTGGAAGAAGCATGACCAACTGTGTAATGGAACTGTATATTGAAAAACGCTTTAGAGGATATCCTACTAACAGAGAAACTTCTCTTAAGCCAGAAGTGGATTGCACAGGGGATGATGGTTTCAGAATCATTTTCTAATGAGGATCAAAAATTGCTGAAAGGCAGAGCGAAGTTGCACGTGTTTCATGCATTGACAAGGATTAAGATTTGATGAAAAGCAAAAGAAAGATAAACGTGCTTCATGCACTGAAATATTTTTGTCATGGGATCAGTGTTATAACTTAAGCTTTAGAAATATACTCTTTGAAGCTCCTGCAGATCCAGAACTACATTGTATAGAGAACATTTGTTCTAGTTACGCTTTCTGTAGGAGCAATATTGTAAAACAGAGAAAATGCACCATTTTCCTAAGAAATAGCACTAATTAAGTATCATGTTTCTTTAATTTAAAAATTCTTTACTGTGAGGGTGGTGAGGCACTGTAACAGGTTGCCCAGGGAAGCTGTGGATGCCCCATCCCTGGAAGTGTTCAAGGCCAGGCTGGATGGGGCTTTGAGCAGCCTGGTCTAGTGGGAGGTGTCCCTGCCCATGGCAGGGGGGTCAGAACTAGATGGTCTTTAAGGTCCCTTCCAACCCAAACCATTCTGTGATTCTGTGATTCTGTGATTTATATTTGTCCAGATTTCCCTAAATACTTTAATTGGTTGTTTCCCCAAATATTCACTAGATTTATAGATTTTCCCATTAGGATATAGGTATAGATAGAATATAGATAAAGCAGGTTTAAGAAGCAAATCTGAATCTGTAACTACATTTAGGACATTTAATTTTAGAAACCCTAATTGCTCTTAGATTAGTTATGAAGAATTATTAAAGGAGGGTTAATCAGAATATTTTACTTTTTTCTTCAAAAAAACGTAACTGATCAGTTTTATTTCAGTTTTTTTTATAGTTCTATACTTTTATTTTTGTGTTTATACAGTTGCAATATGATTCAATTGCTAAATTACGTTTTAGTTTTACACTATGTCTTGTGCTCCAAGCTAAGGCCATTTAGTTTGTGTGTCAAAATAACTTTATATTATGGGACTTTAATTCTCTAAAGCTGGAGGTTATGCAATTAAATAATCCTTATCAATTATCAGAGACTGTAAAAGATTCATTCAAAGTCTATGAAATGTAAATTAGAATTTAATGGATTCTGGGGAAGACTGTGAATGCCCTTAAGTAAAATCCAGCCCTGCCTAGAAGCCAACATTCAATGATTTCAATGGGAAGTTACCTACAGCTTGTGGAGTAATACTTGATCTGAAGCAGATTCAGGAATACCTGGGCAAAATGTTTCCATTGATTATTTACACAATAGATTGAGCCTCACAAGGTACAGTTGCTTGCATTTACTATTTATGGTGGAAGTCTCTGTCAATGCAAAAGTTTCGAGATGTAATATAATATAATATAATATAATATAATATAATATAATATAATATAATATAATATAATATAATATAATATAATATAATATAATATAATATAATATAATATAATATAATATAATATAATATAATATAATATAATATAATATAATATAATATAATATAATATAATATAATATAATATAATATTTTTTGTGTGTCTGTGTTGCAATTGTGGATAGATGCTTTTAAGAAATGCTGGGTGTTTAAAAAACTGAAGTAAAAAAAAGCCATGGCTGCCTAGAAACTGTTTTTAAGTAAATGAGGTGTGTTGTTTCTCCTCTGTGTAGGTTTTGATTATATTTGGATATGGAGACATTCTGTATCTCAGAAGCCTGGCAGGTGGTATATGGCTGAACACCTTTACCCAGCAAAATATTGGCAATCAAAAGTTTTCTATCAGTTTCTGTGACTCATAGCAAATATAGCTGATGGAGAGTAAGCATTTGGGCAAGCTGGAGGTAGTTACCGGTTCAATTCAGCCCCCCCCCGCCCCCGCCATCTGTTTAAAGCACACTGCTACTGTCTTGATAAGAGCAATAAACATATGAACTCTTGGGGCTGGTAAAGAAAGGTACAATGTTTTTATTTTGTGTTATGACCAGCTGTTCTGCTTCCTAAAACAAAGGGTGCAGCTCAACAGCAATTTCACTGTTGTTCCTAACTGCCTGAATTCGCCTTCTGTACCCGCACGACACTTCAAAAGTAAAGATGTCAAGTCCGTCAACTTTACTCTTCTCCTCTCTAGTACCACTGATAATAAAGAAGCTTGCAACAATCTCCCCATTGTATTTGGAGATTATATTCAGTGGCTTGTCTGCTTCGAAAGCCAAGTTCCTTACCATTTGTTTTCTTTCCCAGTGTTAATAGGGGGGCCATTACCTCGAGGACACGAGTTTGAACTACACGACGTTCGATTTCACTGGGGGAGAGAAAATCAGCGTGGTTCTGAACACACGGTTAATTTTAAGGCCTTTCCCATGGAGGTAAGAGTGACACTGCATTGCATAACACTCGCTAAATGCAAAAGACTTTATTTCATAGCCTGAATTCCTGGTAGTTCAAAAGAGAGTTTCTTTTAGCTCAGCATTTTATTGCTTTATATTTCAGCCACAAAGCTGTCTTACTGAGGTGTGCTTTAGTGCAGGTAAATTAGGATATGCATCTGGAACAGAATGCCTCCAGCACTCATCACATTCTGTGATTAATTGGTCATAAAGTTAGCTTGCAGAATTATTAACTTCTGTCTTAATAATATTAGTGTTCTAACAAGATCTGCCGTTTCAACACTTCCTATGTCACCTTGACTAATAGCTATAGATGGGGAGAACTAGCCACGGGAAATACTTCCATGGTGAATAATAACACCTTAGGTAAATTTGGAGTAAGGGTAGAGCAGTGTGTTCGTGAAATAGCTTTATATACCTGAAAATTGAAGATTATGTGATATTCTTGTGTATGTTCTGTAATATCTCAATGAATTACAAAATTTTGAAACACAAAGTGATAATGCAGTCTGAAAAAATGCAGCTGTTCCTGGGGTGTCAAGTCGGGGCTCCTAGGCAACCCAAAATGCTGGGGTCTATTTCTCCTGCCCTACAGCAGCCGTTCATCGTATTAGTTCACTCCCCACTGTCCCATTGCTTACACTTGTCAAGGAGTGGCTTGGAGTATCCCTTAGACTAGTTTTAACAGATGCCAGCCCTGATGTTTGGTGTCTTCAGCTTTGCGTCTTTTATTTCATTTGTTGTGCACTATTGGTTTTAAAGAAACTCAATACTTTTTCAGAGTTCTTTGAGCTATTTTTGCCTTATTTATCTAACATAATCCCTCACAAGCCTGAAACTCTGCTTCTTTTTTCTCTGTGTTGTTCATTGCTAGGAAATTTTTTTTATTGTAGCATTATATTCATGAGTGCCAGACTACTGGAACAGAACCGCTTTACAGAAAAGGATATAATAAGTATTAGAGTACCTACTGCAGAACTAAGAACTTACACCGCCAGTCTAATTCTTAGCATTGTTCAGGTACTTTCTTTACTTTAAAAGTACTTTTTTTCACGTACTTTAAAAGCAGCACGGCAGCTGCACAAACAGAATTGTGGCGCAGTTGAAGAACATCACCTGGAGGTGAGCAAGCCGGTGTTATCCTGTCTCTTGCATCTAAGCAGCTTTCAGCTAGACTCCGATCTCCCAAGGAATAACTACTAATGCAAAAATTCTGTAGCAGAAAAAAAATACTTATAATAACACTTTAAATGCAGCGTGAATGTTTAATTTTGCAAATGGATCCTTATGCAGATTGACAGCATAGCTCCAAGTCAGTTGCACACAGGTGTATTGGCTGAGCCAGTTCATCATCTTCTGCCCCATGTTGCAAGAAAGCAGAGCAATTTGTTCAACAGATGAGCTGCATTTCCTTCTGCTACGTGCACAAAGAGCTGCTATATTAAATCCATCTCAGATTGTCCAAATCAAAGATTATATTCGAGCAATAATAAAACAGGTGCTTGTGACCACTAAATATGTTTATGAAGTAGTACACCTGAGACTCCGGAATGAAAGATTTTCAGTTTCCATCCCAGGGATTGCCCCACCTTTTTTTTTTTTTTCTGTGGAGAACAATGATTTTGATGAGGGGACCAGGAAATCTTATTTTCTTAACTTTTAACATTAGCATTGGTTTATACAGTCGTTGGAAATCACCATAATTCTGAATGCATATTGGGGTTGATTTTCACTGGGTTTGTTAGTTACTGAACACAAACAGTGGTGGGTGTCTATTTCAGCTATATACAAGCGGAAAGGTGTAGTTTATGCTTTTGTCCTGTACTAAATGTAAAATAAGCAGGCACAAATGCATGCCTAGAAGTAGGTTGCGCACCAAGTGCCTAAGTTTGTATCTTCTTCCAGTGAGCAAATCTAGTAGGACATTTTCTGAATAAACTAGAAATGATTTACAAAGCAAATGGTAAGGATTTTAAATTATCCTATCTTTGTGGGAGGAAGACAAGTCAAGGGGATAAGCAGTAGTATGAAAACATAAGTGCTTGGTTTAAATGGGTACATTAACAACACAACAAACTAGACTCAGATTATATTACACTATTATAAAACGTGAGCAGTTCTACAGAAATGAACTTTGAGTTTGAAGAGATCTATCTGAGATGAATATCTAAGACAATTTATTGACTGGAGCAGCAGTCTGGTTTTTTAGGACTAAAGACTGTAAGGCTTCATTTTATTACATTGGACCAAATGGTTGTGGAACAGCTTCAGATTATCAGTGTAATGATCTTTGTGAAGTATGACTTTAAAAAAGAGTGTTATTTTTCAAAGTTTGGGAGAGCACTCTTCAGTTAGTTCCTTAGTCTCTTCGCCTTTGATACCATAACTGCTTTTATAGAAATTAGGCAATATCCTGTATTAGCTGGGTAATATCCTGTGTCTCTTAGGTCAAAAATCTATTATTTCTTACTAGACAGCTGGGACCTTTGCGCATGGTTAGGATATATAGGTTCATGGTGAAATAGGCTAGACTACTAAGCTTATGTAACCTCTGGAACAGCTTCTTGAAATAATTCACACTGTCGAAAAATGATGTTCATGTGGCTTGGAGGCTGAGTTCATTGTTCTTTTTATTATTATATGAAGTTCATCAAAGATATGTTTTCCACCTTCCTTGACTGAAGAAACCAGAATGTTGACAGTAATACACCAGTGTTATACTTTTCACTGAAACATCTGTGTTTGCAATCACTCAGGAAAGCAGGACAAAACAACAAATAGTTGTCAAACGTAAACCGTAACTCGTCTTTTTAAACAAAGGAAAAGCAGAGGGCTGTACGTATCAGTACAATACTCCTCTCTCTGTTCCATGAAAACAAGAGCATGAGGGCAGTTCTTCCCTTTTGGCCAGAAACTGGAAGGAGGCTTTTATGCAACCTTCTCCAGAAATCTTTCTCACCAAGTACTTTTACTGCACATAAACAGTGTTACTTTGCCTTTTGGCCAAAGTTACTTTGGCCACTGCTTGTGTGAAATATTTAGTAATAGTCTTAACATTGAGAGTCTGTTTCTTGCCAGCAAATGGAACAAGGTGCCAAAGCTTAGATTGTGCTTTACAGTACGCATTTGCAGAGAGCAGTAAAATCCACACTTATACCCACATGTGAGTTACCTGAACCTGATTTAGGTGTAAGAAAGAGAGGAGCTATTTGACATCTGTATTCCTTTCCTTTATGCCAGAAGTATGAATTGGAGAAGGAAGAAGAACAAATGAAGATCTAATGAAACTCTGACTCTCTCCCTTACCTTTGATGCATAACGGAGATAGAAGGGGACAGGAACAGCAAATTACTGCTATTTATTTTTGTTGTTAGCAAAGTTAAAATAGGGGCAGCTAAAAATGGAGACCCATTGTACCCAATTGCTGTATAAGCACATATAGTGCCAGGCCAAATCAGCTTACAGTCAAAAAAGACAGGAAAGACAGCAGAAGAAAGTGAACCATATGATGCCATCAATGCTGTTTTATGGAAAAAAAATAATAAAATGTTTTCACTGCTTCTGAAGTGAAGGGAAACAGGGAAAATTATGCCTTAAAGGTACCTCTTACTTACTCAAGTGGTGGTGTGACCAAAGGCACAGTCTGACCATAAGGGAACAGTTGTTTCCAGGCCGCTGTTCTGAAATAAAATGATCTGAGAAAATAAAAAGGTTCCTTTCACCAGTTGTAATATGACCAGGAGGATAATTCTCTGTAATCCATCCTCTTTAAAATGTAGGATTATATTAGCTGTGAACCATGTGAAAGCTCTCAGTAGAAGAGGATTGTCAGAAAATAATTTTAAAAAAGTTTCCAAGATGTGCACAAAGATTAAAAATTGTCTGTCCTACAGTTTTTGAGTAGAATAGAAAAAAATCCAGTTGTCTGAAGGACCAGAGTCAATTCTCTACAGGAAAAAAGATATTCCTTTCTGTTGTGTAATGAAGAACAGACTAATTCATTCTGTAGACTCTTTCAGAGTTACTGAAATACCTGCTGCAATGAAGTTAAATATAATGCAAAAAACATTCCTACAAACCATCTGATTTAAACCATTAAGTTTTCCTTTGTTCACGTGAAATGATGCCTGCCTAAGGATCATCAAACAGAGTTACAGCTTTAGGGCTTCAGGTTAGGCTGTATCTCCCAAACACTTTACAGTCTTTGGTGTGGGGATTTCCCTGTGCCTGGCTCTGAAATCAGATACCTGCACACTGTGCATCCCCTTCCTGGCATTTCTTGAGAGGAGATGTCATGCTTTCAACACGGAAATTTATTCTTTGCCAACTTTTAATATTCTTTGTGAACATTATTTAATCTTGCTCTCTGTTTTAATCAGTTTCTTATTAGCTTGTTAGCAAATTATTTGGGTTAAAAAAATAAAACAGAATATTTGTAATTATAATAGAACGCCTGGGAGATAGTGTGCATGCAAGCATGTCTCTTCCTCTTTATGCAGAGACTTACAAACTGCAGTGGGACTGGGTAGATATGGATTTAATCCATAATGACAGTAGTTTCTAATATGTAAACCCAGTTCTGATATCTGTGGATTTTTGCCAGTAGCTTTAATGGGACTGTGATCCCAGTCATAAGCCCTAAAAGAAAAGGTTTTAAATCAAGGAGTAAATCCTGTTGCCTTAGCTGATTGATTGCATTGATTACCTGCTTGTGAAAAAAATATAATTCATTCTGCTTGCTTTGGCAGCACACAAGCTATGAATGAAGAATATTTTGCTTAGGCAGTTATGAATTTAACAGGAGGCAAAAAGAACAGATTCCAGAAGGGTTTACTTAGCTTCATGCTGAGGTCTGGAACTCTGCTCAGAAATTGTCCAAGTTTTCTGGTGGACAATTAACTTGTTACTCAAAGGCTTGGCTGGTTTTCTAAATTCATTGCAGATGAATACTGTGAGCTGTGGTTAAAACAGTGCATCTTAGAAGAAAATGATGACATTCATGTAATAGCTCTATCCTTGACAAGTTATGAATAACAAATTAATAATAGTTTAAAGTAGATATGCCCATTGGACATTATCTAATTTTTGAGGACAGAAATGTGGAAAAACAGAGGAAAATGAGGCCAATGTCTAAGCAGATGTTTTCAGTTTTGTTTTCCAAATCTGCACTGATTTATACAGAAACAGAATCTTTTACACATTATGTAAATGACATTTACGAACATAACAATAATACTTAGCTTTTCACAGCACTCCATGGGCAAAAATCGTCCTAGCACCAATTTTAGGGCAGTCGTTGAATTGTATTATGTGGGATCCTAGCCCCATATGTGCAGGTGTTTAAGTATTTTTCTCCATTTTTCTACATACCGTACACTCAGCGGTCCCTAAGGGATGTGACTTCTGTTTGGGTTTTTTGGTAGTGGTACAAAGCTGGGAGTTCTCCGTCCCCTCACAGTATACTGTGAAACAGAAAACCAACAACAAGATAAAAATAAAATTACCATCGTTGTAAAAGCACACATGAGCAGCTTATGGCTCTTGAGATTGTTAGTTGCTAAGCTCATTCAGTATTATATTTTTATTGTGGGTGAAGGTTAATTTGACCTAAACAGGTGCATGCAGTCTCTGAAGTACTTTGTTTCTAGGTAATTTGTCAATATGAGCTTGGGTTGGCCCTTGTTTTTCTCAGTCACATATAGCTTGAATTTTTCAGGAAATACATCTATGTGCTTTGTATTGTGGATTCATGAAAAAAACAGGTGCAAAAATGGGCTGATGTGCTAGCACAAACATAATTTTAGCTTGGCTAGTGCCTGAGAAATGCTCAGTTAAGCTCTGTGGAAGAACTGTGCACGTCTACAGAGGTAGCAAATGTGATTTTCCTTCTGTGCAAAATCTGCAATTTATTTATTGGATTGTGGAAGACGTACAAGCTGCCAGACAGCAGGTCAAGGAATAGTGGCATTAAAAGTCTATACTGAAGCTTCTTTATCCTTTTGTCTCTCTTTTAAGAGTTCCCCTATTTACAGCCAGTCATATGTAAAGAAGTGTCGTGGCTCATATGCACGTAAAACTCTTTTGAGGTGCCAGCTGCAATAGCCTGTGATTTGTAACTTCTACCACGATGGAGTATTTTAAGAAATAAATGGTCCAAACTACAAATGACTGAGCAGAATAGGAAAAACTCATCTAAGGAGAAATGTCGCCGGGGGGAGAGAAGTCGGGTGAAGAAAATGAGAAGAAAATGAGGAGTGATTCAAGAAGGAAGCCCTCCTAGGGCTCCCCATTCCATCTTACCTCAGCTTATTGGTTTAGTTCTACCAGAAGTTGAGGACAGTCTTTGCGCTTCGCCTGCAATAGACATTTTGCGCCAAATTTTCTTGCAGCCGTGCTGGGGTAAAATGCAATGTTCAGTCGCAGCCTGTACTAACAGGTGTCTCTGCGTCCTCGCAGAGTAAGTAACCTTGAACAAAATAGCTCTTAGCTCTTTCACCCTGTCTACAGTGGAAACAATATAACCTCTGATACTTTCTAAAAAGATGTGAATCTTTTCCGCTCCTTGAGCAGAAATATGGCTTTGCTTTCTCCTTACTCTACTTTCTCACATAATTGCCTTGGTGGCAGTCTTTGTACTCATGAATGTTGAGGCTGCTATCATGACATCCCTTATTGCAAACCCCATTCCCAGCTCTATCAAGGTGCCTACTGATGTTTTCATTCTGCTGTGAGAGAAAAGCTTATGTAGTCACTTAGAAGATGGGATGTCTGAAGAGGATTTTAGCCCAAGTTTGACCACAACAAGATGGCTGCTCAAGTCTCTTCCTTGCCATTTTTCTTTGCTGGGTGTCCTTGATGTGATTTGCTTCAGTTGTACATAATTTTCTAATTTCTGCCGTGGTCGTTGCTGGCACTCTGCTCGCATCTTGCCTCAGTTTCCTGGTGCCTTGGTTTTCCTGTTTGGTTTGCCGTGGCACTTTGCCCTAACCACTAGGCCTAACTGTTTTTCTGTCACTTGTGGAAGAAGCTGGGAAAGGAGATTCCTTATTTCCTTCCACGCTGCATGCTTGTGTCAGGACCAGTTCCTAGGTTGGCCCCAGTGCATGAGTGAATACTTTAAGAGGGAGATAATAGTTTTCTGATGCTAACCCCAAAATTCTGCATTATTTGTACTAATGGTGCACACATGGCTTTCAAGAGGTAAAGGATAAAATTTATAGATCATCTAAGAGCTGAAAACCTTTGAAGGCTTCCACAAGTATTTGCTGTTGCTTCTGAGTGCTTCACAAGCACAAATAATGTAATCCTTAAGACATCAGTGTCAGGGAGACAAGTTCTGCTATTGCCAATGAACTGGCAGAAAACAAGTTCAAAGGGATTAAATTGTTTGGCCATGGTCACACCTGATGCCTTTTTGAGAACTGACAAAGAACTGACTCATGATTCCTAGATGCTTGAATTCTAGTAATACTTTCAGACAGTGGAGTACTGACATACCTAACTTAGGTTGTAAATCCCAGTTCAGCAATTGGGCCACAGGGCTATCTGATGCCCTAGTCCATAGATCACACAGTTGCCGATGAGATGATAGTCTTACTGGTTATTCCTGCCTTCTTGCTGTACCAGCATTAAGCCACGTAGTGAACCGGACTGGGGAACAGTTGAAGTTTAAGAAAATTGGGGGAGTTTATGGAACTATGGGAGGGGAGAAAAGTGTAATACAATTAGGCAATCTGCAAACTTGCAATTCAAGAGAAGACTGTTGTAGATGCATAATGAAGTTTATTATTTCAATGGACGCTTAGCCAACATTACAGGAAAAAAAACCTGACTGAATTTCCTAGAGGAGTGTAGTATGGAAGAGCAACTGCTCACTGGAGAACAGTCAAGATTATGACTTAAGAAGATAATATGCAGCTGCAGATTCTCATGTCTTTAGAGAGAGACCCTTAGCTTTGAAACACAGAACTGTGGGATTCAAATCAGTTATTAATAAAACTTAGTAAATGAGCAGGGAAGGAGTGTTTTTTATTCTGCCTTCATTAAAGAATCTATTGTTGAAAATTAAATCAGTGATTTAAATCCCTCTACATATGAACAGTCTGGTTTTAAATCCAGGACAACAGATTGCAGCCAACACTTTGCGAAATTGGACATGCTTATATTAAATGCTTAGTCATATAAATAACACTTCCAGGATTAAATACTTAACCCATAGCACTTTGTGTTTTCTGTCTTCTTGATGGCATTGCTAGCCTGTAATATCATCAACTATTCATCAAGAGCCAGTCCTTTTTCCAGGCTTCGCTCTTTCTAACTGTATAATTTTATTACAGTTGGAAAAATGTTCATTTTTGATTAATTCCTGTTTTCTTTTATCTTCTGTGTGTGCCAGTAGAAATAAGCAGTGCTTGTGCTTTCAAATGGGAAGAAAAAATAAATACACACAAATTACAAATTACAGCATTCTCAGTTTCCCCTATACCCTTTGATGTTTTGCCAATGGTTTTCCTAAGAAGCAGACAGGCTACTGTCACGTCAGCCACCTCTGTGAGCAAGTGGGGAGAAATTTTGATTTTTCTGTTCAAGGCCTGGACAAGAGAGGTCTACGTGGGGTTTGCAAAGCTTTCTGCAGATTGGTGTCCTTCACAAAAACTAAGATGCCATCACGGAAATGTGGTGGGATGACTGTCACGACTGGAATGCTGCGATGAATGGCTGTAAGCTCTTCGGAAGGGATAGGCAAGGAAGGAGAGGCGGGGATGTGGCTCTGTACATTAGGGAACGTTTTGATTGTATAGAGCTAGATTCCAGTGATGATAAAGTCGAGTGTTTATGGGCAAGGTTGAAGGGGAAGGAATATAAGGGAGATGTTGTGCTGGGAGTATGCTATAGACCACCCAACGAGGATGAGGAGACAGATGAAGTATTCTGTAAGCGGCCGGCTGAAGTCTCGCAATCGCCAGCCCTTGTTCTGGTTGGGGACTTCAACCTGCTGGGTATCTGCTGGAAATATAATACAGCAGAGAGCAGGCAGGCTAGGAGGTTCCTCGAGTGCATGGAAGATAACTTCCTGACACAACTGGTAGAGGAGCCTACCAGGGGAAGTGCCTTGCTAGACCTACTGTTCACAAACAGAGAAGGAGTAGTGGGAGATGTGCTGGTCAGAGGTTGTCTTGGGTTTAGTGATCATGAAATGGTCAAGTTTTCAATTCGTAGCGATGTAAGGAGGGGGGTAGCAAAACCTCCACCTTGGATTTCCAGAGGGCGGACTTTGGCTTGTTCAGGACACTGGTTGAGAGAGTCCCTTGGGAGATAGTCCTGAAGGGCAAAGGGGTCCAGGAAGGCTGGACGCTCTTCAAGAAGGAAATCTTAAAGGCCCAAGAGCAGGCTGTCCCCAAGTGTCGCAAGTCTAAAGGGTGGGGAAAATGGCCAGTCTGGATGAATAAGGAACTTCTGATGGGACTTAGGAATAAAAGGAGGGTTTACCACCTTTGGAAGAAGGGACAGGCAACTCAGGAGGAGTACAGAGATCTCGTTAGGTTATACAGAGAGAAAATTAGGAAAGCAAAAGCCCAGCTGGAGCTCAACTTGGCCACTAACATTAAGGACAACAAAAAAAGCTTTTATAAATACATCAACAAAAAGAGAGCCAGGGAGAATCACCATCCCTTACTGGATACAGGGAGGAAAAGTTGCAACCAGTGACGAGGAGAAGGCTGAGATACTTAATGCCTACTTTGCTTCAGTCTTCAATAGTCAGACCAGCTATCCCCAGGGTGTTCAGCCTCCTGAGCTGGAAGATAAGGATGGAGAGCAGAACAGCGCACCCATAATCCAGGAGGAAGTAGTCAATGATCTGCTTCTGCACCTAGACGCACATAAGTCTATGGGGCCGGATGGGATTCACCCAAGAGTACTCAGGGAGCTGGCGGGAGAGCTCACCAAGCCTCTCTCCATCATTTATCAACAGTCTTGGTCAACGGGGCAGGTGCCAGATGACTGGAGGGTGGCTAATGTGACACGCATCTACAAGAAGGGTGGGAAGGAGGATCCGGGGAACTACAGCCCTGTCAGCCTGACCTTGGTACCACAAAAGATCATGGAGAGGATCATCCTGAGTGAGCTCTCACGGCAAGTGCAGGGCAGCCAAGGGATCAGGGCCAGCCAGCATGGGTTTAGGAAAGGGAGGTCCTCCTTAACCAACCTGATCTCTTTCTATGACCATGTGACCCGCCTTCTGGATGCGGGGAAGGCTGTGGACGTTGTCTATCTGGACTTTGGTAAGGCCTTTGACACCGTCCCCCACAGCATTCTCCTGGAGAAGCTGGCGAATCATGGCATAGACAAGTGTACTCTTCACTGGGTTAAAAACTGGCTGGATGGCCGTGCCCAGAGAGTTGTGATTAATGGGGTGAACTCCTGTTGGCGGCCGGTCACCAGTGGTGTCCCTCAGGGCTCAGATTTGGGGCTGGTTTTTTTAAATATCTTTATCAATGATCTGGATGAGGGGATTGAGTGCACCCTCAGTAAGTTTGCAGATGACACCAAACCAGGTGGGAGTGTTGATCTTCTTGAGGGTAGGAAGGCTCTACAGAGGGACCTGGACAGGCTGGATCGATGGGTCAAGGCCAACTGTATGAGGTTTAATAAGGCCAAGTGCCAGGTCCTGCATTTCGGTCACAACAACCCCAAGCAGCGCTACAGGCTTGGGGCAGAGTGGCTGGAAGGCTGCCCATCAGAAAAGGACCTGGGGGTGCTGGTGGACGGCCAGCTTAACATGAGCCAGCAGTGTGCCCAGGTGGCCAAGAAGGCCAACAGCATTCTGGCTTGTATCAGGAATAGTGTGGCCAGCAGGAGCAGGGAAGTGATGTTGCCTCTGTACTCGGCACTGGTGAGGCCTCACCTCGAGTACTGTGTTCAGTTCTGCGCCCCTCTGTACAAGAGGGACATTGAAGTGCTGGAGCGTGTCCAGAGGAGAGCTACCAGGCTGGTGAGGGGTCTGGAGACCAGGTCATATGAGGAGAGGCTGAGGGAGCTGGGCATGTTTAGCTTGGAGAAGAGGAGGCTGAGGGGAGACCTCATTGCCCTCTACAACTACCTGAAAGGAGGTTGCAGAGAGGTGGGTGTTGGCCTCTTCTCCCAGGTGAATAATGACAGGACCAGAGGAAATGGTCTGAAGTTGCGGCAGGGGAGGTTTGGATTAGATATTAGGAAGAATGGCTTTACTGAAAGAGTGGTCAGGCACTGGAACAGCCTGCCCAGGGAGGTGGTTGAGTCACCATCCCTAGAGGTGTTTAAGAAACATCTAGATGTGGCACTTCAGGGCATGCTCTAGTGGCAGAGATTGTAGGTTGTTTTTTTGTGGTGGTTTGTGGTTTTTTTTTTTTTGTGTGTGTGTGTCTGGTTGGACTTGATGATCTCAAAGGTCCTTTCCAACTGTGAAGATTCTATGATTCTATGATTCTAAGATGAGTACAGACATAGGCGCTGTGGTTGCATTAACCATAAGATAGTTTATGCCCATGTCTTGCTTCCCAGTGAGGGCTGAGAGAACTGTCGTGCTGTTTGGCTTTGTGTCAGCCCCCTTGTGACCCCTTCCTGTTTCCTAACCTCATATACAGCGGAAAGGAAGCCCCTCTCTGAAGAGTTAGTCCATCTCTGGCTGGAGGAGGGACACAAGACCCATTTTTCCCTTTTTTTCTTAAGTTTAAGTTCATTTTCTTTTTTTATCCTTTTATCTTCTTTTGCCAGAAAAGAAAGAACATTCAATTGGATTTTTTACAGTTCCCGTTTACTTTTCTTTGTAGCTTACTGTTCGTAGCTGTAGTCTTTTGAATCTCTCCATATATATATGTACTTCCTGCTGTTAATTTAATTTCTTCAATGGACCAACAGTTTTTTGTTCAAAGGGAACACGGGTCCCTGATTAATACTAGATGCTGCAATGTTTTTATTATTCTTTTTCAGTATGGCTTACCAATGTTGATACTTTTTTGGCACAAGTGATTTGCCACAGCAACTGCAAGAGTGTTTCCTGAGATGCTGCAAATAATTCAGTAGTCCCACTATTTCTTAACTTCTCATATGCCACACAATCGCCTAGGCTATTTTTGCTGTCACTTGGCTGGCTTTTTGGAAAGAGAATAGATTTTGGAAGGTGTCTTTGCAGCCCTTCTTTTCATGCTTGAACTAAAATAATTTTATTTACAGCCACGTTACAGTTCAGCTCTTTCAAAGATGTTCACAGAGAGGAGAGCGCCTCTCAGCAAGGGTTCTGGACTACCCTGATGCCCCAGTCAAGCATTTGTTCTGCATGTTTTAGCTGTGAATGTAGCTTTTGACCTGAGACATATAGTATCTCACGCTGTGACTGCCAACTTGTTTAAACAATATCTCCAAGATACCTTGTACTCTGCTCCAATTTGATTTGTTTGCACCTAATTTCTCTGATTTTAGATTACAGGCTTCTTTGTTCAGGGCATGTCATCTTGTTCTGTACTTTCTTGGAGCCTGACGGCTAACTCACAGACTAGACCTGCTAGATCTTTAACACTTTCAATAAATTCTAACAAGCAGAAGTTCAGCAGAAGCTGTGCTTTCCCATCTCCAACATTATATTAATCAGGAAGGTTTTAATGCGAACACTGTTGTCATCTGTGTTTCTTGGCGCTGCTTTCAGCTTGTCTCTCTTGGCGCTGAAATTAGCATTGCTTTCAAAGATAGGCACACAGTTCCCTTTATGTAATTTTTTATGACCATGATCTATGTATGAAATTTTAAAGAAGATTTAATTTCTACTGAAATTCAGGGGCGTTTTGGCACCTATCCACAATAGAAGCATTGAAAAATTCAAGTCTATAAGTATAAATCAAGTACACTGATTAATAACCTAACTCCCTTAGCTACTTCATTGTCCGCTTCTCGATTTTGCCCGGAGTTCATGATCTACTAATTTTCTTTTGTTTGCATTTGCATTTTCAAAGGAAGCATACTTACTTTGACTTCACTGTAATGTTTAACAGTGCAGGCTTTGTTACTTTATGGGGTTTTGTTTCTTTTTTCGTGGCATGGAGTATGTACACATACTCCTGCTTCTCCTAAGATATTTTCAAACAGCGCCTGTATCAATTCCATTAACTTTAATTTCCTAAACCTCTCCTTCAGGCTGTTAATAACTAACTTTCTATTTTTTTAATCACTTCTCTTGAAGCTGTGTGCCCACGTCATATCCTTGGTTTGGTCCCCTTGCGAGGATTTGGAACTTAATTACTGTATGTTATGGTCACTGCCAGCAACTTAGTCAATTGCTTCCTGAAACAATTCAGTGCCAAGTCAAGTATCAACTCATAAATTCTTGTGCACATGTATAATGGCAAGACACAATTTTTCCACATTTTGTCCTCCTGTGATGTTGTTTACGCCGTATTTGTGTTCGTGAAATTACACATCGTTATTGTACGACTAGGCTGTGTTGCCTTCCATCACTACTAGCTGAAATCCTCAACTTCATTTCATCCCTCTCAAACCAGGACAAAGACTTTATGCTGGCCCTAGTTAGTTTGCCAGAGTTTCCCATTAGTATTTTTCCCTCATGAGCTTTTATGGCATATTGTGAATGAAACAGGAATATACTGATCTCTAACAATCTTGGGCGAGTCCAGGAGAAAAGTTCTTAGCTCTACAGTCTTTAGCAGAGCAGCTCTAAAGCTGCTTTAATTTCCCTTAGGGATATAGATTCATTGCTGAGATGGCATGTATGTGGAATCAAAACAGAGGTTCAGCTCCACTCTTTTTCTCAGCACTGACAGAAATATGACAAAAAGCAATATGCTCAAAATTTCCAGGCTAACATGTTTTAGGTGCAGCTCTGGTTAAGATGTGGTGATGCAATATTCACCTAACTATTAATCTTTTGACGTACAGCCTATATGAATTGAAATAGAAGCTGGGAAGATACAAGAGCAATAACATATCTCTCATCCTTAGGTGCCTTCTTGTCCTGTAATATTACCAGACTAAGCAGACTTTTCTGGAGCTTGTAATTGCTAGTTGCACAGCTAACAAGAAACAGATGTATAACCTAGTTCTGACCAAGGAACAAAGCTTTCCAGAAGATTAATTTACACATGATGCAGCTTGGACTAAAGAAAGAAGCTTTTGTAATAATTAGCTCCTTAGTAAAGAGTAAGAGTGTAGAAAGTGGAAAAAGTACAATGGGTGACTGCAACAGCGGCATAGATTCATGCAAGCCTAGTGACGATAATGTCAAAATCTGATGTTCTAATAGTTTAATGTGCAGATCTGAAGAGGAATTATTTAAAAATGATGGTCTTCTACTGCGTGTAGGGCACAAACAGGAGTCTGTTGAACAGAAAGTTCCCCCATGTCACAACCTCTTGCAATCTGGGCTATGGTTGCCAATTAGCTTGAGGCAGGACCTACACCCAAGCTGGGCAGATTTTTCATGTTGCCCCCTGCTGCCTCAGGTGCTGGTGGTTTTATCAGGCATAAGTCCCCTGTAGGGCCTGGTTCTGGTGCTAGGGAGGTCAGGAGGAGTTTTGCTGTTGACACCTTTCCCCTTGACTCCAACGGAGCTTGGTGCTTTTTTCCAAACGGCCTGGCTCAGCCAGTGGAAACACTGCACATTGAACAGTGTTTTATTAGGGATCCCAATAACAAATTAGGGTTTCAGTAGTTTAGCAATAAGTATTGATAAAGAAAGCAGTTATAGTACATGGACTCCTTTTTATGGTAGCAAGTCATTCCAGATTGTGCAGGTTTATAGCAAATTTGTAATATTAAGATCATATAAAAGTGCAGAAATGTTGCAGCAGAGTCCTCCTTCTCCCCTTACCATCAATGAGATATGTCATAACAGAAGACGAGCTGTGATTTATTTCAGAGTGTATTTTCCTATAAGGAATGAGCCTGTCTCCTGTTTGGTCTGGCACTTGGGTGACAGAGGCACAGCGGCATGTCACAGTAAGGGATGGAACTAGTAGCAACTTCCCTGACATTGCAAAAGCCTATCAGATAAGTTTAGGTGAAAGTAAGCTTAGATGAAACATGGTCATTCACATAGGTGGATGACTGAGATGGTCTGAGAAAGAGACGTCATTCAGGCATCAGTCAAGAGGCGTCACTCTTGGTGGTCACGGGCAATTCATGCCAGGGCTCCTGAACAGAGACTCCTGGGGACTATGAAAGGGCAAGGGACAGGGACACAGGTTACAAGAGAGACTCTGATTAGGTACAAGGAGAAAAAATTCTTCACTATGAAGGAGGTCAGACACAGAACAGGTTACCCAGAGAGGTTGTGGGATCTCCATCACTGGGGATATGCAAAACTTAGTTGGGCAAGGCCCTGAGCAACCTGATCTGACTTTGAATTAGTAGCTGACTTTGAAGTTGGTGCTGCTGTGAATGGGGGAGGAAGGTGGTTGAACTTCAGAGGCCACTTCCGGCATAAATTATCCTGTCGTTACATGTTTTTATGTGTGAGCTGGGAATAAAGTAAGGTCAGCGACAGAGTTTAAAAGATCACTGTTGTTCTCAGTGAACTTAGGATCCTGCAGATTTCCACGGAGCAGCCAGTGCTGCAGAATCTCAGGTCCTTACTCAGTTTTGAGAAAGTCTTGATTTGAGACAGGTCCCTTGTTAATATCAGTGTCCTAAACAAGGACATTAGGACTAGGATCAGTAGTCTTTCGGTTGAGTGGAGACTGGATGAAAATTGAGAAGATTCGCAGAATTTGTTCCACAGAGAATAATCTTTCTGCGGGGTTTGCTGTGCTGCCTGGAATACTTTCTTAATCTTTCCCATGAAGGAGAGTTTTTCCAGCTGTTCACAGAACAAATCAACTTTATCAGCACTTTAATATCATTTGCCTTCATGAGTTTTCAGTTTATCTGATTTTAAAGTAGTCACTGCTACAATTCTTTAATTTACAGCTGGAATGTTAAAAGGCTCCAAATGATTTTTTTTTTTATCTGAGAGAAAAATGTGTTTTTTGAGTGCTAAGGAGTTTCTCACAGCTTTCTGATTGTTTTTTAAAAATACACTGTCTGGCATGCTGAGCCAGCCACCGATAATCGGTAACAGCATAGCTGGCTCATTTTGGTTGTATACAACCATCATAACTAACGAGTATCAAAACATTAGCTAACAAATTGAGCAGAGTCTCTCCTGCCATACTGACATGTGCAGCTTGTTTGTACTCTGAATGAAAACCACACAGTGGTAAACTGCCAATACACTGCAGCTGATTATTTACAAAAACCCACATGGTTGTCCTCATATTGGAGGCTGGCACCCCTTGTGAGTATGCACTTTTTATATAGCTGTCTCAAATCAACGCAAAGCTGAAGGTTACTGAAATACAGAGTGTTAATCTAGTAGGCCTCTCTGGCTATCGCTACTTGTAACGCGGAGATGCATGGATATGAAGTTGTCAATGTAGACGGGCATTATATTATATTGACAGTTTCAAGATTTGTAAAAGCACTGGGATCTTTCTTCTGTGCACATCTGATTCCCGTAAATATTAACAGGAGTTACAGGCCATGTTGTTTGTGGACTGTACTCTCTAGAGTTCAAATTTTGTAATGTTTGTAGACTTTTTGCCATCCTTTTTTTTTTAAACTATTATCTGATGTTTTCATCTGATGTTGTATTACAAATGAAAAAAGAGCAAACAAAAGGCAGAACGGCTCCAGAGAACCACACGAACACACAGGATAAACCATGATTTGAAAGCAACACTTTGCTACAAATGCTCAGGCCTTATTACTTCCTTACGAATATTTCCATTTCTGAATCCCTATTTCGTTTATTTACCCAGCTCCCATCTGAGCTACATTTTTCCTGCTCTGTAGAAGAATTCATTTGATTTGACTTCCATTTATTTAAGTGCGTGTTGACATCCATTTATTTATTTAAATGTGCATGCATGGGCTTATCAGAGTTAGAGCAAAAGACATCGGGCCTGTTGTTAGAAAATATTATGGTATTAATTATTATTTTCCCTTAGGTTGCTTGTCTAATTTCAGTTTGTAAATCCCTAATGACAGAACCTTTTCTGTGAATAGCTATTCCGAATATCACCTTGATTCAGAACATGGGAAGATAATGAATATGGCCAGTGGTCCACCAAGTACTCTGTCTATAGCAATGTCATTAAGGGATGCTGCACAGGGAGAGCACACGAGCCTGACCACTTTTTCTTGTACTCCCCAGTCATATACAGTCGTAGGACTAGGCGTGCTCGAAGCTACATCTCTGCCGGCTCTCTTTAGTGTCCGTTTTTGGACTTCTTGTCCATAATTTGTCTAATCCATTAATGAACCTGCTGATAATATTTTATCACCACAGTGCTTATGACAGCAAGTTTACAACCTGCTGTGCAAAAATTAGATTACTAATGTGCTGTAATTGTCGCCACCTCTAAGGAAGTAACACAGGAGCATCTTAAACACTGATCAGAAATCTGTTCTACCTTGGGCTTTAGAAACCCAGTAGAAAATGATGATTCTTGTTCCAAGGAGCCTACTGTGTATTTAAAGCATCCTTGAGCAGAACCTTAAAGTTGCAGAAACCTTTGGACCATAAAGTGCTGAGTGCCCATTTCAGTACCTTTAGTAATGTTGATTCCTGAACCTGAGCCTAGTCAAGGGGTGTCTACATTAGCCTGAAGTACATCCCTTTTTTCTCTTTGTGTTATGTTTTTTTTTTTAGTAGGCCACCTTGACCTCTGTTGAGCTAGTGGAAAGGAAGGAGGCCTGGAGGAGATGCAGAGACCTAGAGATACTCTTAAAATGGGTAGCTAATACTTAACTTACTCTCCCCATGTCCATGAGAGATGAGGGAAGAGGTGCTGGCCAGTAGGTATGTTCCTTGGAAAACAGTTCCAGCTGCAGGGCATTTTTCACGGTGGTCCACCTTCCATGCAGCAGCTAAGGGTTTTGCAGCATGTCTTCCTGTCAGGCTGCTTATGCTGCTGCACAGACTAATTCTAGTCATTTTATAGTTTTATAATTACATTTTATAGTGTTACACAGAGGTTTTGGTGTAATTTTTTCTAGCTGATACACAGTCTTATCATCTGAAAGTCTGAAATGTACTGTAATTGTCGCCACCTCTAAGGAAGTAGCACAGGAGCATCTTAAACACTGATCAGAAGTCTGTTCTACCTTGGGCTTTAGAAACCCAGTAGAAAATG